>NC_069792.1:64067546-64770046 GCF_027406575.1 Nycticebus coucang | reverse complement strand
GTTTTCTCTGATGACTGTATTAATTTATACTCCCACCAACAGTATACAGGGGTTTCCTTTTTTCCCCTTCCTTGCCAACATGTTCTCTTCCTCCCTTCCTTCTTCCCTTCCTTTCTCCCTCCCTCCTTCCCTCCCTTCCTTCCATTTTTTT
Source organism: Nycticebus coucang (assembly GCF_027406575.1). Lineage (NCBI taxonomy): Eukaryota > Metazoa > Chordata > Mammalia > Primates > Lorisidae > Nycticebus > Nycticebus coucang. The sequence continues at coordinate 64,769,895 of NC_069792.1, read as the reverse complement.
TTTCTTTTGAGACAGAAATCTCCCTGTGTTGCCCCAGACTAGAGTGCCATGATATCAGCCTAGCTCACAGCAACCTGAAACTTTTGGAATCAAGCAATCCTCCTGCCACATTCTTAAGGAGCTGGGACTATAGGCACCTGCCAAGATGCCCAGCTAATTTTTCTATTTTTAGTAGACATGAGATCTTGCTCTTCTTCACACTGGTCTTGAACTTCTGAGCTCAAGGGATCCTCCTTCTGCCTCAGCCTCCCAGGTGCTAGGATTACAGGTGTGAGCCACCACCCTGCCTTTCTTTTCGATAATAGCCCTTTTAACAGGTTTGAAGTGATAGCTCATTGTGGTTTTAGTTTTTCCCTAATGATTAGCAATGTTGAGCACTTTTTCATATATTTTTTGGCTATTTGTATGCTTCTTTTGAGAAATATCTATTCAAGTCCTTTGCTTGTTTTTATTTTGGATTATTTGTGGGTTTTTATTTTGTTTGTTTTCTTATTGGGTTGTTCTAGTTCCTTATATATTTTGGACATTATATGCTTATCAGATATATGGTTTGTTAATATTTTCTCCATTCTGTAGGCTGTGTTTCCACTGTTGTTTCCATTGCTGTGAAGAAGCTTGTTAGCTTCTTCAAGCTTGTTTGATGCAATGTCTCTTGTCTACTTTTGCTTTTATTGCCTGTGCTTTTGGGGTTATATCTGTGAAGTCACTGCCCAGACCATTTTGTGATATATTGTAAATCTTGACTTAAAATTTTTATATATTTGTAATTTCAGGGAAATTATAAACTAAGTTCAGTCAGTAGACCCAAAACCATAATAGATACTTCTAATAGTGGTTATTTCACATGGGGAATTGGTTCTATAGGTGTTAGAACTATGAAAGAGCAAAAAAGAAACATTAAAGTAACCCAGGTTTAATAATAGCAAAAAATGACCATTTTCCCCAGGGATAATGATAGGATGGGATGGGGGGTGTACTTATGGAGGGACAGGTGGAGAAAGGGGAAAGGGAGTATTCAACCCATGACACCAATACACAAACTTGTTTTAAACAGTGCCCTTTCTTTCCTCAAAAGAACAAAGAATGTTCTTACTGTTTGTTAAATAAATGAATGCATGTTAATTAAATGATGCATATTCATATTTAGACTCAAGTCTAAAGCCTTCATACATTTTAAATTGAAATTACAAAGAAAATCTGTCAGATTTTTAAATGTCGGATGCTTTTAAACTTCATAAACAGTTAAATACCAAATATATGCAAAGAGTTCTGAAACTTATTCTTAAATTTAATACAAAAGTATAAGCTGAATTATTTCATCATCTTGATATTTCACTCTTTAAAACTTCCTATGGTTGGGAATTCAGTTATCTAGCATGAAAATGAGATTTTCTACCTTTGATGAACTGAACTTATCATTTCAAGTGGGTGGAGGCTACTCAGTCAACAATTTGAGACCAAAACATACTGGCTTATTGCTTAGGACTTGAATCTGGGACATAGATCTGTTCTTTTTTTTTACAAGTCCTTCTGAGGAGCCAGGAAAACAGGATGTAGCATTCTCTGATCACTTGCTGGCTTCCACATCATTCAGAAGACTTTTTTGGGAACTCAAAGAAAGGATGTAAATGGATGAATTTCTAGGAAATCTCCCACAACATTTATGATTTTTAATAAACCACCTAACCACTTTGCCAAGTGTGTTTTAGGGATAATAAAGGATGTGGAGGATGTATTAAAACATACACAGCACTTTATAGTTATCAGATATTATTGTTAGAAAGTTCAACTTAACACTAACTTCATGTACGTGGATTGCAAATATGAATTACCTTTCAAGAGATGGCTATGCATATGAAGGAATAAACACATGATCTAGGGTTATGGGGGTATGGTCAGTGAGTCTGTGTTAATTTGGTAAAGATCATGAAGGGTCTAAGTTTATTACTCATGGAGTACTGAGGGTGGACTGCTGCTAGTCAGGCTGAGCCTAGACCTGAGCATCAGAGAGGAGAGTATTCTTCACAGAATGTGTATGACAAAAAGGTTGTATATCCATTTGTTCTGCTTACCTACCAAGTTCCTACTATGGGTTGAACATGGATTTAGACAGATATAATTTCCTCCTCTTTGAAACATATCTAGTAGGGAAAACAGACAATAAGCAAATAATTACAATTGTCCCTTGGTTCCAGGACTCCCGTGTATCTCTAAATGGCTCATGCTCATGTCCCACACTTGACCCTGCGGAACCCATGTATACAAAAAGTCTGGCATCCCACGAATACTGTGTTTTCAATTGTTGGGTTGAAAAAAATTCACGTATGAGTAAACCTGTCAGTTCAAACCCATGTTGTTCAGGGTCAACTGTACACAGCTAGTTACTGAATTGTGGTTACTATAATAATATAGTAGGAAGGAAAAGCACAGTGTATGATGGAAGTGTGGGACAGCCGATGGACCTCAGCCAGTGTGTGTTAGCAGGGGGATAAGACCTGAAGAATGAGGAGGAGGTACCAGCTGGGAGGGGGCTGGGGCGGCCAGTCCTCACTGCAGATGCTGCATATGTGAAGCCTGAGCTGAAAAGGAAGTGGCACCCTCCAGGAGCTGGAAGAAGGGAAGAAGCCTGGCAGGCAGAGGATGAGGAAGCTAGAGGAAGGTGGGGGCATGTAGGCTTAGGTAAATAATTTTGGACTTGGTCCTTGGAGCACTGGGAATCTGAGGCAGGATTGAGTTAGAGTAGTTTTGGCCTCTGTAGGATAGGTGTTGGCCATGGACATGATGGGAAGTGCATCAATGTTAAAGGAACTTAAGGATTGTTTGAATTGGAAGTTGATTGCATATAAGTGGGAAATGAGTGGAGGAAAGTGTCAAGGTTGCCTTCAGGTATCTGGGTGGACAGGGGGTTCATTAACAAAGACAGGAGACACTGAAGGAAGTATGGGCTTGGTGGAGAAAGACAATAACCTCAGGTTTGGACGGGATGATTTATGTGTTCCTGGGAGACATTTAAGTGGAGATGTCAGGTGGACCTCTGGAAATATGGGTTTGGTGCTCAGGATTGAGGTGTGGTTGGATTGTGAGTTGGGGTATTTAACATATGATAGATTATGACTATAACCACCTAAGTGAATGATATTGCTGGGAAGAAAAGAGAGAAGGGAGGAAAAAGGGGTCTCTGGTGGGAGTAGACATAAAGTCAGAGTAGACAGAACCACAGAAGTTGTTTATTTCAGGCTTGGAACAAAGTCCTTCTTTTTGTGAGTGTTTTGGTTGTTTCTGTCTTAAGGTCTTTAGGACTGGGGCATTGTTAATCTGTATTCATTTATTTGTTCAACTAATGTAGCAGGTGTAAATTTTGGTCCAAAAATTCAAACATGTAAAACATATTACATATTTATTTATTTTTAATTAAATGTGACTTGAAGCTCTCATCTTCCATGCTGCTGACAATGTAATCTTAGCCATTTTGAGTCTCTTTTCCTTATCAGAGTGGCACCTGAATTATTGAGGTACTTGAAATATGGGTGAAATATTAAGGACTGAGACTGGGTCTGGACTTTCTAGCTTTCCCACCCTGTGCTTTGCCATATCTTCAGGATATCATCACCAAGTAGTGGTTAGATTCTACTCTGTGTCTCTCAGCCTTATCTAGCTTATTACTAACCAAGGTGGACAACTATTGGAAAAAACAACCCGTGAACCTCAGTGCTTAACATAATAAATGTTGATTTTTTTCTTCATGCAATGTTGAATGCAGATATTCTGGTTGAACAGCTTCCTTCCACGTATGAACTCAGAGACACAGACTATTTCCTTGTGAATCCCGCGGGCCACATGAGGCGGTGTGGTTGTATTTGTTCCCGTTTTGTTTTTTTACTTCAAAATAAGATATGTGCAGTGTGCATAGGAATTTGTTCATAGTTTTTTTTTTTTTTTTTTAAACTATAGGCCGGCCCTTCAACGGTCTGAGGGACAGTGAATTGGCCCCCTGTTTAAAAAGTTTGAGGATGCCTGGTCTAGGGCCTCAAAGTCCTTTGCTCCTACCATGTTGAAGAAAGAAAAAGGAATATGGAGGATGAAGCCTTTGGCCAGGGACACACATAACTTCCTCTCACTTTCCATTGGTGAGAACTAGTCACATGACCTCACCTTGGTCTAAGGGGGCCTGGGAAATCTGGTCTCTGGCTGAGCAGCACCTTCTTGGCAACAGTTCTACACCATGGAAGGGAGCTATGAATCTTCAGCGTTTAGTCAGCTATCTCTGCCACAGCTGTTCTCCTTTGGCTGATAGCAGTTTATCTTTGTGCATATCCCTATGTTGTCTTTAAGGGTACTTAGTTAATATTTGGAATGAACTCAGGCTTTAGGAAAAAAATGAGGAAGGAAAATATCTTGCTAAAAACATCATTTTGGACCTTGAAAAACAAGATTTTTCCAAGAGAAATTCATTTGGCTACTTTCATAGAACATAGGAAAGGAAAACATAAAAAGAAGAAACACAAGTTAATTTTTAAAATTAATTATCCTGGCATGCAAACATTTATTGAGCAGCTACTATGGATTAGATATTGGAATACAGCAGTGATCAAGACAGATATGTTTTAAAAAGGCAAGATTATTTCAGGAATACTGAATAGAATGAAGGAAATCAGTGGGGTGATAGAATCTACAGTGATTGGGGAGGGATAGAGAGGCAACTTGAACTTGAACTTGGGTAGCTAGGGGTGGCCACTCTGGAGACTAGGTGATTTTTAGGCTGAGACCCAAGACTGGGTCTAGTTTTGTGAAGAGCAGAGGGAAGAATATTCCAGGCAGAGAAAACATCAAGTGAAAGGCTGGGGGATGGGATACAGCTTGTCCTGTGTAAGGAACAAGAGAGGTCACAGTGGCATGAGCATGGAGGGAGAAATGGTGCACAATATAGCAGAAAGTGAGGCTGCAGATGGAGTGAAGTCCAGATCACTCAGAGCCTTGAAGATGGTGGAGGGAGAGGAATTTTCTCTACGTGCATAGGGCAGCCACAGGAGGGTTGAGAAGGGAGAGTGGTGTGGCTGGACACTCTTGGCGTGGTATTTGTCTATCAGTGTCCAGCCTCTACGATGTTGGACTCCTGCACGTAAACACATGGGGTGTCATATTTCTCTCCCTTACTCTGGGCTTTGGATAGCAGTAGAACACAACACTAGTTTTCTTGCATATCTATGGGTGAAACACCGGAAGATACAGCCAGTTATATGGAATGGGGCAGACAGAACTGGAGGACTGGAAATATAAATGTGATTCACCAGCACAAAGCAAACCTGGGATGTCTGAGGAAAGGGCTTCTGGCATTGTGAGGCCAGATGGAAATAATATCATTGGACCAGAAAAGACAGAAGGGCAGGAAACACAGGGTCTGGGACAATATGAAAGGGGAGGTCTGTCTGCTAGGTGCGATTTGGTTTAGTGCTTTGTTCTCCGTTCTGTTCCCTCTTTCCTTTGGGTGCCTGCTTCCTGCTGCCCGCCTGTGAGGCCCGATAATGCAACACAGTCAGGAACGAACTTTCCGGCTCCCAACTCCCTCTAATCATAAAGAGAGGTGATAGGTGCTGCTGCTTAGGCTGCCTAAAAGGTGTGCATCTAACTTGCGGAATCTGGTTTACATCGTTTCACAGTTTAAAAATTACCAGGCTTCTATAGCAGCAGGAGGGAGCTGTGTTGATTCGGAAATATAATGCACAGTGGTGTTTTGCTAGATACTTCTTGAAAGTTCTTGCTAAAAAGGAAATATGTCAAGGTCATAAAAGGACAGTTGGGGTGTGTGTGTGTGAAAACCGATTCTATATCGTTTTAAAAGCATAGTGGTGAAGGGTGAGTGAAAAAGCAATAGCAGAATTGTTTGAGTAACGTTTTTTCGATAGGATTCTGATAGCCTGATGCAGGCTGTGCATTCAGGTTCAGTTTATGTTTTAAAATGGCTTCACATATTTTTTCTGTCACCTTAGTGCTCCAGGGGCCAGGGTGCTGGAAATAAGCACAAATTAAACTAAGGCACACACCCAGGGTTTGCACATAGGAGATCGGACCCGTTCCTCTCCATGGGTTAGGACTGGGTTCAGGAGATTCTCTGCTGGAGGTGGTTTGATGGCTCAAGCAGTTAACATAATTTTATCATTTTAATTTCTAGAATCTGAAAGATTTTCTTCAGTCTTCTGGAATCTTCCTCTAAAATGCAAATAATTCTGAGGTAGGCCACACTTTCAGCCAACACTTGTTGAGGATAGGTGTCCAGGGGCAAATGGAGAGGGGTAGAGCTGGGGGAAGGATGATGTTGAGGATAAACATCGGGCCAACCGCCTCCTTTATGAGTTGGGGCTGTTTGCAGGAGAGCACTCTTTCTGAAATGTAGTTTGGTTGAAGCCTTTTCCCCAGTGTTTGGATTTAACATGAATTTGTACATTTTTCACTGGTGTCTTAGGGTGCAAAGCTCACCTGGACAGTTCCCATTCTGACATGCCACACAGTCACTCTAGCCTGTGGACACATGCCTGCCTTGCAGCTGGTTCCCTGTCTTCTCTACCGCAGGTCTTAGAAGGATATAGTTTCACACGCTGTATTCTTTTAAAACTATATTACACCTGCTGCTCAGGCTGCACTGGTCTGTCTTGTTCTTGGCGTGTCCTCTAGGCCCAGCACGGACCATTCACAGTGTGGGGATGCAGTAAGGATCCTGAAATTGCTGAACAAATACAATTTGTAGGGTGGTATTTGAGTAAAAAGCTTAAACTGATCTTCATCGCAAATGAATAAGATCTTTTGAAACTAGAACTCGATACGAAAAATACGTTTTAGAAAAGGGTGAATGAGGAGGGAATGGCCCCTTTGGGGGACAGGAATTATTTCTGGTTCGTGTTATCTTGACAGTTCTGGAGCATAGGACCTGTAATACTTCTTTTTGGGCTTTGCGGGGCTGGCTGCCTTTTGATCATTTCAGTATTTATTGGCCTCACCACTAGGAGGGAGGGAGGGTGAGGAGAAATGACTCACTTTACTGCTTGTTAGCAGCTGAGAGTTGGGTCCAGGAGGGTGAAACTAAAAGCTGAAATAATCCTGGGGTTTTCTGAAGACTTAATTGGCTTCTCATGAGTGATTGAGTGCCATATATATGGTTAGAAAATTACAAACAGTTATAAAATACTAAAAATTGTCATCTCCCCCCACCCCTATGCTCCATCTTTTTTTTTGAGGAGTGATGTGTATAATACTCAGTATATACTGGTAACGTTTGCTATCTTGTTATCTCTTATCTTGTACAATTGCGGAAGTCAAATGTGACTTAAATATTACGATTTTAAATCCGGTTTCCCTTTCTTAAAATGTGCATACTTTTTCTTTGGTCCCTCTGTATTAGCACCTTCAACAGATAACTCCTGCAGCCCAGGGGAGAATAAAATTGAGGATGAGGTCAGCTGGAGGGTACACCAGAAAAGTATGGGCTTGATGCCCTGACCTTGGTGTCTTGCATTTTGATGATACCAAATGCCTCTGTTTTATTTGTAAGCATTCAAAAAGGGAGGCATAACCTCCCCAAGGTATAAAACAAACATTTCCTAGGGATCTGCCAGTAGCTCATTTTTAGGAGGGTGAGTGGTCCTGGGAGCTGTTCACATCCCCAGCTGCCTGTCCACTGCCATCTGCCTGGTGGTAACAGGCAAGCCGCAGATGGGCTTCACTGGCTGGTGGTGCCTGTGTATGGGGAGGTGGAAATTACACGGGCGGATATGAAAAACACCCGCCTCACTGATTCACATCAGGACCAAGTAATGTGACTTTTCAGATTAGCAGATCAGAATCTGTTGCAGCCGCTCAGCATTTCTATTTTGAGCCTGGAGAACATCTCTCCAACTGTTTCTTTCTTCTTTTTCTGCTCCTCCTTCAAGCCTCAGAGCCCCTCTGCTTTTTACCTTTTTTGTTCCTCCAGTGCTATAGAATCCATTGCCTGAAGTTTCTTGATTTTTTTTTTCTTTTTGCTGGAGTGAGAAGAATTGTCAAATCTGGATTTTTATCACAGGCTAGATACCACTGAAGCCATGCCAGGGGCCCCTGTAGAGACTAGCAGAATGGGTGAGGTCATGAGTGGGTGAGGACACACATACGGAAGAGCAAAGCGTCCGAGAATAAAGCGCAGCATTCCAGTAAGAATCGTCTAGCGCTGGGCACTTTGCAAAGGTGCTTCCCCCGACAGACAATGCAACTTTGCACACTGTCGCAAGCACTGCATGAAAAAGTTTGTGTTCTTGTGTGGTATGTAATTCTCATGCATTTGATACCATCAGAACACCAGAAATGCAGGTCAGTTGCCATAGACAATGGCTAGCTGGCTAAGGCGTGTGTGTGCAAGAGACAAAACTTGAAAGTTGAATTTCATTTTATGAGGATTGAAGGCTCTACCTGGTATTTCAAACAAAAGATAAGGAAATAAGATTTTCAGCACTATTTTTGATTTTGATACTTTGTTTCTGGAGAATATGAAAATTTCAAAAACTTTATCTTTTTCTTTTATTTCACCAGTAAGGCCCAACTTTGCTAACTTTCCTAACCCAAAATATCCTAGCATTAAGGTCTTAATTGCATCTATAATTTGGACTGGGTGCTTTGGATTTAACTTTTAATTGGGTTATAGTATCAATGACTGTAATAGATGTTGAAGTTTCTGTTTCAATTCTCATCCTCAGCCACAATTTCTGAAAAGGCTTTTCTTCTCAAAATCATCATCATCATCACAGAGGAGAAAGTATAAATCTTAATTTCTTTTTTTAGACATAACCTTGAAAGTAACAAATATTCTTATGTTATTGACAAACAAGTTGTTCCCAGAGTAGCTTCAGCTTTGGCTTCTTGTGTGTTACATTTCATTAAGTAAAGTAACTTAATCTGGCGTATTCTTTTTTTTTTTTGAGACAGAGTTTTACTCTGGTGCCCCAGGCTAGAGTACTCTTGGTGGACTTAGTTAATAGCTGCAATTACTGGATGTAAGACTGGATGGGCACCTCAGATATTGAGGACAAAATTTGTTTTTTAAAAATGTACATTGGTAGTTGGTTTTTCCCTCCATGGTTTTACAGGTTCCTTTGTAATAGGTAGAGGAGGTGATGGGAAATGAACTCTGTCCTTGAACCAGACAGTGTATCAACTCTTGCCCTGCCAGGTGTTGGAAAGGATAAAGATGGGATATCTATTTTACAGGGGTGGCAGTAGACTTGACGTGGCATATTCCTTTTTTTTTTTTTGAGATGGAGTCTCACTCTGTTGCTGCAGGCTAGAATGCTGTGGCAGCATAGCTCACAGAAACCTCAAACTCCTGGATTTAGGCGATTCTCCTGCTTCAGCCTCCCAAGTAGCTGGGATTACAGGTGTCTGCCACAACACCCAGCTAATTTTCCTATTTTTAGTACAGACGGGGTCTTGCTCTTGCTGTTCTTGAACTCCTGAGCTCCAGTAATCCACCAGCCTTGGGCTCCCAGAATGCTAGGATTATAGGCATGAGCCATTGCGCCTGGCCTGACTTGGCATATTCTTGTCCTGTGACAGGCAAGACAGTGTAGTGGCTAAGAGTTGGGATTCTGGGGCCAGACTGCCCAGTTTGATTCCTCGCTCTGCCACTTACTAACAGGGCGAGCTTGGCATGTTGCTTACCATCTCTATGTTGCTTCCTCCCTAGTAAAAATGGGATGATGATAGTGGCTACCTCTGAGGGCCATGACGAGGACTGAATAAGCTAATATGTATAGGTTCTTAGAACATTTGCCAGGCATGTAGTAAGTGCCACATCAGTATTTGCCATTTTTATCATTACTATTATTATTATTATTAAGCTCCAGGAGTCCCTGGGTATATTCTGGGCGTGATGGTGTAATTGATTCAGTCATCTCACACAGAGCACAAGTTCACTGAGTAGCTGCTACACTTGGCCCTGAAGTTTTAGAGATTAACATAATTGAGTTGCCATTCCTGAGGGGCTCTCTGCCGGTGGAATACTGTTTGGTTTTGACCTGAATCAATTGTAGAAGTAGAAAGGACTCAATATGTGTCTTAGGAAGAGAGGGAACAATGTTCAGACAAAGAATGAAGGAACAGGGCGGCGCCTGTGGCTCAGTCGGTAAGGCGCCGGCCCCATATACCGAGGGTGGCGAGTTCAAACCCGGCCCCGGCCAAACTGCAACCAAAAAATAGCTGGGCGTTGTGGCGGGCGCCTGTAGTCCCAGCTACTCGGGAGGCTGAGGCAAGAGAATCACTTAAGCCCAGGATTGGAGGTTGCTGTGAGCTGTGTGAGGCCATGGCACTCTACCGAGGACCATAGGGTGAGACTCTGTCTCTCCAAAAAAAAAAAAAGAATGAAGAAACAGAAAGTGATTGAGCAGGATTAATTGTGTTGGTAGACATGGACCTGGCCATGCCCTGGGAATGTGGGGAAGCATCCATCCTTTTTCCTTGATCTGCCTTGCCCTGGTAGCACCTATTTGAGGGGCCTGGGCATGGGCTAAGGAGCATACCTGTCTCATGCAAGCATCTGGTGACCCTGGCACTGCACCCTGGCAGTGTTGGGAAGTGACCTTTGGCCGTGCTCTCTCCTGTTAGTGAGCAGAGTGCCAGAGTGCTGAGGCTGAGTGACAGATGAGGAAGGGTTAACTCCAGGGCTGTGGCTCTGAATACACAGCATAAACAGCCTTGGGGATGAGATCACTTCTGTTTTGGGGACCCAAAGGCAAACACAGTTGCATTTGTTCTTATAATCTTTGCCTTTTTTGAAATTGTTTATGTTTAGAAATTCATGCTGGAATATTAATCAGTTGGGGTATAGAAACCAACTCAAGCTACCTACCGAAGCCAGAAAGGAATCCATTGGAAGGCATGGGACAGTTCCCAGTATTGAGGAAAAAGCACGGGTTGTACATGAACTGGACTCACAAGGAAGTTGGGTAATTCTGAGATTCTAAATATTGGGAAACTAAGGGCCGGTCTTTTTAAGACTCATCTTAGGGTGAATCAGCAACTGTTTTCTTTCCTGAATTTCTTTCCTGGAGATTCAAATTCCTGGAAGGGTGAGGTGGCTGGCTCACCCTGGGCAGGCTCTGCCTATGCCCTTACCAGAAAGCCCAGCAAAACTGAAGCAGTGAGAAGGCCTTTCCCCAAAGGAAACCAGACGTGGATTCAGGAAGGACAGAAACTGACAGATGTTCCCTCCTGGCTACGAGATGACATTTTGTTTCTCAGGCGTCCTATTCCTAATAGGACTGTTTAGTATTTGTTTTTCTTTTGAGCTTTTAGAGCATTGCTTGAGGTCACAGTGAACATGTTGGTCACTGTTGAATGGAAGAGGACATGAGAACAGCATGGGGACAAAGGATGGAAAAGTTTGAAGTTTCATTTAAATAATGAGCTTAAAAATATATCCCTTTATCCACTTATTCTGGATCATCTGGCTGATATTTAATAGCACACATGCTTATTCCTCTACATTCATTTTGGTGCACTGGGGTTTTCCGAAACATTGGCACTAAGTCGAAATTCGTTAATTGCCACGGTCTCATGAGAAAAATAAGCTTACTATAAAAATAATGCATTTGCGTCAAGTATAGGCACACAGAGTGCTGTTTTTAGAAGAGAGAAAAACGTTTGGGAAATGGGGTCTTCGTATGGCCCATCACAGCATAGGCATGGCCGATGCATGGGAGTTGAGGCCGCAGCAGGTAGCACCCTATTCAGATGGAAAGCAGTGAATTAGTTTCAGCAAAACAATATGCTCCTTTACATGGCACTAATGCTATTTTGAGTTTTATTGGCTTTGCAGTGTTCTTTGAGTTTAATTTGTATGTTTGTTTTTATAGTGACATGAGACTACCAGCACAAGATGTATATAAGTCATTTCTATTTCTATATGTTTAAGTGAATTATAATACAAATAGCTTTGGTCAACTCTGCAGGTCCTTGAGGAGTTTGTTTTTTTTTTTTAAAGAAAGTACCTTATTGAGGTTTTGGAAATCCTATCCTATGGGAGACATTTGCTTCTTCCCTCACCCCACTTCTATGGAAGGGGACACTTTCCCACCCAGGGATGCTGGGTCTGGTAGGATGTTACCAGACCCAAAAGCAGAGTCTTTAAAGGAGCTTGGGGTTAGACGAATGGCTAACAAACACATGAAAAAATGTTCATCATCTCTATATATTAGAGAAATGCAAATCAAAACAACCCTGAGATACCATCTAACCCCCGTGAGAATGGCCCACATCACAAAATCTCAAAACTGCAGATGCTGGCATGAATGTGGAGAGAAGGGAACACTTTTATACTGCTGGTGGGACTGCAAACTAGTACAACCTTTCTGGAAGGAAGTATGGAGAAACCTCAAAGCACTCAAGCTACACCTCCCATTTGATCCTGCAATCCCATTACTGGGCATCTACCCAGAAGGAAAAAAATCCTTTTATCATAAGGACACTTGTACTAGACTGTTTATTGCAGCTCAATTTACAATTGCCAAAATGTGGAAACAGCCTAAATGCCCACCAACCCAGGAATGGATTAACAAACTGTGGTATATGTATACCATAGAATACTATTCAGCTATTAAAAAAAATGGAGACTTCACATCCTTCGTATTAACCTGGATGGAAGTGGAAGACATTATTCTTAGTAAAGCATCACAAGAATGGAGAAGCATGAATCCTATGTACTCAATTTTGATATGAGGACAATTAATGACAATTAAGGTTATGGGGGGGGAAGCAGAAAGAGGGACGGAGGGAGGTGGGAGGGGCCTTGGTGTGTGTCACACTTTGTGGGGGCAAGACATGATTACAAGAGGGACTTTACCTAACAATTGCAATCAGTGTAACCTGGCTTATTGTACCCTCAATGAATCCCCAACAATAAAAAAAAAAAAAAAAAAGGAGCTTGGGGTTTGGCCTGTCCTCTTGTAATCTCTCCTTTCTTTGGGAGATGATTGTGCCTCATGTGCTGTTGGTTCCAAGAGGGTGACAGACATATAGAGGTTGCTAACCTGAGTCCAGCTGTGCCCATCCTGGATCAGCTAAACTCCAGCCGGCCAACAGATGTGTGAACAAGAAGCAAAGGCTTATTTTATGTGATGCTGAGATTGCATGGTTGTTTATCACACAGTATTACTGTGGTGATAGCTGACTGATAGGGGCCACCACACGGATTAGTTAGCCACACATGAGCATGGAGGCATGGGCTTTATTGAGCACTCACTGTGTTCTAGTCTTGGTTGTAGGTGCTGGGCTACGGCAGTGAATAAGACTTGGGCCAACCCAGTCTCAGCCTTTAGGGCGCTAGTGTTCTCATGAATGTTCAAATAATTGTTGCTTGACTATTTATGTATCTGAAGAAACCTTTGTTTTTTCTCTTTTTCAAAAAGGCAAATCACCATTACTGTGACATTTTTGAAAAGAGAAAGGTGCCTAGATAGATGTGACCTCGTCGACATACAGATTTTATATTGAACAAAAAGATCAGGGCATTCCCTGGCTAACGATGTTGTCGCCATTATCATCAAAACTGCCTTTGTCAAGGCCTTTATTTCTCTTGACTCATGTCTAGAAAGGTTCAGAAAGAATATAAAAATAGATGAAAAAATAAGAACATCATTTTGTCTACCAATTTTGCTCTTGGTTGATTTTGTGTTCTACAAAGTTTTGACTGGGTTCTATAACTAAAAATAATCTCCCTGTGTACGTGAAATTTCACCGGGGTAGATGGCTGTGTGTGTGCTTATATTTATGCATGGCTGAAAATTCTGCCGACTGTGGAGGTCTGTGGCGGCTGGTCTGGAATGAAAACAGAGTCCTGGGAAGGGAATCTGAATGTAGTGTTGAATACATTTAAAAATATTATTCAAATGATTGCAAAAGTTCAGTTTTATGAATTTAGACTATTGAGAATCAGCAGCAAAAATTCATATTTCTTGTCTCCCGGAGAGCTGGGATGAAACGCAGCTGAATATGATCAGTTCTCAGGGCCTTAAAGTTGCAAAGACCCATTCCAGGTCTCACTCAAAGGCTAGTGCTGGGTAGGTAATAGCAAATTGCAGGCAGTTTGAAAACTAATTTATTGTACTCTGGAATGCAGTGAAATTCAGAATGTTTTTGCTGTGATGACCAGCTCCCTTTTGTCTGGGTCTAAATGTTGGTTATCTGGAGCTGCTAGGGTAACCCAACGTACACAGTCATAAAGTACTTGGATACCCATCAGAACCATGAGAGATATTTATCCATCCACCCCGGAAATTGTATTGGTAGGTGGGAGTCTATAGTTCTCAGGGAGTATTGGGTACTTTCTTTAAACTTGACTATAATCTTTTGCAAAAGATTCCTTGTTCTTTCTCAGAACCTCTGTTTTCTATCTCTGAGTTTTCACTTTTGGGAAAGTCAGGAGGGATGGAATGTTTGTGTCTGGGGTGTGTAGATGGGGGAGAAATCTGGGCTATCTCTAAGTCTGAAGGAGCACACATGATCAATCTAAATGGGGAAAAATGAGGAAAGGCGAATATTATTGCTTTGTTTCCAGATGTAAGTAGTACTTCCAAGCTTTGCAGAGTTAGTTGGAAGGGAGTCTTTAGGTATATTTTGGAAATATTTTACTTGCCTAGAAACAATGCTTTATTTCTGATAAAGAAGTTAGTGGTTTATTTTTTTTTGTTGTTGTTGTTGTTTTTTTTCTTTTTTCTGACTGAATTAAACTCAAGGTACTCAGGACACAGATGACCGATTGCAATGCAGTCTCATCAGACCTGCTTTCAAGACTGTTGAATTTTCCATGCTTGTCTGGCAGCTGCATGCATCCCAGGGCCCATATGCTGTAGCTAATCTGTTTTAATCATCAAACTCTGGGGTTTAGTCAAGGGAGAGGTATTGCAGTTGTCAATGGGAAAGGACTAAATTCTGGGGAAACTGAAGCTAATGGAGGGTCTGGTTCCATCAGAAGGACCTCCGATTGCTGGGGAAAGGAGGAAGGAAATCGTTATTTATCTAGTTCTCCCTTGCTTGGGCATTGCCTAGACTGGGAATTGATTTCTCCTTAAACTGACTGTCTGGAGAAGCCAGAAATGGTCAGAACCAGAGGCCTGATGTGAGCCATGCCCTAGAATAGTAGTTCTCAAAGTGTGATCTCTGACCACATCTTCCATATCCCTGGGAACTTGTTAGAAATGCAACTCTAGACCTGCTGAATCAGACGCTTTGAGGGTGGGCCCCTTGGCAATTGTGTTTTAACAGACTCTTCAGTGGATCCTGATACATGCAAAGTTAGAGAACTAGCTTTAAAGGTAGTTCAAGGGCACCCCAAGACTTGGGTAGGGGTTGCATGTCCAAGGCTCACAATAGTTTAATTTAGCAGATAATTTTAAAGAAATCATTCAATAGTTAATCATTTTTCTGTCCTAAGAGTTATTATAGAATAGCAGTGGTTCATGGCATAGCATAAATCTAGAAAAATGATTTGATCATATTTTAATATTTTACTAGTAGCTTTACACTTTTTTTTCCCCCCATGGGGGACCAATTAGATATAGTACTTTATTTTTTGTAGTTTTCAGCCGGGGCTGGGTTTGACCCCACCACCTCCGGCATATGGGGCCAGCGCCCTACTCCTTTGAGCCACAGGCGCCACCCGTAGCTTTACACCTTTATAGCCTGCTTTCTTTCATGTTTGCCCTGACTTATTTTATTTATTTATTTTTTTAATTTATTTATTTTTATTGTTAAATCATAGCTGTGTACATTTGTGCAATCAAGGGGTACAATGTGCGGGTTTCATATACAATCTGAAATATTCTCATCAAACTGTTCAACGTAGCCTTCATGGCATTTTCTTAGTTACTGTATGTAGGCATTTGTATTCTGCATTTAGTAAGTTTCGCCTGTACCCATTCTAAGATGCGCCGTAGGTGTGGCCCCACCCATTATCCTCCCTCCACCAAAACCTCCCCCCTCCCTTCCCCTTCCTTGGCCCTTTCCTCATAGTCTTGTGCTATAGTTGGGCTGTAGCCTTCATGTGAAAGCTATAATTTAGCTTGGAACTCAAGTCTGTGGCTTCAGGTGTTTGTAAGCATGCGCTCATTCAGGTATCATGCAGGGCCTGCTCTGTGCTAGACTCTGACCTTAGAAGAAAACATGTGCTTTCTACCCTCAAGGAGAGGCAGTGTGGGGATATGATGAGTTCTGATTATAATAGTAATCACAGTATGTCCACTGAGGTGCATTTAAAGAGATCTGGGATCTAAGAGGCCTGTCACAGAACCTGATAGGAATGTTTGCTTTGGAAAGTCTTTGTGGAGAAGGCGACACATACAGGAATGAAACATTTACCAGGTAGTTGAGGTAGGAGAGAATGTTCTAGGTGGAGGTAATACATATGGGACTGCATTTGCTTTAACAAGCTACCACAACTTGGTAGATTCAATAGTACAAGTGTCATATTCTGCAGATCAGAAATCTGACATGGGTCTCACAGGACTAAAATCTAGGTGTTGGTCAACTGCTTTTCTTTCTTGAGCCTTTAGGGGACAACCCATTTCTGTGCCTTTTCCAGATAAGAGAGGCTTCCTACATTGGCTCATAGCAACCCCCTCCATCTTCAAAGACGGTAATGGTGGATGGAGGCCTTCATATGTTGCCATCTGTTTGGTTTTCTGGGATCATGTGATTAGATGGGACCCCCCTGAGTAATCTGTGATAATCTGCCCATCTAAAGGTCTTTAATCTTAATTACCTGGATGTAAAGTAACATATTCACAATGGTCAGGGGGATTAGGACATGGCTACCTCAGGGGCCATTAGTCTCCTACCATCATGAATGGCTTAAGAGTATAGGTTCCTACCATGAGGAACAAAGGAAAGTGCTGTTGAGGAAATGGAAGTTGTGTATGGCAAATGGAGAAGAGATGCTTGAATTTCTACCCTCAAGCAATCCACCTCAGCCTTCCAAAGTGTTAGGATTACAGGTGTGAGCCACTGTGAGAGAGACCCAAGCATTAAAAATATTAGTGTGTGAGTTAATATAATGGACTATTTTAGAGAAGTAAGTCCTTTCTGTGTAGGAAAAACAATGGATGGTAGCCACAGGGGCAGGTGTAGGCAGGTAGAGAAATTCCATTTCTTCTTTTTCTTACTGATACTCTTCTTTCCTGATTTAGTTTAATTTTTCTAATGCACTAGCCCAGAAATTTATTGGGTAAGCCACTGTGAATAATAGGAGTTTGTGTGTAATAGATTTTCTTTTCAGTAAAAAACTAGCCATTGAATTACTATAGTAAAAACCTTATATTTGCATTACTTGATATACTTTGTATATCCTTGATGGACACAGTGTCCTTTGCAGTGAAATGGTGGTAAATCCTGCTCACCTTCCTTTCCAACATTTTGTCCTCATCCTTTTAACTGCTTTCACAGTTAAAGATGGTATATCATAAAAGGAGACCTTGCTGACTGTTTTAAAGTTTCTAACATTTGAGTCTCTCAGCTGGAAAATCATCTTCCTTAGTGGTCTAGAAAGCATTTTCAAATGGTCATTAGCCAATATTTATCAAATGGTTATTATGAGCAATAGGAGACTTTAAAGGGGCCATAATCTACATGCCCTCTTCCGATCCAGTCACCACCAAATGTTTTATTGTATTAAAAGCTCTGATCTTAAGAGCTTAGTATTTAAGTGGTTTGTGCTACAAAAGTACTCTGAATAGAAATTATTATTTAAAACTTTTTCCCTGACTGGCGTGGTGGCTCATGCCTGTAATCCCAGCACTTGGAAGCCCAAAGTGGGTGGATTGCCTGAGCTCACAGGTTCGAGACCAGCCTAAGCCAGAGTGAGACCTGTCTCTAAAAAAAATAGCAGGATGTTGTGGCAGGCACCTGTAGTCCCAGCTACTTGGGAGGCTCAGGCAGGAGAATCACTTAAGTTCAAGAGTTTGAGGTTACTGTGAGCTGTGATGTCACCATACTCTACCAAGGGCAAAAAAATGAGAGTTTCAAAAAAACAAAACAAAACAAAACAAAAAACCTAACTTTTCCCTTTACTGTTTCACCACTGGGAAGAGATAGGAGGGAAGGAAAGTCAGACAGTGAATGTTAGATATTATCTGCAAGATAAACACAGAGAATGTTGTATTCAAAAGAAGTAGTTTTAGGCCAGGTACAGTGGCTCACACGTGAATCCTAACACTTTGGAAGGCTGAGGTGGAAGGATTGCTTGAGGATAGGAATTCAAGACCATCCTGGACAACATAGTGAACCCTTCCCTTCATGTCTTACAAAAAGAGAATTAGTGGGTGTTGTGACATGTGCCTGTAGTTCCAGCTACTTGGGAGGCTAAGGCAGGAGGATCACTTGAGCCCAGGGTTTTGAGGTTGTAGTGAGCTATGATGATGCCTCTGCACTGTAGCCTGGTCAACAGAGGGAGATCATATCTTAAAAAAAAAAAAGAAAAGAAAAGAAAAGAAAGAGGGAAGGGAAGGGGAGGAAAGGGTAGGGGAGGGAAGGGAAGAGGAAGGAAGGGAAGGGAAGGGAAAGAAAAAGTAATTTTAACCCAACTGGGAAGAACACTAAGTCATATGGTGACATGGTGAAAGAGCATGGGCCTTGGAAACACACTGACTTGAATTTGAGTTCTAGCTCAACATCAAAACAGGTGGAAATGTAAAACGAATCAGTTATTTTTTAGTAGTGGCTGGAGTTTGAAAATTTTAGCAATATATGTTTCTAACAGGAAAACTACTAAATATAGTCACACTTACCAGAGACAACTTTTATTAAATATCTTGTTGTGTATTCTTGCAAACCTTTAGTACCCTCACAGATGTTGAGGTCATGAGTTGAAGGAGTCTATAAATAATACTCTTCTTTCCTGATTTAGTTTAGAACTAATTAAGAAAGAGATACAGGAACCAGACAGATGAGAAATTATGTGTATGCATGTGTGTGTGTGTTTAGCCAAGTAGGAGGGAGAATGTTCCAGACAGAAGGAAAAGTTTGTCCTAGAGGCAAGAGAGGGCAGGGAGAGGAAGATGAATTGAAGACTTTCTGGTGTGTCTTACCATGGGGTGCTCATAAATGAGGCCAGAGGAAAAAGCAGGGGACAGATTATAAAGGGCTTTATAGGTCACTTTAAGAGTCTTCACTTGATTGTAAGGGAACCTTTGAGGGATAGCTGTCAGGACAGCAGTTACTGTCACACTACTTTCAATGAATTCAGAGTTTCTATTTCAGACACAAAAGCAGTACCTAAAATGAAGGCTTCATGACCTGAGGTATTGGTTCTAGGCACTAGTTATTGATGCTTTAAATCCTAGCGATGCCCTCACCGAATGTTTAAGAAACAGAATGAAGGTGAGATAGGCCAGTGAGGTAGGTGGAGGAGGCTCTGTAATGAAGCAGGGAATGTGTATTAGCTCCACTCCGCAGATCTCAAAGCTGGTGCTCAGAGAAGCCACATGATTTCCTCAGCTCATGTAGCTATTTTAAGGGCAGCCTCAGAATTCTACTTTAGGATTGCTTCTCCCCAAAGTTTGTGCTCTTAAAACAAACAAACAGGCAAAAACAAACATAAACCCCATTGTTCTTACTAGAAATGTTCCTCAAATTGTCAAAATTTGAGAAGGTCAACAGTAGAGTTAACTCTTTCCACATATCTTATGATACTGTTTTTTCTGTTTGGATAATTTCTGAGAAGTGGAATGGCTTAGTGCAAAGCTATACTAAATGTTAAGCTTTTAAAAATGTATCCAGCAGACAGACTTCTTAGCAAAGTACTAAGTTACCTTCCAAAAATCTATGTTCTTTGTTATGGGAACCTATCTCTAAAAGATGGCTAAGGATGTAAGGAAACCCACCTTTTAGTGATTGTTTTGTGCCTCCCATGAGCTTGCTGTGATGAATTTGAAGGGCTGTGTGTGGATTTGTGTGATGAATTTGAAGGGCTCTGTTTTGATTTAAGACAACAGGGGTTTGGGGACAAAAATTGTTTGGTTCACCAAGGCCCTCTAGGAGTAAAAAGAAAGCCATAAGAAAGTGGAAGGAGAAATTAGATTTTAGTTCACTTTTGTTCCAATCAAAAGTGTTGTGAAATTCCACACTGTAGTGTGTTGTGTGTTTTTAGTGCGAGTAGCCCCCACAGCAACTGATTGACAGATGATTGATGAATTCCCACCCTTTGTTAATTTGGTAGAAAAAGAATAAATCAAGCCATATCTAAGTCAGCTGATGGTTCAACAGAATCAGTGGTTCTATTAAAAGGGCTCATTTGGTACCACCATATGCAGGAGTGTAGAAGTACCAGGCATTTTATTTAGTACCAGGCATTTTATTTGCTTAAAATAAAAACAATGAAATGTATGTTTTTTAAGTCCTTCATAATAGTGTTTATCGAGCACTTACATGCAGATACTGTTTGAGGGGCTTCTCTTTATCATGAAGGTAGGCTTTCTACTCTGGCCTGGAGGACAACAAGACGTGTGGGGGTGTCTTGTGAGAAGGGGCAGCTCTGGCTCCTCTCCTGGGAAGCAGTGGGGTCTGAAAGTGTCAGGCGGCTCCTCCGGCTTTTTGGAGTGTGTCATGAATGTGACTTAGGTCACTCTTTCTTGAATGATTTGAGATAGTTTTTTTTTTTTTTGTCACTGTCAGCTTTGGTAATATACTCGGCAATCATTTTTGTCAACTCAGCAACAATTTTCAGTGGGTCTGGCTCTGCAGCCCTTAATGGTTGCTCATCTGAGCAGGGTCACAGGATAAGTGTAACTTCAACTTTCCTAAATACCCACAGATTGCTCCTCACGGTGACTCCGTGATCACAGAGAGAGAGAGGTTTATCTCATGGAGGTTGGAAGTCCAAAATCTGCTGGGCAGGTGGGCAGTCTGGAGACGGAGAGAAGAGCTGATACTGCAGCTCAAGTCCAAAGGTGTCTGATTTCCCTTTGGTGGACCTCAGCCTTTTCCTTTATGGACATCAACTGATTCGATGAGGTCTGACAACATTACCAAGGGTAATCTGCTTTACTCAAATTCTGCAGGTTTAAAAATTAATCTCATCTTAATGAAAATATCTTCATAGTGACATCTAGACTGGCATCTGACCATATGAGTGCTGTATCCTAGTCAAGCTGACACATAAAATCAACCATCATGGGACATTATTTAATTAACATTCCTGCCCCCGGGACAATGGCTTGCATGCGATAAGCATGTTCAGTGCTTGTGTTTCTGAATGTGTTAGTGAATGACTGAAAGAAAGACGACTTTGCTACTGTCTTAGTTCTTCACCTGTAGGGGAAGCCATGAGGGTCAGTGAAAAAAAAATCAGTTAGCAGGTTCCACTGTCTTAGAAAGCAAGCTGTAAAGCTTTTCAAATTGTGTAAGAATTACATATGGATGTAATTGGGAAGGGATACAGTTTGCTTGTGAATAAAGAGGGCACAAGCTAGGAGTATATGGCACACTTCCTAGGTGAAGGACTCAGCTACAACTCAGACTTTGGACTTGACCTTACAAACGCAAATAATGTAACCTAATTGTATGTACCCTCATATTAACCCATGATTAAAAAAAAAGGAAATAAAAAAGAATTACACTTTGTATGAATGGTTGGGGGGAGTCTTTATATATATTTTACCTAAATTAGCAGATCCATGACTTTAAGACTGAAAGTATTTAAAAAATATGCATTTGTGTGTTAGTAAAAGTAAAATATAGATACATAATGAAGTACAATTTGAGTTGTTAGAATTTAAATCCTAGGAGATTACTGATTCAATGTCAAGGAGAAATGATGTCTAATTCCTCCGGCATATGTTGGTATTGCTAGGTGGTTATCAATGCCATCTTTGGAGCTAGATCACCTGCCTTGGGATTCTGGCTCCACTGTTCATTAGGTCTGTGCCTCACTTCCTCCTACTGCAAAATGGGGCTAATAGTGACTTGCTTTCTAGGGTGCAGTGAGGGTTAAATGAATTACACATGGAAGCTGCTTAATCAAGTGCTGATATGTGGTAGGTGGTCAAGCAGTGTTACCCATTAGCACCTCTCTTCCTATTTGAGTACTTAAAAAAAATTTTTTTTTTGCAGTTTTTGGCTGGGGCTGGGCCTGAACCCGCCACCTCCGGCATATGGGGCCGGCACCCCACTCCTTTGAGCCACAGGTGCTGCCCCTTATTTGAGTACTTTTAATAGTCAGTTAAGAGCAGAGATAGCATTGGCCAGGCACCGTGGTGGTTCATGCCTGTAATCTCAGTATTCTAGGTGGCTGAGGCAGGTGGATTGCTTGAGCTTAGGAGTTGGAGGCCAGCCTGAGCAAGAGTGAGACCCCTCCCATCTCTACTAAAAATGGAACAATTAGCCAGGCATTGTGGTGGGTGCCTTGTGGTCCCAGCTATTCAGGAGGCTGAGACAAGAGGCTTACTTGAGCCTAAGAGTTTGAGGTTGCTATGAGCTATGACACCACAGCACTCTACCTAGGGCAACAAAGTGAGACCCTGTTTCATAATAGAGATAATATTTTTAAATGTCCAATTTTAAATATCTATAGTTAAATCTTATTTATATCAATATTTTAAACATTAAATTCCTATTTAATATTAATATTAATTCATATTAAGTATCATATTTAAATATTCCCCAGTTTTCAGAGGATATATTAAAGTAGATTTTAAAGAAATCAAATTTCTTTTCATTAGGTTTGAATTTCATAGCACATATGCAAGGAGATTGTAACATATGTGGTGAATTTTTAAACATACATACCAAAAGTTTCTGGGTAGATTGCTCTTATCTTTATAATTGGAATCATATTTCTGTATAAAATTCTATAGTTCATTCCAATAGAAGGATGTGGCTCCTGTTTATACTGTGACTATCAAATGTTTTGTTTCTTTTAGGGGTTGGCCTGAAGGCCAAATCTGGCCCAATACTTGTTTTTGTGTGATCCTCAAGCTAAGAATGGTTTTAAAATTTTTAAATTTTTTAATGGTTGGAAAGAAACCAAAAGAAAGCTAATATTTCATGACGCATAAAAATGCTACAAAATTCAGATTTCAGTGCCCATAAATGAAATCTTACGGGAACACAGCCACACTGATTCACTGATGTTTTTTCTCTATGGCTGCTTTTGTGCTACAACTGCAGGGCTCAATAATTTTAACAGAGACTTTCTGGCCCAGAAATCCTAAAATATTGATTATCTGGCCTTTACAGGAAAAGTTTGCCAGTGTGTGTTCTGTTTCAGACATGGGAAAACAAAACCAAAGAGGTGAGATTCAGATTTGGCCATTTTCTTTTTTTTGAGACAGAGTCTTGTTTGTTGCCCTTGGTAGAGTGCCATAGTGTCATAGCTCACAGCAATCTCAAACTCTTGGGCTCAAGCAATCCTCCGGCCTCATCCTCCCGAATAGCTGGGATACATGCACCTGCCACAATGCCCAGCTAGTTTTAGAGACGGGGGTCTCACTCTTGCTCAGGCTGGTCTCAAACTCCTGAGTGCAAGTATCTACCCATCTTGGCCTCCCAGAGTGCTAGGATTACAGGTGTGAGCCACCATGAGCCTGGCCTCAGCTTTGGCCATTTTGGAATTTGTGAGCAGGTAAGGGAAGAGACAAACCTTTAAGGAAACAAAGTTCCTAAGTTATGTGTGGATTTAACCACTTTAAGTCCTACTTAGCTTCTGAGATAATGCACGTGAAAACACGTTGAGAGGGAGTAAGGCAGATGTCTTTGGCATTGATTCTACATATCAGCATGTTGTCCTGACAGGTGGGCTGCTGTCTGGGCAGTCAAGATGGAACCTCTGGGAACCTCTGGGTAGAGTCTGTAATTTGTAATTTCCTTTAGGCCCTTGTGCATCAGATAGAAAGAGCATAACCTAGTGGGGGGGTTTTTCCTTTTATTTTCTGATATTCTTAGGCTGTAATCTTTTCAACTGCTGCATCAGGATTTATCTGCTGTAATTACTGAGATCTGTGGTACATGTTATCAACATGTCAGAAGAACTAAGAAATCTTTTCCTTAAAAATGAAAAAAAAAATTATCTTAAGCTGCCAACCATGAAATGCTTAAAAAAGAGTTCTTTGTATAACTTCATAAAGTGCTTCTGAGAGATTCTTCCTGTTTACTTCGCTGCTGATAAAAATCCAAAGAACATTAAATTCAGTTTCTTTTAGAGAGAAAAGTTCTGGTGGGTTTAGTTATTTGGGGCAAATTGCAATTTAGAAATGTTCATTCTTCTGCTCATCTGAAATTTGACTTCAGTTTTTATTGAAATTTCTTTTTCAACATAGGTCCTCTCTACTGTTCCGAATGAACACCTAGAGGGATGATACTTTCCACAAGTCTCATGCTTTAAGAATACTGAAGTAACAAAACATTGTGCTAACCTGATCCACTGCAGTTTGGGTCTCGTGTGGCACACTGTGATTTTTGACTGTTGTATTCTGATAGTTCGGTCATGGGCTGAGACTGTTCATGGCTTCGTTGAGATGGTTCTGTTATTTCTTGCAGTTATTCTTTCCCCACGGCCCTGTGGAGTATGGTGCTCCTGAATAGCCCAGGTCAACGCAGAGCTTAGCTACTTTGGAAGAGCAGTAGCAGTTGGATTACAGGAAACCAGTGGACAAAAAGGAGAAGAGAATCATAGCGCAGAAAAGGCAGCTTGATACTTTTATAACAATGATAAAATGGGCATAAATTCTTAAGAACCATCGAGAGGACTAGCTAAATTGACAAGATTAGAAACTGGGAGAATTGCTTTGGGGAACACAAAGGCTACTCCTGTCCAGCCATTACTGAGCTCTGATAGATACCATATGCTGATGTCTGTCCGTGACCTTTCCCTGTATATGTCAAGAATCCTCACCACAGCGCTTCACGTAGGAGTTATTACCAGCTGTATTTTGTAAATAGAACGCCGGGCACTAAGAGATTAAACAACTTGCTGGGGTCACACAACCCCCAGGGTGGAGCCAGGATCAAAACCAGCATCTGGCTCTAGATCAGCATTCTCAACCTGTGGGTTGCGACCCACAGGAACTGTATTAAAGGGCCGCGGCATTAGGAAGGTTGAGACCACTGCTCTAGAGAATCAAGAAGGTCAACCAAACTCCACAAGCAGGACAAAGCAGTCCTGAAAGAAAGGACACCCGTTAGGGGGTAGATGGACCACTGGGGAGAGTTGGCCTAGACTTCCCATTCAGGCTTTGGACTTTACTGAAAGGGAGAGTATATAAACACTTGTGTTTTTTTTGTGTGTGTGTGATTTTATATAAAAAATTATTTTTTTATAAATGTTTATTATATATAATATATGCTATATGCAAACTATATAAAGGCAATAATATATGCTACATATAAAATATGTATTATGTAAAATACACAAATATACTATAATTTTTGTCATCTTTTTTTTCTGTTCTTGTTTGTAATAAGATGGGAGTCTAAAAAGTGCTTCATTTCTTCATTTCTTTCATTCTGTGAGAGGCCCTATAGAATGTTCTTGAAGTAATATTATTATTTGATACATAGATAAGTAAAAACCTATTACTTATTGGTAATTATTTCAGTTTTTAGTATTTCATCTTTCAGTTTCGGTTATATAACACTAACTCTATCCATTTAAAATATCCCAAAATATTTCTTCTTGGCCTTTGGCCAACATCAAGTGTAAAATATTACAAAATAAATACGTAACTATGTCCCAATAGTTTTACTCAGAAATGGAATTATTGAGAGAATGAGGAAACAAGCCATGGACCTGTAAAAATCTTCAATAAACACGTGTATTATACTCATATTCAAAGGACTCACATTCAAAGTCTACAAAGAACTCTTAGAACTCAATAATAAGAAAACAATCTAATTAAAAATATGGGCAAAAGATCTGAGTAAGACACCTCCCCAGAGAAGGTATACACAATGAAAAGATGCTTGACATAATCTGCCAGTGTGGATTATATAATAGACTACAACAACAATGAGTTACCCCTACACATCTAAAATTTAAAACATTGACACCACCACATGCTGGTGAGGATGTGGAGGAAGAGGAACTCTCATTCATTTCTGGTAGGGAATGCAAAACAATATAGCTGCTTTAGAAGACTGTTCCTTACAACTAAACACACTGTACCCTACAATCTAACAATGACATTTGTTGGTATTTACCCAAATGAATTGAAAACTTAGGTATACCCAAAAACCTGCACATGAATATTTATAGCAGTTTTAATTTAAGTTGCCAAGACTTGGAGGCAACCAAGATTTTCTTCAGTAAGTAAATGGATAAACTACAGTACATCTGTACAATTCAGCCATAAAATAGAAGTGAGCAGCCAAGCTATGAAAAGACACAGAGGAAGTGTAAATGCGTACAGTTGTTCCTCTGTATACATGGGGGATTGGTTTCAGGACCCTTTGCAGATAACCCAAATCTGTGGACTCTCAAGTTCTGCACTCATCCCTTCAGAAGCTCTAGATATAGAAGGTTAGCCCTCTCCCTCTGAGGTCATGGGTTCACACCCCCAGAATACTGTATTTTCCATCTAAGGTTAGTTGAATCTGTAGGTGTGGAACTGTGGTGATACAGGCATAATTAGGGTCAATACAGTGAAGTGAAAGAAGCCAATTTGAAAAGGCTACACACTGTGTGATTCCAACAATAAGACATTATAGAAGAGACCAAACTATAAAAGAGGGTGAAAAGACCAGTGGCTGTGAGAGGGAAAGAGGTATAGTATAAATAGGTGGATCCCGAGAGATTTTTAGGGTGGTGAAAGTACTCTGTATAATGCTACAATGGTGGATACATGCCATTACATTGTCAAAACCCATGGAATGTATAGCACAGAGAGTGAACCCTGATATAAATTATGGCTTTATTTAAAAATAATGCATCAGCATTGGCTCATCAATAACAACTGTATCTGACTAATGCAAGGTGTTAATGGTAGAAGACATTGTATGTGTGGTGCGGAGGGGATGTATATGAGAACTCCACTTTTGACTCAATTTTTGGGAAACCTAGAACTGCTCTAAAAAATGAAGTCTATTAGTTAAAAATAAATAAGAAAATAGAGATTTTAGCAACATCTCAATTTTAGTCTATTACTCTTGTCAACATTCATTAATTTTTAAAACGCAACCCAAAAGAACAATAATTCATTCATTCTTACATAACCAAGAGGCATAATTAGAATGTATATTTCTGTTGTTACATTGTGTTGAAACATTTGTTAAGTGGAATGGATAAGAACCAGAGGAAAGAATGAATGGAGGAGACTAGCACAGAAGACTGTTGGGATTTTGTGATTGTTCTGAGGGAGGGGGTGGTACTTTGCCAATGGATGAAACATTTTTAGAATTTCTTTTCCTCTCAAGCTTTGATTTGGAGTGTAGTTGTGGTGTAATCAAAGAAAAGGGGTGTGGAGAAGGGAAGAACCACTTAGCCAGTCAGTCAGCAAATATTTGCTGTGTGTTTTTCCCTGGGTATACAGGTATTTAAAACAGACATAGTCCCTCCTGTCAAGGACTAACATTCTAATGACTTTAAACATGACTTTTGAGGTTGACAATCTTGGTCTTTTTTATTTTTTTAAATTTTATTTATTTATTCATTTATTTATTTGAATTTGGGTTCAAATTTGGGTTTGGGTTTGCATTAGGGTTCACTCTCTGTACTATACATTCCATGGGTTTTGACCATGTAATGGCATGTATCCTTTTGAGACAGAATCTCACTATGTCACCCTGGGTAGAGTGCTATGGCATCATAGCTCACAGCAACCTCCAACTCTTGGTCTTCAGCGATTCTCTTGCCTCAGCCTCCCAAGTAGCTGGGACTACAGGCACCCGCCACAACGTCTGGCTATTTTTGTTGTTGTTGTTACAGTTGTCATTGTTGGTTAGCTGGCCTGGATTCGAACCTGCCAGCCTCAGTTGTATGCGGCTGGCGCCGTAACCACTGTGCTATGGGCACTGAGCCAACAATCTTGGTCTTGATTCTACCTTTGAAGCTTACTGGTTGTGGGATCTTGGGTGACTCACCTTGCTGTTTTTCATCTCCAAAAGGGTAGTAAAGGTCATAGCTATCATTGTTAGATCTGTGAGGATTCAGTTAAGACATATAAAGCACCTCACACATGATAAGCTGACAAATTATAGATAAATCTTTCATCTTTTCTTCCTATAAAATGGGAGGAGCACCAAGATGATTAACTCTCCCTCCACCACCAGTTCAAGAAACATTGTTAGGACAAAGTTAGGTTAGAGGCAACTGTGCACTGAACAGTAAGAGGGAATTTAGTCTTTAACTTTGTCTTACCTGGTAAAGACAAAGCACGTCTCCTTAGAAAGTCCTCATAAAAATTGTCATTTCAGTGTATTGGTAGAAAAAGTATGTGCATTTGTATTTTTTGTAATTATTTATTTTCTCTAAATATGAAGAAGAAAGTACATAAGGAGGGAAAACCCAGAGAAGTGTTTCAAAATACTTAATGAAACCTCTGAAACACACACACCCTGTGCAGACACATTATTCAGCTCAATTGCAAGTAAATAAAAACAGCCAGCTCTTTACCTAATGATTCCCTGTGCTCACAGGAAATAGCGTTCTCATAGAGCCAAGTAACCACTTTTCTTACTTGCTCTTCTCCTGTCCTGGTGGTGGAGGAGGCTGTAAACTCCTAGTCCAGAGAGAGAGTCTCTGAGTAGTCAGCAGCATAACGCAAGAGGCCATGCAGAGGGAGCCAGTCAGGGAAGCCACATGTGAGTTAGTGCTGGATGAACAAAGGGACACTCATATGCTCTCAAAAGGTGAGTCCCAGCTCTGTATGACTTCTGTTGTTTACTTAGCTATATTTCCCTGCAATATTAACTGCTTTTATGGAGGAAAAGACAGGAATTGCTTGTATCTTTAGTGAAACCTACACACTCATTTGATCGATAAATAAATAACAACAGATTCTGTGTACAACCAAAAGTAAAGCCTAAGAACACTGCTTTATTAGTTAATTTTATTTTTATTTTTTGCCTTAGCTGGAGAGCTTTAGCCAATCCTCTATCTCAGAAATTGGGTGTTTGCAGACCTTTCTTCCATCAGCTTTTCCTGCCCGTGATCTCTTTATGATCCTTAAATGTCTTCAGCACAGTCTAGTCGATAAGCCCCTCAGATCCTCTTAGAAGTAGGCAAGAATAAATCTTAAGATAATGTAAAAACAGCATCATATCTTCAAGTGGGCAGAGATTGTCCAAATCATAAATATAATTTGAATTCTAGTTCACCTCTTAATTTAATTTTTTAATGTAAATCATGGAGGCATTTGTTTTTAGAGCTGGAAGGATTCTCTGTCATAGATTTTCCCTTTCTTCAGAGGCCACTCGCAGGTACTAAATGGAGGAGATTTTTTTTAAATGATAGAGAAAAGGTCATTATTCTCAAGTCTCTTGTACAATTTTTTTCCTATCCATTGAAATTAAAAGCATACACACACACATGTGGCCAGAGGATACTGTTGTGAGAAAGAAGATAGTTCTGTCCTCTGCTCCAGAGGCAGACCTGGGTTTGAATATCAGTTACATGCTTAGTAACAGTGTGATCTCAGAATAATAGCACCTACTATTATTAGTGCAGGTAAGATTGCTATGAGAAGTAAATGACATAAAGTATCCAAAAAGGGTTTAGGCTAATTCCTGGCCCCTGATAAAGTCTCAATAGGTGGCACCTTTTATTATCATTTTCTTTCATTAGGATTGCTAGAAAGTTCTATGATAAATGCTCTAGGTCTGTTGTAATAAAGTAGCTGCTGGCCACATGTGACTATTTACATTTAAATTAATTTAAAATCAATTTAATACAATAAAGATAAAAATTCAGTTCTCAAGTCACATTACCCACATTTCAAGGGCTCCATGCCACCCATGGCTAGTGGCTATCATACTGTACAGGGATGACATAAAGTTTGTTAATCATCACAGAAAGCTCTCCTGGATGATGCCGATCTAGGAGAGCTTATATAATAACTCAGAAGCCAAGAGTTGTCTTTCAATTATCCGCTGATTGATGAATTAACATCATGTCAACTGTCACTTCTATAACAAGGAAAACAATACTCATTGTGAAATGAATTAAGATAAATGTACAATAATAAATGTGGCCAGAGGATTAGATGTTTATCTAGCTGGTAAAACTAATTGGGCAGTGGAATGCATTTCTGGTGTTCTCCTAGTTTGTAAAGGTTGCCTAAGAACACGCATGGGGTGTACACACATGAGTATGAGTAAATGATTCTACAGAGGAGCTTTCGCAGCTATGGGAAGGTTGGATAAATGCGCTTACTGTGTGCCAGGCACTGTTCTAAACACTTCCCACATACTAATACATTGAATCTCACTGAACCTCACCTAGTAGGTCCTGTTAGCACCCCTGTTATACTGGAGTCCAAACTGAAGCCCAAAGAGGACCATGAATTTGCCCAAGTTCACACAATTATCAGATGGCAACCCCAGAATTGCAGCCATGCAGATCTTCCCCAGAGCTATGCTCTTAGCCATGACCCTAAAGATCTTCCAGAAATGCTGAATGAGTTCTTACATTTTCTCCTTTTAAGTCTTTGGGCATCTCTTTGGTCCCTTCTGACTGCCCATGGCTGTGTGCTCTAATTGATAGAGATGTCCACTCAGTCATGCCAGATCATCACTCTCCCCGTCTCTAACTCTGCAGAATGGAGTATGAAGTATGGCCACATCCTTCTCCTGTCTGTAGAAGTTATGCTAACATTTCCCTCAGCCCAGAGGGGCAGTTTCCCAAGGTGCCTCTCCTCCTGGACCTATTTTTGTGTGTCCTCAAATTCTCTAGCAAGGATTAACTATTTTCATTTCTTAATTCATAAATCATAACTTTATAGCATCTCTAAGGATCTTCAAATTCCTCTTCTCTATCTCCCTAGTCATTATTAGGCTTAAATTTATCAGACTTAACTTCTTTAAAAAGGATGATTTTTAAATAATCCAAGTGGCAATTCTAGCTGTTGTTGTTCTAATATGTTCTGCCTAAAATGAAGGACGTAACTGGCTGCAAGTAAGTGAAAATATACTGAAATTCCGCACGTAGGTGCTCAGAGGTTCTGATGGGATTTAAATTTCAGTCATTTGAGGCAAACTGGAGACTTTGAACAAATGCTCAAAGCATTTGTTTCCCCAGTAGAAATGCAAGCAGAGTCGTAGAGTTTAGGATTAGCCACGGATGTCTTCTTTCTGGGTTGGCCTTTAATTCAGGTGGTAGTAGGGAAGCAAAGAAAGTGAGCAATTATGTAATCTTCTCCTTCAAGCTCCTCCTCTACCTCCACCCTGATTTAATACAACACTTGCAGTTTTTTTTTCTTTTCCATTTTCTCTCTTTAATGGAGATGGAGAACAGCCGCTTGCTAACCTCATAACATTTTACCTTTTACGCTTTAAGTCCAATTTCAGGTACTACTTAATGATATCAACTCTTTTGACTTGTCCTTTTCCAAGCCCTAAATCCACAGCCTTTGTTTTTATAGCACTTTCTTGCATCCAGATTTTCAACCGTGACAGCCTATTAATCTTTAATCAAGAATACAGATACTTGCTGGGTTAAGGGCAAGATAGCTGTCAGCTCTGTGGAAACAATTACAGAAAGCAGCAGGAAGAGCACCACGGAGAGGGAAAAAGAAATAAACAGAAAACCCTCCCAAACTCTTTCATGCTAAAGAAGAGTTTCCGTAGCTTACACATCCGTAAACTATTACTAAATTACTGACAGTGGGTAAAAAACACATAGAAGCAATATACTAACCGGGAAATGCCAGTAATTGTGTAAAGTTAAGATATGAATGAGCCTATATGAACAGTGTGACTTCCTCGTGTGAAGTGGGAGGTTTTGCTCTTGGTATAGTGATGAGAACAAATCTAAGAGAAATTCAGGAGATGTTATTTATTTTGTTCTTAGTGGCTGTATTGCTAGAGCATCCCAGAGGGGTGTGTGGGCTCCTTCCCTTGGGTTCCCCGCTTCCTCCCAGGCCAACTACTTCATCTGAGTCCTCCATCTTGGAATGGAAAGATAAGGGGAGCCGAAAGTGTTGACTTGGTGTTCCGGTGGTAGATGGCTTTATACTCTCTGGGCTTGGCAGGAGCATTCAGGGTTAACTTTTATTCCTTCTGGATGTTTTGTGGGCTTTTCAGAGACTACCTCGTCCTTCAGCCTGCCACTCTTCACCCTTTCCTGCCCCTTGCCTGCACTGTAACCGCTGGTGCATTCTTACCTCTCGCTTCTGTGGTGCGGACACTGTCAGCTCTGCCCTCTGGCTCTTCACTTACTCCTTCTGCACTCCATGGAGTCTGGTAGTCACCTCCCACTGTCATTAGCTGGAGTCTCATCAAACAAGTAGGAGGCCCTACAAGACAGGACCTAACATGACTTCCTACCAGCCCTCTGGTGAGTGGCCCACTTCTTGTCCGTGGGACACATCCAGGCATCCTTTGTACTGATAAACTCTGAGAGTGCGGGAGCATCTTGGATCCCAACACAGAGCTCCTGTCAGCTGCTGCCAGTCTAGCACCCGCCCTTTAGGATTGTAAGTCCACAAAGTCTTCCAGAACTGTAGGAATCTGTTAAGCTTGCTGAGTGAGCCCACTGAATTCCCCTTCACTAGGCTGGAATTGAGAATAGACATGCTGGGGGTTGGAGGACAGCTCTCTCCAAATAAATCCTCCTTGGGAATTTTTTGCTCAATGCTTTCTTCTTTGTCCTTGATAGTCTTGCTGTGGGTGAGGTCTGAATCTTCTTACAAGTTCTTGGATACTAACTTTGAAATTCTGCCTTGGGGTCTATTATTGCTAAACTGCGATAGGCAAATTTCCCATTTTGGTATCTTGTTATATAAGTAACAAATAGAATGAGCTCTTTGAGGACTGTATGTGCTCAGAAGGCCTAGATTGAACTTTGGTGGAGCAACATTAGCTCACAGGGATTTTAGTAGGGAATTCCTCCCCGGAAAGAAGTCTTTTAAAGATGTTCTACTCAATGGGTAACGTCCTGATTGCTAGAGTTTGCTGCTAAATGGTTTATAGCCATCTTATAGTGGTAGGTGACTTTATTTTGTTGATTGGAAAGAGGAAACATTTTTCTTTGATGGAAATATCAAGGATAATTGTTTGCCAGCAGCTGAAGCATTTCCTCCTGATGGCTCCTTTTTGTTATTAGACTGGTGTGTCACTCCAACCCCTTCTTTGGGCTTCTAGAACAGGCCAAGTGGAGAAACCTTAGCTCACAAATGAACGAGGATGGGAATTTTCAGAAAGCAGTTCTAGTTGTTTGGACTTTCTCTTAGAGCCCTTCTGGTCTTTGCATGGGGTTCTACCTTCCCCATATCAGATTGGCTCTTTAGGTCAGGAGTCATTGCAAACTGGTGGCCCTAGGCCACATATGGCCCACTGCGTAGTGTTTGCCATTTTGTTAGGACTGCACAGTGTTTAAAAGGCAAATTATCTTGGTTTGCTCAGCTCAGCTTGGATCACAGAGTCCCTGTACACTGATGGCACATGCCCTGCAGACCTTCGGGCTTTACTCTTCTTGAGGCTTTTGTCTTCTGGTTCACATAGTCAACTCTTTGAAACAAGCCAACATGCCTTTATGTAATGTGGAGATAAAGTAAAGAGTTTTCAATCGCAATTTTCCATTTCTTTTATCAATGATGTGTTGTTGGGGAGGAGGAATGACTCTTGGAAATATCGCAAAAGTGGAGAAGGGAAAATGGGCATGTGTGTCTGTGTGGCACCAAGGCTGCAAAGGTGAGGAATAGAAACAAAAGAGTGGATGTAACAACAGCAGAAAAACATAACTCGGTATTTACTCATGCTCACACATTTTTCCTCTACCAACAAGAGTTGCTCTTCAAAACTTGAATTGAGATATGAGTGGAACAGGTGAGGGATGAGTGAGTAGGTTTTTGGGCCATTTACTTTAATGGGACAAAAGACTACACTGGGAAAACAAACCTAGATGTCTGCAGAGTATAGCCATAACAGTGATATGGTAGGGACCAAGACATCTGCAATGGACCATAGCAAACATGGGACTTGCTGTCTGCTTGGCAGTGCAGTCTTTGGCTAGGACGTGTTGTTTTATGAGTCTTCTCTATGTTAAGAAGGTAGATACACCAGGCTTCACCCCATCTCCGAGAAGTCCCAGAGACAAGACCATTATTGTCTTTGTCACATGTGGATCTGGCAGCAGGACACACTGCCTACTCTTTCTTCTCCACCCCAACTGACCAGAAGGCCTCAGGGGAGATACTTTTAATAATCTGCAGTTGACAAGTCCACCTGGAAGGAATACCTCTTGCAGCTGATCACCCTGGCACAAGCCTCGGCCAGCCCATCTGTTCTCCAGACCGTGATGCAGACTGAGTGATGCTGGGCATACTGGCAGGAACCCACTTGTGTGTGTTCTTATCCCAAACCCAGAATCCTGTTGTAACCAGAGTTCTATTTTCAAGGGACAAAAGGTAGCAACCACACTCCTGCTCAGCCCTGAATCCTTCCTGGGGTTTGCAGCAAACTTATTCATTCTTGCCTATGTTCCCTACTCAGGATGATAGCTGGTGAGGGGCACTCTAACCCAGCCATGGGTTCCCTTTCTCCAGATTGATATGCAAGTTCCCTCTTGTAGAGCCTGTTAAAACCTTAGGCTACCATTGCGGTAGCATGTTGT
Organism: Nycticebus coucang; assembly: GCF_027406575.1. Classification (NCBI taxonomy): domain Eukaryota; kingdom Metazoa; phylum Chordata; class Mammalia; order Primates; family Lorisidae; genus Nycticebus; species Nycticebus coucang. The sequence goes on along the minus strand of NC_069792.1, from coordinate 64,735,133 downwards.
AGTGGGAAGTAAACAAAACTAATTTTACTTTTCTAGTCTATTTAGATAATACCATCGATACTGACAGTAATCCAATGATTACTATGAGCTAGACTTTATGTAAACTTATTCAATGCTCAGGAACCCTTAGGAAGGAGGTGTTTTTGTATTCTCGTTTTATAGGTGAGGAAACCTAGGCACAGAGAGGTCAAGGAACTGGCTTGAGCTCATCTAGTGAGTAAGTGGCAGAATAGGGAGTCAATTTCAGACAATCTGGCTTCAGAATCTTTGTTCCTAATCACCACCACCCAGGCCCTATCATATTAATGATGTAAAATTCAAATGAGATTTTGTATGAAAGTTATATAAACTCCAAACTAGTATATAAATATCAGTTATTACTCTTCTTTAGGCCCTTTGAGGTGAATGTTATGGACCAGGGGTCCTCAAACTACGGCCCGCGGGCCACACGTGGCAGTGTGATTGTGTTTGTTCCTGTTTTGTTTTTTTTACTTCAAAATAAGATATGTGCAGTGTGCATAGGAATTTGTTCAGTTTTTTTTTTTAAACTATAGTCCAGCCCTCCAATGGTCTGAGGGACAGTGAACTGGCCCCCTGTTTAAAAAGTTTGAGGACCCCCTGTTATGGACACAAATTGCTTCCCTGGGAAGACAGTGGAAATGTGTTAAAGAACACCAGTGACATATGTTCTAACATTGGTCACCATATTCCTTTTCTGTTGCTGGGTAAGAGAATGTAGGGACTTGGGCTTCAAATCTATTATGCCCCATTTCCCAGGGGGACAAGAGTCCCCCACAGGTTAGCTGGGTCCTGGGCTCAGAATCTCCCCAGGCTGAAATCAGCATGGTAGCAGGGACTGTGATTCTCATCTGAGGCACAGGGTCCTTTTTCCCAGCTTCATAACTGTGGGCAGAATTCATTTCCTTGAAGGATTGAAGTCTCTTGTTTTCTTGCTCACTGTTAGCAGGGTCCTCTCGAAACTCCTAGAGGCCTCATACAATTCCTTGCCAAGAGCCCCCAGAGGCAGGTGGCAGCACGGATGTTTGCTTTCTTCTAGGCCGGCAGGACTGGCCTTCTCTAGTTGGGTGGTGTGGAATGACTCTCCCATCACCACTTGCCGAGTGGTGTAAACTGATTAAGAAAGTGGCCATCCCATCATTATCACAGGTTCCACCCACTCAAGGGGGGAGGATTATACAGGATGGGTGCCCTTGATGTCATCTTAGAATTCCGCCCACTCCAGAGGCTGTGGTTTGGAAGCTCACAGAGGTTTCAGCAGCATTGCTAAAGTGAGCTGTGGGAAATGTGTGGAATGGGTTAGTAATGAATATGGATTTGCCACTAACACTGTCTATGTACGTTCTGGCTAATGCTGTGGAATTTGGAGCCCTTCCACTTAGGGCTGCTAGGGGCTTTGTTGCCTTGGGAATAATCAAGACCAGTCAGTGCCAGGTGGTGACAATTGCCAAGGCAATTCCTGGCCCACATCCCAATGAAATCCCATGAAGCAGCCTTTGCAGGTTCATAGGTTCACTGTGTTTCCTGCAGACTCTGCAAGCCCCCTGCAGAGCACACGTGATAAACATTTCTTACCCAGAGCCAGGACTGTTCTTTGAGAGAATGTAATTATTGCCTCTGTCTCACTGATTCATCCCAGTTGTTTTCTTTCCACATGGTGTGGGCAGAGTCTGTGTGGGAAGGTGCTGGTTTAATTTCTGTTACATCTCACTTGTCCTTTTCCTGGGGCCATTTAAATCTCAAAATTGATTCAGTTGGGGATTACCACATAGGAGCTCCAGGGTCAATTTTGTACAACACGGCAAAGGCTGTCAGAAAATCCCACTGAGTTGTGCGGCAGAAGGCCCTGAAATAACCAGCAGTATTCTTACCAGGCTGGAATTTCGTTTGTGAAGTTTAAACATCTGCAAACTGATAAAACTCACATGGCTTAGGGGTGAAGGGGGAAATAAAGACACGTTCTTGATGTTGGGCACTTTGAAACCTTTGGGGTTGAAATAATGAAAAGTCTTATTGACAGAAGATGTTTTTATTTATAAAGTGCTGTTAGTACAGGTCAGGATTGTTTACTCTTTTGTTTTCAAGAAGATAAAAACAAAACAAACCCTACATCTTATGGTAAAAGGGGCAGTGAGCTGATGGGAAGCTCTTGAGGTTGTCTCTGGGCAGTCTTGCTAAGAACAGTGTTCTTTTAAGCTCTAGGTTGAAGGCAGTGACCCATCAGGAATACTTAAGTGATGGTACTGAGAGCATTCTTGTATTTGTTATTATAAATGCATGTCAGCTGTAAAAACTAAAATTGGAAAAATAGAAGAAGGAAAAAAATGCTCTTTATCTCAGTAAAGAGAACACCTCTTGATATTTTGACATATAAAATACAGGCATGATATGTATATATATATGGTGGCCCTAAAGTTCATGTGCAATTTTAAATTTTTTTTTTTTTTTTTTTTTGTAGAGACAGAGTCTCACTGTACCGCCCTCGGGTAGAGTGCCGTGGCGTCACACGGCTCACAGCAACCTCTTAACTCTTGGGCTTACGCGATTCTCTTGCCTCAGCCTCCCGAGCAGCTGGGACTACAGGCGCCCGCCACAACGCCCGGCTATTTTTTGGTTGCAGTTTGGCCGGGGCTGGGTTTGAACCCGCCACCCTCGGCATATGGGGCTGGCGCCCTACTCACTGAGCCACAGGCATATGTACTTATTTATGTATACACACCCTAAATATATATAACGCCTATGAACTACTAAAAATTTGGTAATTTCATTTTGTGATAAAACATTTTACAGCTATATTTTGAGATTTTTAACATGTTATTAGATATTCATTATGTATTATAATCATCATTCATATGCTGATGGTTAAAAGCATGGAATTTGGGGTCAGATTACCAGAGTTTGAATGAGTACTCACTGAATATTTTCTAATTTCATGACTGTGAGAAAGTTTGTTAACTTTTTAATGCCTTCCTTTTCTCTCTATAAAACAGGGACAATAACAATATTTATTTGGTGGGATTATAGCAAGGACTAAATGAGTGAAGGTATTTATAAATTGCTTAGGATAGAGCCTTCCACATAGTAACTGCTATATAACTGTTTGCTTTTGTTAACAGTTGCATATAATTCTGAGGGAACCATAATTTATTTGACTTATCGTCCATTGCTTGATATTTAAGTGTTCCCAATTTTTATTATTACAATTTACGAAACCCTGACACACTTTTTGATGTGACCATTGGAAGGAAAAGATTTCCTTTTAGGTCATTTTCCAGCAAGTACAGTTCTGGATGAAAATACGATGCAACCTCCATAGTTGATCACTTCCCTACATCTACCACCTCCTTGCCGTAGACTGGACATGCACCCCATGTACGTATCGGTACAGTAGGCCTAGTTCCTCATGTTGACCACCTCCAAATGTTGACCAGTTTGTTACAGTCCCTTGGATGGTCAACTTACAGAGGTTCTATTGTATATGAATCTTCTTAAGGCTTCTGTTATTTTCCTGGTGAATTACCTTTCCGAAAGATGGTACCATTTTGCACTTCCACCTGTAGTATTAAGTGTCTGTTTCCTCCTCTCCTTACTTATTGAGCAAAAATAGCATCTTAATGTTGTTCTGATGGACATTTCTTTGATTGTAAGATAGGTGTTTTCCCATATGTTTATTTGCAATTTACATTTATTCCTTATTAATTAATTAATTAATTTTTTTAAGATTACATTGTTCTTATTTCCAGGGTAAAGTTCCAGTTGTAAAAGAGCCCCTCACCCAGGGGGCTTTTTATACACTCTTTTTACACACTCTCACAATGTTCACAATAAGTCAGATCCTACCACATGCCTCCCTCCTCCTGCCAACCATCCTCCCCCTCCTCCCTTCCTCCTCCCTCCTCTCCCTGCCCCCATACTAGACTATATTTGTGTTTTATTGTTCATATGAACATATTGTTTATATTATTGTTGAGTACATTGGGTATTCATTTTTTCATTCTTGTGATACTTTACTAAGAAGAATGTGTTTCCGCTCCGTCCAGGTAAACATAAAAGATGTAAAGTCTCCATCTTTTTCAATGGCTGACTAATATTCCGTGGTATACATATAACACAATTTGTTGATCCATTCATGGGTTGATGGGCACTTAGGTTGCTTCCATGACTTGGCAATTATGAATTGAGCTGCAGCAAACATTCTGGTGCAAATGCCTTTGTGGTAAAATGATTTTTGTTCTTCTAGGTAGATATCTAGTAATGAAATTGCAGAATCAAATGGAAGGTCTACTTTTAGCTCCTTGAAAATTCTCTATACTTCTTTCCAAAAGGGCTGTATTAGTTTGCAATCTCACCAGCAGTGTAGAAGTGTTCCCTTCTCGTCACATCCACGCCAGCATCTGCAGTTTGGGGACTTTGTGATGTGGGCTAATTACTGGGGTTAGGTGATATCTCAGGGTGGTTTTGATTTGCATTTCTCTGATAATTAAAGATGATGAGCATTTTTTTCATGTGTTTATTGGCCATTTGTCTGTCATCTTTGGAGAAGTTTCTGTTCAGGTCTCTTGCCCACTTATAGAGGGGATTGTTTGCTCTTATCGTTTAAGTTAAGTTCTCTGTAGTTTTGAATTATGAGGCCTTTGTCAGATTTATAACATGCAGAAATCTTCTCCCATTCTGAAGGCTGTTTGTTTGCTTTATTTGTGGTGTCCTTGGCTGTGCAAAAGCTTTTTAGCTTGATCAAATACCAGTTATTTATTTTTGGTGTTGCTGCAATTGCTAGGGGGGGTCTTTCTCATAAAGTTTTTTCCCAGACCAATATTTCCAATATGTAAATCCATAAACATAATTCACATAAATAGGATAAAAAACAGAGACCATATGATTCTTTCAATTGATGCAGAAGAGGCTTTTGATAATATCCAGCATTCTTTCATAATAAAAATACTCAAGAAAATAGGGTTAGGTCAAACATTTCTTAAATTTATAGAGGCCATATACAGCAAACCCGCAGCCAATATATTGAATGGAGTAAAACTGAAAGCATTTCCACTCAAATCTGGAACTAGACAAGGATGCCCCCCGTCCCTACAACTATTCAACATAGTGTTGGAAGTCCTAGACATCTCAATCAGACAAGAGAAAGAGATCAAGTGTGTTCATATGGGGACAGAGGAGATCAAACTCTCTCTCTTTGCAGATGACATGATCTTATACCTGGAAAACCCCAGGGACTCAGCTACAAAGCTCTTAGAAGTGATCAAGGAATATTGCAGTGCCTTTGTATACAAAATAAATACCCACACATCAGTATCCTTCATGTATGCCAACAATAGTCAAGACGAGAATAAAATCAAAGACTATTCCTTTTACAGTAGTGCCAAAGAAAATGAAATACCTGACAACATGTCTAACAAAATAGGTGAAAGATCTCTATAAGGAGAACTATGAAACCTTGACAAAAGAAATAGCAGCAGATGTCCACAAATGGAAGAACATACCATGCTCATGGCTGGGAAGAATCAACATTGTTAAAATGTCTGTTACCAAGCAATCTATAGATTGAATGCAATCCCCATAGAAGCACCAACAGCATACTTTAAAGAACTTAAAAAAATAGTACTTCAATTCATATGGAACCAGAAAAAAACCCAAATAGCAAATACAGTTCTTATAAACAAAAACAAATCTGGAGGCATCATTGCCAGATTTCGGGTTATACTACGATAGTGATCAAAACAGCATGGTACTGGCACAAAAATAGAGACATAGATCTATGGAGTAGAATAGAGAATCTGGAGATGAACCCAAACACATATCCTCATTTGATCTTTTGACGAGCCTAACAAAAACATGCCCTGGGGAAAAGAATCCTTATTTAACAAATGGTGCTGGGAGAACTTGTTATTCACATGTAGAAGACTAAAACTGGACCCACACTTCTTACCATTGACAAAAATTGATTCTCTCTGGATAAAAGACTTAAATTTAAAACACCAAACAATAAAAATTCTAGAAGAGAGTGTGGAGAAAATGCTTAAAGATATTCCTTATAAATCATTGCTTCCAGACCTTTACTTATTTTTACATTTCTCTTTTAACGTGGCAAAAACACAGCAAAGTGCTTTTTCCACAGAAAAGACACATTGCATGCATTTAACAACTACAGCAGTGGAGATGGTTGCCCAAGGCATATACACAGATCACACCCGACAGAGATAGTGGCTTCGTATAGTTCTGTTCCTCTGCAAGGCTGATCCAGCTTCTGATCTTCTGTAAGAGATGTTCTGTCATGGTCTTGATGTTCTGCAAACTCTTTATTATTATTATTTTTGTTTATGTTTCTATAGCAACAATGTAAATTTGTGATATAAATAACATGTGCATTAGCCAGGGAAAGGATTGCCATGAATGCTGCTAGAAATGCTGCAAGAATGGTACTCTGTCCTGCCTTTGGAACTTCAGAAATCATTCTCAATTGGTAGGCTTTTGTGAATGAAATTCATTAGTGAAAATTTTCAGTTTTGCAGTCCTGGTAAATATTGTGACTACCTGGGAGAGAACTTTCTGGTTTATTAAAGAGATAGGTAGTTAATGAGAAACTGTCAGTAATCTTGTGGACCTGGGGAGAAATATTTATTTTTAAAAGCCTATTTGAACAGAAGGCCCCAGGAACACATACTGATTAATTGTTTAATTAGTTTCTGAATTCTATTCCCTTTCTTTGGGCTGTGGAGACCCCTGGCTATACTGTACACTATTGCTGAGTGTTGAATATCAGCAAAAGTTGATATTCTTAATCCTAGCACTCTGGGAGGCTGATGCAGGTAGATTGCTTGAGCTCAGGAGATCGAGACCAGTCTGAGCAAGAGCGAGACCCCATCTCTAAAAATAGATGGGCGTTGTGGCAGGCACCTAGAGTCCCACCTACTTGACAGGCTGAGGCAAGAGATTGCTTGAGCCTAAGAGTTTGAGGTTCCTGTGAGCTACGATGCCATGAGGTACTCTACTGAGGGACACAGAGGGAGACTGTGTGTCAAAAAAAAAAAAAAATTGGTATTCTTTATTTGCGTTCCTGGTTTTGGCCATGTGAATCTTGCTGTCTCATGATAGGCTAAAACAAATGTGATATTATTATTATTATTTTGAGACAGTCTCACTCTGTTACCCCCTCTAGAATGCAGTGGCATCAGCCTTGCTTGTAGCAACCTCAAACTCTTGAGTTCAAGCAATCTTCTTTCCTCCCTACAAGTGGGTGACACTGTGCCTGGCTAATTTTTCAATTTTTTTTTTTTTTTTAAGTAGAGACTGAGTTTCGCTCTTGCTCAGCCTGGTCTTAGAACTCCTGAGCTAAAGCAATCCACCTACTTTGGCCTTCCAGAGTGCTAGGATTATAGGCATGAATCACCATGGTAGGCCTAAAACTGCATTTTTAAAATGCATAAAACATGTCAACCTTGGGAGATGGATGAAACGTGATCTGTCTGGAAAATAGACCAAGACCAATGGGTAGAAAATCAACATTTTGGATTAATATAAGGAAGAACTTGTTATCAGAAGAAGTGTCCTTCCATAGCATGACTCAGCTTTTTGAAGCAATCACTGAGATTCTGTCAGAAGAGACCAGCTGATCAAAAAGTTTATTATAAGGCTTGGCACCCATAGCTCAGTGAGTAGGGCGCTAGCCACATAAACCAAAGCTGGGGGGCTTCAAGCCTGGCCTAGGCCTGCTAAACAACCGTGACAACTGCCACCAAAAAAAGAAAAATAATAATAAAATAATAAAAACTGGGGGTTATGGTGGGCGCCTGTAGTGCCAGCTACTGAGGAAGCTCAGGCAAGAGAATCACTTGAGCCCAAGAGTTTGAGCTTTCTGTGAGCTGTGACGCCCCAGCACTCTACCAAGGGTGACATAGCGAGACTATGTCTCCAAAAAAAAAAAAAAATTTATTACATTTAAGATGAAAAAAGTAGGCCCATGTACTGTGCAAGTCCTTGGGCTAGATTACTTCTAGTATTTTTTCAACTCTGAGATTCTATAATTACGTGAATTTCTAAAAAAAAAAAAAAAACAAAAACAACAACTATGTGCCTACCTATCTATAGTTGAATTTATAGAAACAGAAAATAGAATGATGGCTTGGGGACAGGGAAAGAAGGATTTTATTGTTTAATGGGTATAGACTTTCAGATTTGCAAAATGAAAACATTCTGGAAGTTCATTATGCAACGCTGTGAATTTAGTGAATATCACTATACCCTTAAAAATGGATAGAATGGTAAATTTTGTGTTATCTTTGCTTTACCATAATACAAACAAGCAAGCAAGCAAACAAACAAAAAAACACATGTGCCTACTATGAATTTAGCCCTAAGCCCAGCACAGTTAAGGACACATAAGACAGTGTTTGCTTCCAGTTGGCTCATAGTCCACTTCTGCTAGTCAACTTGCCTGAGCAGGAGCCTGTGAGCCCAGGCTACCAGCCAGGCATGACCTCATCACTGCCATTGGAGGCTCTGCAAAAACCTAAAGAAACAAAAATATTTCTCCCTTCTTCCTGCCTTTATCCCACTAATAGAACCCAATAGGAAGCAAATTGGTGAGTTAGTCTGGGAAATGTGGTGTGCTACTTTCTCCATCAGTAGAGTGAAAGGTATAGAGAATGAATGTGAATTTGAGTGAAAGATACACTGTCAGGCACAGTCCACTCCTTTGTCTTTTCTTCATTCATACATAGCCTTCTTCCCATACATAACTTGACAAAACAACTATAGCAATATTATAATGCTTCTGCTGATTCAGTGTCCCTTCCACAAATGAAGGCATGTTGACCCTTTCCCTGTTAAGGGGGATACAAAGTTCCATCAGTCAGGCCATCCATGTTCTGATGATGTTAATTCCTCTTATGGGTTACCCAAAGTCCCACTTATCTTGTAACTTAAAAGACTAAATTGTAAATTTAACTAACTAGTTTGTGGTTCACTTATGACATACTCCTTGTATGACATACTAGAGGAAAGAAAAAAGGGGAACGTGATTTCTTTATATAAATGACGTACATAGCAAGTAAGTTACAGTCCTCACTTCTGTGACTGATCACAAGCTATATATCTATTTAGAGGGAGAGGAGAGAGAAATAGATATAGACATGGGATCCCCATTTTTATACTTCTGTAACTATATGTTCTGTAACTATACTCCTTCTTTCTTTCCTTACTCACTCGCAAGTGCTTTTCCCTTTAACCAGCCCCTTGGTTGGTGAGGATTCTTTTTCTTGTGCATTAACATAGATAATCTTCACTCCTGACAAATTTGTACCCTTAGTCATCCTTCCTTTGTTGGTCTAGTGAAATCCTCTATTAACTTTATTACTGGACATGGAAAAAATAAATGACACCCCAGAAAATCCTCTGGATTGCAGACATCTTCCTTAATGCCTCCATTATTTCACTTTCATAATTGGAACCAATCACCCCTGTTAGTATAGAAGAACTTTTCTTTGTGTAATGGCGCAAGGAGTCTGAAATGACCAGGTAGCAGCCTTAAATTCTAGTTTAGTGTAACCATTCTCCTTTTTACAGCTGGAAACTAACAACTCTAAACTAGCAGTTCCTGGAATCTTGGGCACAGGTAAAAAAAATTTCGTGTTTAAGTTGTTAGGTTTAATAGTTAGAGCAGATCCTCCAATTTTAATCTTTGGTTCCCAGACCCATATATTATAAGTATGGAAGAAATATCACCCTATATGAGTTATTGATTCAAAGCATACACTGCAACCTATAATACAGTACCATAACCTTTCAAGATTCAATCTCTCAGTTTCTGACATCGTTGGGAGCCTTCAATAGGTAAAACCATCCTTCTGTAAGGCCAGCTACTTCTGGATGATGGAGTATATGCCAAGACAGAGATTCCATGACCATGAGTCAATTGCTGTGCTTCTTTTGTTGTGAAATTAGTCCTTTGATCAGAAGCAATGTTGTGAGGAGTACGGTGATGGCAGATAAGTCATTCTCTAAGTATGTGGATGGTGGTATTGGCAAAAGGCAGACCCGTATCCAGAATAAATGTCTATTTCCTTGAGAACAAAACTTTGTCCCCTCCATGATAGAAGGAATCCACTATAATCAACCCACCATTGGATGGCCGACTGGTCTACCTGGGCTCACTGTTGGGCCCTGCTGTTGGCAGGGTGAGCATTCAGTAATGGTAGGAGCCAGATTTGCCTTGGTGAGTCTCTGCATAACTGCTTTGTCATGACCATCTGAAAGATCATTCCACGAAGAAAGTACCAGGCTGGCTGGAAAAAAAAGGCTGACTGATATCCTCAGAATACATATTCTTGTCTACCTCGTTACTGAAGACCTCCTTTTGTGAGCATGTAAATGAGGTACAAATATTTCATACACTTTGCCCATTCCAAAAGGCCATCCAAATGCTTATTTCCCAGTCATCCTTTATTCCAGTTTTCCAATTCTGTTCTTTTCAAGTCTCTGACCATTTAGTTAAATCATTAGCTGCTATGTATGACTTAGTATGGATTTGAACTTCTAGCCATCTTTTGGTCTAGACAAAGTAGATAGATACCCAGATGTATCGCGGGGTTCTACCAAGTGAAAGAATTTTCTCTCTCCACTGTTTTTCATGCTATACACTAGCCTACTTCCAGCTAGTGCTGATATATTATATAAAACATATCAGAGCCTTTCCCCCCACCATTATCTGGTTACAGGGAACTCCTTGTGAAGCAGGTATAAGTTGAGAGAGAGAAAGCAAAATAGCAGGGATAGGCAACCATTGCATCGAGCCATCTAAACATATAATTTGTTTGTATCTTCAGGACCTACTACAGACCCATCTTACATGTCACTTGACTTGGTGACTGAGTGTGACTGTACTTAGCTGATTTTTATGGTATGGTAGATTAAATGATGGGCTGCTCAACTCATGTGGCCATCAGATGCCCTGGGTAGGAGTTCTGTCTCCATAAGAGCCTGGGAATAACCTCTCAAGAGGGAAAACCAACAACTGTTTCTCAAAGTGAGAAAATTAGCAGAAGAGGCTGGATTTGCTTCTAAACTCCAGACCTCTAAGCTATGATTCTTATATAGGATGTACCCCAGGCTTGCTATACGGTCCCCTTTTGTATACGGGGACATGAGCTACAACTCCTTCAGGGATCCCAGGGCTACCCTTTGTGGCCACAGAATTCCATGTTTCAATGAGCATTTTTCCTTTCAGGTTTTCTTAGTCAAATTATATTTCTTTCTAGCTAACTTTTTTCCTGGTATTGATCGTAGAAATCTATTGAGTGTATTTTAACTCACCTTCCTTCAATAGAAATTATTTTTACCTTATTTACCTACCATACCTCTGAAAAATTGGAAAATCATCAGATTTTTCATGTTTCTAATGAGTTTTATGGAAATATCATTTCTTCTTTTTTAATTAAACCACATTATTATAGAATGAAACACAAGAAACAGCCCCCACTCTAAATCAAGTATAAAACTTAGTGAATTACCACAAGGCAAACACATTTGTAACTGCCATTCAGGTCAGGAAATAAAACTTTGCCACTCCCTCTAGAAAGCTCTTCCATGAGGCCCGCCTCAGCCATAACCTCCTTTACTTCAGAAGTAACAGTTATCTGGGCTTTTCTATTAATCACCCAAATATGTGTCCCTATATACTGTAGTGTAGTTCTGTTCATTTAAAAAATGTTTATGTACTTTTCTTTTGATGTATAGATTCCTACTCTCTCTCTTTCTTTTTTCCTTCTAGTTTATCTGGGGATGAACCCAGCCTCCCAGCATGTAGCGTTTCTTAGTCTGGATTTTGCTGATTGCATTCTTATGGTACATTTCACTGGGTCCCCCTGTATTTCTGCAACATGGTAGCTGGATTTAGAGGTTTGATCAGGTACAGTTCCCTTGGCAAGATGATTGGAGTGTTTTTCCATCAGGAAACACATAATATTTGTGTTGTCTGTCCGATTAATAATCGTCAATGCTCAGTGCTAGATTAATTTCTTTATTGGGGTTTGTAAGATAGTAATATTTTAATTTTTTTTTTTTAGGATCACAGAATTTTTTAATTTCAACATATTAAGGGGCAATCACAGAATTTATAGGGAACATTAAACACTATATATGCCATTATGTGTGAAAGAGAATATATACACAATATATGAAACAGAAATTTATAGAGCTGAAAGTATTTCACGGGTTATAACCGAAGACATGTAGCATTTAAAGCTGAGAGGTGAAAATACAAATTCAGGCTTAGACATTCAGAAACTATTAATATCACTTGTTAATGAGATCATGAATTCAGTTCTCTTACATATGACTTGGAGTAATCATTGCCAGAAATGTAATCTCTTAACCCCCACTTGGCCAAAATGGATCTTGAGGCTCTTGGGCTTTTGTTATACTTCTGCTTGGACATTGCTTTATTGTATTTCTTCCTTTTTTTTTTTTTTTTACAAACCCATTGATTTATCTGTTTATTTGTCATGCTAAATTCAAATGAGAGGGAAAAACTATCTTGTATTGTGAGGTATTGGTTTAATTTAAACTTTCCCCTGAGAGTGCCCATGAGGGGTTTGCTGACTCATCTTTTCCTGGGATATCATTCTTCATTTTCCTTTTTCTTTTCTTTTTTCTGCTCTTCCTCCAATTCCTTTTCTACTTCCTCTTCTTTTTCTCTTCCTTTTCCTTGTCCTCCTATCTCCTCCTCTCTCCATTTCTGCTTTCTCTTTCTTTCATGTTCACTACAGTTCCTATCTGATTGCTCTGGATTTTGATCCCAAGGCAGAGCTGGTTGTTTTTGTATAACAAGATCTTCCAGACTTTGCTGATTTAGGTCCATGATTGATTTGCTTGGGGGTCTCTTCTCAGAGGTTCTGTTTGATTTTTAGAGGTAAAAATATTCTTAGCAGCAGATGGTTTTACATCAGAAAAGTCTTGAATTATCAGAGGCTTTTGAAGTATCTGGAACTCTCTCCACCTTGACAAACTTTCTTCTCTGGTTTCCAGGATGCCATCCTTTCCTGGGTTTCCTTCTAAGTCAGTGGCTGGTCTTTTGAAGAATTCTTTGATGGGTCCTTCTCTTTCCCCTTACTCTCCCGGAACTTGGGCTTTTGGAATCCAGTAATATTTTAATTTTGACATTTTTAATTTTTACAAGGAATTGTTTCCCCTAATCTACTCTTTGATAAATATTTGATTCTTCTTCTTTATTTGCCAGGTTTCAAAATAGTGAATTGGTTCTCTTTCATCCTCTGAAGGGTTATATATGGACATGAACTTGTGGACTTATGCATATTTAATGGATCCTCTTTAATTGCAATGATCTTTTTGAAAGCTTTTATTGCATTTTTGACCAGGAGAAGCCTTTCAAAGTTAGCTTCTGTTTATTTTTCCTGGGTATTATTCCTGGATGTCTTTTGTGGAGATAAAACTCCCATGAACTGAAAAATCAAGAACTTCTTCCCCAGCTCAGGCTTTTCTCTGATTCATTGATGGCCTTAAATGACCAGGGAATGTGTTTTGAAGAACAGGGCGCACCCTCTATAGAAAGGGAATACATGGTTTCTGTTTACAAATATTCCTGGCTTTGTATTTAGAGACCAGAGCAGGGGCTTCCTGTTGGGCTATTCTCCTCTGGAAATGAGATTGCTTTACTAGTGTTGTCCACCTTTTCCGGAAAGATCTGATATTAATAGTTTTTTCTAGAATGACATTCTTTTATGAGGTGTGTACCCTTGTCTAGTCAAATATCTGGGATAAAATTGAAAACAGTTGAAACCTTGCCTTTTCATTTTTCCCCCTGAAATTTTATATGCAAGCCAGTGAAGATCTATAAGTTAAAAAGTACAATTAATCTTATTAAATGTGAAAATACTTCAGGCTTCTGTGTGTATGGGAAAAGGGATTGTATTAAAATGAGCTGTGCCTTCAAAATGTAATTTTCCATCCTCCTAGTAAGCATATTACATTCCTCCCCTATGGAGAACCTTTTTTCTCTTTAGCTCAAATGCTCTATTTGTCTGTTTTCATCTTCTATGGGTTGGACAATTCTGAACACTTTAATTCTCTCATTTTTATTTTTGTGATAACAATTTTCTGGCAATAGGGCTGTGAAATTGTTCATGATGAAAAACCGACAGAGGTAATAGTTAACCCAGCACATGAAACAGAACCACCCCATAGAGAGAATATGGGTGATCTTGAAAAACTTATGAGGATGGGTGCCTGTGACTGTTTTGTTTTTGTTTGTTTGTTTTTTGGCTTATATCATTAATGTTTATAGGATGGGTACTATGAACATACACTTATGAGTTGTTATTGTAGAAGACCCTTCCTTCTGTGAAAGATTTATTTGATACTCTGGCTTTAAGTCTTTAGCCTGACTTCCTAGGCCTTCCGTAGTCTTCTCAACTGCCCTTAATGGCTTCCTACTGCCTGTTGAATGAAATATAAGCTCTTCACCCTTACCTCTCAAGCTCGTTTCCCTGTCTTTCCTATGAATACTCTTCAGATCAGCTATTTTATAATAGATCGCCTCCACTTTGCTGGCACACTCCACGCTTTCCTACTTTGGTCTTGGTTCATACAATTCCTTCAATCTGGAATGACCTCTTCTTCTATCTCTACCTGCAGAAATACTATCATTATTATTATTATTTAAAAATTCCTCCAAAGTAATTATCATTCCTCCGCATTCCCAAGTGAATTCCCTCTGACAGTATCTTTGTATTCTTGTGTGGTATGGCTACCTACTGCTAGTATTTACATATTTATCACCCATTCATGGCATGTAAACAGGATGCCCATATATCCAAATTTTCCTGGGATAGTCCTGGTTTATACATGTCCCACCATTCTGTCTGCTTAGTGCCCCCTTTTACTCTCAATACTATCTTGGTTTGAACAATAAATTAAATGGTCACCTTTCAAATGAACAACCAGAAGACTGGAGCTGCATCATGCTTGTGTTTGAATCACTGGCCACTTAGCACAAGGAGTGGAGTACCTCATAGCCTCGTGCTGGGGCAGGGCCACTTTGCCTAGGTCATCAGGAAATGCTAAAGAGATTAGTTTTGATCTCTCCCAGAGATAGTTTTCTAATGGCACTGCCCAGAAGCCATTATTTTCCCATCAGAAAGCTGGGTTCCCTGAGGGTTTAATAAACAATCACTCCTAACATGAAGGGCTGCAGGCATTGTTTTACTTTGGTGGTTAGTGCATTTAGAGCTTCAAAAGAGGACATTTGGGCATTGTGTGGAATATTTAGTACACATGTGAAAGGGCCTTTATTTACTTTTCATTTCCTTTTATTTTTAAAATTAACCTACAGAAAAGTGGACAGACTAGACATAGTCATAGTCCCTTCATTTTGATGCATTTTCTTTCCGTCTCTTGTTCACCCTACATGTATACCCATAGGCTTAGGTTGGGGTTGGTGCTTAAGTAAGATTGATGAATAAACGTTCACATTCTTTTCCTGAAATACTTGAATATAGATTGACGATATTGGTATCATGATACTTCACCCCTCAGTACTTCCGCATGCTTCTTGAAATAAGGACATTCTCCCAGGTAAACACAATGCCATTACTACACCTAAGATAATTAACAAAAATGCCACAAGATCATCTAAAATATAGTCCATAGTCAAATGTCCCCAGACTCTTTTTAGATCTAGAACCCATTTAATCCATTCTTTCCCTTTCATCTCTTTTAATCTACCATGTCCTTCTGTCTATTTTTGTTGTATGTATGGTAGGGTAGTCAGTGATGTATATAATTAAATGAAATGTTTGACATCGTTCCCCCTCACCCTTCTCCACTCAGTTTCTTCCTTCACACTTCTACATTTGCTCCCTGGATCTTACAGCTCATGGATAAAAAATATGGAGTTCAAAGGCTAGAGTAAAGGAAAGGTGGGAGGAGAGATGTGTGCTTCAGAAGTTGACCTTGGGGCTTTAGAAAGGCCAAAGTTCCTCTCACTCCAACTGAATGGTTCTGGATCCAAGGATAAAATCATTCCAAGATGCGAGGCAAAAGGAAGACAAAGTTCCAATTCGTGCAATTAAAGCGGCTTTTATTCCATCTGTGGGATAGTGTAGGCAAGTTGAGATTCCTGACTAGGGAGAAATCCATGTGTAGGCTATGGTGGACAGGGATTTAAAGGTTAGGGCAGCCGGGATTGGTCTGTCCATAGCTTTATCTGGGCAGGTAGGTGGGACAAGGTTAGGGACGTCTGGATTGGTCCATTCACTATTTCCTGGGAGGGACATGCCTTCCAGGAAAGGGATCCTTCTTGGGTGGGTCAGTAACTTGATTCTATCACCAACCTAGTAGCTCTAAGACCTGAGGGGTTTACAAAGGAGATGGATGGGTTTGTAGGAAGTATTGCTGTGAGTTATGCATTGGGTCCTCTAGAGTGTTCCTCAAGAACTGGTAAGATTACCCTTCCTTTTTAGTAGTGTTTGGCCTGTGTATCCCTCAATATGACTTTCCCCCAGGGAATGTCAAGACCTCACAGCAGCCACCATTTATTCTCATCACACACATGGCTTTCTCTTCATGGGAGAAAGTAGTACCATTCCTAGGGGGAGAAAGCATTTTTATGGCAATGGTCTGAAGTCTTAGGATGTCTTAGGAGGATTTTAGCAGATTGAAGAGATTTATCATCCAAATTGGGACACTTTTGATGGTGAAGTATTTATAGTGAATATGAATATAACAGTGAAGTAATTATTCCAGGGCACTAGGCTTAACCAGAATGGTGTGAGGCAATCCAAGACATATGCTTGGTTACCTTGGTTATATAGCCCTATTGTTTTCACCACAATTTATCTTGTACAAATGGAAAAAAGGGAAGCAGTGATCTTTTTTTTACCTGCATGTAAAAGTAAATGAATGTAACGGGGAAAATGTATGCATGGACACTGTTACTCAGAAGTATTAAACTGAACCACATGAAACTGCCCCACAAAAGCAACAGTTCCCTTTGATCCACCCTAATACAAGAAAATGTCCATAATTGAAACATTTCGATATGTCTGCTGTTTATTTCTATAATGGTAAATTCTTCAAGGAAAGAAAATAATCATTTTTCATTCTATTATTCATTTGTTGATAGTTCATTTATTCATTCACTCATCAAACATTTATTGAGCACCTAGAACATACAGATGTTATGTTAGGTGCTGAGATAGAACAGTGGGGTACTTGAGGGTACTTGATACCTAAGAACAATGCAATTTTCTTATGCTCTCTCCCTCCATTCCAGCTAGAATTTCCCCCTAAACAAATAAGCATAGTAAACTCATGTTTGTCATTTGGTATTGAAGAACATAAAATGCAAATTAAAGTATAAAATCATCTTGCTTCCATTCCGGTGGCGCCCTCACAAGTTGGTACTCAAGGAGTATGTCCGCCTCTACACACCCTTTGTTATACTTAAAGATCCATAAACCTCAAAGGCATAATGTGATTTTTGGATATGAGAAGTTTGTAGTTTAGTAGAAAAAGAATATGCATTAGACATCATAGGTGTTCTGTTTTCAGTCTGTTCAGGGCACAGCTGAACTGCAAGGGAGACAGTGATCTTTTTTACCTGCATTTATGGGGATGAGTGGAAAATTATTAATATTTATGGAGGAAGTAAGGCTGGAGCTGTCACATATTGATTTAAAATTTTGATTGAGTGCTAGGCACTGTGCGCTAAAGTTTACTTTGAAAGTTTACTCCTCTGGGAGTAAACTTTGAACTGGAACCATCTCAAGTTCATAGAAGTATTCATTAAGGGTGATGGGCTTTGAAATAACCATAATAATAAATGTATAACCATCGGTTGTGATAAATACAATGAAGGAAAAGGATAGTGAGCTACAGGGCATGTAGCAGAAGACCAGATTTCTTTTTAGTTTGGTCAGGGTAGATCTCTCTGAGGGAGTCACATTGAATCCGAGTCAAATAATAACCCCAAAGAATGAGTTCAAGTGAGGCAGGTTGGAAAGGGGCCCCACCATATGAAAACATCTTTGCTAAGGAAAGGAGCAGACCTACAGAGGGCTGGCATAGTTGGAGCTGAGCTCTGGAGGAGGGGGGTCATATAAGTACAGAGAGAGGTAGGTGATAGGAGTTTTGCATCTTGGAAGAAGCAGAATGTTAGATGGACACTTTTGGAGTTGGGATGGGGAGGGGTTGGTTGGTTAGGATATGAAGCGCTGAATCATGATGATTGGAAAACTGTAAGCAACTTGGCAAGGCTGGTGAGGGGGACACTGAGCTGAATTTTGAGTTCTTCCTAGAAGCAACAGGGAGACATTGTAGGGCAGGTGTGAGCAGGGGGTGACATATCCAAAGAATATTTGAGCAGAGAAATCTCAAGGATGGGTGAATTCACTGAAGAAGTCAGAGGCTGGAAGATCTTGCAGTTGTCCTGTAGGTAGAGGGTGAAGGCTTGCTCTAAGGATGAGGCAATAGGGTGCAGAGTAGGAGGCAAAGCCACCCAATAGGCACCATGTATACTGTGTGGTTATTGATGAGAGGAGAAGGAAGAGGAGCATTAAATGATGTTCAGGCTCTTGGCTGTGTAATGAGTGAGAAGGGACAGCCAGAGGAAGGGTCATTTTGGGCAATAGATGATGAGTTTAATTTGCCCCTGGTAAATGGTAAGGGAGACCCAGCCTGATATTACATACATACCTGATTAGTTAATGCTTCCTTAGGTTGAGGACGTTCTCTCTGAATGTTTTTGATATGTTAACATTGTATTTATTGAGTTGGAAGCATGCAAACTATTTATAAAGGAATGCTTGCATTTTATATCTGACAGATTGCTTTATTCGGAATCATTCAGGCAGACTTTCTTTGTGTGTTTGAGAGACATTCGACTTTGTCACAGTTTTGAAAATATGTTATTTCTGGTATGTTTAGGTGGTGGGTCTTCAAAAACAGTTAAATATTATAGTTAGGCTTGCTGTGTTCTGTTTTTCCCCATCAGTCTCCCATGAAATATGCAAGTACAACATCTGGCATTCTTCTTTATAAGAACTCTGGCAAAAGAAAAATAAGGATTAGACTTAGAACCTTGACAAATCATCCAGTTGCAATATTTTCATCTAGAGTTGGATCTGAAGCTGAGCAAAACTGCCGTGTCAGGAGCAGCCCTGCATAATGTTATAGAGGGACCACTAAGGAGGATTCCTTTTATGGTGGGGGCATTCTTGAAATGCCTGGAATATCATTCACGATGGGAAGGCAGCTAGGACACATCCAGGCACCAGAAGGACAGATCCCGTGTGCACAGCCCTTCTCTGGCATTTGTCAAACTAGAGCCCTGTTGGCTGATAATGGCAGGTCATCCTTCTTTAGTTCATTTTTCAATGGCAAATCCTTGAACTCTGAACTGGTAAGTCCCATTCCCATCTTGATGATCATATTTTCTGAGAACTGGAAGGGACCTTAATAACTATCTTAATTGAAACCCTTGGCTTTTCATAGATGAGAACAATGAGATAGAGAAGTTAACCAATCTGGCCACAGTTATCCTGCAAGTTACTGAACTCTCTGCCCTGCCCAGACTCCCTTCCCATGTGGGCAGGATGGCAGCCTTCCTCCTCCTTTTATTTTGTTATTTGCCAGAAGTGTCTTCCTTCACTTTATAAAGCCTCTCAAAAATAATATGATTCATTTGAGAAAAGAAAAGACACGTTTTTGTCTGAAATTTTATTTTTGCTTTTTTGTAAATGGCTTTTTGTTCCAGCCCTTTCTCAGCTCTTCTGAGAGCACTTTCACAGCACAGTATGACATCTTTCTAATGGCCTGTGATGCCTAGTTGGACATCAGTGTAATAGTTACAGCAAAACCCCATGGGCTTTGGAGATGGCATCCCTCTAAATTCAGGAAAGAACAGATGCTAGAAACTGAGGTGGGCACCCATGTGGGCCTTTAGGGTAGGAACTTCCTTAGAATCAACTATTTATTCAAATGCATTTTTTTTTTCTGAGACAGAATCTCACTTTGTCATCCCCAGTAGAGTGCTGTGGTGTCACAACTCACAGCAACCTCAAACTCTTGGGCTTAAGCGATTCCCTTGCCTCAGCCTCCCAAGTAGCTGGGACTACAGGTGCCTGCCACAAAGCCCAGCTAGTTTTTTTTTTTGTAGAGACAAGGTTTTGCTCTGGTTCAGGCTGGTCTCGAACTCATGTGCTCAAGCAATTCACCCACCTCGGCCTCCCAGAGTGCCAGGATTACAGGTGTGAGCCACGGCACCTGGACTCAAATGCAACTTTCAAAAGGATCCTTTTGAAATTAAAAATCTCATATCTCAGTCCTAGGACTTGGAGTTTAGTGACTCCTGAGTGCCATTGGGACTTGACTGCCACTAGGGAGCGGGCATGTGGTGGGGCGGGTGATCCCTGGAGCATCTGCCCAGTGAAGGGAAAGAATGTGAGTGAGAAGAGAAAGAACTCCGCGATGCATACCATTCACTCGCTGCCTTGGTCTGATGGGGAAAGGATTCAGGAGCTCTCCATACCTCTCTTCAACACCAAATAATCATTTCAGTCTAAGTGTGTGTGTGGGGGATTTGGGGGGTGGTTGTGCCAGGACTACTTAGCCCACCTTGTTGACTGTGCTCTGAGGCTCCAGGGCTTGACTGAGAAAGTCAAAACCCTTCCCTTGCTCCAGCAGGAAGCTCTCTTCTGCGAGGCAGTGAACACTGCCAGATCCTACTTCCTACTGTCCTTTCATATCCATTCTCCCCCTTCCCCACTCTGTTCAGCTCCTGGGAGGGTGGTCTCCATGGGTCACTCAATGGGCTCCCCTGGTTTCTGTTTGAATTCAGCCAGGGGGAAGCACTGTGTCATCACTATTTGGAGGCTTCCTTATCCCTGTCCACACCTTGGAAATAGTCCCCCTGCATTAAAGCTCCCACGTGAGGGTGTCATCTCTTTTCTGCTGGGACCCTGAAGTAATATGTCATTTAATCCTGTAAATCCATTTTATTGATGAAGAAACTGAGTCACAGGGAGACCTACTGGCTGTTCCAGTGGTATTTTTTTCCTCATCATGTTCCTAGACATGGTTGTACAGTCACAGACTATGACCCAGAGTCACAGATTCTGGCACTATTGTCCCCTCTCCACTAATGAAAACTTCTTTTTTTCTTTCTTGAGACAGGACCTTGCTTTATTTTCTGGGCTGGAGTGCAGAGGCATCATCGTAGCTCACTGCAGCCTCAGAACTCCTGGGCTCAAGCCTTCCAAGTAGCTAAGACTAAAGGTGCATACCAACGTGCTTAGCTAATTTTTCTATTTTTTGTAGAGATGGGTCCAGCTCAGGCTGGTCCCAAACTATTGGGCTCAAGTGATCCTCTCACCTTGGTCTCCCAGGTGTGAGTCACTGCAGATGGTGAGAAACTTTTCACTTATCAAAAAGCCTTAAAAATGATATTTTATAGGACAACTGTATTTAGGGAGAAGAGACTCTTCTGGGAGCCTACTGTCTTCCACTGGGGTAGAGCAAAGTCAGAAGAAGCCTACTTCCTCCAGGGTGGAAGCACCTGGTGCCAGGCTTGGCTGGAGGAAGGGGGCCTGACAGCCCAGGGCTCCACCTCCCACTCCAGCCTGTGAGGGGGTCCGAATGTGAAGTCATGCCTCTGACCGTGTCTGAGTGAATGAGTGTGTGCGTGGGAGAATGCATTTTCAGTCTTCCTTTCACTGATTTTCTTAAATTCTCTGAAGAGTCTTTTTTGAACTTTCATATTTCATTGATTCTAAGACATGTTTTATTTTTCTTAAACTTTAATACCCCGTGCCATGGAGGTGTTGCAACCAAAAACATCTTTGGTTGCATGCAATTGGTTGGGAGTAGTTGTTCTGTAGTTGCAATGCCTGTGCATGTGTGAACTTGGTAATTCTGTTCTCTTTATGAAAAGACACTTGAAACCCCTTATTGTTCAGTCAGCAATCCATTTGATGACCATATGAGAAAGTAATGTGAGTCTTAGGTGTTGACTGCCATCTTTTGCTGACACCTATTAGTAACATTTCCTTGCCAACATCAATAATTATGGAAAGTATCAAAGATAACACTCACTTGAGCACTGTTTTAAGAAATGCCATGGCTAAATCTTTTGACGGCATAGATGTCCATTGTTTGGACAATAATGTGGTTCCACATGTGAATATCTAAACCAATTTATTTCACATTTTAAAGATATTTTCCTTTTTATGGATGTAATAAAATTTTATGTCTAAATAAGTCTCATAGAGCTCTTCTAATAAGTATAGAGTAAAAATTATAAGGCTTAGTACACATCAATGTGTTACCATGTTTTACTTTTTTATTGGTATATAAAAAATCTATCAATTGTGTTTTTTAACAAGCAGCGAATCTTAATGAAATATGGTGGGAAGTTTATTAAATTATCACTATGAATCAAAAGGTAAGGTAGAAAGCCTAGGACTGAGGAATGGGTTTATTAATGCTTTAACTCAATAAATATTTATTAAGTGCCTTTTGTGAGAACATGGATGGGCTAAGCATCAAGGATTTAGCTATGAAGTAGACATAATCCTTGGGCTTACAGAAAAGATACAATATTCCAAGTAAGTACCTGTGTATATGATGTTACAAAGAAAAAAGTGCAAGTTTTTGTGGAGTGTTAATAGAGCTCCAGGTGGTCTAAGGCAGCGGAAGGCTCAGTCAGAGAAGGGATACTTAAGTGGAGAATGGAAGGATAAGGAGGAGCTAGTCAGGTGGAGGTGGAGGGGCAGGAGGAGAGATAGGACTGGCAGAGGGAGCTATGTGTACAGAACCTGGGTGTTGGCAAGAGGATGGACTGAAGCATGCCCAGAGTAGCTGGAGCGCAGAGGGTGGTACAGAGCTGAGTGGTAAGACTAGAGAACTAGGTGGCATTAGATGATGAAGTGTTTATAGGCGTGGCAAGGAGTTTGCCATTATACAAGGGGCAAGAGGAAGTTGTGGAAGGTGTTTCAGGAGAAGAGTGTCCTGCTCAAATTTTAGAATTATAACTCTGGCTGCTGTGCAAAATGAAGTGCTGTAAATCCTGGGCAGATGGAGGGGCATGGTGACCATCATATGTACTTGATTAAGGGGATGGAAGTGGGATAGCAGACGATATAAGGGAATCCTGGAGCAGGTGGTAATCCCCATCACTGATTGCCTTCTTCAGATATTATATCCTTAGTTCCTGATAACCCAAGACAATAACTTTCTTTATTTTTGACAGAGTGACTTCTTCTGACTTGAGCCTCTGGTGTGCTGTGAAAAATCCACCACCAGGTAAATAAAGAAAAAAGTTTTTCTCAGATTGATAAACCATGCTTTCTCCAACATTCCCCAAGACTAAACCCAGCATTTTGTTTAATTCTCAGTAGAGCCCAGTGAGTTAAGAGTTGTCTTATTTCCATCTTATATCTGATGAAATTGGGGCACAGAGAGGTTAGGCGACTTAATCAACACCCACAAAGATGTTCATCACAGCGTGAATTATTATAGCAAAATGAAGCAAAAGGAGAGAATCTAAGTATCAAGCAGTGGGCAAATCCTTTTGTGTTAATTATGGTGTGTTCATTTTCTAGAGGTATTTAAAAAATATTCTTTATCAGATTAAGACATTCCCTTCTATTCCTAGTTTACTGATGATTGTCCTTATCATAAATAGATGGACTTTATTGAACGTTTTTCTGTTGTCTACTGAGATGATCTAATGATTTTTATCTTTTCCCTGTTAGTGGCAATTTCCATTAATTGATTTTCTAATGTTAAACTACCTTGCATTGTTGAGATAAAACCGGCTTGGTCATGATGTATTATCTTTTTCTTAGCTTGATTTAATTTGCTAAGTTTTAGTCATGTGTGAGATTGGCTAAATTTTTCTTCCTGGTATTTTCTTTGTCAAGAGTGATTTTAAAAATTCTCTAAAATGTTTGTATCAATTAAAAACTTTGTTCTCTAACCAAGAGAGTTATGACTATTCTGATTTCTGTATATCTTTTACAATACAAGTTATTTTCTTTTTGATTTTTCATTTAAGCTCTTCCAGTGGGTATATAGTAGCATCATATTATAGTTTTAATGCATTTCACTATAAACTAATGAGGCCGGGCACCTTTTCATATATTAATTGGCCATTTGAATATCTTGTGTTGTGAAAGCCCTTTCAAGTTTAAAAAAAAGTAAAAAAAAATGAGTTGTCTTTCTTATTGAGTTGTAGACTTTTAAATAATGTGTACTATGTATTCTGTATTTGAGCCTTGGTAAAACATAAGTGTTGCAAATATCTTCTCCTTTTCTTTAATTTACCTTCTTACTCTCTTTTTATGAACTGAAATTCCTTTAAAACCCTGTAAATTGGCTGAGTGTGGTGGGCCCTAGCATCCTGGGAGACTGAGGAGGGAAGATTGCTTAAGGCCAGGAGTTCAAGACCAATCTAAGTAAGAGCAAGACCTTGCCACTACTAAAAATAGAAAAAGTAGCTGGGCAGAGTGGTTCACAGCAATAGTCCCAACTACTTGGGAGGCTGAGGCAAGAGGATCACTTGAGCCCAGGAGTTTGAGGTTGCTGTGAGCTACAGGGATGCATTGCACTCCAGCCTGAGCAATGGAAGAAAACTGTCTTTGGAAAAAAACAAAACAAAACTAAATTATCAGGTTTTTTTCTGTTGTAGTTAGCGCTATTGTGTCCTACTTAATGTATCTTGGCCTTATTTCAAGGTCAAAAAGATATTTGATGTTTTCTTCTGAGAACTGTGTTATTTGACCTTTCCATTTGGTCTGTGATCCATTTAGAATCGATTTCATTGGACACAGTGTGAGGTAGAGGGTCAAAGATTGATTTTTTTTCCATGTGAATATCCAGTTGTCTGTGCACCAGTCTGATAAACAGGACAGCACTATTTATCTATTTACTTATTTTGGTTGGGATTACTGAGGTATCATTAACACACAGTACAAATTATTCTCTTAACATGTATGGTTTGATAAGTTTTGACAAGTGTGTACAGTTAGGTAACCACCATCACAGTTAAAATGTAGAATGTACCCAACACGTGAAAGGGTGCTCCTCCAGCCCTTGACAATCACTATTGGATTTCTGTTCCTATGTTTTCGTGTCTTCTAGAATATATAAAGGGAAGCATATAATATGTAGCTTTTTATTCCAGACTTCTTTCACTTCACAGCTTTTTTGAGATTCATCCATGTTGTTCCAAGTACCAGTAGTTTGTTCCTTTCTATGACTGAGCAGAATTCCACTGTCTGGTACACCACTGTTTGTTTATCCACTCACCAACTGGTGACTGTTTGGGTTATTTACAGTATTTGACTATTACAAATATAGCTGCTACAGACATTCATAAATAGGCTTTCATGAGGGCATATGTTTTCATTTCTCTTGGGTAAGTTATTGTATCATATGATACGTGTAGTAAATATATGTTTAACATTATTAAGAGAATGCCCCAATTTCCAAAGTGGCTGGGCCATAGTACATTCCAGTCAGCAATATGTGAAACTTTTGGTTATTCCACAGCCTCTCCATCACTTGATATTTTTAGTCTTAGTAATTTTAGCAATTGGAGTTGGCATATAATATTATCCCACTGTAGTTTTAATTTTCGTTTCCCTAATGACTAGTGATGTTGAACATCTGTTTATGTGCTTCTTTGCTATCTGCACATCTTCTTGGATGAAGTATCGGTTCAAATCATTCTCCCATCTTTAAAATGGTTTGTCTTTGTGTTATGGAGCCATAATAGGATATATTCTGGACATAAACTATTTATCAAGTATGTGTGTTGCAAACACATATACTCAATTTCTAGCTTTTTTTCCTTTTTAATATTCTTAAAAGTGTCATTTACAGAGAAGAAAGGTTTAAATCTTGATGAATTTCCCAAGTGTTTGAATAGAAGAGTAGTTCTGTGTCCTAAGAAATCCTTGCTAAGACCAAGGATACAAAGATTTTCTTATTTTTCTTTCTAGAAATGTTATGGTTTTAAGGTTTACATTTAGTTATATAATCCATTTTGAGGTAATTTTTGTGTCTTATTTGAGATAAGGGTTGAGGGTTCACTTTTTATATGGCTGTCCAAATTTTCTAGTACGACATTGCAAAAAAACTACCCTTTTCACGTTTTAATTACCTTGGCACCTCTCTCTTTCTCTCTTCTCTCTGGTGGTATAACTGTATGTATGTTAGACTGTTCAATATTGTTTCACAGTTCTGAGATGCTCTTTTTCTTTTTTAATTAATCTTTCTCTTCAGATTTCAGTTTGGATAATTTCTATTGACCTATCTTTAAGTTTACTGATTCTTTCCTTAACCATGTCCTGTCTCTTGATCAACCTATCAAAAGAAACTTCTTCATTTCTGATACTACATTTTTATGTCTAGGATTTGTTTCATTCTTTCCCATAGCTTCCCTCTCTCTGCTGACATTCTCCACCTTTTCTTGCATTTCATCTTTCTTTTATATGAGAACCTTTAACATATTAATCATAGCCATTTTAAAGTCTCAATTTTGATGTCTGGGTTATCTCCCTTTCTAGTTGTTTTATCTTAACAAAGTTTTATATATATATATATATATTTTTGAGTGTCTTATAATTTTAGTTGAATGTTAGACAGTATTTTTAAAACAGCAGTAAAAAATCATATTGCAAATAATATTGCTACCCAGAGTCAGGCATACTCCTTTCTGTGAGGCTGTTGATAGGAGGGATTGAGTCAATCTTCTTAGTGGCTAATACCATTAGTAGTTAGTAGTGGGTTTGGGTGGGTTGGGCTCATAAGTGCTATACTTACCTTCAGTAGACTTCACAATTTCTCCAATGGTAGACTGAAGTGACTTGGTGTGCAAGAGGGTTTTTCTCCACATCTAAGCTCCATCCTCAGCTTTCAGCAGACCATCCCCCCACCATCCCCTGCTCCACAACAGAGATCTCTCTCGTGATTGTGCTCATCTTGTAGTAGCAAATGGCTCTCACTCAGCATGCGGTGCAAGTGAAAACTGTGGTGGTGGTGGTGACTCCATAGTTCACCTGGTCCAGCCTTGGTCTTTGGCACATCTTACCTGTCTGGGCCTTCGGACTGGAGCTTTGTCAGTGTCCCTGCTCCTCTTCGAGGCAGCCAATCCCTGCCTCTCATCTGTGGGGTGTCTCAGGTGGTAACAGACCTCTTCTTTGTATCAGTGGCAGGTACTGAACCTCTATGGCAGGCTTTGCTTCCACCTCTTCCCAAGAATCAGTGGAGTTTTGCTTGGGCCTTGAGGCTGCTAAGGTTTTTTGGTCCTCTCCCAGTGATTGTAAGCTTTTGCTCAATTTGAAATAGAGTTCTGGGAAGTGGATGGACTTTTTTGTCTATGCCCCACTAAAGGGAGTACTCCCCAGTCCGGGGGCCTTGGCCCTCATCTTTCTCATGATCATTCATTGCAGTCCCATGAAAGGCAATTCAGAGGGAGCTTGGACTCCTTTCATGTTTAAGAGGTTCCTGGGGATTCTTTATTGCAATGCTAGCCCCCACTTGCCCTTTAAAAATTTATTACAGCCATTTTCTTATTTCTGCTGTTATGAAAGCCAACTCTTCCTACTGGGCCCCGCCAAAGGTGCTGGTTTGTGTGACACCTGCTTCTCCTTACAAGGGCATGTCATTCGTGGTAAATTTAGTTCATCTGGTTGTCTTGTCACCTTAGCTCTCTAATGGGCTCGATATTAGTATGATTTTGTTGATTTTGCCACTTTTTCTTGTTGTTAGGATGGGAGTGATATCGCTGTGGCTTTCTGTATCTTAAGTGAAAGCAGAACTATGGTGTATCTTTTTAGGGTCACTGGTTTAAAGGAAAAGTTTGTAAATAAAAGTGCCAGTCAGTCAGGAATGAATGAAAATGGAATCAAAAGAAGGCAATAAAACTACAGTCCAAAACGTAATAGGAAATCTGAGAGGATTTACATTGTACTTATTTTGGGGGTTGACTCTACTTGGCCTTCTTTTTTTCCATCTCAGGAAATGTACGACTACAATACCTAGAAGAGCACAATGGAACAGCTTTCTTCTGAGTTCTGGGGTAAGGGAGAGAGGAAGATTTGTTTCTTCCTGCCATAACTGCCTTCACGAGAGGGAGATAAGAAAGAGAAATAAATGGAAAAAGTGAGAACAAGACAGGAAAGACACACTGCAGAAGTTTGTATCTTCTCAGAAGAGAGGGTCTCAAACTTAAAGCTTCTGAAGAAGGACTACTGATGTCCATGAGACCAAGGACTGTATCATCCTCATTCCAGACAGAACGTAGTGACCCTTTAGCCATCTCAGGAACAGTTGCCTTCACTTTTAGCTTAGATATAGTAACCTTCTACATCCTACCTCTACTCCAGGATGGCTCAGGGACCAACAGCATCAGCCCCACTGAGATCTGTGAGAATGCGGAGTCACAGGTCCCATCGCAGATCTGAGGAGTTGGAATCTGCATTTTAACAAGATCCCCAAGTGATTCCTGTGCGCCAGAATGTTTAGAATGCACTAGCAGCAGTATTTTACATAATCACTGTTTCTATTTTTCTTGTAGTCAGCTGCGCTTTTAATAATGAGATCAAAATCCTTCAAAGTCAAAATATTGTGAAGGTAACTCTAAGCATAACCCATGGTATAGTGCACAAAGTTAAGGCATTAAATGTACTTTCTGGTTAAATTATTCAACTTAATTGAACAATTATCATTGATATGCATATTTAAAACTTCTTATTGTTCAACTTCCTCTTTGAGCTTTCTGTTCCCAACATTCAAAAACCTTGACTTTTTCTTGTAGCAGGGATTTTTCTGGTGCTTCCACTTACAAAGGGATTTCTTAGACATACAGCTGTGGTTTGAACATTTGTGTCTCCTCAAGACACCCCCACCCCTGCCCAAATTTCAATTTATGCATTGAAACCCAACCCCCAGATTGATGATTTTAAGAGGTGAGGGTCCTTGTGTTGGGAAGTGATTAGATTGTGAGGTTGGACCTCTCAGGAATGGAATTAAAACCCTTATAAAGAAGCGTAGGGGAACTTGTTTGTCCCTTCCACTACATGAGGACACAGTGAGAAGGCTTCATCTATAAACCAAGAAGAGGTTCTTCACCAGATGCTGAATCTATTGGGTTTTAAGGCAGCTGCCTGTCTCCTAAACTGTTGGGGTTTTAGGCAGCTGTCCGGGTCCTTGGTTCTTGGAATGCTATTGGTTGAAAAGTGATTTGATACCCCCAAATAAGGCAAACATGAAACAAAGTTTATTGAGGCAGAGAAAAATAGGCTTACAGAGTCAGAGAGTTTATAAGCAGGATAGATTTGCCAAAGACAGCAAATGGGCCTCCATGGCCAAGGCAAGTAGGCAATGAGGCAACAGTTACAGCCGGTGGTTCTCTTTTATACCACCTGGGTCAGGCCTACCTTGTGGTTCAGAGGTCAACCGTGGAACCAGTCTTACTGCAGATTGAGACCTCTCATGAGCCTCTCTGAGAGCCAATGGCGGTGTGTGGACAGCATGATAAGGCATAAGGCTGTTCTAGGTCACTTTAAGGCTGTATGAGAATTGTTAGGCTAGAGAGTCTTCTAAATCCTTCTAGAGTTGACATGCTAAGTTCTGACTGGTAGATTGTTAAGACAATCTCTCCTCCATTGGTGTGAGCAATCACTTGGGACAAAATTAAGTTGGGTAGTACAGAGATGGGGGCCTGGGGTTTCCACCTTTGACTTCCTTTCCAGGAGAGCAGTTCCTAACTAGCTACTTAACAAGTTTCCTTGATGCCTTGATCTTGGACCTCCCAGCCTTCAAAACCAGGAGAAATAAATGTGGTTCTTACACTACCCAGTCCAAATGAACCAAGCCACCTAAGAAGCCTGCCTCCCTGGGGCAATTCTGCCCTTCCCTCTATCTTGGTTTCAGCTCAAGAAATAGATTCCTGTATGAAGCTGAATTGATGTTTCGAAACCTGGCCCACAGGGTCCTAGCAAGATTCTTACCAAGATCCTCAGCTTTTTAATCTTCCCAACTTTGACTGCATAGTAGCTTGTGATGCAATGACAAGAGTGTGCTGCTGAGATGTTAGTTTTCTCATCTTTCAATAAGGCTTAATTTTAGATTTATCTCAATTCTGTAGTTATTCTCTTTCCTTTGATACCATAGAAAATACGAGCCACAACTACTGAATTAAATCGCCTGCTTTCTGCTTATCTTTTCCTTCATTTTTGGATTCAGATATTTTAAACCCTTGCCTTTCCCCTCTTAGTGAAAGGCTTGGAGTCAAAAAGCTCTGGTAACATCATCAAATTGTTTTTAACATATCTTGTTCAACTTGGGATTATTACATATATGTTCCCAGCAGGTAATCAGAGAAGGGCACGAAGTCATGCCTTCCAGCTCAGTCAGCCCAGGCAAAAAGTTGTCCTGGTTGCTGTGGCCAGCGAATTCTGCTTTAATCTCAATGCTACTGACTGCAAGGGAAGCTGGGAAATGTATCAAGTTGGGTGCGTTCCTGCTGCAAAAGCAATTGGGGCTGAGTTTGCTATGGTTAGAGAACTAAATGCAGACATCAGACCAGCAGGGAGCTAAATATTAGCTTTATGACCAGTGGTGCTGGGTTGGAGAATGAACTTAAATTATGAACACGTTCAGCTCTGATTAAGCTCCTATTAATTTTATTGCTGAAATCTTCTTTTGTGGAAAAGACAGACAGATACATGTTGCTGAGATTAGAAATAGAAAGGAGGGTGCCAAGCTATCATGTACTTGGTCTCAACGATTCAAGAAATCACTCCCTCGAGAGGGAGAGAAGGAATGTAGTGAAAGATAGGAGTCACCTTCTGATGGTTCCAAGAAGACAAATAATTTTTTTTTATGCACCTAGGCAGGAAGGTTGGGAAGGAGAGAATGATGTTCTCTGTAATAATTGTTATGATGGTGTGTATGTGTTTGAGAGTGTGTGTGATTGTTATGTATAATTACAAACTGTGACAACTAGGTTATATTCGTTACTTTGCATGGTTTTCTCAACCCCTACTGGTAGTGACCTTGTAGTGTGGATAGTGATCTGTTATGGTAGCTAAAGAGAAAGAATTCATGTGTCTGGAAGTTGTGATGCCCTTGTAAAGGAGATGGGCATGAATTACTTACAGATCTTAAAGAATATGAGACTTGTTCCAGGTAAAGAGGAAGGGTGACTCAGGGTAAACTAATAGTGAGGGCCATAGCTGGAAGACTTTCACCTGCTTCAGAGCCTCCCTACAGGATCTTCATTAGAGCTGTCTGTACCCCCCATCAGAAATCAGCACGTGAGCAGGCATAGACCGGGCATCTGCTCCTGTGATTTTACATTCCTTGCACCAGAGTAGTGTTTGGTGCAGGCATACTGGGTATGCAGCAGGCTCTGGCCTCTCCCTGGGTCCTTGTCATCCTTGACTCTGGCTGATTTGAAAACTCGTAAGGACTACACTGGCTCCCTGCATAAGGCTTAGCCCAGGAGTTTGCGTTGACAGCTAATTGTCATCACTGATTGCTTTGCTGACAGTGCTTTGTGGCTATTTTGGTTTTTCTTGAGAGTTCCTTAATTAGAGAAAATGACATCATGTGCTGTCCAATCAGCCTCTTGTTGGATATTATTACATTTGTAGGAGAATTAGTGACATTCGGGTTTGTTCCTGCTAAGCTGGTGTGCAGCTTTTGGCCTGCGGCACAGTCTGTTTGGAAGAGCAGTGGTCTCCAGGCAGCTCTGAGATTGGTTTGCCACTGGCTTCAGGGACAAGCACTCTGTGTTCCCAGTGTGGGCTCCAAGTACCTAAGTGCCCATTGAGAAAATGTCCCACTGAATTTTGTGCCTCACAGTGGCCATTGCCTTGATAGAATGTTAACTTTCTTCTCTCTGAAATGAGATATTTCTGGATTGCTTTGACATTTGCCTTTCTGGCTAACATGGAGAGACCTTTTCATGTTTCCATGGGAGAAATACATGTATGACCTGGGGGGTGACTTCTACTTAGTAAAGCTTTAGAGGTGATGTCCCAGGTAGTGTAGTGAGATCTCAATACATCGCTTTAACTAACAGGAAGAATGATCTTAAGTGAGAAAATATTTTCACTTATAAAATAAGTTTGAAGAGTTTTACAACTCTGAGCTTCATAGAATAACTTTTACTAGGTGCTTTTTAGGTAGCAGTCCCTTCTGAGGCTATGGTTTTGAAGACTTTGTTTTGGAATCACACATACATACTTCATGTGTTTATTTACACACAAGCTAAGTATGAAAATTTTAAAAGTAAGATTATTTCTCAAATGTATTGATACTTTTATTCCTTATTTCTGGCACTAATTCATTTCATCAAAGATTTATAGAGCCTTGAGGAGTGCCCTCGAGCTTACCAAAGCTCTCAAGAAACTTATATCCTGACTGGGAACTTAATATTTTCAAGTGGGCCCTCGTGGCTTCCTCCAAGGATGCATGATTTTTTTCCCTGGAGTTCTCAGTGTTGGAACAGAGAACAAAGAATGTAGGATCGATCCAAGGTTGGGAAGACAAAGGACAAGGATATTGAGGATTCTATGGAAAGTTCATAAAGGGCCAGGCATGACATTTCTTTTGTGTATCCTTCAGCTCTTGGTTCAGTGTGATCCTCAGAGTGCATGCTTTAAAATACATTCTGAAGAAATTCAGCTTATTCATGGGATGTATGCAGATCACTTAGTTTAATTATCAAATTTCTTTCACCTACATGATAGAGATGCTTGTTGGTTTGTGTGTGACAGGTCCTGATATAATCTTACCTTGGCGTAAACACACCTGCATACACCACAGAGCAGAAGAGGAAGTCCCCATCCAACGACTGCTCATTGCTTTCAAGTGAAGGGAATTTTGTTTCCTCTAAGGGAGACAGTCTAGGGTGATTTCAGAGGGTCTCACATGCTGGTAAAGCTGAAAATGTTGTTTCTTTCTAGAGTTTGACTGTTCTCCTTTTACTCTTTCTGGCGAAGTGCATTCGAAGGCCCAAATGAGCAACTTAACCTTCTTTCTGATCCTCTTCCTGTTCAGCTAGAGATTTACCTTTTTCTTGTGATTATATTTAACCGTTGTGATCCTTGTAAAAAATGTTCATGATTGAAGTCGTGGCAAAAACTAGGAGGAAAATTTAGTTAAAAAGAAAATAAATTTAAACAGCTCAAATTTTGTGATGGTACAATTACTTTATATTTTTGGAACTTTTATAATTAGCCTGCTATCCCTAGATGCCACACCCTGTGAGTGCTTTGAAATAGTGTCTTATATTCATCTTGGCGACCATAGTGGGCTTTATAATTGTCTGTGTACCTGAAGTGACTGTGTCACATGTCCAGTGCAAACATACCAGCAAGTCTATTATAAAAATGCTTATTTTCTCAGGTAGCATTCTAAAATTCCTCAAACTGTATCCCAACCTGGCAGACTTGACCCAAATCACGTGGTTACCATGGCATCTAAAGACAGCCCTTAGAAGCTCATCAGCTTCTCCAGACAGAAAGATAGTAAACTGTTCCAACAGAACATTTTCTACCTTACAGGCTTAAGAATAAAAACTATATTTATCGGAAACAGCAATTCTGATTTTTGAAACTTCTCTCAAGCATAATCTTTTCTAAGACATTTGCTGAAAACTGCTCACAGGTTTATAGGCTCCAGCACTGACTCATAGCAGCTTTTTTTTCATCTCTGATCTGGAAGTTTCTGTTTGAATAAAATAAGAAATGTGAACGACCCCAGCTAAGAAATCCCTCTCAATGTCAGAAAAGAGTTGCAGTAACTAGGTCTTCCTGGTTATTCAGAAAGACCTAAGTAAAAAATGGGTCTGCCATGAATAAAATGGTAGGCCCGCTTTCTTCACAGGCAGTATCTCTCCTTCTGACATAGCTCTTTGAAGTTAATCTAATTCTCATTAATTGCTAAATGCAAAGCAACAGAGCTTAGATCTTTGAAAGGATTGCTTTTTATAAAATCTTATTGTCTGAAATTTCTGCTTAATGGAAAGGCACTGGACCACCATCTTTTTGTCTTAGAGTTAATATACAGGGACTGTTTAAGTCATTAATTTCTACTGCTTGGCATTTGTATAACACTTGGGAGTATTCAAAGAACTTTTGCATCCACTGTTATTTGATCTACAAGGGAGTAACAACCCATGTGAGGCAGGGAGAAAGTTTTTTTTTTAATTTCCTGTTTTTACTGGTTTTGTTTTTTGTTGTTGTTGTTTTTTGAAAGAGGGGATTGTTGAGGGCATAAGGGAACTAGAACTTTACCTCTTCTCTTTTAGTTTTCCTTTTTTTCCCCCTGGACCTGAGAATTAAATAGACATAAGACAGATGAATAGGAGGAAAGCATACAAATTTATTTAGTACAAGTTTTATGTGGTACAGGAGCCCTGGTAAGGAAATAGAGACCCATAGATGCAGTCAGAGTCTGTTCCCATATGCAGAATTGGCGAAGGTTGTCAAAGTGTGACAAGGCAAAGGGGCACGAGCTAGGTAGTTAATGTGACTTTCCTTCGGGGGCGGGGGGCATCTTTCACATTTCACCTCCTGCTTTTAAAAAACAGAAGGAAGGTCAGGATGATCTTGCATGTGCTATTTTTTTTTTTTTAAGTGTCTTTAATTCAAAATAGTCAATATGCTGGAGCAGCGTGTTTTGGAGTGGCACATTCCTAACTCCTTCAAGGGTCAGAAAGACTGTGGCTCTTTTAAATTCAGTTCTTACCAGGAGCAGACTTAGAATTAGACCCTGCTCTTCCTATTCCTAATTCAGACTCAGGGTTGCCCTATCATGATGAGAGAGGATACCCAGAAAAAGTAAGATCTAAGAGAACAGGGGTCTTCTGGAGGAGACCCCAAGGATACACCTGTGAGGGCCTTCCCGGGGTGACTCAGCTCTTAGGAATTTGTAAAAACTTAACTTCCTAGGATCTGGAGGCTGATTCTTTTCTGTGAAAGCCCGTGGTTCCCTAAAAGCCAGAGCCCGCTCCTCCAGCTTGATTCATAGTGACCAATGAGAAAGGGACCTGTGAGCTGGAACTTTTTGACTAGGGATAAAAAGAAGACTGAGCCAGTCTGGGAGTGTGGCCATTTTGAATTCTCCTGTGTTGTTTCTCTGCTGGCTGAAATAAAGCCCTTCCTTTTTTACTCACGGTGTTTTGGTGCTTGTTCTCTCCATTGGGCCTCGTCTTCCTGCAACAATGATAGGCACAGTGTGAGGATGGGAAGGGGGAGCCCAGAGCTCGTTTGAGAATTGTCTGTTTACTTGTCTGTCTCCTTGACTTGACTTTTAGCTCCTGAAGACACAGGTTCTCTTATTCCTTGTTGGCTCCCCAGGATCTAGAATAGTGCCTGGCACATCATAGGTACTCTATTAACACCTTCGTCAAGCAACGTGCAATCATGATGCCAACACTCTCACCTCTCCAGATCCTCCTCTGACACGTGCCCCCCCCAAAGAAAAATGCTGAATAGGAAAAGATGTCTAAAATAAATAGGCAAAAATATGGGCACAGAGGGGGAAGTGAAGGAAGTCAATGAGTCAGAAGTACTGGGTGAAGGATCCTGAGTACTGCTGTAGGAAACTGCAGAGGAAACTTGTAAGATAGCTCCTGCCTTCTAGGGGCTCAAAGTCTAGAGAAACAGAACACCCACCATGGAAAAGGACAGGAAAGTCACTATGAGTTAGTTGGGTTGGCCTTATCCTGTTGGAAACTCAAAGTTGGGGTAGGGGTGGGGACACTTGCACTGCAAAAACCCTTGATCTCAGAGTAAGGAGGAAATGGAAGAACTCTACTGTTGCTTTCCTTGTTTGGTTCTATAACTGCCTGTACCTATATAAAAGTGTTTTTATGCATGAAACTAAATTCAGTGATTGGTCGAGGGATGAATCATTCTAATTAGTGGGACTAGAATGTGAACCTTGGCAAAGCTTTGTTACCTCAAGTTCAGTACTTGTTCCCAATGAAAAATGAGGACAAGTGGTTTGAAGAAAAGAGAAGTTTGCTGATATGTGAGGAGGATGGTAGGAGCTCATCTTAAAGAACCATCATCTTTCTTTTGAGCAGAAAAACAGGGTTTTAAAGGGTTTTTTCCCAGCTTTAGGCTGTTGCAGAAAGATGAGGCCCAACGAAGAGAAAGAGCACCCAAACACTGTGATTAAAGAGGAAAGGTTAATTCAGCCAGTGGAGTGAGGCACAGAAGAATTCAAAATGGCCCCACTCCAGTCTTCTCCTTTTTTTTTTTTTTTATTTGATTTGATTTGATTTTTTTTTTTTTATTAAATCATAGCTGTGTACATTGATATGATCATGGAGCATCATACACTCGATTCATAGACCATTTGACACATTTTCATCACAATGGTCAACATAGCCTTCCCGGGATACAGTCCTTAACTGTTTTTTCAACTGGACTGTTGTTGGTATATATAAAGGCTACCGATTTATGAATGTTGATTTTGTAACCTGAAATGCTGCTGTATTCCTTGATCACTTCTAAGAGTTTTGATAAAAAGGAGAAGAAGAGTCTTGATAAATATTTATCGAAGATAAATTCCCAAATATTTCATCTTCTTTGGTACTACTATGAATGGGATAGAGTCCTTAACTGTTTTTTCAACGTGACTGTTGTTGGTATATATAAAGGCTACTGATTTATGAATGTTGATTTTGTAACCTGAGATGCTGCTATATTCCTTGATCACTTCTAAGAGTTTTGATAAAAAGGAGAAGACTCTTTATATATACCAACAACAGTCAAGTTGAAAAAACAGTTAAGGACTCTATCCCATTCATAGTAGTGCCAAAGAAGATGAAATATTTGGGAATTTATCTTCAATAAATATTTATCAAGACTCTTCTCCTTTTTATCAAAACTCTTAGAAGTGATCAAGGAATATAGCAGCATCTCAGGTTACAAAATCAATATTCATAAATCGGTAGCCTTTATATATACCAACAACAGTCAAGTTGAAAAAACAGTTAAGGACTCTATCCCATTCACAGTAGTGCCAAAGAAGATGAAATATTTGGGAATTTAGCTAACAAAGGACATGAAAGATCTCAATAAAGAGAACTATGAAACTCTAAGAAAAGAAATAGCTGAAAATATTAACAAATGGAAAAACATACCATGCTCATGGCTGGGAAGAATCAACATTGTTAAAATGTCCATACTACCCAAAGCAATACATAATTTCAATGCAATCCCTATTAAAGCTCCACTGTCATACTTTAAAGATCTTGAAAAAACAATACTTCGTTTTATATGGAATCAGAAAAAACCTCGAATAGCCAAGACATTACTCAGAAATAAAAACAAAGCAGGAGGAATTACGCCACCAGACCTCAGACTATAGTACAAATCGATGGTGATCAAAACAGCATGGTATTGGCACAAAAACAGAGAAGTAGATGTCTGGAACAGAATAGAGAACCAAGAGATGAATCCAGCTACTTACCGTTATTTAATCTTTGACAAGCCAATTAAAAACATTCAGTGGGGAAAAGATTCCCTATTTAACAAATGGTGCTGGGTGAACTGGCTGGCAACCTGTAGAAGACTGAAACTGAACCCACACCTTTCACCATTAACTAAGATAGACTCTCACTGGATCAAAGATTTAAACTTAAGACGTGAAACTATAAAGATACTAGAGGAGAGTGTAGGGAAAACCCTTGAAGAAATCGGTCTGGGCGAATATTTTTTTTTTTTGTAGAGACAGAGTCTCACTTTATGGCCCTCTGTAGAG
Organism: Nycticebus coucang; assembly: GCF_027406575.1. Lineage (NCBI taxonomy): Eukaryota > Metazoa > Chordata > Mammalia > Primates > Lorisidae > Nycticebus > Nycticebus coucang. The sequence continues at coordinate 64,697,297 of NC_069792.1, read as the reverse complement.
TGCCATGGCCTTATACAGCTCACAGCAACCTCCAACTTCTGGGCTTAAGCGATTCTCTTGCTTCAGCCTCCCCAGCAGCTGGGACTACAGGTGCCAGCCACAACGCCCGGCTACTGGGCGAGTATTTTATGAGGAGGATCCCCCGGGCAATTGAAGCAGCTTCAAAAATACACTACTGGGACTTGATCAAACTAAAAAGCTTCTGCACAGCCAAGAACACAGTAAGTAAAGCAAACAAACAGCCCTCAGAATGGGAGAAGATATTTGCAGGTTATGTCTCCGACAAAGGTTTAATAACCAGAATCCACAGAGAACTCAAACGCATTAACAAGAATAGAACAAGGGATCCCATCGCAGGCTGGGCAAGGTACTTGAAGAGAGACTTCTCTGAAGAAGACAGGCACGCGGCCTTCAGACATATGAAAAAATGCTCATCATCTTTAATCATCAGAGAAATGCAAATCAAAACTACTTTGAGATATCATCTAACTCCAGTGAGACTAGCCTATATCACAAAATCCCAAGACCAGAGATGTTGGCGCGGATGTGGAGAAAAGGGAACACTTTTGCACTGCTGCTGGGAATGCAAATTAATACATTCCTTTTGGAAAGAGATATGGAGAACACTTAGAGATCTAAAAATAGATCTGCCATTCAATCCTGTAATCCCTCTACTGGGCATATACCCAGAAGACCAAAAATCGCATCATAACAAAGATATTTGTACCAGAATGTTTATTGCAGCCCAATTCATAATTGCTAAGTCATGGAGGAAGCCCAAGTGCCCATCGATCCACGAATGGATTAATAAATTGTGGTATATGTACACCATGGAATATTATGCAGCCTTAAAGAAAGATGGAGACTTTACCTCTTTCATGTTTACATGGATGGAGCTGGAACATATTCTTCTTAGTAAAGTGTCTCAAGAATGGAAGAAAAAGTACCCAATGTACTCAGCCCTACTATGAAACTAATTTAGGGTTTTCACATGAAAGCTATAACCCTTATTTTTACTTCAAAATAAGATATGTGCAGTGTGCATAGGAATTTGTTAATAGTTTTTTTTTTTTAAACTATAGTCCGGCCCTCCAATGGTCTGAGGGACAGTGAATTGGCCCCCTGTTTAAAAAGTTTGAGGACCCCTGACAGGACTATTAATGTTTAATTGTAGCGTCTCTGGTGAAGATGATCCTGTGACTTCTGCCAGAATAATTCTGTTGAAGCATCTCCTGTGGCTTTAGATACTAGTATACAAAGAAAAAAGAACACTCCTGTGCCCCTCTGATTACTGGTCTTGAGCAGGAATGCAGGTTTTAATTCCTCAAAAAGGGTGAGGGGTTTTAAAGACACAACTCATAAAACATTTTGCCCTTTCAGACCCTTACTTCAGTTACAGTTTCATTTGGCTCTTTCTTTAAATAGTCTAGTAATTATACCATAATTTAACATCAGTAAATGATTGTTTCCATCCTTATCTCTACCAGAGCTAATGTTTCCCAAGTCTTTTAGAGCTGTGCTTTCCAAAGTTCAGTCCTCAAAACATATGGAAATTCTGATTCCAGGGTGTCTGGGAATCTGCTTTTTTCTCTTCTTATTAAATATTTTATTTTGGAATAATTTTATATTCATAGAAAAGTTGAAAAGATAGTACTGAGAGTTCCTCTACTTCCTTTACCCAGCTTTTCCTAATGTTAACTTCTTACATAGCCATAATAACTGTCAAAAGTAATAAACTAATATTGGTCCAGTGTTGCTAACTGAGCTATAGACTATTCAGATTTCACCATTTTTTCCACGAATGCCCTTCCTCTATTAGTTTAGGCTATCACATTACATTTAGTGCCTCTTTTTCCTTGGATCTGTGATCATTTCTTCATCTTTCTGTGAATGTGCCTTTTTAATGAGGTTGTCAGACACTAGAAGTCAACACCCATTGCTCCTCAAAGCCAGGGCAGACTCTAGGCACCCCTGGTGAGCCTGAAAAGCATATGCCTGGAGGACTTTCCCTGGCCTGAGTGGCAACCTTGTGCCCATATCACCTAGGAGCTGAGTAGCATGCAGAGGGCACACGGGAGAACTCAGGAGAGAATTTAAGAAATTTACCAAGGTACTGTTTATAGGAGAATAGACAGGGCTAAGCGGAAAAGACAAGAGTTGTTAAGGCCATCAGGAACTGCTGTGACTCTCCCGGAGAAGGGGCAAGTGCAGTTGGGGCCCTCAGCTGGAGCAGCAATCAGACACATGTGGTTGGGGAGTCAGATTCTACCTCAGCTGCAGCTCTGCAGGATAGGGGAAAGTGGGGAGATAGACTCTGGGCTTCATCTCCTCTACCCCAACCTCCTGCTGGTGCCTCCCCTAGGCACAGCTGAACAAAAGACAGGGCAGGGAACAGATCTTACTGTTCTGGGCACAGAGGAGGGAGGGAAGGGTGGAGCATTGCTCTGGAGAGTAGGGAGGGGTTGAGGTGAGAATAACCAGAACTGCCTTTTTCAATTTATTATTTTTTTTGTTTAAAAATTATTTTTTAGAGGCCAAGTCTCATACTATTGCCCAGGCTGGAGTGCAGTGGCATGATCATAGCCTTGGGCTTAAGTGATCCTCCTGCCTCAGCCTCCTGAGTAAACAAGACTACAGGTGCACACCACCACACTCAGCTATTAAAAATTTTTTTTTCCTAGGGACCGATTCTGTACTATATTGTCCAGGCTGGTCTCAAACTCCTGGCCTCAAGCAGTCCTTCTGCCTTAGGATCATACGTGTGAGGCACTGTGTTGTTGCAGGAAGACGAGGCCCAACGGAGAGGAGGAGCACCCAAACACCATGTTTATAAGAGGAAGGGCTTTATTTACCGTCCGGGATCTTACGGCATAGAGAATTCCAAATGGCTGTGCTCCCGGACTGGGTTGGTCTTTTCCTTTTTATCAACAGTCAAAAAGTTCCAACCTACAGGTACCCTTCTCATTGGCCAGTTTGAATGAAGCAGGAGATGCTATTCCAGCCTCTACAGAACTACAGGACTTCAGGGAACTTGGAAATTTCCAAGTTCCAGGAAGTTAAGTTTACAAATTCCCAAGAGCTGAGTCACCATGGAGAGGACCCCGCAGGTGTATCCTTGTGGTCTCCTTAAGAAGGCCTGTTCTCCTAGACCTCACCCTTCTCGGGTATCCTCTCCACGTTAGTCCTTTCAGACCAAATAAAAAATTACTTAATTCTGAATATGTATGTATAATAATCTGTCCATTATTACTTAATACTGAATATGTATGTATAATAATCTGTCCATTATTACCATGTCATATGCCTGAAAAAGAGGTTATAAATGTACATACTTTCAAGTAAATGTAGATCAACAAAATAAATACACGTTACTAGAAAAAAAAAAGCAAAATGCAGGAGAGCTAGCGTGGTTAGTAAATTGTAATTAGATTAAAACTTGTGCCCTGCTTATTAATTTATAGCTACTGTGTTAATAGGGGTCCATCGCTTAACTTTTAAAAAGAGAATCCAATCACAACTTGATGTTTTGCCTTGAAAACTGTACAGTTTATCAACTTATTGGTAATTCAACAAATATCCTTTTGGTGGGTTAATTATAGAAGGAAAACTGTAGCTTCCAGTTAAATAAACAGACATGTGGAATGAAGAAAAGAAGTGGCCTCTGAGATACAGTCTCAGAATGGATAATAGTTTTGGGGGGGGCAAAGGAAAGCTTCCCCTTCACCCTCTGTAGGTTTGCTGAAATATCAGCTTACAAAAGGCCGATCAATTGGAGAAAAGGCATACAAATTAACTAACGTGTACATGGGGAGAACCACAGAGTGATTGCCTAGCCCCCGACGGGGTTTAGAGGCTTATGTACCATCCTGGCAAAACAGGTTATGGGAGTGGGGAGAAAGGGAATTTTGTGGAAGGGCAATAAAGGATTACTAGGGAGGTAGAATGGGTTGGGGACTAGAGAAGAAACTGTTCATTATCTTGTGACAGGGTCTGTTCAGGTGTGGTTACAATTCTTCATCTTACTGGGAGGGGAAGAAAAACAATTCTTCTCTTTGGTAGGTCTAGATCTTAGACAGAAAAAGGAATTTCAACTTCATCCTCAGCTTTGGGAAGGTCAGAGAGACCTACAGGCTTCTTCTTCCGTTCAGCACATCAGAATGCCATTTTGGGAGTTTTGGTTTCTGAGGCCCAACAGATTTTAAAAGTGATGTACAGTACCTTGTAAGATTTGGATAAAACAGTTTTCTCTATTTGTTACTGAGCTTTAGTTTTTGAAAGAAGAGATGATTACCCTTTCTGCAGTATAGCAAATCAAATTCTAGGAACTAAAGAACACAATTCAGAAAATGTTCTTCATTTTTTCCTTGTAATTGCAAAGGAATAAGAACTGGAATGGAAAAGACCTCATATTATTCAAGCATCCAGGGGACTTGTGCAGAATCACTAGTCTTTTGAAATGTAATTTGATAGGGGTTATCCATGGTTTGTTTTTATTTTATTAATTGATGGTGGGTGTGGATAGATTAGATATTTTCCCCTTCATTTCAGTTGGGGAATATGAGCTGGGTTTTGCATTTTTGTTGACATTAAATACAAGTGTGTTAAAACAGAGGCTCCTTGGAGGCTTATTTTGCTCATGCATACTTACCATAGACATGGGTCTCCTTTTGGGCCTGCTCATCATGGTCAGCCAGAGAAGGACCACTTCTTTATCTGCTTTGAAAAGTCATTGTGTGGGGGTGTTGACAGGAAACAGAATGTACCTAAGGGGATTTGAATGAAGAGAGTTTAATGAAGAGGTTGTTGTGGACCAGTGGACAGGATTACAGCAATAGACAGAGAGTGGACTGACACTCAGCAGTGGAAAGTCATTGTCATCTCTGGGCCACAGGAACAAGAGGAGCCAAGAGTGGGGTCCACCAAGGGTTGTAATCATGGAGGAAGGGCCACTCAGCAGAGCTGTGAAGGGATAGCACCTCTTGTACACCTTCCAGCCTCCCAACTTTGGCTGGAGTCTCTTATTAGTCAAGCTCAGCAGGGCTAGAGGGGAAGGGAGTGTAGCCTGCATGGGACGAGAGGCGGGGTGATATTATAGAGGGGAGGTGGGGAGTAGCAGCAAAATGGCCCATTGCATTTGATATCCCCAAATTATTATGTGTGACATTAGGTTTGAGGGAAATGCAAAATAGATGCATTAAATTAATTAATAAATTAATATTTAAAGAGCCTGTTTTTATTGCTTTAAATTGACTTACTACACCTCAGCCTGAAGTTATGATGTTTTTGTGCATAAAGAAAAACTATTTTTCTAAGTTTTCTCGGCCTCACTTTTTGGTGAGAAAGGACTGAATTTGACCTCCAAGGACCCTGAGAGACAGGACCCAGCATAGCTTGTATTATTGGTTGCCCCAGCTGGCATTTTCAGAGTTAAAAGTGGCCGTCATAGCCTGTATGCTCTCATCGTCCTAATGGGCTGTTTCTGTTCGAGCTAAATGTAATGACTAAATAATCATTTCCAGTTGTTTATTGATTATTTGTGCATGAATTATTTAATGAAAATAGATGACCTAGTGGTAGAAAGGACTATTTCTGGGGGAAATAATTCACTCTGTCCCCTATACCCCCAGTTGTAGGTTATTTGAAAACAAAAGCAAAGCAACAAAACAATCTTGAATGCTTTTGGGAACTTGAAACAAACCTGGTTCCAGGAACGTATAAGAACTTCTGGTGTGTGGCTCAAGAAATAGAGCTGAAAATAGACCAGTTGCAACAGTTTTAATGGAGGAACATGAAAATGTTTTCCTTAGCAGGGAGCTTTTAGTGAGTAACAAAACAGCATGCCCGGAGGATTGCCTTCCTGGGAAGAGAAATTTCTGTTTGATTTTCATTTTCCTGGTGGACTACCTTTCTGAAATGCTTTCCGTCAACTCTTTAAACATGATGCAGTAAAAACTTCTCAGCCTACCCTTTGCTGTGATGTTGCTGTCCTATTTAACTCAATTTTCTTTTCCCTATTGTAATGCATTCTTGGGCAAAGCTATCTTCCTTTAAAAGGCTCCAGAATAAAAGAAAAATAAAATCATGCTTTTCAAAAATATTATCTAGTTAAGGTGTGGTGGCTCATGCCTGTAATCCTAGCATTTTGGGAGGCTGTGAGATGGGTGGATTGCTTGTGCTCAGGAGTTCAAGACCAGCCTGACCCAGAGCAAGACCCTGTCTCTAAAAAGAGCCGGGTGTTGTGGTGGACACCTGTCGTACCAGCTACTCAGGAGGTTGAGACAAGAGGATTGCTTGAGCCCAAGAGTTTGAGGTTGCTGTGAGCTATGACACCATAGCACTTTCCTGAGGGTGACAAAGTGAGACTCTGTCTCAAAAAAAAAAAAAAAAAAAAAATTGTGCATTAGTTTACACAGTTACTACACTGGATGTTTCCTTTGTTACCCAGCCAGGAAGAATGCCTGGCCTGGCTTCGTCTTCAGCTATACTGGCTGTTCTCTTTTTATTATGAAAATGTTGAGTAAAAAGGTATTCACTCTATTGGTCAACTGGCTTAAATAAAATTTGAGGGTCTTTGATACACAGAGTTTAAATGAGTTTAATTGAAATTTTGAGCAAAGGTTAAAGAATATTTATTATGTCTTATGATAGAAGTGTCATGACTTTGAATAGCTGGAATCAAGCTGCTCATCATCACTTACTTTAAGTTCATACCAAGACCTCTTTTGCTTTCATTACTCTGAACTGTGCAAACTAGTAGAGCCGGTGGGTACTGGTTAATGGGACACTCTGCTGGCTTGCTTTAACCCAAGTTACGAGCTAGAACACCATGAAAATTGGCATTAGCACTGATGTAAAGATGATCTTGTCCTTTGCTACTACTTTTCCTGTCTGTGTCAGGATGATCTCCCAAATCACTATGGTGGCAAATATTGATGCCTCTTTAACTCTGTTATTTTCCGTAGTCCCTCGAGTTCAGTTAGTCACCATGGTTATCTTTTCTAGCTCTGTAAGAAAGAGCCATTTCCTTTTCCACTGTTCCTTCTGTGGGCAGGGACCTCCCTACTTAAAAAGTGACCTCCAGCAAGTCTGCCTGTTCATAGTATCTCCTGTTCTTGCCACAATAGATTTCAGAGATGATCACATTTATTAGGCTCTTCCCCTGCTTAAGAACCCACAGCCAGTTATTAGCTGCAGAATAAAACCCCTGTCAGTAATGAATGAGAAATTTTGTGAGCAGCTACTACGGGCAAGACCCCATGCTTGGTACCATAGGAACAGAGATCTTGCTTATTCACCTGAATCTTTGGTTGGTATAGAATTTCCTGTAGGCTAGAAATTACACTCGATGGGTATAAAGTGCAATAGAAAACTTGCTTTAAAATCGCTTTCTTAATTACATATTTTCAGTTTGAAGATAGCTCTTTAAGATACCCAACTTGGAAAATGATACATAAACAGGCCCCTCATGGCTTCTTGATATGGCTGCTCATACTTTTGAAACTGTCTATTTAGAATTATCTTCAGAAGTCATATGTTATGAAGCAGAAGAGCCTCATTGCTCATGACACAATTTATTGGATGCCTGCTTAGTACCTGGCGCTCTACCAAGCCCTTGGCATACCAAAATGGTTAAGCCTCCCCCTAAAAAAGACTACCATAGTCAAACAAAGTTAGGCTTATTAGCCTGCTGGAACAAGGGTATTCCAATAGGTGGAAGTTAGGGGAGAGTATCTGTAGAGTTTGCAGGGCTGGAGTTAGTCACAGGATACAGAGATTGGTCAGAATTTATAAACCAGGAAGTTGCTGGAACAATCAATGTTGTTATCTTGAGGACACATGACTTTGTGTGGAATTATCATTAGATCTGTTTGTCTGTGTTCTTATTTAGAACATATGTGTCTGGAATTATCATTAGATCCGTTTGTCTGTGGTCTTATTTAGAACATATGTGTCTGAGCAGGTGTGAAGAGTATAAATTTAGTTTGTCTTATATGTCATGGTTTGATACAGTTTTTTGCTGTTGTGAGTCATAATACAGTTATGCAAGTTTTGGTTTCTGTTTTAATTTTCAGTTCTTTTCTCACATCTTAGTTGCCAGCTGAACTGTTTTTTTTCTTTATCAGAAGAATAATGACACTTTCTCAAGAAGTTCTCAGACTGGGCTATTATAATTTGACATGTGCCATAATAGAGGTACAAATAAGGTATTAGGGAGTTCAGAAGAAACAAACTAAACAACCATTTTGTTGAAATTCTGCCATTTACAAAGCTCTATGTACATCGTATACTAGTTAAATTACATATGTTATTTTATTCAGTTCCCAGCAATTCTGTGATAATAAAGATAGATACATGCTATATTTATTATCTTCATTTGAAAGCCCAAAAATTAAGATACAGAAACATTAAGTAACCTACCCGAGGTCACCCCGTTAACAGCCGATAGGACTTTATTAAACAAACATTTGCTGGGTGCTGTACTAGGTACTTTATATAAACTCCACAATAGATCTTGGAAGCAGCCACCACTCTTTAGCCTATTTCGCTATACAGGGAACTGAGCCTGGGGGATGGGAAGCAACTTGTCTGAGATCACAAAGGTGGCAACCATGTCGTCTAGAGGCAGGATTCAGGTGCAGGTGGTGTGGCTCCCTGGGCTGTGCACATAACCACCTTGCTGTGCCTCTTCTCTTTGACCCTTATTGGAATCTCACATCTGTGTTCTTAACTGCTGTGCTATTGTGGGCTATAGGAGTAGCTGACAGGAGTAGCTTCCCAGAGGGTTGACATGTGAGTCGGGGGTTGGCAGATAAATGGATATTTCTGGATGGATCAGAAAGAGAAGGCTGTGATATTTCATTCAACCAAAAAGATACTCCTATTCTCATACCTCATTTGGCTCTGAACAAGCATTGTGTTCACAATCAATCCCCAAAGGAGACAGATCGCCAAAGATGTTCCTGCTGAAGGCAATTCCAGAGGAGAAGTTCTAGAAATGTGTTAAGCAAAAGGAACTTTAGGAAAAGTGCTGCCTAGGGATATTCTTAAGGCAGTTACTTTGAAGAACATAACACTCATTTTAATGTATATATCCTTGTAAGGGAAAGAAAAAAATTGTCACTACTTTCGATCAATCTGTAGTCCCCAAGAACAGGTTTTATGTATGGAGTGCTAGGAGCTGACATACATTTAATTTTCACCGTAACTCCATAAACAAGGTACTGTTTGATGTCCCAGTTGTGTATTTGAGGAAACTGAGGCTCAGAGGACTCGAGGGACTTTGGCAAGTCACACAACAACAGACGGTAGAGTCAAGATTTCAGCCTAGTTTGATTCCAGAGCTTTTCCTGCCACCCTGTCTCAAGAAATCTATGTCTTATTAAAAAATATTTGTACCAGAATGTTTATTGCAGCCCAATTCATAATTGCTAAGTCATGGAAGAAGCCCAAGTGCCCATCGACCAATGAATGGATCAATAAATTGTGGTATATGTAAACCATGGAATATTATGCAGCCTTAAAGAACGATGGAGACTTTACCTCTTTCATGTTCACATGGAGGGAGCTGGAAAATATTCTTTTAACAAAGTATCTCAAGAATGGAAGAAAAAGTATCCAATGTACTCAGCCCTACTATGAAACTAATTTATAGCTTTCACATGAAAGCTATAACCCTATTACAGCACAAGAATATGGGGAAAGGGGCAAGGGAGGGGTGGGGAGGGAGGAGAATAGGTGGAGGGAGGATAATTGGTGGGACCACACTTACGGGGCATCTTAGAAGGGTACAGGTGAAACTTACTAAATGCAGAATATAAATGTCTGAACACAATAACTAAGAAAATGCCATGAAGGCTATGTTAACCAGTTTGATGAAAAATTTTCAAATTGTATATAAAACCAGCACATTGTACCCCATGATTGTATTAATGTACACAGCTACGATTTAATAAAAATAAAATGAAATAAGACACACACACACGCGCACACACACACACACACAAAAGAAGTCTATGTCTTTCTACCTTGTGAAAATACAGAATGTCCCAAACTCAACAGTGACACACCAGGGAGAGTCATTAGTCAAGAGAGGCAGAAGATGGCTGACTGAAGCCAGCTTTCCACAGAGGCTCCCGTCCAGAAGGAGAGTTAAAGGACAAAAGTTTAGCAAGTAACCTGGTGGATTTGAGCTGCACTAAGAGAGAAGGTTGAAGAACGCACGTCAACCCCACTGAGGCGAGCTGTGACCACAAGGATACAAACAAAAGGTACAAAATCCATCACCAAGCGGACGGGAGTCCCCTCCCCCATGAGAATGGCTTGGAGTGCCCCACAAACAATCGGGCAGAGTTCAAAGGTCCTCCCACTACACTCCACGGGAGAGACCCTCTAAAAACTGGACCTACCTCCCTACTAGGGTGCCATGGCATCCTCCTGCCAGGCGTAAAACTGTATATAGTCTCTACCTGGAATTCTGAGCTCCCAACACTCCCCTCCACTCACACTGAGGTCTGGAGGCCAGTCCCCCAGGAGTTCAGAGTCTTGGGTGATTTCTCGAGGGGTGTGGATGGTACCTGGACTGCAGCTGGTCAGCGCCAACTCCAGGGCACGGGAGTGAGGAGAGGATGGTCAGCTGAGAGGGGACCGCACCGGAGCAGTGGTTCCCTGAGGCACAGTGTGACAGCCATCTTTTGGCGACAATACGGCCAGGCATAAAACTGTGTAAAATTGTGTGTGTTCTCTGCCTGCACTCCTGGGCTCCCAGTGCTCCCCTCTGCTCTAGCTCCAAGGTCTGGAGGCCTGTCCCCCATGAATCCAGACTCTTGGGTGGTTTCTTGGGGGGTGTGGACAGTGCCTAGGCTGCAGCAGGTGAGTGCTGGCTCTGGGGTGCTGGAGTGAGGAGAGGGACAGTCGGCTGAGAAGGAGCCAGAGCGGTGGTTCCCTGAGGCACAGTGTGGCAGCTGTCTTTTGGCGACAATATGGCTAGGCATAAAACTGTGTAGAACTGTGTGTGTTCTCTCCCTGCAATCCTGGGCTCCCAGCACTCCCCTCTGCTCTCGCTCTGAGATCTGGAGGCCTGTCCCTCAGGAGTCCAGACTCTTGGGTGATAGCTCAAGGGGTGTGGACAGTGCCGGGGCTGCAGCCGGTCGGTGCAGACTCTGGGGCGTGGGAGCGGAGAGAGGACGGTTGGCTAGAAGGGAGCTGCACCGGAGCAGTGGTTCCCTGAGGCATAAAACAGCAGCCCTCTTTTGGTAGCAATACGGCTCACTACCGAACATTCTGAAGCCACACCCCCTGTCTCCGTGGGCAACCAGAGACTGTGAATATAGGATTTGCCTGAGGCAACACCAACTTGCAAACCAGGGAAACTCCCAGGGCAGGAGAGGTCCGCTTTACTGAGCCTAAGACGCAACTGGCCCTCACGGGATCATCAGCCTATAGACAATACAAGAGCAACGACAAGCTGATTTGGAACTCAATTCAGCTTCTCTTCTGCAGGGGAACCGCAAAGTTGTTCTGTTCTGTTCTGTCAGTAACATTAATCAGGGGCGAGACGGGACCTGAGTGAAAACCCCCCAACCTTCATCAAGTGGAGGAGGTTGTCAGGCCTCACCTCCTCCTGCTAGAGAGAGACAGAGCGCAGCGGCCTGGCAGACTTCCTTGTGATTAAGGCAGGTGCAAACTCCTGGAGTATCGGTTCACTACAGGCAACTGGGTCAGCCAAATGCAGGGCTATCAGTGACTGGGTGTGACAGTGGTGCAAGGTGGGGAAGGAGGCATCAACCTTCCCAGACTGATCTATTGGCTGGGTGGCTCCTCCTGACTCCTGCAGCACTGGAGCAAGCCACACCAGAGTAGTCACCAGACCCCTGTGATCCATTTCCCAGAGACCTCTAAAACTCTCTCACCCGAGACAGGTGCAGACTGAGACAATTAATTTGGACCTTTTGAACTGAACCAATCGCCTGAGGACAAATCAGGTGGTGGCCAGGGTGCACAGTGGTAGGAAGGTTTGATTTTCCTTTTCCAATTGTTTGCCTGTGGGGGCGGGGTGACTTAATTGCTGATATTTCTCCACAGCTGAGACTTCAACCAGAGTATCTGTTTCACTAGGATGGAACAGAAACCAGCTGAAAACAAGACAGAACCACTTAGCCCCACCACACCAGACAGGGCCCCAGTTTCTCAGGCCACAACACTGTACAGGCCCTCGACAAAGTCCCAGGGGAAAAAAATCAAAGGGAGTAAAACAACCATGGGGCGGAATCAGTGGAAAAACTCTGGTAAAATGAATAACTAGAATAGATCAACCCCCCAAGGAAAGATATGGCAGATGTAATTGAAGATCCCATTCATAAACAACTGGCTGAGATGTCAGAAATCGAATTCAGAATTTGGATTGCAAACAAGATTAATAAGGTGGAATTAGGAATTTGAGAAGAAATTCAAAAGTTGTCTCAAGAATTTAATGAATTTAAAGACAAAACCACCAAAGACTTAGACACACTGAAGCAAGAATTAGCAGCCCTCAAAGATATGAAAAATACAGTAGAATCCCTCAGCAACAGAATGGAGCAAGCAGAAGAAAGGATTTCTGACATTGAAGATAAAGCCTTTGAAAACTCCCAAACTCTCAAAGAGGAAGAGAAACGGAGAGCAAAAACAGATCATTCTCTCAGAGAGCTCTGGGATAATTTAAAGAAGGCTAATATCCAAATCATTGGAGTTCCTGAAACACATGAAGTGGCCTCACTGGGCACAGAGGCCCTTCTGCATGAAATTATGAAAGAGAATTTTCCAGACATGCCTAGAGATTCTGAAATTCAGATAGCGGACAGCTTCAGAACCCCAGCATGACTCAACCCCAATAAGACACTCCCCAGGCATATCATAATTAACTTAACTAAAGTTAATATGAAGGAGAAAATTCTCAAAGCTGTTAGGAGAAAGAAAACAATTACCTTCAAAGGGAAGAATATTAGAATGACTGCAGATCTCTCTGCTGAAACTTTTCAAGCCAGAAGAGGGTGGTCATTGAATTTTAATCTCCTAAAGCAAAATAACTTTCAACCCTGGATCTTGTATCCAGCTAAACTGAGTTTCATTTATGATGGAGAAATTAAATACTTTAATGACATTCATATGTTGAAGAAATTTGCCATAACCAAACCAATTCTTCAGGATATTCTGAGACCTATCCTCCATAATGACCAACCCAATCCTATACCACAAAAGTAAACTCACTCAGAAACTTCGGATCAAACTCCAATTTTCACACTGGCAAAAGGATTAAAAATGTCCACTGGAATTTTGAAAAACTCAATACCCAAAATTTCACCAGACTTATCAATATTCTCCATTAATGTGAATGGCTTAAACTGTCCTCTAAAGAGGCATAGGTTAGCTGACTGGATACAAAAACTCAGGCCAGATATTTGCTGCATACAAGAGTCACATCTTACCTTTCAGGGTAAAAGGATGGTCATCCATATTTCAGGCAAATGGTAATCAGACAAAAGCAGGTGTTGCAATTCTATTTGTAGACATAATAGACTTTAAACCAACAAAAGTAAGGAAGGATAAGAATGGTCACTTACATTTGTTAAGGTTAATACTCAATATGACGAGATTTCAATTATTAACATTTATGCACCCAACAAGAATGTGCCTCATTTTATAAGAGAAACTCTAACAGACATGAGCAACTTGATTTCCTCCAGCTACATAACAGGCGGAGTTTTCAACACTCCTTTGGCAGTGTTGGATCAATCCTCCAACAAGAAGCTGAGCAAAGAAATCTTAGATTTAAACCTAACCATCCAACATTTGGATTTAGCAGACATCTACAGAACATTTCATCCCAACAAAACTGAATACACATACTTCTCATCAGCCCATGGAACTTCCTCCAAAATCGATCACATCTTGGTCACAAGTCTAACCTCAGTAAATTTAAAGGAATAGAAATTATTCCATACATCTTCTCGGACCACCATGGAATAAAACTTGAGCTGAGTAACAACAGGAATCTGCATACTCATACAAAAACATGGAAGTTAAATAACCTTATGCTGAATGATAGCTGGGTCAGAGAGGAGATTAAGAAAGAAATCGCCAACTTTTTGGAACAAAACAACAATGAAGACACGAACTATCAGAACCTCTGGGACACCGCAAAGGCAGTTCTAAGAGGGAAATTTATAGCACTGCAAGCCTTCCTCAAGAGAACAGAAAGAGAGGAAGTTAACAACTTAATGGAACATCTCAAGCAACTGGAAAAGGGAGAACATTCCAACCCCAAACCCAGTAGAAAAAAAGAAATAACCAAAATTAGAGCAGAATTAAATGAAATTGAAAACAAAAGAATAATACAACAGATCAATAAATAAAAAAGCTGGTTTTTTGAAAAGGTCAATAAAATAGATAAATCTTTGGCCAACCTAATCAGGAAAAAAAAAGAGTAAAATCTCTAATCTCATCAATCAGAAACAACAAAGATGAAAAAACAACAGACTCCTCAGAAATCCAAAAAATCCTTTATGAATATTACAAGAAACTTTATTCTCAGAAATATGAAAATCTGAAGGAAATTAACCAATACTTGGAAGCACGTCACCTTCCAAGACTTAGCCAGAATCAAGTGGAAATGTTGAACAGGCCGATATCATGTTCGGAAATAGCATCAACCATACAAAACCTCCCTAAAAAGAAAAGCCCGGGACCAGATGGTTTCACATCAGAATTCTACCAAACTTTTAAGGAGGAATTAGTACCTATATTACTCAACCTGTTCCAAAAGGTAGAAAAAGAAGGAAGAGTACCTAACACGTTCTATGAAGCAAACATCACCCTGATCCCCAAACCAGGAAAAGACCCAACAAGAAAAGAAAATTATACACCAATATCACTAATGAATATAGATGCAAAAATATTCAACAAAATCCTAACAAACAGAATCCAACAACACATCAAACAAGTTATACATCATGACCAAGTTGGTTTTATCCCAGGGTCTCAAGGCTGGTTCAATATACGTAAATCTATAAATGTACTTCAGCACATAAACAAATGAAAAAACAAAGAGCATATAATTTGCTCAATCGATGCAGAAAAAGCTTTTGATAATATCCAGCATCCCTTCATGATCAGAACACTTAAGAAAATCGGTATAGAAGGGACATTTCTTAAACTGGTAGAGACCATCTACAGCAAACCCACAGCCAATATCATTGAATGGAGTTAAATTGGAATAATTTCCATTCAGATCAGGAACCAGACGAGGATGCCCATTGTCTCCATTGCTTTTTTAACATTGTAATGGAAGTTTTAGCCACCGCAATTAGGGAAGAAAAGGTGATCAAGGGTATCCATATAGGGTCAGAAGAGATCAAACTTTTGCTCTTCGCAGATGATATGATTGTGTATCTGGAAAACACTAGGGACTCTACTACAAAAGTCTTAGAAGTGATCAAGGAATACAGCAGCATCTCAGGTTACAAAATCAACATTCATAAATCGGTAGCCTTTATATATATGAACAATAGTCAAGTTGAAAAAGCAGTTAAGGACTCTATCCCATTCACAGTAGTGCCAAAGAAGATGAAATATTTGGGAATTTATCTAACAAAGGATGTGACAGATCTCTATAAAGAGAACTAAGAAACTCTAAGAAAAGAAATAGCTGACAGGAGAGGAGAGCAAGATGGTTGCCAAGTAACAGCTTCCTTGCATCTGGGCACTGTGAGTCCAGGGAGATAGGACTCCAGACATCGCTGTTTGGTGGGATCTGCCTATCATCACCCCTATGAGGATACAGAAAGTCAGCGAGAGACTTCTGGACCCCAAGAGGAGGACAAAAACAGTGGAAAACCGGCAAGTGGTCACATGTGTTCAATCAGTCTAAACCCGCCTGCAACTGTAAATTCAGTAGCAACGAGACTGCAAAACGGAAAGGCCTTACCTGTAAAATGTTTTGGTGTCTTTGAACTTGGCACTAAGTTGAGCTGCCTTAGGGAGAGCCTGAGCGGGAATGTGGAGAACTTTAGCCATTGTCTAGGGCCCCAGTCTGAGCTGCTGAGCCAGACGGAGCTAATAGTGTTTGGCTGTGGGCCACAGGGAGCCATTGTGAGTGATCTGCCCCGGCAAGCTCCACCCTCAGGGTTGCAGAGCTAGAAACGGGTGGGAGCTGGTAACCCAGCACCGAGTAGCCTAAGGGTGGTGTCTGAGCCGCCTTGCAGCCCTAACCCTCAGGGGCAGAGTGAGACCGGTTTTGGCACACTGGGTAAGTGGATAGCCACTTCAGCAGTGATTCCAGCAATAAGCACTTTCCTGGGAAGGCTTCTGCTCAGTAAGTTTACAAGTTCAAAGTGCCTTTTAAGTGGGCCGAAGAGAGATTTAGGGTGTCTCCCTCTGGGGTTTGAGTAATCAGCAGCCTCCAGTCGTATCAGAACTGTGATTAACATCTCATACCCCAGAAGACCACGTGCTGCCCAGACAATATCCAACAACATATACCTACTGCTTTGTTTTGATTTTTGTTTGTTTGTTGTTTGTTTTGTTTGTTGTTTTTTTTTTTTGGTTTGGTTTTTTTTTTTTTTATTTTGATGTTGTTGATGTTGTTTTGTTTTTTAATTTCAATCTTTCTGTACGGATCTTTTTTCTTTCTCAATTTTTCTAGTTTAATTATAATTTCCCATTGCTGCCTTTTTTAATAACTAGAAATTCATTTTTGCTACTGTTTCTACCGCTATTATTTGGTTTTTCACCCAATTTTATCCCATCTGTTTGCTTGTTTTGGTTTGATTTATAGCGTTTTTGTCTTTCCTCTCTACTTGGTGGAGGTGGGGTACTGTGTCTGATCAGGTTAGCAAAGAGCTACTGACCTCAAGGGAACCACCCAACCGGGCACCCCCAGAAGGTGCGTTTTTTTTAAGGTTGTGTCAAAGAACCATAATGTACACCTATATTGCTCTGTCTCCCTCTTTCTGTGCCTTTCTTCTTTTTGTCAATATTCCTTTTGTACACCCCCTCTTCTTTCTCTACTTTTTTTTTCTTTTCACTCATTCCTCCTTTCTTTCATCCCTTTCTTGTTCTTCAACCTTCTCATCCTTCTGGTCCTGTACCAAAAGGACTCATCTAACCCTTAGGCCACAGGCACAAGAACTTCAAGAGCAAAAGGAAGTGAAAGGAAAATTAGGGCAAGGAAACAGATAAAAGAAATCAGTCATGAGGAAGAATCAGCAGAAAACTCCAGGCAACATGAAGAATCAGTCCAGAACAACCCCTCCAAGGGACCATGAGGTAGCTACTGCCAAGAATTCCATCTATAAAGTAACGTTAGGAATGACAGAAAGGGAATTTAGAATACACATGATGAAAACAATGAAAGAAATGATGGAAACAATGAAGGAAACTGCTAATAAAGTGGAAAATAACCAAAAGGAAATTGAAAAACAGAATCAAATAAGAGATGAATGATATGAAGAATATAGAAAGGATATAGCAGAGCTGAAGGAACTGAAACAGTCAATTAGGGAACTTAAAGATGCAATGGAAAGTATCAGCAACAGGTTACACCATGCAGAAGAAAGAATTTCAGAGGTAGAAGACAAAGTTCTTGATATAACTCAGATAGTAAAAGAGGTAGAAAAGAAGAGAGAGAAAGCAGAACGTTCACTGTCAGAATTATGGGACTTTATGAAGCATTCCAACATATGAGTTATAGGAATTCCAGAAGGGGAAGAAGAGTGCCCCAGAGGAATGGAAGCCATACTAGAGAATATTATAAAAGAAAATATCCCAAATATCAGTAAAGATTCTGACCACTGCTTTCAGAGTGATATCAAACCCAAGGTCGCCTCAACTCTAGCCCAGCTTCTCCAAGACACATTGTGATGAACCTGTCCAAAGTCAAGACAAAAGAAAAGATTCTGCAAGCTGCCAGGAGTAAGTACCAGTTGACCTACAGGGGCAAATCCATCAGAGTGACTGCAGACTTCTAACTTTCCAAGCAAGAAGACAATGGTCATCTACCTTAATCTACTTAAACAGAACAATTTCCAGCCCAGAATTCTGTATCCTACTAAGCTAAGCTGTAAAATTGATGGAGAAATCAAATCATGTATGGATATACAAACATTGAGGAAATTCGCCACAACAAGACCAGCTCTACAGGAAATACTTCAACCTGTTCTGCACACTGACCACCACAATGGATCAGCAGCAAAGTAAGAACTCAGAAATTAAAGGACAGAACCTAACCTCCACACTGATGCAAAAGATAAAACTAAGCAATGGACTCTCACCAAATAAGACGAATAGAATACTACCACACTTATCAATTATCTCAATAAATGTTAATGGCTTGAATTCCCCACTGAAGAGACATAAATTGGCTGACTGGATTAAAAAACACAAGCCATCCATTTGCTGTCTGCAAGAAACACACCTGGCTTCAAAAGACAAATTAAAGCTCCAAGTCAAGGGTTGGAAGACAATTTTTCAGGCAAATAGCATTCAGAAGAAAAGAGGAGTTGCAATCTTATTTTCAGATTCATGTGGATTTAAAGCAACTAAAGTCAAAAAAGACAAAGATGGTCACTTTATATTGGTCAAGGGAAAAATACAACAAGAAGACATTTCAATTCTAAATATTTATGCACCCAATCTAAATGCTCCTAGATTCTTGAAACAGAACTTACTCAGTCTGAGCAATATGATATCTGATAATACCATCATAACAGGGGACTTTAACACTCCTCTTACAGAGCTGGACAGGTCCTCTAAACAGAAATTAAACAAAGATATAAGAGATTTAAATGAGACCCTAGAACAACTGTGCTTGATAGAAGCATATAGAACACTCCACTCCAAAGATAAAGAATATACATTCTTCTCATCACCCCATGGAACATTCTCCAAAATTGATCATATCCTGGGACACAAAACAAATATCAACAGAATCAAAAGAATTGAAATTTTACCTTGTATCTTCTCAGACCAAAAGGCACTAAAGGTGGAACTCAACTCTAACAATAATGCTTGACCCCACACAAAGGCATGGAAATTAAACAACCTTCTGTTGAATAACAGATGGGTGCAGGAAGAAATAAAACAGGAAATCATTAACTTCCTTGAGCATAACAACAATGAAGACACAAGCTACCAAAACCTGTGGGATACTGCAAAAGCAGTTTTGAGAGGAAAATTCATGGCTTTAGATGCATACATTCGAAAAGCAGAAAGAGAGCGCATCAACAATCTCACAAGCCATCTTATGGAATTGGAAAAAGGAGAACAATTGAAGCCTAAACTCAGTAGAAGAAAAGAAATATCCAAAATGAAATCAGAGATCAATGAAATTGAAAACAAAAGAATCATTCAGAAAATTAATGAAACAAGGAGTTGTTTTTTTGAAAAAATAAACAAAATAGATGAAGCATTGGCCAGACTAACGAGAAATAGAAAAGTAAAATCTCTAGTAACCTCAATCAGAAATGATAAAGGGGAAATAACAACTGATCCCACAGAGATACAAGAGATCATCTCTGAATACTACCAGAAACTGTATGCCCAGAAATTTGACAATGTGAAGGAAATGGATCAATATTTGGAATCACACCCTCTCCCTAGACTTAGGCAGGAAGAAATAGAGTTCCTGAACAGACCAATTTCAAGCACTGAGATCAAAGAAACAATAAAAAAGCTTTCAACCAAAAAATGCCCTGGTCCAGATGGCTTCACTCCAGAATTCTATCAAACCTCCATGGAAGAGCTTATTCCTGTACTGCAGAAATTATTCCAAAAAATTGAGGAAGAGGGAATCATCCCCAACACATTCTATGAAGCAAACATCACCCTGATACCAAAACCAGGAAAAGACCCAAACAAAAAGGAGAATTTCAGACCAATCTCACTCATGAATATAGATGCAAAAATTCTCAACAAAATCCTAGCCAATAGATTACAGCTTATCATCAAAAAAGTCATTCATCATGATCAAGTAGGTTTCATCCCAGGGATGCAAGGCTGGTTTAACATACGCAAGTCCATAAACGTTATCCACCATATTAACAGAGGCAAAAATAAAGATCACATAATCCTCTCAATAGATGCAGAAAAAGCATTTTATAAAATCCAGTATCCTTTTCTAATTAGAACACGGAAGAGTATAGGCATAGGTGGCACATTTCTAAAACTCATTGAAGCTATCTATGACAAACCCACAGCTAGTATTTTACTGAATGGAGTAAAACTGAAAGCTTTTCCTCTTAGAACTGGAACCAGACAAGGTTGTCCTCTGTCACCTTTACTATTCAACGTGCTGGAAGTTCTAGCCAATACAATTGGACAAGACAAGGAAATAAAGGGAATCCAAATGGGAGCAGAGGAGGTCAAACTCTCCCTCTTTGCTGATGACATGATCTTATACTTAGAGAACCCCAAAGACTCAACCACAAGACTCCTAGAAGTCATCAAAAAATACAGTAATGTTTCAGGATATAAAATCAATGTCCACAAGTCAGTAGCCTTTGTATACACCAATAACAGTCAAGATGAGAAGCTAATTAAGGACACAACTCCCTTCACCACAGTCTCAAAGAAAATGAAATACCTAGGAGTATACCTAACGAAGGAGGTGAAGGAGCTCTATAAAGAAAATTATGAAATCCTCAGAAAGGAAATAGCAGAGGATATTAACGAATGGAAGAACATACCATGCTCATAGATGGGAATAATCAACATTGTTAAAATGTCTATACTTCCCAAAGCAATCTACCTGTTCAATGCATTCCTATCAAAATACCAACATCGTACTTTCAAGATTTGGAAAAAATGATTCTGCGTTTTGTATGGAACCGGAAAAAACCCCGTATAGCTAAGGCAGTTCTTAGTAATAAAAATAAAGCTGGGGGCATCAACATACCAGATTTTAGTCTGTTCTACAAAGCCATAGTGGTCAAGACAGCATGGTACTGGCACAAAAACAGAGATATAGATACTTGGAATCGAATTGAAAACCAAGAAATGAAACTAACATCTTACAACCACCTAATCTTCTATAAACCGAACAAGAACATATGTTCTTGGGGGAAAGACTCCCTATTCAATAAATGGTGTTGGGAGAACTGGATGTCTACATGTAAAAGACTGAAACTGGACCCACACCTTTCCCCACTCACAAAAATTGATTCAAAATGGATAAAGGACTTAAATTTAAGGCATGAAACTATATAAATCCTCAAAGAAAGCGTAGGAAAAACACTGGAAGATATTGGCCTGGTGAAAGACTTCATGAAGAAGACTGCCATGGCAATTGCAACAACAACAAAAATAAACAAATGGGACTTCATTAAACTGAAAAGCTTTTGTACAGCTAAGGAGACAATAACCAAAACAAAGAGACAACATACACAATGGGAAAGGATATTTGCATATTTTCAGTCACACAAAGACTTGATAACTAGGATCTATAGAGAACTCAAATTAATCCACATGAAAAAAGCCAACAATCCCATATATCAGTGGGCAAGAGACATGAATAGAACCTTTTCTAAAGATGACAGACGAGTGGCTAACAAACACATGAAAAAATTTTCATCATCTCTATATATTAGAGAAATGCAAATCAAAACAACCCTGAGATATCATCTAACCCCAGTGAGAATGGCTCACATCACAAAATCTCAAAACTGCAGGTGCTGGCGTGGATGTGAACAGAAGGGAACACTTTTACACTGCTGGTGGGACTGCAAACTATTACAACCTTTCTAGAAGGAAATATGGAGAAACCTCCAAGCACTCAAGCTAGACCTCCCATTTGATCCTGCAATCCCATTACTGGGCATCTACCCATAAGGAAAAAAATCCTTTTATCGTAAGAACACTTGTACTGGACTGTTTATTGCAGCTCAATTTACAATCGCCAAAATGTGGAAACAGCCTAAATGCCCACCAACTCAGGAATGGATTAACAAACTGTGGTATATGTATACCATGGAATACTATTCAGCTTTTAAAAGAAATGGAGACTTTACATCCTTTGTATTAATCTGGATGGACGTGGAAGACATTATTCTTAGTAAAGCATCACAAGAATGGAGAAGCATGAATCCTATGTACTCAATTTTGATATGAGGACAATTAATGACAATTAAGGTTATGTGGGGGAGGAAAAGCAGAAAGAGGGACGTAGGTAGGGGAGTGGAGCCTTGGTGTGTGTCAAACTTTATGGGAGCGAGACATGATTGCAAGAGGGACTTTGCCTAACAATTGCAATCAATGTAACCTGGGTTATTGTACCCTCAATGAATCCCCAACAATAAAAAAAAAAAAATAAATAAATAAATAAATAAAAAGAAATAGCTGACAATGTTAACAAATGGAAAAACATACCATGCTCATGGCTGGGAAGAATCAACATTTTTAAAATGTCCACACTACCCAAAATAATATATAATTTCACTGCAATCCTTATTGAAGCTCCACTGTCATACTTCAAAGATCTTGAAAAAACAATACTTAATTTTATATGGAATCAGAAAAAAACCTCAAATAGCCAAGACATTACTCAGAAATAAAAACAAAGCAGGAGGAATCACGCTACCATACCTCAGACTATACTACAAATCGATAGTGATCAAAACAGCATGGTATTGGCACAAAAACAGAGAAGTAGATGTCTGGAACAGAATAGAGAAGCAAGAGATGAATCCAGCTACTTACCGTTATTTAATCTTTGACAAGCCAATTAAAAACATTCAGTGGGGAAAAGATTCCCTATTTAACAAATGGTGCTGGGTGAACTGGCTGGCAACGTGTAGGAGACTGAGACTGGACCCACACCTTTCACCATTAACTAAGATAGACTGTCACTGGATTAAAGATTTAAACTTATGACATGAAACTATAAAAATACTAGAGGAGAGTGCAGGGAAAACCCTTGAATAAATCGGTCTGGGCAAATATTTTATGAGGAGGACCCCCCGGGCAATTGAAGCAGCTTCAAAAATACACTACTGGGATTTGATCAAACTAAAAAGCTTCTGAACAGCCAAGAACACAGTAAGTAAAGCAAGCAAACATCCCTCAGAATGGGAGAAGATATTTGCAGGTTATGTCTCCGACAAAAGTTTAATAACCAGAATCCACAGAGAACTGAAACGCGTTAGCAAGAAAAGAACAAGGGAGCTCATCGCAGGCTGGGCAAGGGATTTGAAGAGAAACTTCTCTGAAGAACACAGGCGTGTGGCCATCAGACTTATGAAAAAATGCTCATCATCTTTAATCATCAGAGAAATGCAAATCAAAACTACTTTGAGATATCATCTAACTTCAGTGAGACTAGCCTGTATCACAAAATCCCAAGACCAGAGATGTTGGTGCGGATGTGGAGAAAAGGGAACACTTTTGCACTGCTGGTGGGAATGAAAATTAATACATTCCTTTTGGAAAGAGATATGGAGAACACTTAGAGATCTAAAAATAGATCTGCCATTTAATCCTGTAATCCCTCTACTAGGCATATACCCAGAAGACCAAAAATCACATCATAACAAAGATATTTGTACCAGAATGTTTATTTCAGCCCTATTCATAATTGCTAAGTCATGGAAAAAGCCCAAGTGCCCATCGATCCACAAATGCATTAATAAATTGTGGTATACATACACCATGGAATATTATGCAGCCTTAAAGAAAGATGGAGACTTTACCTCTTTCATGTTTACATGGATAGAGCTGGAACATATTCTTCTTAGTAAGGTATCTCAAGAATGGAGGAAAATGTTCCCAATGTGCTCATCCCTACTATGAAACTAATTTAGGGTTTTCACATGAAAGCTATAACCCAGTTACAACCTAAGAATAGGGGGAAGGGGGAAAGGGAGGGGTGGGAGGGGGGTAGAGGGAAGGGCATTGGTGGGATTGAAACCAGCAGTGCATCTTACAAGGGTATATGTGAAACTTGGTAAACAGTCTGTGAAGCTAGTGAATGATGCCCCATGATCATATCAATGTACACAGGTATGATTTAATAAAAAAAAAAATAAAATTGATTTCCTTTGATCCTAGAAAAAAAAAAAAAAGGAGAGGCAGGGGCAGTGGTTAGAGTAAAAGGACAACTCTTGGAGCACCATGCCCCCGTCTGTGTCAGACCTGCTCCTGTTTCCTGTTGTTCAGACTTACAGCTTTAGTATATTATCCTCACTCCTGGTAATTCCTTGATACCAAGAGGGAATCCAAAATGGGATACCAAGACTGGCATTCTTGGTCCCCCTGGGGCAGTGGAGCTTCTCTCAGCCTTCCTGGGACATGGGCTCCTCCATTTGTTAGCAGATATAATTGTGTTGACCTTTCTACTACCAATCTAGTGGTTTGCTTATTTCACTAATGACAAGTGCCCTTGTTAGGAGCTGTGGGTCCGAAAGGTTTTTGATTACAACTGATGGTGTGTTTTGATCTGGGGTATGGCATTCCAAATTTTCTCAGCACCAGGGAAAAGCTGGTGGCAGCAGTTAATGAGCCTGGGCTGCACATTCCAGAAATGGAGGCAATGATTTGATATCATTTTTTTCTATAAAGTGAGCGTGTGAATTGTGTTCATTGATTCACTTAACCTAAGAATGACTTTCCCTGGGGCCCTATGTTTGTCTTTGCCATCAGTGTGGCTGATAAAAGCCTCACCTGATGAGTTAGACTACCAGTGTCTGAATCCTGATTCTTTGGCTTATTTTGGACAAGTTTTTTAAACTTTCTGTGCCTTTATTTTTTAAATGTCAAAAGTGGAAATAATAATTTTTTAAATTTCAAAAATGGAAAAAATAATCCTACCTTATAGGATTACTCCAAAGATTAAGCAAGAAAATCCTTAAAAAGCACTCAGCACATTACTCAGACATAGTAAAAACACAGTACATGGTAAGAATAGTAAGTATTGAGGAAGCACCTGTTTTGTGCCAGGCCTGGCCACTCACAGCTCCCATATGGACATGGAGAATATCACCCTGGAGTTGTGCAGTGCAAGGACCTTGTTCCAGAAACTGCTCCAAGCACTTCTTAAGCATTAACTCTTTAATCTGTACAATAACTTATTATTACTCCCATCTATTATTTAGGCACAGAGATGTTAATGGCTTTGTTCAAGGCTAGCCAGCTATTAAGAGGCCAAGCTAGGATGATAGCCATTCATGTTATGCTGTGGATTTGCATGGTTGGCCTCTTTCCTGTCAGTCGCAAAACACAGGGAAGATGTTCACTGCATTGTCTTTGTGTATTTTATTTTATTTATTTTTTATTTTTTTTTGATACGAGGACTCACTCTGTTGCCCCAGGCTGGAGTGCCATGGTGTCAGCCTGGCTCACAGCAACCTCTGACTCCTGGGCTTAAGTGATCCTTCTGCCTCAGCCTCCTGAGTAGCTGTAACCAGAGGCATCTTCCATAATGCCCCACTAAGTTTTCTATTTTTAGTAGGGATGAGGTCCTGTTCTTGCTCAAGCTGCTAGGATTATAGGTGTGAGCCACTGTACCCGGCCTGTCCTTGTGTATTTTAGTATTTCTTAGAAGTAGTTTAGATTTTCAGCCTAAGTAATATAAATAATTTTTGTGGGGAACAGGCTGTGAGGTGGCAGGGTCCCCCACAGCCTGGGAAACGCTCAGGGAGCGACCCCCAACCACTTCTCCTCCTTTAACAACATTCTTTTCACTTGCCAGAAGTCACATAGCCCATTATTGTCGGCAGGCACACAGTCTTTCCTCTTTAAGGTTGATCTCTACTCCGTGTGGTAAGATTTATGCAGCCTTGTTAAGATACTGTAGGAATCAAGCCGTTTCCGTGGCTGGGTGCTGGTGGGGTCATCGGCTGCCCCGGCCCCCTTGATCCCGTCCCGTTCTTTCCCTCTTGTGTGTTTTGTGTCCTTCGTGTCCCGCTTCTTCATTTCCCACCATTTCTACTCAGGTTATTTCTCCTCCCTTACACTGGGTTGTGAGAATTTTAGTTTAATAATAGAAATTTATAAAATTTACTTGACCTTTACTTATTAGAATTTAACTATATGTCATTAGGGAATGTGAATGAGAACAAGGCCATTGGACGTTGGAATAGTACCAGCACTCCCATCTGCCTGTCCATTAGCTCAGATGCCTTCAGTTGTCATGTGACTCATATGTGAGCATGTTGCCACATGGAGGTTTAGTAATGTACTTTTCATACAATATGACCCATAAGTGAAGCCAGCTACTTTATCGGGTGCTTCAGCAAAGAAACAGAAATTTACTACAGTGCCAGAACAAAAAACTAACTGGGCTGGGATCCTTGAAAAGTGACATGGCAAGTCCCCAGGGAGACATTTTCCTGAGGGTTTTCAAGAGGACTATCTTCTTCAAGAGCCCACATTTGCCCTGGATGGAGGTCAGTGACTTTCTGAAATGGTTCTGTACTCTCCACGGCTCCTGCCTTGGCAACATACAACCTACAAAAAGCACCTGCAGATTTGAGTCATTTTTCTCTGGTTTCTTCTACTGTCTGCCTGCCCCCCTCTTTTCCTAGCCAGCCCCTTTGTGTGTGATGGTGACATCACGAGCCTCCGACCCCTTTGGCCCTTCCTGAGCTCTCTTGGCTTCTACCTGCCTGAGTGGAGAACTCAGACACATGAATCAGTACTGCTGATGTCATAGATAACTCTTGCAAAGTTGGTTTGTTTTCCTCTTAAAATTTTATTCAGGAGTCCAGAATAAGATTTTAAGGTTGAATTTTTTGTGTTAGTGGGATTACAATGGAGGTAGATCAATGTCTACATGAAGCTCTAAGGGAGCCTCCTGGGAGCAAACAGCATTGGTGGTGCTGCCAGAGGGGTCAGGAGCTCAGATGACGTAGCAGTTGTGACAAAGGCTGTGTCAACATGTGGTTTCTCCTGCCTGCTACACTGGGGCGACTCAGGGCACTGTCAGAATCGGAGGAGATGAAGCTTTTATATAAAAATAGAAAGCTGTCTATACAATATCAGTTGAAAGATGATTCACCATGACCTCTACCACCCCAAGAAAATATGTCTTCTTTTCTGCTAAGGCCCAGATAAAGTGCTTTCTGTCATTGCCATCCATAGGGCTAAATTAAAGCCATCCCAAAGTAGAGAGAGAGAACGTTTTGGTCTAAGACAGAGAAATCAACATGGCAAGATCAGCAGTTGGTGGCCTGCAGTGGTCAGTCAGGGATGTTTTAGTTCATCTGCATTTGCTGAAGGGAGTTTGTTGTTCCTCAAGTTACTTGTGTAGTATCCATTACTGAAGTGGCGGTGGGGAGCTGGGTTTAGGAGGATGTTGCTTTCCTCCATGCTATAGGCGTCTGTGATAATGTAAGGATACAGAATCTGAATCAGGTGTATTTTTTCATTTTCTTTTCTTGATTGCTTTGAATTCATTAGGACTTTTCTGTAGAATACTATCTCCCTTCCTCCATGCTGGGTTAGTTATACCTCCTAGATCTGCCTGTATTTTTTCTCTCAAGGATCTCATCACATTTCCTAAAAAATTACCTATTCTGTGCACTTTCTGCAAGTTGGGACTGTGACATAACATAATGGTACCCAAAACAGTGTCCAACACCTACTTGGTCCTCCCTTGTAGAATAAGCGAGTGAATGAATGCCGTTAAGATGCTATGTTTCTCTTCTTTTCATCAAGTTTTAAATAAAATCAGAGCTAATTCTGCAGGGTATGTGGCAGGATCACTCAGGTTCTCAACAAAAGCACTGTTCCTGGCATTCTACTCACTGTTCCAGGCATGCAGGGACAGCTATTTAAAGAAACATGGCATGAAAGGCTTTGTTAAGTCTCTGAATCCAATTGTTAGAGACTGTGAAATTTGGAAAGCTTTGAGACCACAAGGTGAATGTAAATGCCTTTTCTTGTTATTTCTGTACTAAAACTCAGGAGAATGAAAGGGGCTAGGACCAGATCTCTTTGACCTGGGGTGTGCAATGGCAGGTACCATAACTCTAGTCAGTATGAGGGGGTTGGTGTCATAAGTCATTTAGTCTGAGGAAAATAAAGAAATTTTGAAAGCCAGGAGAAGCAGGTACTGTTAGAAAAGCATCAACAAACAGGGTATAGGCCACACAACTCTAAGGGTACTCTGTGTGCTATAAACTGAATAGGGATAGTTCCAAGATTAGTATGGATATTTTGAGTTTGTATAGTTTAATATTATAATGTTATTTTTTTCCCCAAGTTGTCAGATTATCATTTTAAACAAAGTCCTATCATTCTATTACATTAGTTTGCTCTAATTTGGTTGTTGGTTTGTTGCCTCCCTCCTGCCCCACCCCCACCCCCTTGCAAAATGTTGCCATGAGCATCCATTTGTGTACAAAGTTTCTTTTCTCTGTTAGGACCAATCAGTACTGCTTGGAGGAAGGGAAACAGTTTTATGGCCTGGATACCAATTGCCAGAGTATTTTTCAAAGGGCTGTAGTGAATACATGGAGGGAATATTTTAGCTCCTTTTTTAAAGCTGTGTTTGGCTCATTGACATTTACCACTTTGTGATCATCTGTTCTTATTATAAATCTGCAACTGGGAACTCCAAATCACTCCCTCGCTGTATCTTGCTGTGCAGCCCACAGAAAGCTGGGCTCCCATGAGATTTGACCACATTCAAAGAAACAGACCACAATCAAAATCAATTAGAAAAATTAATTCCGATCTTTATTGTGTCTCTTGAAGAACATCAAGTGGAAATTCCTCAGACCACCTTCTCTCCTTTTCAGTCCTGTCACACACTGCAGGTGCTTGACACCTCTCTTTCTCTTTACGTTGTTAACCTCACTTCTATTTCGCTTTTCCACTTCCTCTCTGCTGAAAGCTACTGTCCAGCTCATACATCCAGCCGTCTTCCCCAAAGCCCAAACAGCCTACATATGACCCTTCTTAATGCACAGAACCTCTCCTGGGAAACAGAGTCTGCGTGTCCTCTGGGGGATTTCCTCACATGCAGACTCAGACTTCACACAATGGGAGAATACCCCTGTAGCTAACCTGGCAGGTGAGAACGGACCCTCCTTAGAAGCAGGAGGCCTTGGGAAGACCATAACGCTGTCATAGATCAATTTTGTCTCTGCCACAGATAATCACAACAGCAATGGTAATAACAGCCACACTTACATGTTTACTCCAGGCCAGGCACTGTTCTAAGCACTTTGCATGTATTGTCCCTGAATCTTGACACAATCTTATGAGTTAACTTACATCATCAGCACATGCTTTACATGAAGAAACTGAACTAGAAAGTGTTGTCAGTAACTTTCTCGATGTCACAGAGTAAGTGACAGAGCTGGGATGTGAACTAGGCAGTCTGGCTCTAAAGTCTGGGTCCTGAACTACTGTATTACACTGCTTCAGTTTGTGTATCTACACACAGAGACATATATATGTTACATCTGCTGTATAGGCGTATGTGTGTATGTAAAACACTTGCCAGATTTCCTTCATTTTTTCAAGTTACATTATCAAACGTAGTGGAGTGCCCATTTCTGATGTGTTATTTCTTTTAATTAAAAATTCCCTTTTAAGGTGACTGTGAGCTGTGTCAGTCTACCTGTCAGATCTTATTGATCTAGGCCATGACATTGCTTTTATTACTTCTTGTTATGAGAAAGGCCTATTTTGACAAAGTCAGTGGAAAGATGCAATTCATCTTAGAATCTGGAATATCCATCTAGTAGAAAATATTTGCTAGTAGACTGACCGGCGTGATGCTGCACCAGGGAAGAAAAGATTTGGTAATTGAAGTAGCTTTTTATCAATTTCTCAAGGAAATGCACACATCCTGCTAGTGTTCTGGGGTTTAAAAAAAATCATTATTATTTCTTCCCTTTTCTTTTTGGGGGTTTGTTTTTAATGTATCAGCTTTTATCTTTTATAATTTTTCTTTTGTATATGCTAATTAAGTGATCTGATTCACTCTCTCCGGCTCAGAGAGAGTGTAGGATGCAGGGTTTAGGCAAGAATCCCCTTCTCCTTTGGAAAAATTGCTTGCATGTTAGATACATGAACACATCTTTCTAGATAAAAAAAAGTGAGCATTTTTTAGTTTTGCTTGAGGAAGAAAATGTCTAGCAATTTAGGTCACTCTTCACAGTGAAAATTGACTTTAAAAACATCAATCAGTTTTTCCGTTTGAAATACTGCGTAAAGTCTGCTCTTCAAAGAGGAGTGCCTAGTGAGCAAAAGCAGTTTTTTTGGGGTTTTTTTGGTGGTTTTTGGTAGTGGAAAGAATGCTAATAGAGGAGGCCAGAGGCCTGAGGTTGAGGCCATTTTTGTTGATTTCGGGACTTATTACATACTTTCTCGGAATTTCACTGTCTTCGTCTGTAAAATGAAGGCTTATACTAAATAATTTCTGCATCCTTTTTTATAAGGTACATTTCTAGGCTGAAAATTCCATGATGGTGTGATTCCAGAGTCCCGGGGCATCTGTAACAGAGCATCGGCAGCCACCTCCCTGCCTGGATCATCCTCTCTGCTTCCAATACTTATTTCCCAACTCCACCTGGTGCAAGCTCAAAATTGTCCAATTAGAGGGTCTTTCATTAAGATGAGGAACTAGAGGCAGCGCCACCCTCATTGAGTAGGGTGCCGGCCACATACACCGAGGCTGGTGGGTTCAGACCCGGCCGAGGCCAACTAAAACATCAAAGACAATTGCAACAACAAAATAAATAGCTGAGCGTTGTGGCGTGCACCTGGAGTCCCAGCTACTTTGGAGGCTGAGATAAGAGACTCACTTAAGGCCAAGAGTTTGAGGTTGCTGTGAGCTGTGACACGACAGCACTCTACCCAGGGTGACAGCTTGAGACTCTGTCTCAAAAAAAAAAAAAAAGATTAGGGAGTGGTTAAAATAAAAATGTTCCTGGAAGGATCTTTGTTAGCCATTTGCCATAATTATTTAGTTCATTTAGCTAATCCAATAAGGAGTAATTTAGCGTAGAGGGTATTCGAGATACTGAGTTGAGCTCCTGGTGGGTGTGGAGAGGAGGATCCAGGGAAGGACTTGTGAGATGTAGCTGTGTCTCTGTCCTTGAAGGACCAGGAGTGGGCATGTCTGCATACAGTAGTTGAGTGGTGTGGATTATGAGTGCTGCATGAGTTTAAATGGAGGGGGGTTGCTAGCAGCAGCGGTGGTCAGGGAGAAAAGGCAATAGGCTCCCCGTTCTTTAGAGATCAGGCTTGAAAGTGACTTTGCAAGACGGTTGACTGAATAAGAGGCATAAATAATGAGCCTATGGCTTAGCAAGAGTCACAGCTTATAGGTGGGAATAGCTAAGGCAGGTTGGGAAGTGCAGTTCAGTATATAGAGAGAAGCCCTGGTACTGTGAAAGAGGGACGGAGAAAATTAGACGGAATGCGGTAAACAAATGGGAGGGACCATTTTTTCTTGAACAAGGATGTGACATGCTTTGGGCGAATTTTAGAAACTTCCTGCGGCAGGGGTGGGAAGAATAGTTTCAGAGGAAAGAGCCCCCGAGGCTTCTGAGTTTCAACCCTCACCCCTTCAATGTTATTCAGTGGGTGTTTTGAAAAATCTGATCTGATGGTTCTTCCAGGAAGAAATTTTGAGTATAAGCAATCTTGGCAGCCAAAATAAGCATCTTGGGAAGAAAGAAGCAATGTCTGAGGGATCCAAAGTTAGGGGTGGGGCTTGGGTTGCCCACTTAGGCCTGGTCATCGGGTTTTATCACCTTTCCTCTTCCAATTTTTCTAGCCTTTAAAATCGAGTAATCTAAGTGTGAAAGGTCACAGGTGCTTTTGGGGGGTTATATTTAGGTTTTCATAGTTTAAAAACATATGAATGCTGTATATGTGAAACTTGGTAAACAGTCTGTGAAGCTAGTGAATGATGCCCCATGATCATATCAATGTACACAGCTATGATTTAATAAAAAAAAAAGAAAAATAAAATAAATAAATAAAAACATATGAATGCTGTCACGTCTGCCTCATGTTTCATTCCTTCACCCTCTCTCTGGACGAGGACATATTTAGCAAGTTTCGCGTTAGAATTACCTGTGCCTCCCAAATCTCTAATCTGAGCTGGTCCAAGTGGGAGGGCTCACGTCTGCCTGTGTGGGCAGCTGCTTAGACACTTGGGCTGGACTCAAAGACACACATCCAAGGTGGCTCCCTCAGGTGGCCAGCAGCTGAGAGCTTGGGGTTGGAGGTGTCAGGAGGCCCGAGGTGAGGTGAGGGGGCCTGGTTCCTCTCCAGGTGGACCTCTCCATGGCTTCTTGGCTTCTGCGCAGCATGGTGGCTGAGTTCTAAAGGTGAACATCGTGCGTGTGTTTGTGAGAGAGAGAGACAGCACAAACCAGGTGGAAGCTGTATCACCATTTTGAACTAAATTTGTTAGGAAGTTAACAACACAACTTCTACCATCTAATCAAACGTGAGACCTAACTCACTACAGCCATGCCATATGCAAAAGAAGAGGAATTCAGCTCCACTTTTAGATGGGAGAAAGAACACAGAATTTGTCAACATGGGTTAAAGCTATTATAGCATTCACTAATTGTAGATTTAAATGTTCATAGGCCCACCTACCGCTAGAACAGGACCTGGGACAGGGCTAGAGAAGTCATGTCGGTGAGATAACAGGGAGAATGGAACCAGCATGGAACTTCTGGCTGGATGGAGAAGCAGAAGTAACCATCACCACTGCCCCACTAGTCTTAATTTTGGTCTGATCAGTCTCCTTAATTATTTTCCAAGGGCCTTCTAGCCAATGATATAACCCATGGCGGGTCAGAAATGGAAACATGCGTTAGAGGTTGTCCTTCATCTTTGACACTGGTGTTAAGTGACAACACCAGCAAGGGAATCAGTGTTGGATTAGGGGCAGCTCAGGGCTGACCTTGATTAGAGATTCTTTCAAGCTCTAATAAAGCAGATAATCTCTGGGGAGAACCTTCAGCTACATAGTTCCCTAAAAGCATGTCCCTGACTGTGGTTTTCCCTCTCATTGGTTACTTAAAGGGCCACGAGAAGCATTCCAGCTCCTGGAGTGTGGGATGCCTGAGCTCTCAGCAGAGGCAGGAAACTGAGTCGAACAGATGTGATCTGAGCTGATGCTAGGAATTGCCTGGGTAGAGTTGTCTTGGAGAGTCACAGAAGTCAATCATCAAATAGCATTCCCTGTGATTTGAAAATCAAGAACTTTTTTTGTTTTTTGGGTTAAAAAAGACTCCCTCAACCTTACTCCTAAGGAAGCTTTATCAAGAGAATGTTGTCATGCTCTTGTTTTCTTTCAAATGGGTTCTGCATGACTGAAGTTACCCTTGGAAGCTCCTGGCTTGTCTTTCATTTCAAGTGGGAGTGGGGAGAGAATGTTGTTTGCAGAGTCCTTAAGCCCTTTCCTGTGATGGGAAGAGCATGCTTCACTGTTTGCTGATCTCCAAGGTTTCTGAGAGTTGGTTTTGAGTCATTTGGAAATAATTGAACAATTTTCATATTAAATTTCAAACGCCTTTTACTTAAGAGCTTCAACATTAGTCAGCTGTCCTATAGAGCATGTTTTGCTTTTATGCATAAAGACTTAGACCATTCCTTCTATAAATAATACTATCTGATGTCCTAATGACATATATTGTTAGACAGGTATTTATTAAAACCATTTATGTTATGAAACCATGTGTTGGAAGCAGTCATGTCTGCCCTATGAGTCTTGGAACTAAACTTTCTCTCTTGGATACAGTGCCTGGGATTATGGTATATGATATTTTAATTATGTAGAGGGTTTTTTTCTTTCTTTTGGCATTAAAATCTTTAGGAAGGTTAAAGAATTGGAAATGGAGAACTGTCTAAGAAATGAGTAAGCTGTTTTTATAAACAATATATGTTGGGGGGTTTAATACAGCCACACAAAAACCCTTTCCCCTCTTCCTTCCCCTCCTTTTCTCCTAAGATAAAGACACAAAGGATCTGGCTAGCCCCCGCCCTGAGAAGTTCTTGCCAAAAGACCCTAACCTGACAGGCAAGCTGTGGAATTCACCCACCCTCCACAGTCCCATATAGAAGTGGTCTCTAACTGCCCTCGGGGGCAGACGCCATCTTGGCACTGTCCAGGTGAGTCACTCTCCCTGGAGAGGTGAGCATCTCCTCTGCAGCCTCTTCTCTGGGCTCCATCGTTTACACCTTTCAATATATAACTAATTGGTTTGTTTCCTTGTCCCCTGTTCCCTAGGTGCTCATAGTTTGTAGAAACTGGAGAATGCTAGGCTGAAAATATTGTTACCGGGGCCAGGCAGGAAAGAGCATACTCAGGCAGATAAATGAGAGTTAAGGAAAGACCTGTTTGCAAAGGGTAGGCTGGTTAGAGGACCAGACAAAGGATGCTGGAAGTGCCCGAAGGAGCCCTGAGGCCTGAAGAGGACTGGGGAGGGAACTAAACTTGGATGAGGGAGGGGTCACTGGGCAGGGGCTGTGCCTTTGGCAGAGGAGCACTCTCACCAGGAAGACAGCTGAGGTGTGAACTCTGCAGTGTTTCTTCTGTCTGATCATCTGCTCAGGCCTTTCCCAGGCAAACCCCAACCAAAACCCGGAAAGAGGCAAGAAACCCATTGCTGCCCTCCATGAAATTCAAGCTTTTGGTGTATAGAACAGAGTGGAGAAGGGTAGAGAGTGGATTTGAGGGTCCAGTGGAAAATATCCATCACCATAAATAAACCGAACCCTATAGTTTTAGTTTGTTGTTTTTTTCACAAAGACAAGCTTATCAAGGGGGGCTAGCTGCCTGGTGAATTTAACATAAGTTTCCCTCTAATAAGATAAGGGTGGTCTGTGTGTGTACATTTTGTACATTCCTATGTGGCTTCAATCAGCTGGGTATGGTTTTCAGCTTCCACCTAGTGTTTCTGCTTGGCAAAATTATGCATAAGCAAATGTGAAATTCACCTTATGTTCAAATTTTTCTCTAATATATTAATTACAATGGAACAGACAAGTCTAATAGCAATCTGTATTTGATTACGCAAGCTAATAAATTCCCTTTTTCTGTTTAAGATGATTCTGGTTAGCTTTCTTCCAGAGTCCTGAACATAACTATATTCTGTTATATAATAATAAAACATTTTAAATCCCAAACCAAAAAAAAAAAAGGGTGAAAATTCAGATTGCATAAAATTCCTCCTAAAATGTCATCAGCTGCAGAACAAAGGGAATTTGAGACATTACATTGCTGGCTTTCTTTAGGCCATGGATAAGGGTGGAGACCTGGGGCTCCCAGAGGAGGGCTGAGGGATTTGGAAATAACTCTTCCTAAAGAAAAGCAACCTTGTTTCTGTACTAGGAAATAAACCCTTGGCAGAGCTCCTGGCACCATGTGGGGAAGAAGTGGAAACACAGATGGCAACACCCTTCTCTACCTGGTAGCATCGGGACAGACCCCAGAGGGATGAAAACTTCTGTGATAATTGTGCTCAAAAAGGAGAGCACACTTTGAGGAGTATTCAGCCTGTATCTCAAAAATATATTTACCTGGTAGAATCTGGCCATTTGTGGGGATCTAGAACAAAGAGGGTCTGGCCACCTGTCACTGTCAGCCTATATACAGAGACAGGAATAGGTCTACTAAACTTTAGTTATCAGAAGGCCAGTGATTCTGGGGAACAGTGAAAGTAGTCTCTTCAAAACTGTTCAGCTCTTCCATTTTCATAACTATAGGTTTATACATACCGATTCACAGTAAAAATCACAATAACCCCTGTTTTAAATAATAATCACATAACTCAGTGACAATTTATTAAAACATTTCCAATTCAAAAGTTAATTTCCTAAATCAATCTTCCTACAATAACTCTTATTTTAAATAATAATCAGCATCACTCAGTGATAGTCTTTTACAACATTTCCAATTTAAAAGTTAATTCTTCCAGCACCTATAGTCCCAGCTACTTGGGAGACTGAGGCAAGAGAATTGCTTAAGCCCAAGAATTAGAGATTGCTGTGAGCTATGACACCATGGCACTCTACCCAGGGTGACAGCGTGAGACTCTTATCTCAAAAAAAAAAATAACAATAATAATAAAAAGATAAAAAAGAAGTAAAAGTTAATTCTTAAACTGTTCAACATGGGTAGGAGTTAAATTTACAAAACAGTAAGAATGAGAGCCAGGAGGTGATCAGACCTCCTGTGTCACGTCTGCGCCAGACTTACAGACTCCATCTTATTCTCACTACATGTGCTTTCCTTCCCACTGTGGTTTATTTCTCCATTAAAAATGGGAATTTTCTATATTCTGCATCCCCAATGGATGCCTGTAAGGGACGTAATATGATAGTGGCATGTTGAATTTTTTATGTACAAGAAATCATAGCAATTTTAGGCCAAGTCTGGTGGCTCATCCTAGTGCTCTGGGAGGCCCTGGTGGGGTGATCACTTGAGTTCAGGAGTTCGAGACCAACCTTAGTGAGACCTCATCTCTACAAGAGAAATTTGATAAGCTTGGTGGTGGCATGCCTGTACTCCCAGCTACTTGGGAGTCTGAGGCAGGAGGATCACTGAGCTCAAGAATGTGAGGTTCCAGTGAACTAGGTTGATGCCACTGCATTATAGCTGAGGTGACAGAGTAAGACTCTGTCTCAAAAAAAGAAAAAAAAAAGGAATTTTTAAGGCTATAGCCTTTTATAAGAAGCCTAACTGCTTATACAGTGGCTTACAATGTGTAAAGTAGGTCTGTGGTGTTTCTCCTTCTATCTGCCTCAATCCTTAAATACCAAAAGAACTTAGTAGATGACAAGGTCATGGTGCTTGCTCAAAAGGAGCATTTTAAAGCACTTTAAATTTTTTTTGGCTTTGTAATGAAGCTGATTCCTTCTCTAAAAAAGCTGATTCCTTCTCTTTAATACTGGGAATTCATCTACAGTGAAGACTGTGTTTAGAGAAAACAGATGTTCACATCAATAGGTTATGGTCCCTGAAAAAGGAATAAAAAGCAGATGTAACCATATAAAGATCCATAGGGGGTGGAAAGTTTCTTATGGTCATTTTATTTGAAAGTCACCTTAATTTGTCATTGGCCTTGAATTCAAATATTCATTAAAGCAACCTCTGGGCAGGGGAATAAATCAGTAGCGTTTCAATTGTACTTGTTTAATTCGACCATGAGAAAAATTAATCCTTTCATAAGTGGCTGGTTTTCTGGATGACATTTTGCTGCTGAATTATTCCTTTTATTTTGTGATGGAAAGAAAAGTTATGAAGTGTTTTTAATTAAAATTTTAATCTTTTCCACCTTCTTTAAAAACGTGCGGTGACTGAATACTATTTTAATTGGAAGAAATATTTAGCTCAATAGAATAAAATATAACTGAGTAAAACCAGGAAGTAAAATAATCAAGATCAGACATGTGAAGCAGCCTACAGGTTTCTTGTATAATATGTATTCATACAAGAAATCTGGACTGAGATCTGTAGTTTTTCAGAGTAGGCACTAAGGAATCCTGGTAATAAACCAATAGATTGGGCATTTGCTGTGAGCAAGGCTAGTTTGAGAAATATAAGATGTTGTTACCTTCAAGGAGCTAATCAGATTGCAGAGATGAAATCCATGAAAAGTGATAGATATACAAGAATGAAATGAGTGTTCAATCGAAATAATGCCACAGAGCTATATATACATATCTTCCAGATAAATGGAATAAGTAATACGTCCTTTGTTTAGAAAAAAAGAGAGATAGTTGTGTTGGGGATTAGGGGGTTCCAGTTTCTCGAACCCACTTGAGCTGGTTCAGTGACTTAGCTGGCAGAGCTAGAAAGTTCAACTAAGGGACAGCAGTAATTGAAAGTAAAAATGAGTGGAAACAGAGAATAAAACTGGAGCAGCACAGGCAGCGTGAATAGAGAGCAGAGTAACTTGCACAAGTCTCAGGGTAACAAAGAGAAACTTTATTTAGGAAGAACAAAGAGACAGTTTAGAGCACTTCCAAAGTGAGTTAGAAAGTGGGTCCCTCTCACCAAGGAGAGGAGGTCAGAGAGACAGATGGGCAAAGGCTGTGCAGGGATCCAAACGCCCTCTCTATTGGAAATTGGCTGCAGGGCTTTCATTGGTCTCTCTGTGCCCCTAGGCAGTAGTGCCCTTTTCTATTGGTCATTGATTGTCTCTTTCCATTGATTATTGGTTACCTAAGTTACTTCATACCCACATTCTTACGGACCTGCCAGACTTCTTTGTTGGGCAGGCCAGGCTTTCCTCCCACTCCTCTTGTCCCTTTTCTTAGTGTCCTTTTCTTAGTGTCCCTTCCCAGGGACTTGGGAGATGGAACTTGGAGATGGGAACAGCAACTTGGAGATGGAACTTGGGTTGGGTTTTTAAGGGTGGGTAGGACTTAGAT
Organism: Nycticebus coucang; assembly: GCF_027406575.1. NCBI lineage: Eukaryota > Metazoa > Chordata > Mammalia > Primates > Lorisidae > Nycticebus > Nycticebus coucang. Next base: position 64,658,918 of record NC_069792.1, on the reverse strand, counting down.
AGACTTAGAGGACCTTCATTACAGGAGGAAAGCAAGAAACAATAAAGTTTATAGGGACCTGAGCTCTTCATGGCCATGTAATCTGGACTGTATACAAATACCACCAGTGACTCACTTACTGCCTTCATGGGTAACCTGTTCTATTTTTGCACAGCCTTAGTCATCAGAAAGTTCTTTTGTTTAGTCTTCAGGTTAATCTACACCCGTCCCCTGCCCCCTTGAACTTCCATTCCAGTTCTTCCCTTGTAGAGACATGTAAACCTCTCTTCCATATGTGAGCCCTTAAAGTATGGAGGACAATTTTGTGTCCCCTAAGTCCTCTTTTCTATCCTAGTCCTTTCAGCTTATCCTCATTTTTCATTGTTTCCAGATGCTTTGCTGTTTGGGTCGCTTTTTCCTATGTACCTCAAGATCCTTCCTTCATCAACTTATCGTTTTCCTGCAAAGCATGGATTTGATCACACCTGTATTAGAAACCTTCAGCAGCGCTCCAGTGCTTGCAGAATAAAGGCAGTCTCCTGGTTTACTGTGACATGGTTCCCCCTTGGGTTTCAAAAATGTTTGCACCATTCACCCCTCTCTCACTTTGTTAAATGCCACCTGCACCAGAAGGTGCAACAGAATTGTGATGTGTCTTTCCACCATGCCGTCCACCTCCACTTTTTCCTGGGAGTGGAGAGGGTGGAGTTTTGTGGTTGTGCATTCCCCCCTCCCTTATTCCCCTTTGGTGAGAGAGCAAGGCCTGAGTGCTGTAGGCACTGCCTCTCGCTGTCCTGGCCACTGAGGTCACCCCACCTCCCTCTGCTCTGGCCTCAGCTTAGGGATGAGTCTTACTCCTCACAGCTGCCAAGGATTTGGCTGAGACAGGGCCATGGTCATCCATCCTGTCTTGGGAGTGAGCCCGTAGGGGCCCCGAGGCCCTGCTGTCACACAAAGGCTGCCCTGGCTGGGGTGTCTGATTTTCACCACTCCTTGAAGCTAACAGAGTCTTTTGTAGCATCTAGACTGGCTGGGGAAATAGATTAATTTCCAGAAAGATAGAGACAGAGATCTGCAGAATCCATCCTTAACACTAGATGGATGGAGTTTTACTCCCTCCTTTCTCTTTGCTGTTCTTGCCCAGTTTTACAATGATTTGAGCTGTTTCAGTCTAACTCAGCCACACTTCTTTCAGCATTCTGAAAGGAAAACTATACCCATAAATTCCAAGAAGAAGAGTAGATTGTAGCTTTGGGCTTTACTGAGAAAACTCAGAATGAATTCTGGTTTTTATTTTGTGTTATTTTAGAGCTGGTTGCATGGTTTCTCTGCAGAGCCCCTGTTCAGTTCTAATGTTTCCCCAATTTAGTATTTCGTTTGCTGTAAGCCCCATAACCTATTTTTATTCTCTGCACAGCATTTGTCATTTCCTGATATTTCTCATGTTTATTTGCTGATTTTTTGTAAGCTGCATGGGAGTAGGAACAGTGTCTTTGTTACGCTGTCCCTAGCATCCCCACAAGGGAGACATGCAGGTGGAATGCAAGTCATTCTTGGTGCAGAATGCATCCTTCTCCACACTTTGGAATAGGGTGGCTTCGTTAGTCTTACTAGATTTTAGCAAAAAGAGATTTTTCCAGTATGAGTGCTTTCTGGAAGGCACCCTTCTGGTTACTTACTAATCCTTTGTGGCTCCTGGTGTTCTACTGCTAGTGGTCCATCCCCACTCCTGGAATCTTCTAGAATGAAAAGCTAACCACTGCCTTATACTTCCCTGGGGGGTTTACTCTCTGAGAATTTCTCTTATTTATATGTGCTCCAATGAGTGATCTGAGTATTCTACCCATGACGAGTATTTTGCTCCCCATCTTGTTCATTACTTCTGGACACCTGGAACAACTCCTTGAACAACTGGAGCACTGCCCCCTATTCCTCAAGGGAACACAGCATTCAGATCCAGGAGCCGGGCTGTAGACAGTTAGACATTTCTATCTGCTTTTGACCAAATAGACTATTTTCCTTTTGAAAGCTTGCTTGCCTTCCTTCTTCTTTTCTTCCTTATGCCCTCCCTCCCTTCAGCAGGCATTTGTTGAGTACCTACTACAAATGTGCCAAGCCCTGTGCTGAGTGCTGTGGATTCATGGCATATCAGATGAGCAGGATGCCTGCCCTCTTGTGAATCTCAGAGACTACCATGAAAACCCCGTTCTCACCAACCCCACCCCACCCCCACACAATTGTGGATGCTTTTGGTGAAGGGTTAAGTTCCACTTTGACAAATATTGTGGTGTAGAGACTGAGTTGTGGAATCAGACAGACTTGGGCTGACCTTTCAGGTGTTCCATTTATTACTCAGATTGGGTGACCTCAGGCAGGATGGGAAATTTGATTTCTTTCTTTCTTTTTTTTTAATCTTGCTCTGTTGCTTGTGCATTCTGGCCCATAGCTCATGGCAACCTGTAACTTCTGGGCTCAAGCGATCCTCCTGCCTCAGTCTCCTGAGTAGCCGGGACTATAGACATGCACCATCACACCTAGCTAATTTTTCTATTTTAGTAGAGATGGGGTCTCGCTCTTGCTCAGGCTGGTCTCAAACTTCTGACCTCAAGGGATCCTACTGCCTCTGTCTCCCAAAGTGCTAGGATTACAGGTGTGAACCATCACCCTTGGCTGGGAAACTTAATTTCTTAAGGCTTCAGCTTCCTCATTGGTAAGATGGGAAGATTAATAGTATTCACTTTCTGGAACTCATGGGAAGATAAAATGAAATACAATTTATATAAATCACTTAAGATTAGACCTGACTCTTAATCAATGTGGGTAATGAGAATAGGATGATGATAATCGCTGGCAGCCTGGATGGAGCAGGTGAAAATAGCTTGACCTAGGTTATGGTGGAAATGCTCTTCAACTCCCATTGCTTGACCCAAGGATAATAGGCTCTGTCTAAACCAGCAAAGGGAGGTGGTGGGGGGAGGTAAACATAACTGGAATACATATGAGTACAGTAACCATATTTTTTGAGCTTGGAAAATCAGCCCACATAGTCTGACGAGCGGGCATGTATACCTCTGGGGAGGGACAAAACATTTGTAGCTGGGCTAGTGGTTGCTGTATATATGGGATGTGCATCTCCTGTGACCAAAAGGCTACTGAGAAAAGATGGGGTTTATTGGGGGAGGAGAATAGAGGGAAGTGGGAGGAAGAGAAAAGAAGACAAAGCCTTTGCCACTCTCATTTCCTGCTCTGTTTATGGGGACTTGCTCTTTGAGCCTTAACTTTAAGTAACCGAAGACCATTGTAAGTACCAGCATCTTCACTAAAGGAATATGCCCAGCGCTCTATGCCAAACTGGGGGGAAAATCCTGCGTATCACCCTCTGACAGGATTGCCATGTGTCATAACAGAGTTCATTGCCAAATTAGGAGGGCAGTTACTAGTCCGCAGCTGTCTGAGAATGGTACACTCTAGAAACTCTCAGGACAGAGTCAATGTACCTGGAAGGACAGTGAAGTTGCCCCGAGTTTTCACAAGTGTGTGGCCTTTAATGGAGTCTTAACGTGGGACACTAAGTGTCTCAGGGGCCAAGCTGCAATTCCTTTATTAACAAGTTTGTTACTTGAAAATTCAGCTAATTTGAAAAGTGGTTCATTTTTAAATGCCTTTTAGCAATTTGAATGCTTATCTCTTTGGGAAACATAATAACTCCAACAAAAAATGCCCTAAAGGACAGAAAAAAATCTTCCCCACTTCTCTTAGAATACTTTCTGCTTTTCAGTAGAGGTATCCAACATAGTAGAGTGTGAATACTGAATAAAAATAGTTTAGGACAAAAATAGAAAATAGAGACTTGTTCTCCTGGTGTGAGAACATATGTAATAATCACAATATTTTTCTTCTTTTTTTCACTGTAACCATTTCTGGGTAATGTTTCATGCTGGGCAAACAGTTATTTTTCTTTCTTTCCATTCTCTAACCCTCTCCCAACTTTTCCAAAGAATTTAACATTTCTTCTGTGTTTTTGTTCCTCTTTCAATTTAAATTTCCCTTAGGAAGAATTAAGAAAAGACTGTGTTGAGACGAATATGTTCACGAAAAGCTGCTGTTTCCTTGGCATAGTCAGGGTCCTTCTTTCCAGCTTTCAACACTACCCTGGCCCCTCATTTCCTCTTTCCTCCCCACTGCCCCTTTGCCTTGGATACCCTTACAGCATCAGTGTTTTTCCTGTATACAACTTATCTCAGTAGTAACTTGACAGTAAATTTTGTCCATTCTTTAGCGTTACTTTCCTTTGATAAGCTGCAATCCCCATAAGGGCAAGAGAACGGCCTGTTCTGTTCACCCGGATGTGTGCTGGGTCTGGCCCAGTGCCTGGCACATAGTAGGGACTCAGGTTACGTTGTTGAATAACAGCTAACGTATATTGAATGATAGTCATCCTCCTAATGAAAGAACCAACCTCCAAAATACTTGAAAACAATCAAATCAATAAATAAATTGCAAATAAAATATAAAAAACTTATGTGTGAGATTTATATTGTATATAGCTTTGAGTTTTAATTTTATTTCTTTTTTTTTATTATGGGTTAATATGAATTGAGCTGCTATAAACATTCTAGTGCCAATGTCCTTATGGTAAAATGATATTTTTTCTTCTGGGTACATACGTAGTAATCAAATTGCAGGGTCAAATGGGAAGTCTACTTTTAGTTCTTTGGGGATTCTCCATATTTCTTTCCAAAAGGCTATGCTGGCTTGCAATCCCCACCAACAGTGCTTCAGTGAACCCTTCTTTTCCTCACCCACACCAGCATCTTCAGCTTTGGAACCTTGTGATGGAGGCTCTTCCGACTGGGGTTAGGTGACATCTCAAGGTGGTTTTGATTTGCATTTCTCTGATGATGAGGGATGATGAGCCTTTTTCATGTGTTTATTGATCATTTGTCTGTCTTCTCAGGCAAAGGTTCTGTTCATGTCACTTGCCCATTGATTGATGGGGTTGTTTGCTTTTTTCTTGTTGACTTACTTGAGCTTGTTGTATATTTTGGTCACTAGCCTTTTGTCTGACTTGTAACATGCAAATATCATCTCCCATTCTGAAGGTTGTCTGTTTGCTTTGTTGATTGTGTCCTTAGCTGTACAGAAGCTTTTTAACTTGATCAGGTCCCATATATTTATTTTATTGTTGCTGCATTTGACAATGGGGTCTTGTTCATGAACTCTTTCCCAAGGTGGATATCATTTAGAGTTTTTCTCACATTTTCCTGTAGGGTTTTTATCATTTCATACCTTACATTTGTATCTTTTATCCAGCTTGAGTCAATTTTTGTAACTGGTAAGAAGTACAGGTCCAGTTTCAGCCTTTTACATGTAGCTATCCAGTTCTCCCAGCACCATTTATTAAATAGGGATTTTTTTCCCCCCACTATGAGCTTTTGTTTGGTTTGTCAGAGATCAGATGGTGAACCTGATTTCATCTCTAGGTTCTCAATTCTGTTCCATAGATCTATGTCTCTATTTTTGTGCCTGTACCATGCTGTTTTGATCACTATAGACTTGTAGTATAACTTGAAATCTGGCAATGTGATGTCTCCAGATTGTTTTTATTTTATAGAATTGGATTGGCTATTGGGGATTTTTTTTCTGGTTCCATATGAATAAAAGAACTGCTTTTTCAAGTTCTTCAAAATATGATGGTGGTGCTTTAATGGGAACTGCATTAAATCTGTAGATCAGACCATGAAACTCTGAGAAAAGAAATAGTAGAGAAAAGAAACATTAACAAATGGAAGAACATATCATGCTGATGGCTGGGAAGAATCAATATTGCTAAAATATCTGTACTACCCAATGCTTTGAAATTTTAAGCCATTGCAGACATTAAATGTTACAACTAATTTGGTTATGAACATTCAATTTTCTGAAAGTATGAACTAATTCCAAATAAATTTGTTTACCTTTCCACCTCTGTGGGAGATAGGGAAGGAGTAGGTAGTTTTACTAAATTGAGATCAGGAAGAGGTTTGGGTTTCCAAGCCCAGGTCCCTCATGAAAATAATCTGAGAGATATGCTTGTGTATCAGTCTGGATCATGGCAGGAGGAGGCAGGTACTCTCAAACTGGTAAAATAATTCAAGGATAATTTAACAAAGGGATGACTTGTGCAAGTAAGGGTAGGATTTATAGAAATACGAAGAGAGAGTGCAGCACCTCAGCGCTAGCTACAGCTGGGAGCCTTTACTCCCTCTGGACCTGATGGGTCAGGGGATGGAGAATTATGGGAACCTATGAAGGATAGCAGTGAGTCACCTACCAGGACCTGTGACAATGATAACAGAGTATAGCTAACTCACAGCATCTTGACAGGGAAGAAACTAGGGAGAACAACCATCAACCCCACCGTTCTCCCATTCCCTAACCTACTGCCAATGTTGTCTGTTGGCACAATCCAATCAACCAGAAGTTGGGGCTTAATGTGAGGGAATCCAGTGGTATTGCCAAGGTCAAGCTGCTGTTCAGTGGCAGCAACTAGCCTTAAAACCTAGAGGTGTCACTAACTGAGTAAGCTGTTCAGCAGGTATTTGCAAGCATCTTTCTGTTGGGTGCAAAAATATTTTTGGTACCCCCATTTTCCAATAGAGCAAGGCTGTATTTGTATGCCCTTCCTTTAGTACAGAGACACTCAAGGTGAGCAGTAGCACCTGGGAGCTGGATAGATACGCAATTCCATGAACACCTCAACCTTTTAATCAGCATCTCTGGGAATAGGGCTCAGAACTCCATGTTTTAACAGCACTCTAGGTGATTCCTATGCATGCTCGAGTTTGAGAAGCACTTCTATATCAGGTGTTGCAAACTTTGGGGATGTAAAGACACAAGCTTAGGGCTGTGAGTAACAGACCCCTCACCAGTACACACAGTTTTATTTTAATCGTGGCATGTTTTCAAGTAGTCTTGTAAAATAAGGAAATTGGATTAGAGAAGTAGTTCTCAGACAGTGTTTATTTGATCCCCTTTGAGCTGGGAGGTGGAGGGGGGAGGGCCAGTCACTGGGCTAATCCACTAACTAAAGTAGTAGTAGTTTATTTTTATAATATTTCATTTGTATATAATGTTCTAAGACTTAAGAAGCATTGGAAAACTTTTGGTTAAGATTGCCTCTTGTTAAAATGTTCTGCATTGCTGCATTTATGTGTCAATCACATCGATTTAGTATGGGTGGTATTTATATTTAGCACTTACATAGATGCATATTTGTTTTATTTTAAAATATGAGCACTAGCTTATGGCTAGAGGTGCTGTTTTCCATTTCCTGTTCTTTCTGGCCCACCTAAGGTGTTTTCCCATAGATGTTTCCACCCTGAATGCAAGTGTAATTTCTAGAACAGCAGTTACTCCTTGGCAGCATGTAATTAGTTGTTTTAATATTGCCTATGCTGTTTTGAACACAACAAAAATTGCAGAAAGGGTCATTGCGTTTCTGCTTGCATCAACTTGTGTGTATGAGCTATCCATGTAAACATTAGGGTATTAAATGATTAAAATTGGAGAGAGGTATGGTTAAGCAGGCAGGATTAGTGCTGTTCAAATCTTGGTGGTGTGTTTGGCTTACGTGAGATCCAAAGCTTGAGCAATTGCCCATCCTTTCTGTGTTTGCATGTCCTTATTTGTCAAGGGGCCATACTCATATACTGACTCCTTATGTCACTTGAGATAGTGCAGCATTTTTATGAAGAGAGGGGTTGGGAGCAGTAATATTTTTGCTGGGTGGGGGAAGTAAGACACAGATTTGTTTTGAAGGTAAATTTACAAAGCAAGCATACACTGTTTTCTTAGTGTATCACGATCATAAAATTAGAAAAGTTTTCTAAAGATGCTTTTATTTATAACGTACAGCAAATTTATAAAGTGGCAATTAATTATATCAAGAAATACTTTTTAAAAAATTGGAATTGGCTTTTGGGGAAGATTACTGAGGACAGGGAGGCCTGAACACATTTTTGGGCCATAGTTGTTGTGGGACCCTGGGATCTTTGAATAATAAACTGATGAAAGAATGGAGGAAGTATAAGACTAGAATGATTATCAAGCAGGTAGCATTTATACTACTTAAGGGTCTTTAGAGAAGGAGGAGCATTTGATTCATCTTTGTGTCTTTTCCCATCTCAGTCTTTGGTTAAGTGCCTGTCTTACGGTAGCTGTTCAATTAATACTTGAACTGCAGATGAATTTGTAACTCGGGTGCTATCTGAGGTCATCTTGTTCTTTGATATATAAATAAAGGAGACTTGAACTCTACCCTCGGTGCTCTGCATAGAAGCTTAGGGTCTCATGGCCACTCTTGCTCTGATTTCTGGTTGCTCCAGAGCTCTTGGTCACACGTGTGGCTCTTTTCCTCTCCACCCTGTGTCAACCGGTAACCAACCCGTTCTTGGTTTGCCTCAAACAATTTTCACACATGGCATTTGTGTGCAGTGAACATTCCCAGTCATTCAAGAATACCTGTTGGGGGGAAACACATACAGATTATTTAGGGTTAAATATTAGTTTTGTTCTTAAAAATTCTCCTGGGGAGCATAGCTCCCAAGTCCTTGGGTGGAGTTTGCAACTTCTTTATGGTGGCTTCTTTCCAGAGAATACAATATGAAGAAGATGGGGGTAGAGAAGGAAAAACTGTCATGGAGAAACAAACTGTTGTGGAGAAACCTGAACACAATCTCAACCAGGAGATCACAGTCGTCAACATTAGCAGTGATCAGTTTTGTTTGGAATACATGCCCTTGATTTGACGTGGTACAAATGGCACTTGACCTCTGTGGTCTTTTCCTAATCTCCCAAACTCATTCTAATCTCAAGAAAAACAAATCCCAACAGAGGGCCATCCTATAAATATGCCTAGCCTAAGACGCCTCAAAACTCTGAAGGTCATCCCCCAAATAAGGCAACTCTAAGAACCAAGAGAAGTCCCAGGAGATGCCATGAGTAAATGCAGTGGGGTCCTGAATGGAATCTGGGAAGAGAAGAAGGATATTGGGTAAGCACTAAGGAAATATGCAAAAATGATGGTCCCTGGTCTCATATCTGGAACAGAAGATTTCTCTGTGCCCCTTTTCCTCCTCACATTCCCTGCCACGGTGCTGGCCTCATCCTGCATATCCCACTGCCTGCTGCTCCTTGTGTCTCTCCTGTTTTGGGACCCCTTTAAATAACCCCATCCCCATTATTTTCTCATCCAGTTGCTCTCAAACTTACAACTGTTATCTCTTCCCACTGCAAATGAACATAGTGACTCCGTGTGCTGAGAGCTGGTTGTCAGCCCAGATCCAGCTCACTTACTGCAGTCCTGGGAGACTCTGGGATCCCAGTCTTGCAGCCTGGCTCAGGACAGCTGGGTTGCACCAGCTGGAGCATTGTTCACTGTGGAGAATGGTTTGCTTGTCCTTCAAGCTTTATCTCAACATTTATTACATGTTTATCCCCATAATTAATATTGAGATATTTTGAAACTACATATTTAGGTTGGGAAAAAGTAACTTCTAATGCAATGCAAGGCACCGAGGATACTTAAAAATGCCCTTAGTGATAAACCCTCTGGAGAGAAGTTGAGTTCACTCTGTACCAGATTTCACATTAGTTTTCGAACATCATCGTTCCTGCAAAAATTCTCTTCAGGTTGCAAAGGGGGTTCTGATCTGTGTTATTCTCATCAAGGCTGTCCTAAAAAAAAAAGAAGGGAAAAAGGGAACAGATATTTGCTCACACATTGCTGGAGTGGCATGTAGATATCTCATTTAATCCTCACAACAATATTTTGAAGTGGTTATTTTTATCCCATTTTTAGACAAGAAGCTGAGATATGCATGTAGAAGTTTTAATTTGCACATTGTTTTTTGTCCTCATCAGCATGATCATTATCATCACCTGTATCTACCTCCAGTCAATCAGTGGATTCCTGTAAAGGGTTTTGTGGGAATCCATGGAAAGGCTGTTTGGGTCTCTTCCCCCGTCTGAAGGCCTACCCTCCCAAGTACAGAAGATGGCATGACTTTTTTGGGATTCATTACATATTTTCTTTGTCTTTTCCAGCTTTTTCATATGTGGTAGCTAGAAGATGAAGGCAAGGTATGGCATAATTTGGGTTAGGTGGGCAGCCAGTTAAAGAAAAATAGAGTCAGGAACCCAAGTCAGTCCTGTTGGGGTCTCAGGGTCTTTTGTTAAGCCATTTCAGTCATCAGCAGAGACAAGACTGTGTTGTTACCCACCAGATACCTGGTACCTCTTTGGACCATCATGTCACCTTTATACTTTGAGGGAAGAGGTGATGCTGCAAAGACAGCAAAAGTAAAGTTGAAGACCATGGTAGATGTGAATGGCTCATGCTTCATATTATCTTAGTCAGTTTTGTGTTGCTATAACAGAATACCCAAGGCTGGGTAATTTCTAAAGAAAAGAGGTTTATTTAGCTTGTGAATCTGATGGCTGAGAAGTCCAACAGCATGGCACCAGCATCTTCTGGGCTTCTGGTGAGGGCCATGTACTGCATCAGGAAATGGCACAGAAGCAGGTAGGTGGGTAGGTGTGTGCAAAGAGGTGAACCTAAGGAGGGACCTTGCTTTACAGCAGCTAATCAATTCAGTCTTGTGAGAGTGGGAGCTCATGCCTGTGAGATGGCATGATTTTATTCATGATGGATCTCTTCCCATGACCCAATACCTCCCATTAGTCCCCACCACCCCACATCGCCACAGTGGCAATAAAATCTTAACATGAATTTCAGAGGGAACAAACTATATCCAAACCATAGCGTTATCTTTGAAACCCTTCAGGAAATTGACTTTTCGCTTTGTGGGGGTGGTGGTGCAGATTCAAACAGCAATGTAACAAGCAAACTTGATCCAACTTAGTAGATTTAAGGGCTTCCTCAGAGTTTAAAAAAAAATCAATCCTAATATGTCTCTCATATGTTACAACATTGATAGCATAGAATTCTGTGCTTTCTTAGAAACAGCATAGTTTCTATTAAGTCACCTGTTAAGTTTCTCAAAACGTAACTACAGAGTAACACTGCTAGAATATGTTTATCCTATGTAGCGGTAAATCTATTTTGGGGGGTAGATAGAACTTTTTCTCTTTGGGGCCACACATGTTCTACAACATTTGAGACTCTAAAATTTTGTAGAAATCTGCTCTTCAGAAAGGAATAGGCAGTAGCAGTGAGGGAAATTTGCGAGGGAAGATTTTTTTACAATACTATCACAATGCGATAATACATAATGCAATTAAAGGATCGATGTGGCTGAAAAGAGGTTGGAAGGAAAAATAGGAATCATCAGAAGTAGGTTAAATAAATGAATAAAACCTACACAATTTCCTTGTTAAGAAGTAAAAGGTATGAAAGAGGTCATTATTACCTGAATTCTAAGTGTCTGGAATGCACAAACTGGGGTAAGTAGGGACTTGGGCATGGAAATGGTGTGTGGTAGCTAAGTTACTACACAGACAAATCAGAGACTGGACAAATCAAGCTACTAAGAGTCAAATTACAGGCAAGTTACTTTATAGAGCAGCATCTGTCTCCTCTTCCCACTCCTCCTCCTCATTACTATTATTTGTAGTTTTATTCTGAGAGCACTTTGGGGATTGGACCTAAGGGGCTAAGCCAAACAATTTATGCTTTGTTTTCTCTCTCTCTCTGTCACTCTCTCACATTCTTAGATTTATTCATGCTTTCTACATTTTCCAGACCTGAAATAAATCTGAGCTTGGACCTATTTATTCTATAGAAAGTTGAAAGTTGGAAATTATTAGGTCAAATCACGTGAAATTGTGGGTTTTGTAAGTCAAAACCAGCCAAATATCAGTGGTTGCCTATGATTTAATGTATGAAAGGGTGTGGTAAATTCTAGATGTATCAAAAAACGTGATGAAATGTCACCTATGATGTGGTGGTAGTTATCAACATGGAGCTTTACGCTGGAAGAAATTAAAAAATCTTTCTGAGGTTTGCCTTGAAATATTGATCTTTTTTGCTGGGGAAAAGCCATCCTGAGTTCTCACAGCCAGTAGAACTGCCTGGAAGTGAGAAGACCTAGGTTTTACGTTTGTTGTTGTTAAAAAAGATTGTATTTAATTGATATAATGAGTACCCTCCTCCAACTTATGTCATCTTTCGGATTTCTTTTAGTCAAATGAAATATGGAGGGCTATGAAAAGTTTAAAATTATGTTGGGTAACAAAGTATTATCATTACTAAGTGTGAAAGGATATCAGATGGAGATTGTTCAGAGACAGGAGAACATAATTTTGAATAAGAGAAACAGATTTCTCTGTTTTCTGTGTTCTGCGTAGTATATCCACCAGCTGATGCAGGCAGGAGATTTCTCTCCTGAATGCTAGAATGGGTGGAACAGAGCTCAGCTTAGATAAAAATGGAGACATCATTTAAATGGCACCATATTTTTTTTTAATTAAAAATATCCTTAGCTTTGTGCTGAGAACTACAGGGAACAAATGGTTCTGTATGTCACCAGATCTAATGGAGACAGGTGGTGTACTCAGCTTTGCCCTGGGGGGTTTCCTTACTTGCAGAGAAATCCCCTATTGCCAAATTCCAAGGTGGTTTAAATGACTGAGCCAAAGAAAGCTCCAACCCGCTTGTCCTCCTGTGAACACAGTAGAATCTAATCACAATTTATTCAGGTCTGGAGTCTACATTAACCTGGGGTCTGCGAAGATGCTTGGATTGTGAAGTTTTCACCAGCAATGGAGCTTCAGACAGGCTGTTTGAGAAACATATTCATCACTTTGCTTGATTTTATATTTTAGGGTTTTGCTGAGATTTTATTTGAAGGGGAAATAAATTCACTGCTGGAATTAAATGGCACAATGTGAAAGCACATGTGCCATTTGGACTCATGCTTTTGTTTGTTTGTTTGTTTTCTTTTTTAACCATGAAAGAGGTATGCAGGGTTTTGAGGAAGGGGGTGGCCAGATGGCAGGCATGGGGAGTAAGACTGGAAATTCTCCGCACACTTCCCTTGTGCCAGGTTCTGTGTCATAACAGAGCTGTCCTTGTATCACAGCTTCTCCACAGCCTCCTGTGAGGCAAGTGGTATTATGACCCATCTAATGGACCGAAAACTGAACTCCAAAAGCAAAGCTTTCTAGGCTGTGCCTTGGTCTCAATCACTGACTTCAAAGAGATGACTTTTGTTTACCAGGACTTAGTATGAGATGATGAAATTCCTGCCTGCAAAAATCTATTTGTCATAAAAATTATGTATTGATCTACTCGTTTGATCCAGAGAGGTTGCCCTAAGCTACAGAATGCTTGGTGAAGTGGAACTTAAATCTATTTTTCTTTTTCTTTTAAGCAAGATGAACTGTCCTCGGAAGTTGTTGGCCATTTGTTTCTAGCTTTTGCGATTTCCTCAGCTGGAAGCAAAACCGTATTCTGGGAAGACCCGCAGGAGTAGTGACTTTTACACAGAGTAGATAAAAGAAAATGCCTACTGGAGAGTTGGGGGCTTGGGGAAACTTGGAAGTCCATAGATGGGAAGGTAACAGTGGCCATCTATTCTCCAAAACTTTTTATACAGAGCTTAAAGTGATGGGCAGATCTGCATAAGGCCTCTTAAGAGCAGACCTTTCTTATCCTACTTCCCTTCGAAACTCTTACGTGTTCTCTTGATGGTGATCTGGATTCACACTGCACCGATTTGTCAGAGGGGAGGTTGCTGATGCTGGAACTCCCCTGGCCAACCTGCTTTGGCAGAGGGGTCTGGCTTGAAAATGGCTTTGTGAGAATGCGTGACACGTACGTGTGTGTGTGTGTGTGTGTGTGTTGTGTGTGTAGACTGTAGGCGATATTTCCATGAGTAGCCCTAATGCTGGGAACACAAGCCTGTTTTGGAGTGCAGAGTCCGAGGGAGTTAGGCTGGAAGAGAAGCCCCATGCTGAGCTTTCTTGTGGGTGGTGGTATGGGGCCTCTTCCCATGTCCCTCACTGGCATTGATTATTCCCCTCAGCTTCTGGGTGGCCTGCTGGTGGGCAGGCCCTGACGCTGAAAGGCTGCATTCTGCTTTCAGCAGCACCATTGTGGGGGCCCACATGGTGCAACTTTCCACTCCTCCTTTGCAAAGTGACAGTAACCCATCTGACTGACCACACTGAACAGGGGCTCCTGAGATCGCTGGCTCATCCAGACAGGAGGTCTCCAGGAAGAGACATCCTCTAAAGGGGAAATCATCCACTAAAGGGGGAAATCATCTTGGAGTTATTAATATATTGTTTTAACATCAAAATGTGGTGAAGATGCACTTAAGTATTCCATAATAAGAGTCCTTGTGTCTTTAAAATTCCTTTCAATTCTTTCATGCTGTTTGCTCCCCTCCTCTTGGAGAAATGAGAATTCAGCATACTTTATTAGCAGTTTCTATTGTGGTTTATAAAACTGTTCATGAATCAGTTACTAAAATTGTAAGTCTTGAAGGGTATAGTAAACCCTAAGTTATCAGCAATAGTTAAGTAAAAAATGGAAATTATGAGCAGCGCCTGTGGCTCAAAGGAGTAGGGCACCTGCCCCATATGCTGGAGGTAGTGGGTTCAAACCCAGCCCTGGACAAAAACTGCAAAAAAAAAAAAAAAAAAAAGGAAATTATTTCAATTCAGTTTGTTCCAAAGTCTTTCAGCAGCTGTTTTGAAAGGTCTAGTTCTTTTCCTTTCATCAAGCATTCCAACTCCTTGTTATCGCAAACACAGTATATACTGTTGCACAACACACATTTTATATTCTATAAAATTAGGATCATATAGTACATAATATTTTGTATATACTGTTTCCCATATAACAGTATTTCATGTCATTAAGTATTTTTCAAAAGTGTGACTTTTAGTGGGTGCATTGTATTATCTTGTGTAAACGTGCTGATTTATCTAACCACATTTTTTTCATTAAACACGTTTAATTTTTTTATGCAAAAGCCTTTGTGAGTGAGTTTCAACTTAAAGATAAGTTACATTTTCATTAAATTGCTTTTAATATATAGAATCTAGAAAATAAAAATGCTATTGTTTCTTTGCCTGTCATCTTTCCCACCACCTCCCTGTAAGAAAACCCCAAACCACCCACAAACATAGAACACCAAATATCTAAACTGATTTTTCTTTTTCTTTTTCCTTTTTTTTTTTCTTTATTGTTGGGGATTCATTGAGGGTACAGTAAGCCAGGTTACACTGATTGCAATTGTTAGGTAAAGTCCCTCTTGCAATCATGTCTTGCACCCATAAAGTGTGACACACACCGAGGCCCCACCCACCTCCCTCCTTCCCTCTTTCTGTTTCCCCCCCCATAACCATAACTGTCATTAATTGTCCTCATATCAAAATTGAGTACATAGGATTCATGCTTCTCCATTCTTGTGATGCTTTACTAAGAATAATGTCTTCCACTTCCATCCAGGTTAATATGAAGGATGTAAAGTCTCCATTTTTTTAAATGGCTGAATAGTATTTCATGGTATACATATACCACAGCTTGTTAATCCATTCCTGGGTTGGTGGGCATTTAGGCTGTTTCCACATTTTGGCGATTGTAAATTGAGCTGCAATAAACAGTCTAGTACAAGTGTCCTTATGATAAAAGGATTTTTTTCCTTCTGGGTAGATGCCCAGTAATGGGATTGCAGGATCAAATGGGAGGTCTAGCTTGAGTGCTTTGAGGTTTCTCCATACTGCCTTCCAGAAAGGTTGTACTAGTTTGCAGTCCCACCAGCAATGTAAAAGTGTTCCCTTCTCTCCATATCCACAACAGCATCTGCAGTTTTGAGATTTTGTGATGTGGGCCATTCTGACTGGGGTTAGATGGTATCTCAGGGTTGTTTTGATTTGCATTTCTCTAATATATAGAGATGATGAACATTTTTTCATGTGTTTGTTAGCCATTCGTCTGTCATCTTTAGAGAAGGTTCTATTCATGTCTCTTGCCCATTGATATATGGGATTGTTGGCCTTTTTCATGTGGATTAATTTGAGTTCTCTATACATCCTAGTTATCAAGCTTTTGTCTGATTGAAAATACGCAAATATCCTTTCCCATTGTGTAGGTTGTCTCTTTGCTTTGGTTGTTGTCTCCTAAGCTGTACAGAAGCTTTTCAGTTTAATGAAGTCCCATTTGTTTATTTTTGTTGTTGTTGCAATTGCCATGGCACTCTTCTTCATGAAGTCTTTCCCCAGGCCAATACCTTCCAGTGTTTTTCCTATGTTTTCTTGGAGGATTTTTATTGTTTCATGCCTTAAATTTAAGTCCTTTATCCATCTTGAATCAATTTTTGTGAGTGGGGAAAGGTGTGGGTCCAGTTTCAGTCTTTTACATGTAGACATCCAGTTCTCCCAACACCATTTATTGAATAGGGAGTCTTTCCCCCAAGGTATGTTCTTGTTTGGTTTATCGAAGATTAGGTGGTTGTAAAATGTTAGTTTTATTTCTTGGTTTTCAATTCGATTCCAAGTGTCTATGTCTCTGTTTTTGTGCCAGTACCATGCTGTCTTGAGCACTATGGCTTTGTAGTACAGACTAAAATCTGGTATGCTGATGCCCCCAGCTTTATTTTTGTTACAGAGAACTGCCTTAGCTATACGGGGTTTTTTCCGGTTCCATACAAAATGCAGAATCATTTTTTCCAAATCTTGAAAGTACAATGTTGGTATTTTGATAGGAATGGCATTGAATAGGTAGATTGCTTTGGGAAGTATAGACATTTTAACAATGTTGATTCTTCCCATCCATGAGCATGGTATGTTCTTCCATTTGTTAATATCCTCTGCTATTTCCTTTCTGAGGATTTCATAGTTTTCTTTATAGAGGTCCTTCACCTCCTTCGTTAGGTATACTCCTAGGTATTTCATTTTCTTTGAAACTATGGTCAAGGGAGTTGTGTCCTTAATTAGCTTCTCATCTTGACTGTTATTGGTGTACACAAAGGCTACTGACTTGTGGACATTGATTTTATATCCTGAAACATTACTGTATTGTTTGATGACTTCTAGGAGTCTTGTGGTTGAGTCTTTGGGGTTCTCTAAGCGTAAGATCATGTCGTCAGCAAAGAGGGAGAGTTTGACCTCCTCTGCTCCCATTTAGATTCCCTTGATTTCCTTGTCTTGCCTAATTGTATTGGCTAGAACTTCCAGCACTACGTTGAATAGTAAAGGTGACAGAGGACAACCTTGTCTGGTTCCAGTTCTAAGAGGAAAAGCTTTGAGTTTTACTCCATTCAGTAAAATATTGGCTGTGGGTTTGTCATAGATAGCTTCAATCAGTTTTAGAAATGTGCCACCGATGCCTATACTCTTCAGTGTTCTAATTAGAAAAGGATGCTGGATTTTATCAAATGCTTTTTCTGCATCTATTGAGAGGATCATGTGATCTTTATTTTTGCCTCTGTTAATATGGTGGATAACGTTTATAGACTTGCATATGTTAAACCAGCCTTTCATCCCTGGGATGAAGCCTACTTGATCATGATGAATGACTTTTTTGATGATAAGCTGTAATCTATTGGCTAGGATTTTGTTGAGAATTTTTGCGTCTATATTCATGAGTGAGATTGGTCTGAAATTCTCCTTTTTGTTTGGGTCTTTTCCTGGTTTTGGTATCAGGGTGATGTTTGCTTCATAGAATGTGTTGGGGAAGATTCCTTCTTCCTCAATTTTTTGGAATAATTTCTGCAGTACAGGAATAAGCTCTTCCTTGAAGGATTGATAGGATTCTGGAGTTAAGCCATCTGGACCAGGGCATTTTTTGGTTGGAAGATTTTTTATTGTTTCTTTGATCTCAGTGCTTGAAATTGGTCTGTTCAGGAGCTCTATTTCTTCCTGGCTGAGTCTAGGGAGAGGGTGTGATTCCAAATATTGATCCATTTCTTTCACATTGTCAAATTTCTGGGCATAGAGTTTCTGGTAGTATTCAGAGATGATCTCTTGTATCTCTGTGGGATCAGTTGTTATTTCCCCTTTATCATTTCTGATTGAGGTTACTAGAGATTTTACTTTTCTATTCCTCGTTAGTCTGGCCAATGGTTTATCTATTTTATTTATTTTTTCAAAAAACCAACTCCTTGTTTCATTAATTTTCTGAATGATTCTTTTGTTTTCAATTTCATTGATCTCTGATTTGATTTTGGATATTTCTTTTCTTCTACTGAGTTTAGGCTTAGATTGTTCTTCTTTTTCCAATTCCATAAGATCTCTTGTGAGATTGTTGATGTGCTCTCTTTCTGTTTTTCGAATGTAGGCATCTAAAGCGATGAATTTTCCTCTCAAAACTGCTTTTGCAGTATCCCACAGGTTTTGGTAGCTTGTGTCTTCATTGTTGTTATGCTCAAGGAAGTTAATGATTTCCTGTTTTATTTCTTCCTGCACCCATCTGTTATTCAACAGAAGATTGTTTAATTTCCATGCCTTTGGGTGGGGTCGAGCATTTTTGTTAGAGTTGAGTTCCACCTTTAGTGCGTTATGGTCTGAGAAGATACAAGGTAAAATTTCAATTCTTTTGATTCTGTTGATATTTGTTTTGTGTCCCAGGATATGATCAATTTTGGAGAATGTTCCATGGGGTGATGAGAAGAATGTATATTCTTTATCTTTGGGATGGAGTGTTCTATATGCATCTATCAAGCACAGTTGTTCTAGAGTCTCATTTAAATCTCTTATATCCTTGTTTAATTTCTGTTTAGAGGATCTGTCCAGCTCTGTAAGAGGAGTGTTAAGGTCCCCTGTTATTATGGTATTATCAGATATCATATTGCTCAGACTGAGTAAGGTCTGTTTCAAGAATCTGGGAGCATTTAAATTGGGTGCATAGATATTTGGAATTGAAATGTCTTCTTGTTGTATTTTTCCCTTGACCAATATAAAGTGACCATGTTTGTCTTTTTTGACTTTAGTTGCTTTAAATCCACATGAATCTGAAAATAAGATTGCAACTCCTCTTTTCTTCTGAATTCCATTTGCCTGAAAAATTGTCTTCCAACCTTTGACTCGGAGCTTTAATTTGTCTTTTGAAGCCAGGTGTGTTTCTTGCAGACAGCAAATGGATGGCTTGTGTTTTTTAATCCAGTCAACCAATCTATGTCTCTTCAGTGGGGAATTCAAGCCATTAACATTTATTGAGATAATTGATAAGTGTGGTAGTATTCTATTCGTCTTATTTGGTGAGAGTCCATTGCTTAGTTTTATCTTTTGCATCAGTGTGGAGGTTAGGTTCTGTCCTTTAATTTCTGAGTTCTTACTTTGCTGCTGATCCATTGTGGTGGTCAGTGTGCAGAACAGGTTGAAGTATTTCCTGTAGAGCTGGTCTTGTTGTGGTGAATTTCCTCAATGTTTGTATATCCGTAAATGATTTGATTTCTCCATCAATTTTGAAGCTTAGCTTAGCAGGGTACAGAATTCTGGGCTGGAAATTGTTCTGTTTATGTAGATTAAAGGTAGATGACCATTGTCTTCTTGCTTGGAAAGTTTCATTAGAGAAGTCTGTGGTCACTCTGATGGATTTGCCCCTGTAGGTCAACTGGCGCTTACTCCTGGCAGCTTGCAGAATCTTTTCTTTTGTCTTGACTTTGGACAGGTTCATCACAATGTGTCTTGGAGAAGCTCGGTTAGAGTTGAGGCGACCTGGGGTCCGATATCCCTCTGAAAGCAGTGTGTTAGAATCTTTGGTGATATTTGGGAAATTTTCTTTTATAATATTCTCTAGGTTGGCTTCCATTCCTCTGGGGCATTCTTCTTCCCCTTCTGGAATTCCTATAACTCGTATGTTGGAACGCTTCATAAAGTCCCATAATTCTGACAGTGAACGTTCTGCTTTCTCTCTCTTCTTTTCTGCCTCTTTTACTATCTGAGTTATCTCAAGAACTTTGTCTTCTACCTCTGAAATTCTTTCTTCTGCATGATCTAACCTGTTGCTGATACTTTCCATTGCATCTTTAAGTTCCCTAATTGACTGTTTCAGTTCCTTCAGCTCTGCTGTATCCTTTTTATATTCTTCATATTGTTCATCTCTTATTTGATTCTGTTTTTGAATTTCCTTTTGGTTATTTTGCACTTTATTAGCAGTTTCCTTCATTGTTTCCATCATTTCTTTCATTGTTTTCAACATGTGTATTCTAAATTCCCTTTCTGTCATTCCTAACATTTCTTTACAGGTGGAATCATCTGCAGTAGCTACCTCATTGTCCCTTGGTGGGGTTGTTCTGGACTGGTTCTTCATGTTGCCTGGAGTTTTCTGCTGATTCTTCCTCATGAGTGATTTCTTTTATCTGTTTTCTTGCCCTAATTTTCCTTTCACTTCCTCTTGCTCTTTAAGTTCTCGTGCCTGTGGACTAAGGGTTACAGGACCAGAAGGGTGAGAAGGTTGAAGAGCAAAAAAGGGATGAAAGAATGGAGGACCGAGTGATATGAAAAAAAAAGAAAAATAGAGAAAGGAGAGGGGGTGGGTAAAAGGAATATTGACAAAAAGAAGAGAGGCACAGAAAGAGGGCGACAGAGCAATATAGGTGTACATTAGGGTACTTAGACTCAACCTTAAAAAAAACCCACCTTCTGGGGGTGCCCAGTTTGGTGGTTCCCTTGAGGTCAGCAGCTCTTTGCTAACCTGATCAGACACAGTACCCCACCTCCACCAAGTAGAGAGAAAGACAAAAATGCTATAAATCAAACCAAAACAAGCAAATAGAAAACTATTCGGGATAAAATTGGGTGGAAAACCAAATAATAGCGGTAAAAACACTAGCAAAAATGAAGTTCTAATTATTGAAAAAGGTAGCAATGGGAAATTATAATTAAACTAGAAATATTGAGAAAGAAAAAGGATCTGTATGGAAAAGGTTGAGCTTAAAAAACAAAACAACATCAACAACATCAAAATAAACTAAAAAAACTACCAAACCAAAAAAAAAACACAACCAAAAACAAAGCAGTATGTATATGTTATTGAATATTGTCTGGGCAACACGTGGTCTTCTGGGGTATGAGATGTTAATCACAGTGCTGATACGACTGGAGGGTGCTGATTTCTCAAACCCCAGCAGGTAGACACCCTAAATCTCTCTTCAGCCCACTTAAAAGGCACTTTGAACTTGTTCACTTGCTGAGCAGAAGCTTTCCCAGGAAAGTGCTTGTCGCTGGAATCACTGCTAAAGTGGCTGTCAACTTACCCAGTGTGCCAAAACTGGTCTCACTCTGCCCCTGAGGGTTAGGGTTGCAAGGTGGCTCAGACCCCGCCCTTAGGCTACTTGGTCACTGGGTTACCAGCTCCCACCGGTTTCTAGCTCTGCAACCCTGAGGGCAGAGCTTGCCGGGGCAGATGGCTCACAATGGCTCCCTGTGACCCGCCGCCAAACACTATTAGCTCCGTCTGGCTCAGTGGCTCAGACTGGGGCCCTAGACAACAGCCAAAGTTCTCCACACTCCCGCTCAGGCTCTCCCCAAGGCAGTTCAACTGAGTGCCAAGTCCAAAGATACCAAAACAGTTCACAGGTAAGGCCTTTCTGGTTTGCAGTCTCGCTGCTACTGAACTTACAGTTGCGGGCGGGTTTAGACAGATTGAACACATGCGACCACTTGCCGGTTTTCCACTGTTTTAGTCCTCCTCTTGGGGTCCAGAAGTCTCTCGCTGACTCCCTGTATCCTCACAGGGGTGATGATAGGCAGATCCCACCAGCCAGAGATGCCTGGAGTCCTATCTCCCCAGACTCATGGTGCCCACATGCAAGGAAGCTGTTACTCGGCCGCCATCTTGCTCCGCCCCTCTGCTCTTTAAGTTCTTGTGCCTGTGGACTAAGTTTTCAATGAGTCCTTCTGGTGCAGGACCAGAAGGATGAGAAGGTTGAAGAGCAAGAAAGGGATGAAAGAAAGGAGGACCGAGTGAAAAGAAAAAAAAAAATAGAGAAAGGAGAGGGGTGGGTAAAAGGAATATTGACAAAAAGAAGAGAGGCACAGAAAGAGGGAGACAGAGCAATGTAGGTGTACAGTAGGGTACTTTGACATAACCTAAAAAAAAAAAACCCACCTTCTGGGGGTGCCCATTTGGGTGGTTCCCTTGAGGTCAGCAGCTCTTTGCTAACCTGATCAGACACAGTACCCCACCTCCACCAAGTAGAGAGGAAAGACAAAAATGGTATAAATCAAACCAAAACAAGCAAACAGAAAACTTTACGGGATAAAATTGGGTGAAAAACCAAATAATAGTGGTAGAAACACTAGCAAAAATGAAGTTCTAGTTATTGAGAAAGGCAGCAGTGGGAAATTATAATTGAACTAGAAAAATTGAGAAAGAAAAAAGTCTGTACGGAAAAGGTTGAAATTAAAAAACAAAACATCAACAACATCAAAATAAACTAAAAAAAAAACAACGAAACCAAAAAAAAAAAGAAAACCACAATCAAAAACAAAGCAGTATATATATGTTGTTGAATATTGTCGGGGCAACACGTGGTCTTTTGGCAACACGTGGTCTTTTGGGGTATGAGATGTTAATCACAATGCTGATACGACTGGAGGCTACTGGTTTCTCAAACCCCAACATGTAGACACCCTAAATCTCTCTTCAGCCCTCTTAAAAGGCACTTTGAACTTGTAAACTTGCTGAGCAGAAGCTTTCCCAGGAAAGTGCTTGTCGCTGGAATCACTGCTGTAGTGGCTATCCACTTACCCAGTGTGCCAAAACCGGTCTCGCTCTGCCCCTGAGGGTTAGGGCTGTAAGGCGGCTCAGTCCCCGCCCTTAGGCTACTCAATCACTAGGTTACCAGCTCCCGCCCAATTCTTGCTCTGCGACCCTGAGGGCGGAGCTTACTGGGGCAGATCACTCACAATGGCTCCCTGTGGCCCACAGCCAAACACTATTAGCTCCGTCTGGCTCAGCGGCTTAGACTGGGGCCCTAGACAATGACCAAAGTTCTCCGCACTCCCGCTCAGGCTCTCCCCAAGGCAGTTCAACTGAGTGCCAAGTCCGAAGACATCAAAACAGTTCACAGGTAAGGCCTTTCTGGTTTGCAGTCTCGCTGCTACTATACTTAAGTTGCTGGCGGGTTTAGACCGATTGAACACACGTGACCATTTGCCGGTTTTCCACTGTTTTAGTCCTTCTCTTGGGGTCCAGAAGTCTCTCACTGACTCCCTGTATCCTCACAGGGGTGATTATAGGCAGATCCCACCAGCCAGAGATGTCTGGAGTCCTATCTCCCCAGACTCATAGTGCCCAGATGCAAGGAAGCTGTTACTCGGCTGCCATCTTGCTCTCTCCTTATCTAACCACTTTTTGATACACTGGCTATTTTCATCTTCATCATTAAAAATGACACTGTGGTGATCACCCTGACTTATGAGTTTCTGTGATCTTCTCGGATTATTTCATGAAGGGTGATTCTTGGATATGAAATTTTTGGATCAGAAAGTAGGTTGAGAGGTTGAGGTCTCTTCAGACCCATGTCAAATGGTTCTACATGAGAATGAGAGGTTTGCTACATACATGTCATCTGGGATACTAACCTTTACAAAAAGGTTTGTCAACTTGATAAGTAAAAAATAGGTAACTTTTCTCTCTTTTTTCTTTGATTATTATTGAATCCAACTATCTTATTTTATTGATACTTTGTATTTTCTGGATTATCTAATAACTTTGTTTTTTTTATCAGAATATTTTTTATTATTTCCAAGTGTCCTTTATACTTTAGGGATATTATCTCTGTGTCTTAAACATTCCAAAAATTTTCCTAAGTTTTATGCTGTTTACTGACTTAAAAAGTTTTTATTTTTACCTAGTCAAGTCTATCAATTTATCTTTTTTGATCTATTTCATTTTAAAAATAATAAATAAATATGAATAATGTGAAAATAGCATGGCACAGTATTGCTATTCTCTACAAAATAATTCAGGCATCAAAAAATCTTTTTTAAAGATAAAAGTGTTTTTACTTTCAACTTATGATTGCTCTGTTACTATGCTCTAGGGGGAGTAGATGTTCCTAATACACTTCTTGGGAAAACTTCTGGAGTCCCTCTTTCTCAGGTGTTCCCCATTCTGTGCCAAAAAAGTTTCTATTTTTATGAAATATAAGGAAAGTGTTGCTAGACCTATTTTCCTGTGGGACACCACTCTTCCGTTTCAAAATTCGGCAAATCCTTGACTATCTCTATGGGTAATTTAGATTTCTGTAAATGTTTAGACATTTAGACAAATGTTTAAACATTTTAATGTGGTATTTGTGGAAGGGATTGGCTCACTGTTCACCAAACTTACATCCCCTTCCTCCTGACTATACAGCTAAACACATTTCTCAGCCAGTTAGGTATGGCACCTCACTGGGTGATGGCCAATAAAATGCCTGTATGAGCACAAGTGATGTGTACTACTTCCAGACTTGGCCCATAACCACACCTTGTACCAGATCCTCTACTCTTCTCTGGAAACCAGGCAGTGAAGTTGCTGGAGCCTCAGAGGGAAGGATTCTGGGACCCCCGAATCATCACTAATTAGAACCTTGCTTTTAAATCTGTGTATGGGCAAAATTAACTTCTACTGGGTTAAGCAAGTGAAATTTGGAGAATTGTTGGTTACAGAAACTGGTGTTACTTTAATACTATATTCTTGTTGTCAAGCTAAAATACAAATTTAGATTGGTAACAGATTGTAACCTTTTATGCAAAGAAAGTAGATGATTACCAGCTGATGTCAAAGAGGAGGGTATGTCCAGAGGCATGGCATTGGGCTCTGTCCTTCTATTCCTAGATGAGACTAGATGAGAGGTGGTAAGAGGTTTGGAAACTTGACACAGGCAGTTAGAAGAGAGTCATGATCAGTATTTATAATACCTGTGTCTCAAGATCTTATGTGTGGCTTAAGAGAAGAGAATTAAGACTCGTGACTAGAAATTACAGGAAGGCATATTTTAACTAATTTTAAAGAATTTAAAAATAATAGAATGTATTCCCTTGAAGGACATGAATTCTTATTCACTCTGAGAGGCTGGTAGTTATCTATGGTAGAGTCCTTTGGGGGAAGTGGAATTATAAAACCATTGATATGCTTTCCATACCTACGATTCAATGAGATTATGAACTTCTTCACCATTATTATCACAATCTACTTCTTAGTGTTATGTTTCCAGATCTTTATCTTTTTCGGGGTTTGCTGATAGGCTGTGTTTGAGATGGCCTCATCTGAGTTCATAGTGATGTTGCTTATTGTTCCATCTTTCCTTCTAGGCCCATTCTTGGTTTTATTTTCAGTTGCAGTTATAAAGCCTGAATAGTTACTGATTTATGTAATAGAAAGATCCTAAGAAGGGGAAGAGAAGATTGATCCAGCAACTCAAATGTATTAGCAACACCAAGATTCTCTCAAATGTATTAGCAATACCCAAGATTCTCTCAAATGTATTAGCAACACCAAGATTCTTTCTATCCTTCCTTCTGCCATTTTCAGTGCTGGTTCCATCCTATAGCAGTGGATGAAAGCACTGCTTTCTAGTGTTGGAAGTGATGCGAGCAACAGCTGGAGTAACCTGCTTCCTCCATCATGACCTCAAGAATTGATAGGTTGCAGGAAACAGAGGTAGGAAATGTTGAGCATGTTAAGGAGATCAAGAAAATGAAATGGGACAAGTGGAGTATGATGAGATGAGAGAGAGTCTTAAAAAACAGGAAAAGGAGGTTAGATATTTGTGCTCAGTAATGAATAATAGGGAAGTTTCTCAGGTTCTGGAGCAGAGGTGAGGCATAATGAAAGTATGTTTAGAAAGTGTCATGAATAGGCTTGAGTGAGGAGTGGCCATATTTGAAAAGAGGTTTCCTTTTTGAGGGTCTTTCAAGGGTGTGATGGGGTAGTTCATAAAAGCTTACAAGAGCTGAATATCAAATGTTCAGGAGTCTTGCATGCCCATTATTAAACCCTTGGTAGCCTGAAAACACTTGTGGGAATATTTATACCATCGAAATTGACAAAAGGTGGGACTCAGAGCTTTCCCCTCCATAAGACCAATTTACTAGCACACTACTGATATTTCTTCATATGTCCGTTTTTTTTTTTAACCTGCCCCAGGATTATGAGAAATTCTAATAAATAAAAAGGAAAAGTAAATTCTAAGACCAAAACGATAGATCAAAGAAACCGCATAGGGCCAATAATAAGTTATTGTTCTATGACAAGCCTAAGAATCTGTTTCCCTTTATTCTAAATTAATAGGAATAAGTTTATTCAATTTGGAATACCTCAAAGGCATTATTCTAACTTAGTGTTTCTCAAACTTCAGTGTATTTAGTATGTCAGTTCCCTGGGCATCTTACAAATGCAGATTCTGACAGTAAATTTGGAGAAGTGGCTGAGATTTTGCATATCCAGCAAGCTCCCAGGTGATGCTATTGCTAACTGGTCTAGGGACTTTGACTAGCAAGGCTATGAGTCTAAACCTTTTCAGCCCCTCATTTTGTAACCTGCTACAGAAGAAAGGGGTAAAGGAAGCAGACTGTTGGGAACACTAAAAGTAATTTGATTGAAGCTGATTTCTACACTGACCACCAGCCAGATTGGCCCGACTGGCTCAAGCAAATCAAGGAATGAGAGCAAACTGAATGGATGAGATGTTTATCCTGTTTCTTTCATATTTGTTTCTGCCATAGGTAGCTCATATGTTATGTTAGACTAGCAAGGTACACATGAAAAGATGAATGCACACTCCCAACTTGAGTTTGTCAGACTCTGCCATGACACTGCTTTGTCTATAAGACACATGATTTTGTTTTCAACTTTATTGCCCAGGAATCATTTTTTTAAAGGTGGATGATTGCTAAGTCATTGAATTAAGTGTCATTGAGGAGATTATTATGGGGTTTTGAGTGATTAGGTATAAATTTCTGCACTTTTTTTTTAAATATCAAAATATATGAGCCATAGTTTGGCGCTTTGCTTTAATAGCGTTTTTAGGAACTCTGTCTTTGGAGATCAACTGATGTCTCCAGGTCTGCACATTTCTATCCAGGGTCTTGAACTTTTGCTAAGTATATCTGAGTGAAAAGCCAAATTTTACTGTTCTTTTTGAGATTTCCTGTGATTGTTTTGACAAATATTTTACTATTGCCCAAGCCAAAATGACTATTAAGCTAACGCCGGCCTCTGGTTTGTCTATGGAAATTGGGGTAATGGTGAGAGTTGAGGTATAGTGGAAATGCCGGGAGTCTGCAGGGTTGACTAGAAACTCTTTTGTAAATTTGAGCTGAAAGTGTAGTTAGCAAATAAGCACTGGAATTCTGGACTAATACCATAATCAGCCTTTTGAAATTCTGCTAAGGCAACAATAGTTCAGTTTTTACCAATGAAGCATTAATTTATCATTGGACAATGAGATAGGCAAAAGTATTGAACATTATTCCTATAAGAGATCTGAGAAATATCCTAACTCACCTAGTGGGATTTACAGATGAGAAAACTAGATTAGACTCATATAATTTTATGGCTTGCCTAAAATCACCATGCTAGCTGGAGATAGAGCCAAGACTCAAACTTAGGTTCCTTGATATTGTTTATTATACTAAAATTGTTGATTTACCATGTATCAGCTTCTATATTTTACTTTATCTCATTTAATTCTCATAAAACCATATAAAATAACTGCCATTCATTTATTCATTCATTTTGCCATGTGAGTTTAATACACACGTACCATGTGCCAGACATTGTCCAAGATGCCGGGGATACAAGCAGAGTTATTGCATTTATATTCTTATCTTCTAATGGGAACAATAACAATGATTAGATAAGCCAACAAGTACTGTCATTTAGATGGCATTGAGTGCTAGGGTGACAATGAAATGGGCTGGTATGATGATGGAGGGTGGCTGAGGTAAAAGAAGATGGCTTTAAATTGAGGAGGTGACATTGTGATAAGACTTGAGTTACAAGAAGAGTGTTTCAGGCAGAAGAAACAGCAAATGCAAAGGCCCAATGAGGAAAGGAGCTTGGTATATTCAAATGGTAGGAACTGAGTCAGGCTGACCAGACTGAATTGATGAGGAGGGTAAACATGAATTAAAGTAAGAACCATGAAGGTCCTCAAGGGCTAGGGAAAGAATTTGGAGAGTGGAAAAGCCTTTGGGAGATTTTAAAAGCATAGGAGTGAAATGATACCATTTGTGTTTATTGTTGTTCCTTTTCTACGCTTCCTTGTTTTACGAGTGAGAAGTCCAGGTGCACAGAGGTTCTGGGACTTGCCCGAGGTCATTCAGCTGTTACGTGGCACAGGTGCATTGGCTCTGGTCTGAACAACTCCAGATCCCAGGCTGTGCTGTTTTCCATTTGTTTTGGACACCAGTTCCCCCTCCTCAACTCACACTATTACTGCATATAAAATCATTGTATTAGTTTGTTAAATAAAAATTTTTGGACTTGAAGTGTTTGGTCTAATTTTTTTTTTTTTCCCTGAAAAATAGGTTAGGGACACTGTGCTTCACTGTATTTTGCTCTTAACGCACTGAAGGAACTGATTTTTCCCTCATGTAGATTCTGATGTTTAAAAGTCTTCTAGCAGCTACTTCAGTGAATATCTTTTTTGTTAAATCATAGCTGTGTACATTAATGCATTTATGGGGTACAATGTATTGGTTTTATATACAATTTGAAATACAACAAACTGGTTAACATAGCCTTCACCTCACTTTCTTAATTACTTCAGTGAGTTTTGCTGACTGGTTGCCATTATCTTTTAGACACTGGCCAGGCTAATGCACCAGAATGGTATAGTGGGGACTGGTGCATCTCAGTGAAAATTACAAAATATGGAAATACACAATGTGGGAGCTCTGTAGTGTTTTTTCCTGTGAAACTGAAAGAGTTAGCAAATGAAGTCATTGAAAGGTTAAGTCCTTTTCTTTTGTTCTTCTTGTATAATTTAGTCCAAAAGATCATTAGATTGGGCTGTGCAAGGTAGGTATTAGCTAAATGTGCAGAGGGGGCAGGAACTGTGGGAATACAGAGGGATGCTTTGGTGGCTCTGGCAGGACATTGCAGCCTAAGCGAGGTGAGGAGGGTGTCTGCAGAATCTTGAGATATTAAAGCTTGAGAGGGGTGACAAAGTTATCTACAGTGGGGAGGGGAGATTTGCAGCAGAGAGCAGTTGCTATGAGCACATTGAGTACCCAGATATTGGTTCCTAAATACCACTTTCCACTAAAAGAAACCAGGGCTTCTTGGAGAAATGACTGATTTCAGAACCAGGGGAGGCAAAATACAGGATGAGCCTACAACATTAAGTTGTGCCTAAAATTAAGTCGGAAAGGATGATGAGGACATGTCAAAAGGACATAGAAGCTGGCTGCAAGAGCCTCCCACTGGCCAATGTAGGATAATTGCAGCATTGGAAAAGGTGGTAACAGATTATAACCCCATGAATAAAGCAGGAATCTGAGTCCACATTAATATGAATAAATTAATAATTAACAAACAAAAGTTTTTGAGGGATGAGATATTTATTCAGTCTCAAGTATCTTCTTATGAAATATATATAAATTACAAAAGAAAAAGGAGTGATTTAGTCTGGTATGTCTGCCAGGTTTATCCAGTTAACATAACTAGAAATGGGACAAATCAAAATTACCCACCACCCAATAAGCACAGGGAGAAGAACATAACATTACTTTTGTGATATTCCTGCCAAAGATGCACAACCTGAACCTAATAATGAGGATATATCAGAAGAACTGAAGTTGAAGGCCATTAACAAAAATAACTAGCCAATAAACACATGAAAAAATGCTCAGTGTCTCTAATCATCAGGAAAATGCAAATCAAAACCACATTGATATGTCACATAACCCCAGTGGGAATGGCTTACATCACAAGGTCCCAAAACAACAGATGCTGGCATGGACGCGGAGAGAAAGGAATACTCAGGCTCTGTTGGTGGGACTGCAAAGTAGTTCCATCTCTATGGAAAGTAGTATGCTGGTTCCTCAAAGAACTTGAGTAGACCTACTGTGATCCCTCTATTAGGGATTTAACTAAAGGAAAAAAGGACATTTTATTAAAAAGACACTTGCACTTGAATGTGTGGAACAACCCAAGTGCCCATCAATGCATGAATGGATTAATGAAATGGTATATGTACACCATGGAGTACTATTCAGACATAACAAAAAGATGGTGACCTAGACAAACTGGATGGAATTGAAGATAATTCTCCTAAGTGAAGTATTGCAAGAATGGGGAAAAAAATCACATGTACTCAATACTAAATTAAAACTAGTTGATCAGCATCTGTGTGCTCATAGGGAAGCAAAACTCAATGAAATCTAGGTGGGGGGAAGGGAAAAAGGGGAAGGGTAAATTTCTACCCAATGGGTATTGTGAATGGGTTCATTATATACTTTCTGGGTGAGAGGCACACCTATAACTTTGACTTAAAATTTACCAAAGCAAACTATGTAACCAAAAAATATGTATGTACCCCCATAATATACTGAAATAAACTTAAAAAAATAAAAAATAACTAGGCTGTCACATTAAAAAATGCCAAGGTCTTGAAAGTCAAGGGGAGATGAAGGAGATGTTGCAGAATGAAGAAAGTTAAATAATGACAACAGTTAACTGCAACCAGTGATTCAGAACTGGATCCTTTTACTAGAAAAGACATTACTGGGACAGGTGGATGAACCTAAATGGAGTCTGAGGATGAGATGGTAGTAGTGTTTCCATGTCGACTTCCAGATTTTGATGGTCAAACACCAGCAGAACACCAGCAGTTGACTTTCAGGAGGTTCAAATGTCCTATTCCTGCAACGTCTCTATATGTTTGTAATTGTTTCCAAATAAAAAGTTTTTAACATTACATAAAAGTAAGCTGGAAGTTCAAGGAATTAGCACTGCTCATATGCTATACTTGTATTTAAAGTGACACATTGTTAGGAAGCATGCTAGCTCTGAAACCAGACTGCCTGGGTTGAGATCCTAGTTCTAAGTATCATTGGGTAAGTTATTTATCCTCTCCATGCCTCAGTTTCCTCTTCTGCCATAGTCCATGGGGGGATAATCACCCATTTTTTAGAGTTGAGAGGAGACGTTAGTGAGATCATTGTGCAAAGACCTTGGAACAGATTCTGGCATATGGTAAATCGCCAACAAATGTTAGCTATTTTTGTATTCTTGTTTAAGCAGGTAAAGTATCTATGAAAGTTAGCCTCCTCAGTCTTTTAACAACACATCTGCATTGAATGAGCTCTGAGGAGGCCCCTCCTGGCACGGGGCTCCTCTCTGTTAATGGTGTTATAATGAGCTCCAGTTTATATATGGCTGATTATGCTATAAACGTAAATTCCCATAAGCATGAGATTATGGAAACAGAGCTACAGACTTTCCTAAAAGGTATTGGGGAGCCTATTGGTCCATCTTTGGCTAGCTAGAGATCATGGCGAGATCTGGCCAGATGAAAACATGTTGATCACTTGTGCTTACAGCCAAGACATAGAGGGCCAAAAGTTAATTTCTGTGGGTTTGGAATCCAGAATTGCTCATTGTAATTCCAGCTGTAGAACTGGAAAGGACCTCAGAGATCACTGGATCCAGCCCTCTCATTTTGCAGGTGAGGGAACTGGAGCACAGAATAGTGAAAGATGCCTTAGGCAGGATCATACCACTGGAGATTGAGCTGTGAGATCCCAGATGCAGAAGTAAAATAGTTTGGGCCATGCTGAGGTCCCGAGAGAGAAGGGAAAAGTGTTTGTGGAGAAGAAATGCTCATCTTTCCAGTGGTGGGGGGAGGAGTTTACCAGCTCCCAGATAGGGGACCTTGGCTGCAGGATGCCTTGACCTTATATCCCCACCTGGGAGCTCCATTCCAATAGCCTGGCAAGGCTGGGATCCCCCCAGTTTTTCTCAGGAGCTCTGTATAAGGTGTCTCACATACCACAGGCACCGCAGACAAAATGCTGCCTGATCTTTTAATTGTCATCCCTGTGTTCTCACAGGCTCTTATGTAACCAGGTAAGGGGTCAGGCCCTTAGCAGTGGGCTCCTGACTGATCTCTTCTGATTCAGTGGTTAAGCCAGATTCCTCAAGTGCTCTGGTCACTTTGCGTCCTTTCCACATTTTAGGAGACTCCGACTATTTTTGGTAGAAAAACAAATATCCTCCCGGCTGCCAGGGAGTTTGCCAAGACACGTCCTGATTCATTATACAACCACCAAGATACACAGCCCTAAAAATAGGGAACTTGCTTTAATGTTTCGTTTGGCATCAGGATGCCGAGTCATGTTAACTGCACTCAGTCTTTTAGACTGATTTCATTTGATTTCCTGGGTACTATGCTCTTTGGCTGTGGAGGGCAACTTCTTGTTTATCTTTATCTCTTCTTGGCTCCAGATTAAGGGTTTGTCCTTAAAAAAAAGCAAACTTTTCTTTTTGTCACCCATCTGCTTAATAATTATTTTCCCTTTTCCTTTTTTTTTTTTTAGCTTACTTGTTATGCTGATTTTACTGTGTCTAAATAGAATTTCTATATTTGACCACATTGTTCATTTGAAAACTTTTTTCCTTGTTATTTAATTAGAATTTATAATATGTCAATACTAGATCCCTCTCTAATGCAAGAATCAAAATTATTTTCATAAATCCCAGTAGATTAATGACAGTATCTGTATTTATCACTGAGATCCATTAAGGAAGAACCCTTTCCTGTTTTCATTTATTTCTTGGTTGGCTTGGGGAGGAGAAACATCAAATTTTTATTTCAGTATAGATGTTTCAAAGTTTAACTTTTCCCCAATTGGTATCCTTTATATTTTTATAAACTGCGAAATCAATCTTGGGTAAAATGTATTTTGAGAATGAAAGTAAAGTACAATTGTTATGTGATTACATCCTCCAGCTGGGCACCATAGTGTGGCCTGGGTAAAGGGTTTGCAGCCTGATGGACTGCGTTCTTCTTTCAGTCATTTTCCCTGCTCAGTCCTGTGAGGTTATATAGGGGACCACAGGGCTTACCTGGTTGTTCATATCATTTCTTGACTGTCATCCAAATAAGCATTGTTGTACAGTCAGTAGTAGATGTGCTTTCTTTCTCTCTTTCCTTCTTCATAAAGTACACAGATACATACACATACCGATATTGCTGTACAATTTCAAAGAAATCACCTTTGGTGCATGTTTGCAGTAGACTTTGCGGCTTATGGGCAACTAGGGGTTAACCGTTACTGTGATTTGAACAGTCCCACTTTGATTAGGTGACTCTTTCTACCAGCTGTGTTTGGATAAACTCTTGGGGAAACTGGTTTGAGTTGGTTCGTTTAAACATAGTGATTGAACTCACATTTTAAGATACATTACCTTTTCATGCTTGGCATGCAACCAGCCTGAGATTTTTCCTGTGTTTTGGCTGCAGAAGATAGGAAAACCATGATTCAGGCCCAGCGCTGGCCAGACCAAGTCTCTTTGCGGGTAGGCAATGTTCCTTTAACAGCTATGATTTATTCATTGTATCAGTTGTGAGGGTTTGGGGCACTTTTAAAATACAATATAATTTCATACTTTTAGAAACATTTCGAGTTTAGTGCAAATAATGATCTAATTTGCTTACCTGTCTCCATAGGTTCACATTTTGGCTTATTTACTTTTTCCTTCTCTCTCAGTAAATTGGAGATCCTACACACAATTATTAAATACTTGAGTGTGTATTTTCTAAGATTAAGCACATTCCCTTTGGAAACCACACTATTATGATCAAAATTAGGACAACTGTTTTGTGTGTGTTTTTGAGACAGAATCTTGCTGGACTGGCTTCTAGCAAGACTGGCTAGAGTGCAGTGAGAAGGCAATGATGTCATCATAGTTCACGGTAATGTCGAACACCCACCACCCTATCTATTAACTTTTTCTATTTTTAGTAGACATGGGATTTTGCTCTTGCTCAGGCTGGTTTTGAACTCCTAAGCTCAAGTGATCCTCCTGCTTTGGCCTCCCAGAGTGCTGGGATTACCAGCGCGCACTAGTGCACCTGGCTAAAATTAGGAAATTTGGCGTTAGCATGGTACTATCAATACAATTATCTAATCCACAGTCTAGATATAAATTTTTTCAGTTGTATTAATATTGCCTCTATTTCAATGATTAAATATGTTTCAAGAGTTCAAGTATGTTCAGAGTTTTGATTTTTCTACTCATATGTTTGTTTGGCTATTTCCCCTACCATTATTGTATTATATTTAATTGAACTGAAACTATATTAAGAATTGTTTGGTTTTGGCTTGGTGCCTGTAGCTCAGTGGTTAGGGTGCCAGCCACATACACCAGAGCTGGTGGGTTCAAATCCAGCCCCAGCCTGCCAAACAATGACAACTGCAACCCCAAAATAGCTGGGGGTTGTGGCAGATGCCTGTAGTCCCAGCTACTTGGGAGGCTGAGGCAAGAGAATTGCTTAAGCCTAAGAGTTGGAGGTTGCTGTGAGCTGTGACACCATGGCACTCTATTGAGGGTGACATAGTAAGACTCTGTCTCAAAAAAAAAAAGTGTGAGTGATTATAAATTGGTTTCATAGTAGTACTGAGTACATTGGATGTTTTTTTTTCATTCCTGAGATATTTTACTAAGAAGAATATTTTCCAGCTCCATCCATGTAAACATGAAAGAGGTAAAGTCTCCATCTTTCTGTAAGGCTGCATAATATTCCATGGTGTACATATACCACAATTTATTAATCCATTCATGGGTTGATGGGCACTTGGGCTGCTTCCATGACTTGGCAATTATGAATTGAGCTGCAATGAACAATCTGGTGCAAATATCTTTGTTGCAAAGTGATTTTTGGTCTTTTGGATATACACCTAGTAGAGGATCACTCACACTTTCATATGAAAGATGAATCACAACTTTAGCCCAGGATGAAGGAGGGAAGAGGAAGGGGATGGAAGGGGAGGGGGGTGGTTTGATAGAGGGAGGGTAAATGGTGGGACCACACGTATGGAGCATATTGCAAGGGTACGGATCAAATCTATCAAGTATAGAACACAAATGTCTTAACACAGTGATTAAGTAAATGAGGTGAAAGCTATGTTGATTAGTTGGATGTAAGCACTCCAGTTCGTACGAAACATCAACACATTGAATTCCACAAAGTCATAAATGTATTGAATATCTATGCATATATGATTTAATAAAAGAAAAAAATGGTAAAAACGAAAAAAAAAAAAAAGAAAGAATGAAAGAAAAAAAAAGAAAAGAAAAAAAAAGAATTGTTTGGTTTCTAAAGTACCTATACTTTACTGGAAGCTTTTATAAGTGTATAAGCCCTGGCCACTGGAGGGCAGTCTGTTGTGTGGTTAAACTTCGTGTCTCCCAGATTCCTTAGACCCAAGATGCCTTAGCTTCCTAATTATTAATGACCCCCATAAATTTTATTTTTTCGTAAGGGTTATGTCCTTGCATGTTCATGCTTTCTCCTTGTTCTGGGCTCTGAGGTAGCCATGGTAAAGTCTGGACTTCATAGTGAGGTTATATATATTTGGATTTGCCCTCTCCATGAAAGGGAGGTTTTACGGACTCTGTGAAAGCATCTTCCTTCTGTTCTTCCCCATTAAAAATGTAAAACTAAGTCTAGTGACTTTATTGTCCCATCTCTGTATTCTCATTTAATCAATGACCATGGGGCATTAGGGGGTACTTTTTCTTTAAAGCTTTTCTTCACTCTCACTTTATTCATTGCTTTTGCCATTTACTTTTCATCATTTATTCACTTGGCAAAATACTGCAATGATCTGGAGAGTGTGGGCTGTGGTGTGCAGGAAAGATCTCTGGGCTCAGAGGACATCATCTGAGCCAAGTCCTGACTCCCTTATTGGCTGTTGTATGACCTTGAACTTGGTTGTGAGCTCCATTTTACAGATAAAGAATGGAGACTCAGAGAG
Source organism: Nycticebus coucang (assembly GCF_027406575.1). Taxonomy (NCBI): domain Eukaryota; kingdom Metazoa; phylum Chordata; class Mammalia; order Primates; family Lorisidae; genus Nycticebus; species Nycticebus coucang. The sequence goes on along the minus strand of NC_069792.1, from coordinate 64,623,005 downwards.
GATCTTGGACTTGGGGGAAGCCATAGATAAGCCCCCAGAGACAGCATTTCTCCCCCCAGCTCTGCCACCTACTGGGTTGAGGGTTAACCTTCCTGGAATACTCATTTAGAAAAATGTTAATTGTTCTAGAACCATGCCTGGTATGTGGGAAGGGCTCAATACTTAGATATATGATGATAAATTTTATTTCTATAATATCTGTGGCACAAGTTATGGTCTACTAGTCTATTTATGTTGCCAGGAGTGGCAAGCAGGTTTCATCTTGAGTGCTAACTGGATCACATTGTAAGGCCTGCCTGGAGCACTATGGGGAGAATTCTAGCCCCAATTCTCTCTTCTTCTCCCCTTTTGTCCAGACCGCTCTTATTATAACAGAAATCTACAGTCAGTCTTTTGATTAAAGGAGGATGATTTTTTCTCCCCAAAGTAAGAATATTTTTCTCTGATGAGAGAGCAGTATCTATCTATCTATCTATCGAGAGAACAGCTCTCAGGCTAGGAATATTTCTGGTTTCTAGGTGGCATGACCTCCCTGGGCAAGTGAGAAGTGGTCACTTCCTAGGAATTTCCAAAGAAGAAAATGTTCTGGCCTGAACGAAGTCCTGCCATATTCCATTGGCTTAAATTAGGAATAATTAGGAAACTGAGTACTTGTGATGTCCAAGTCACCATCCTAAGTCATCATCCGAAAGATGGATGAGTAAGAAATAGTCTAGTCCCTTCCCTAGGTGTCAGAGGATCCTTCTGCCATAGGCCTCCCTACAACCTGGAAGTCACATCAACAAAGGCCCCCACAGTAATTACTTAGTCAGTGTCTACCATTTGGGCTGGACTCTAAGCCCTGAGAAGGCCAGAGTCTGCATCTGTCTTTCTCACCAAGTTGTCTAGAGTCTCCAGAAGCTGCAAGGTACTTCTGCTGCTAAGTACGTGGAGTTGGGCCAGGTTTTGCAGGTGAAGGGCTCAGTTCTCCACATGACTCCTTTTACTGCAGACACTAGCCACAGGTGCAGGGGTTTCCAGGCCACCTATACTTTTGATGAACTGCTACAAATTCTCACTACTCTTCAGATCTGATAATTTACAGCATCTAACAAAAGGTAAGCCAGTCACAATGCTGTGTGACAAATATGGCTGTGCCCTCTAAAATGCACAGTCATTTTATCAATAGCATGAGGGCCCAAGACACTCTCCTTCCATCTCATCGAATGCAGTCCGCATTTATCAAGTGCAGTAAGCTCTGGGCTGAGCCATAGTTCTCTGTGAATGGTTTTATTGCAGGACTCCCTCCAGGTCTCTGATTCTTCATTTCAAACTCTGATCCTTCAGTGCGATTTCCTTGGCTCTTGAGAAGGCCACATTGATAGCTGTGCCATCTTTGGTTTTACAAACCATTTGGTACGAGGTAGATTTCTGCCTGATTCTTGGTGTCTCTCCAGATTTCAGGCAAGAGGAATGCCGACAAGGATGGTTAGTGCAAGGTCAGGGTCCTCATAGCCATTAGCTGACCCTTGGTTCACATCATGAAGACCCCAGTGGGACTGTGTAACTTCGTGCCTCCTACAAAATTCTCTGAGTTGGGAAGCACCAGCAATCAGAGATTCCCAGTCACCATCATGTCACCTTTATCAATGACTATTCTTCATTTAGTGACAGATGAAGTGAGTGCCAGAGGGGTGAGCTACTGCCCCATCTACCTTAGGTTGTAAGAGCCACTTGTTATCCTTCCAAACATGAGTGTGTGTTTGTCCTGATGGCCCCTCCACTTAGGGAGAGACTGGAGCCCTAGGCCAGCTTGGGAAATCTGGGCTTGTTACCAGAGATCCAGGATGTGCAGCCACCAAACTCTTTAGAACCTGTGGGATGAAGGAGACGATGAAGACAGAAGGAAACATTGGGAAAGAAACAGCATTATTTAAATGGAAAAAAAAAAAAAGTCCCACTGTTGCCACCTCCCAGCAACAAATTCCGTCAGCCACATTTGCTGACGCATGGGCAGCTGGCAAGTGTGCAGAGCTCTGCTCTTAGCCTGACAAGGTGGAGATCTCTTTGCTCTCTCAGCACCCTGGAAAATTTAGCCCCAGGAAACCTTTCAATGCCATCCATACTTAAAATCTCTGTCATCATCACAACACTCATGTCAAATGTCTTCCCTGAGTTCCTGTTGCCTCATCCTTAGCCAGGGTATGTCAGGCGCTAAGTTTGCCTTCAGGCTCTCCAGGCTTCTGGAGCCAATGAAGGGCCCCCATCGAGAGCCTGCTGACAACACAGGTGCTTTGCAGCTGGGACTAGAGGTGGGAGGGCAAAGGGGGCCCAGGGTGTCGACACTGGAAGTGGAAGGAGGGCTGAGGTGTGAATGGTTGGCATTGCCTACATGGCTTTGCTTACTGGCTAGGCTGGCAAAATCAAGGGGTAAGAGGAAGTGTGGTTCTCTTTCCAAGGGCCTGTGGAAGATGGGGCCACAGCTGGAGTCGGACAGAGATGTCAGAGCTTGGTATGGGTGAGGAGGTTTGTATGCCTGGTCGATGTCGGCGGGTCTGCTGTGAAATGAGAGCATAGACAGAAGACGTGGGCCATTAGTGGTTTCATTGTACGGACTCGGAGTCTGTGTAACTTGCAGTTGCATTCTGCATGTGGACACGACCCGCACTCTCAGTTACCCCAGGCCTGGAGGACTAGGAGGGCCCGTTCTCCAGGGCTATCTCCCAGATACATGTGGTGGTCAGTTCCCACCTACCTCCCTGCCTGGGGTCTTCAGGGACTCTCGGAAGCAGTTGGACATAACCCTGCCCTCTGAAGAACGTGCTCCTATTTTGCTGAGGTGCCAAAAACCATTTATAGTAGCCGGAATAGATAAAAGGTCTTTAAAAAGGGCACAAACTAGATTACTCCCCTCCTCTCTCTTGCTCGGGTGTGGCTGTATATGTGGCCCTGACTTTGGGCTGCTGCTCTGGAGAGGACCAAGGGCCCGATATGGAGGGTACTGGCCACTTGGCCCTACTCCCAATGCCTGAGGGAAAGTCTGAAGCTGATAAAACCGACCACAGAAGCTCTCAGGCCTCTTTATGCCCTGAGAATATGGGCAAATATCTGGAAAGAGGCCAAGGAAAGAAGTCAGGAGCAAGGGGTGGTTAAGTGACTTAAGATCATTTTTTTATTTGTTCAAGAAACCTTTCCTGAGTACCAGGCACTGGGAAGAATGTTGAAGTATCACATGAGTTAAGGGTTTAGGAATCAGCAGTTCCAGCAGGCTCCAGGCATAGCCAGGGGGATGCACGGGTGTCTCTTCCAGCCCAGAGTCTTCCTGGTCAAGCTGGGAAGCTCTGAGCCCCAGGTGTCTCACCCCAGGTGAGAGCAGAGGTCTGGGCTAAGGTTTATGCCCTGAGTCCAGCCTTAGAGTTTTGCCTCCTACAGCTCCTACAACATGGCCTCCCCTCTGAATTCTTCCATATTTGCCAACTCCTATCCCTTTGGCCTAAGATTGTTGAGGACACTCCAGTTGCCTCTGTCAACATTCTGCCCAGAAACCTTTTTGCTCAAAGCTCTGGGTTTTCATCAGGTATACAGAGGGTGTCCTCACCACAATTTTATAACACACACTCACACACACTTTAAGAAAGGAAAAAACTGTATTAAAATTGTAATACTCAATATATACTGATAAAAAAGATAAATACAAGCCACATTTGGACACCTCTTGTAATTGTGGACATCAAACATAACTTGAGTGTTATAATTTTAATACAGTTTTTTCTATTCTTAAAAAGCGTATACATTTTTTGGACACCCTCTGTATTTTCAATCTTCCAAATTACTATAGATAACAATTATGCCAAATATTTTGCCATTATGAAACATGGGGCATCATTTTTTTAGTCTCTTATAATATTTTCCTCATCATCCTTTTAGCCTCTAAAGATGTATATGTATGTATATATACGTTGCAATGTATTATATTTATAATACATTGCCACCTGTCACCTGTTCCTCAAAACAATGTTCCACTTCTATTTCCATCTCAGCCAACTCTGCTGTTGAACAAATAACCAAAAAATATCAGTGACCTATTACAACGCCAAGCACTTGTTTCCAGCTCTTGGGACTGCAGGTCAGCTGGACTTGGTTGGGCGTGGATCCAGGCTGTGGCCTTAGATCAGGTCTGTTCCACGTGGCTCTCAATCTTCTTGGACCAACAGGCTACTGGGGCATCTCCTCACGGCAATGTTGGACCTTCGACAGGGACAATTGGAGGCACACAATGTCTTTTAGGGCCCAGGCTCAGAACACATTCGCTGCACTTCTACTCACATTTCACGGGCCAAAGAGTCTCATAGCCAAGCATGAGCTCAGTGGGGCAGAGATGCACATTCTGCTTCTAGTGGGAGCAACTACAAATTCACAGGGCAAAGGGAGGGAAGATGAGTTGGGAAGATACTACGATCAATCGCAGTAACACTGCTTCAGAGGAAGGATATCTGCAAGCCTGAGGTCTCTTAAAAACGCTTCCAATTAATCCTCTTGCTCTTCGCCCCAGCATCAACCCCTACTTTCAGAAATGCTGGTCCTGCGAATTCCTGAGCCATTTGGGGATTATGCAACATAAATCTGGTTGCTTCCTGGCTTTTCCACTACCGCCTTAAGATTCATATTTTCAGGTTTGTTGAGTCAGTCACCACTTGCCCATCTGCTTTCCAGCTTCCAAAATTTCATTACTTTTGTTTCTTTTCACATTTTCTTTGTCCTTGTGGGTTTCTGTCTGTAATAAAATCCTTTTACTGTCATTTTCATGGGATTTGGAGACAGAGCAGGGCTAAATGCATGTTTTCAATCCATCATCCTGCCAACCTGGCTGGTTCTTGACACCTTAATGATCAGCCGCCTTTCCCTCTTCAACTGCTCTGGCTCTAATTACGCACTGCTCAGAGCCCCTTGTTGCCGGGTGACAACCAAGTCGAGGAACTTTGATGAAGTGCCTAACGGGTGGTGACTCACCTCTCAGTCTGGATGGTTGTTGAAACACAATGTCAGCTGCAGAGTAACCTTTTCTGACTCAATGTTGTGTCCGTAAACACAGATGGATTTGAAGAAACCATGCACCTCATCCGAGTTTTGAATACATCATATCACCTGATATTTTTGATTTGAACCTGAGGGATAAAAATCATTTTGTGGAACACACATAAACACACACACGCTCAATAAGCAGCTGGATTTTCTTATACTAAGCTGAAATGCGAAAGAATATAAAATGTAACTTCTTGGTCCATTTTGACTGCCTTCATTCTTTTTTTTTTTTATCAATTTATTGGAAATGATAGGGGTGGGACAGATGCTCTGTAACTCACAGCTCAATCAACTGGTGTTTTCAAAATGTGGATTCACTTTTGGAGGGTAGCATCTGCCAGAGGAGGAGACCAAGGAGCACTGTGGCAGTAAGAACATTTATGTCTTAAAGTCGATTGACCCTCAGCCACCTGACAGCACCTGGTAGAATAGCTAGTGGAACAGGAGTTCTCTCAGGTGAAAGCCATCTCAAAACTGAATGGAAACATTTTGGAGTGCTGTCAGGACAGGGACCTAGAAATGGATTTCCAAGCAGGGAAGAAGGGCGATTGAACTGTAATCATTAGTGAACCTTCAAACAGAAACCTGGGCTTCCCATCCTGATACGGCTCCTCACATTCTGTCTGACCTCAGGCCATTTTCCTGATCTCTTCATGAGAAAAGTCTCTTTGCTCACAGGGTTGTTAGGAAAATTAAAGGGCACGATGCAAACTGTTTGCTACATCAAAGTTCTATTCAAATACAAGTCTTATCTGGGGATGGTTTTGAAGGGAAGTACCTTATACAAGGTAGTAAGCAGTCCACTTTTATGTGCCTTTGGTTGTTTGGAACACTTGACTCCTGGCAAACTGAATGAACTCTGCAGGTTGTTTACTATAAGATGCACTTTATATGAAGCATCTGATGGACACTCCAGACATACCCAAGCAGGTTGTGCACATGAAATCGTCTAATCCTCAGAACAGCTCTATGACGTTGCTTCTGTAAATGTTATTATCACAATGTTAACACGAGAGAAGCTGAGGCTCAGGAAGCTGGTGAAGCTCATTTCATTTGCTAGTAGAGCCAGGACCTACCCAGAGGCAGCCTGGCCCCGGAGCTGTGGGTTGACTGTGTCCTGCACTCTCGGGTTGTGGAGTGGCCTCCATGCACACTGTCCCTTCTCTCTGGCCCTTCCTTCCTAGGCTCTTCTTTCCCTGGTGCTCCACTGAATGTCAATATCTGCTGGGTCCTTTCTCAGGCTTTTTCTCATCTCAGCACCTGAACCCTCTCCCTGAGCAGTTGCTACATGTCCATGGTTTTAATGACCATCTACATGCTAATGACTTCCATACCTGTGTCCAACTCAGGTCTCTCACTTGGTGCCCAGAGTGGCTTCCCTTGGATACTTTAAAATCTCCTTCAACTCCTGAGGTTTTGCTCATGATTCTTTTTCTCATTAACTAAACGTGCTCCTTCTCAAACCAACGGTACCTTTCACCTAGGTGGGCAGGGGAGCGGCATGAGATCAACCTGGAGTCTCCTTCTTATTCACCTTCTTTATCCATCCAACCTATCTCTGCATCCTGTCAACTCAGTCACCTAAATAGCTTAACATTGTCAGTCTTTTTATATTTTGGGCCAATACCCTACCTAGTCCAATCCCTCCTGTAGATTATTGCAACATCTTCCCCAGTCTCCCTGCTTTCAGTTTTGCAATCCTTCCATTTTTATCACATTACAGTCAAATATGATCTTTCCAAGATATAAACCTCATCCTGTGTTTTTGTGTTTTTCTGCTCAGAACTCTTCAAGGACGTCTAGTGACCTTAAGATAATGGCCACCTTCCTTAACTGCACTTCCAAGGCTGTTGATGACCTGGCCATATTCTATTGCTTCAGCCTTAGCTTTCACCTCTCCTTTTTCTCTCATTCTTTTCTTCAGCCATAATAACTTTTCTTCAGAATCTTTATGTACCCCTCTCTCTCCTCAGGACCTTTTGCACAGTATCTCACCAGTACACTTTTATGTTTAGCTCCTAATCATCCTTTAGATATTAACATAAAGCAAAAGCTTTTCTTGGAAGTCTTCCTTGAATTTTCTAGCCTTGAAGGGACTTATCCCAGGAAACTTCAAAGACTCTGTGGAAGAATGGGATCAAAAGATAAAACTATAAAATATATAAATTTTATAAATTTTATTTCTCAACGTAAGCTTCATCAGAGTCAAACATTTTTATAAGTGATGATACCAGCCACTTAGTCTGTACCTAAAGAACTGAGGCTCCTAGGAATTTTAACCCTGTCAATACAGTCTTTTTTACATTATTAATTGAAGAAAAGTGGGTGCCCTATACAGAGCTTTTAAGATTAGGAAACAAAAAAAGTCAGAAGGAGCCAAATCAAGACTTTATGGTAGATGCCTAATTATTTCCCATCAAAACTCTCACAGAATTGTCCTTGTTTGATGAGAGGAATGAGCAGAATTATCGTGGTAGAGAAGGACTTGCTGGTGAAGCTTTTCTGGGTGTTTTTCTGCGAAAGCTTTGGCTGAATTTCTCAAAACACTCTCATAATAAACAGATGTTATCATTATTTGACTCTCTGGGAAGTCAACAAGCAAAATCCCTTAAGCATCCCCGAAAGTTGTTGCTATGACGTTTGCTCTTCACTTTTACTTTAACTGGACCACTTCCACCTCTTGGTAGCCATTGCTTTGATTGTGCCTGGTCTTCAGGATTGTAGTGAGAAAGCTGTGTGTTATCTCCTGTTACGGTTCTTTGAAGGAATGCCTCCCTTTCCACTGAAAGCTCTGCCCTTGTCTGCAGTTGATCTGGGTATAGTGGTTTTGGCACTCATTGAGTGGAAAGTTTGCTCAACTTTAATTTTCTCAGTCAAAATTGTGTAAACTGAACCACTAAAGATGTCTATGGTGTTGGCTATTGTTTGTGCTGTTCATAGTCCTCTTAAATAAAGGCATGAGCAAGATTAATTTTTTCTTCGTAAATTAATGCAAATGATCTGTCACTTTAGATTTGGGTTTCAGCTTCAACATCATCTGGTCCCTTGTTAGAATGAGGTAATCATTTGTAAACTATTGATTTCTTTGGGGGCATCCCATAAGCTTTTCATAAAGCATCAGTGATTTTAACATTCATCCACCAAGGCTTTACTATAAAATTGATGTTTGTTCTTGCTTCAATGTTTGAAGAATTTATGTTGCTCAAATAGGGACTCTTTTCAGACTGATGCCTTATCCTTCTCAGTGCCTCAAGCTAGATGCTGTTTGGACATGTTATAGTGAGTTAGTATGAATTTATTGTGAAGAACCCTCATATGTACTCTGTGCTGCACTTTTCTTATTTGTCTTTCTGGCTATGGTGTAAATCCCTTACCAGCAGGGTCTGTGTGGGTCTAGCTCATTACTATATCCCCTGAGACTAGCACAATGTCTGGCATGTAACAGGAATTAAGTAATTACTCATTGACTATCAAAAGAATTATAGAAAAATGCCAAAGACTATAAAATACTTCATTCTCAAGACATGACTCCCTAAAATTCAGCACTCTTTTGTCTCTCATAGATCACCAAATGAGACAAATCTTTGCTTTATTCAAGACATCAGGGGAACAAAGGAAAATAAAAGGCAGACTTTCCTCCTCTTTTTTAGAAATTGTGATGCCCTATTAACTAGGATCACTTGTGGTCGTAGAACAGTATTTTTTTTAACCTTTTTTATCTCATGGCACACTTGAACCTATAGTTAAACTTCTTCAGCACACTTAAATTATGTTGGTTTTAAAAAAAAAGAGTTAAAAGAAAGAATATCCTTACTGTGCTTTGAACTTCTTTTGAAAATAATCTCATTAATGATCTTTAACAATTTTCATTGCACATGTAAGCTCCTCTCATAGCACATCAGTTGAAAATCACTGCTCTAGAGAAGCAGTAGAATGATGAGGAGACAAGGGGTTCCACAGGGTGTTTTGAAATGCTTCGTGCCCACAGAAAAAGGGGAGTGTAGAGAACCTTTTTCCAAATTGAATAAAGGAAGTGACTGGCACACCATTTGGTCTCATTTCACACCTCTTCAAACACTAAAATCCTTGCCTGGTGGGAGACAGGTTCTCTGGAAACTTAGGATGCTTTGAAAGCAGGGATTGAAGACAATGTTTGGCCTAACCTTGGCCATCATAAAACATAATACATCTATCAAAACCAAGCACTGTCTGCGTAGTATTTTCAGTAGCAGAAGATGACTTGTCATAGATGCTATGGGTTCACAGTGTCAGCCTAAATAGCTTATCTCACACTCTTCTCCACGCTCACTGAGTTTTAACTTCTCTGGATCAGGCTTTTCATCCATAGGTGGAGAGTTCGGCCAGGGGAAACACTAGTCATTAAATAGAGATGAAGTTCTAAATGAGACCTCCTATTATTTTCTTACCTTGTTTCAATTTTCATTTGCATCACTTGTTGTGGTGTGTCATGATAAGCTTGTTTGCATGATTATTTGTTTTCAGTTTGCTCTGTTCCCTGTTTTAGCCCTTCCCTCTGCCTTGCCCCCACCTCTCCCTTCCCCCCACCTCCAGCCCCATCCTGAGGGCTATAAGGTCCAGCGGGACAGCAGCTGTGTCTGTTTTTTCCTCACTTTATCCTCAGAGCCTGGCAAAATGCCTGGCACAAATTAGGGACTCAAAAAATACTTGTTTAAAAGTGTCTGATTGAATGAACATCATAGAGACATGCAGGTGAACTTCCTAACCTTTGCATACATTACTGAGGCTCTCTGGAGAAGCCCGCTCAGGTTACCTCTGTGAAAAGATTTATTGTAATGTGGAGGAACAAGGAAGAATAAGAAGGCTTCTTAACAGATGTCATGTAGGCCACGAACATTGCCCTGATAGGCCAACCTTCACTCCACTGATTTTTGTGTCACTTGATTTCTTTTTTATGTTCTGTCACACATCCGCCCCAACTGAAAGAAGAGGCTACCATCTGGGATTTGAAAGATAATTTGATGAGAAGATTTGTCTTAGTCTATTTGTATTGCTATTAAGAAATCTACCTGAAGCTTGGTGATTTATAAAGAAGAGAGGTTTATTTGGCTCATGGTTCTGCAGTCTGTACCAGAAGCATGGGGCCAGGATCTGCTGCTGGTGAAGGCTTCTGGAAACTTTCACTCATGGTGGAAAGGAGGGGGAACTAGTATCACATGATGAGGGGAAGGAAGTGAGAAAAAGCATAAGAGAGAAAGAAGGCTCTTTAAACAACCAGATCTTGTGGGAACAAGTAGAACAAGAACTCACTTATCAGTACAAGGATGACACCGGGCCATTCATGAGGGATCTGCTCCCATGACCCAGACACCTGCCCCTAGGTCCCTCTTCCAACATTGGGGATCAAATTTCAACATGAAATTTGGGAGGAAAAAATATCCAAACTGTGTCAGGATTATTTATCAAGGTGTGAGCAAGAGCAGGGGAACCAGATGAGCTGCTGAAGCACCCAGGTCAAGCAGTAGTGAGAAGCCAGTGGCAACCTTGGGCCTGATGGGGAGAGCTAGAGCCTGGCAGAGTGGAGGTGTGGGCAGGGCAGTGGACAGGAGCCACACTTACAGTAGACTGCCATCACTGTCTGAAGCACAGTGCCAGGCAAGGAGGGAATAGGAAGGAACACTGCGACTCTCCCTCCTGCCCTGTCATGCCCTGATTGGTCTCTGGTTGGCCCTGCCCAGTGCAAAAACGGATCACAGGTGACACTACCTGCCAGGGCACAGGAGGGCTGGAGATGGGGCTGTGGGGCAGGAGAAAATCCAGTACATGCTATTGCTATGATTCTTGCCTTGTACAGAGAGGCTGCCTGCACTCATGATCATCCCACTCACCCTCATGACAATAATCACAGCACCTGTTACTCCTGGACTTCAGTTGACAGCATCTCTCTGTTTTCCTGCCCCTCTGATCTCCACTATTCTTTGTATGTCTGGTATTTAAATTCTTTCAGAGGAAATCTTATGGCATAACCCTTCAGTATTGGACAAGTCACTCACAGACAACCTGTAGAAACTGCCTTTGGGTTAGGCCTCTGTCTGGTGCAGTCAGCCACAAAGCAGGCTGGCCTATGGTGAAGACTTTCTCAAAAAGGGTCATGAATGCCAACTTCTCAGAAAACAACTTGACTGGAGGCCAGCTTGCAAGACTTGTCAAGTACACTGTCATCCTCACATTCACCCCAATGATGACCATCCTCTTGTATGAATAATAAGTATCAGCTTATTATTAGAGTAATGCAGAACTAGTTGCCCCAAAGGTTAGATTCATGAAACATGCTCAGGATTGGTGGGTCTTCTCACATGATGCATCTTCAGCTCCCTCCCCTGCTCCAGGAGTAGCTGGGACATCGGTCCTGCCTCACAAGTTATGTTCAGCATCTGGTTCATGAGCTGATGTTGTTCTGCTCCTAATTATAATCAAATAACCATAAGTCAGTTGGGAATGCCTCCATCAATGAGGTTGCTGTCAAAAGGAGGAGGGCATGATGCCTTTTTAGTCCTAATCAGCTCTGCCAAGACTCCTGCTAATAGGAAATGATTGTTTTCTGGCATTTTGGATTATGTTAAATTGAATTTACAGAACAATGATAGCAACTGGTTATTGGTAAAATTCTAGGATGGCAGCTTTGGTGGGTGGCAGAGATGTTATTCTCTTCAAGTGCTGATTTCTCCCTGGGTGTTGAATTTCTTCTGTGCCACTTGCTTCAAGACAAGTCAGTGGGGTGACCCAGAGTACTTATTGTGCCAGCTCAGACCCTTCCTTAATGTCAGAGCTCCCTGTCATATTTGGTTCTCTGAACACACTCTTTCCTTCCCTTCTGGAACACCCTTGCCCTTTGCCTTCATCTTGTGTAATTCTCATCTTTCAAGTCCCAGCTCGAATGCTCCTTCTGGTAAGATAGCCCTTAGGAGAGGAGGCCCTGCAGTCAGCCTCTTGCGTGTTATATCTAGTCCACCACCATCAGCTGGACCTTCATCTATAAATAGAGGGTAATAATTGGATGAAGCTGTATTCACAATGGTTAAGCACATGGGCATTAGATCCAGATTGGTTTCAAATTCTGGCTCAACCACCTACTTCCTATATGACCTTGGGAAAGCTAATGAACTTCTCAGTGCCTCATTTTCTCCATTTGTAAAATGGAGATGGCGAAATGTGTACAGATTCATTGTGAGAAATAAATGAGTTAATGAAAGCAAAAGTCCTCAGAATAAATGCCTCGCACACAATAAATCTTTAATGAACGTTGTACTTTATCATTTAAAAAATAATTTAATTTTTAAATTGACAACTAATAATTGTACATATTCAGGCATACACAGTTATGTTTTGATACATGTAATGCATGGTGATCACATCAGGGTGATTAGCGTATCTATCATCTCATTTGTTTGTGTTGTGAATATTCAAAATCCTCCTTCTGGTTATTTGACACTGCGTAGTACATTATTAACTATAGTCATCCTATAATGATGCCCCATGATTATATCAATGTACACAGCTATGATTTAATAAAAAAAAAAAAAGAACACTTCTTTCACATTGAGTTGTCAGGGTTAAGTCAGTTCTCAACAAATGATGGTGGTGGTTGTTATGTTATGTTGCATTTTCGTTGTTATTCTCCAGCAAGACAGGGAGGGGATGTGTCTCCTCTGTGTTCCACAGCCTGGCAGTCATACCACTGGTAGTATTTTTCACATGTGCTGTCATGGTCTGGATTCTGTTTTCCATATTGGACCGTAAGTTCCTATAGCAGTGGTTCCCAACCTTCCTAATGCCTCCTAATGCTGTGACCCTTTAATATAGTTCCTCAGTTATTTTGCTAGCTCCATCCATGTAAACATGAAAGAGGTAAAGTCTCCATCTTTCTTTAAGGCTGCATAATATTCCATGGTGTACATATACCATTAGCAAAATAACTAAGAAAATGCTACAAAAGCTATGTTAACTAATGTGATGAAAATGTGTCAAACGATCTATGAACCAAGTGTATGGTGCCCCACGATCATACTAATGTACACAGCTATGGTTTAATAAAAATAAAAAAATAAATAAATAAAATAAAAAAATAATAATAATACAGTTCCTCATGTTGTGGTCACCCCCAACCATAAAATTATTTTCGTTGCTACTTCACAACTGTAATTTTGCTACTGTTACGAATTGCAATGTAAATATCTGATATGCAGGACATATTTTCATTGTTACAAAGGGGTCATGACCCATAGGTTGAGAATCGCTGTCCTATAGGCAAGAATTGGTAATTAGTCAAGGTTTGAGATTGGTTAAAATGAATATTGCCATAGCACAAGGTTGTTAGTCTCAGATTGGTGTTTGATAGTGAAGTTCTTGGTGCAGTGAGAGGCCAGCAGCAGAGAGGTTAAGAACTCGGGTTGGGGATGCCCCTCCTCATTTGCTCATGTGGTTTACCAAGCGCATAGTTGAAACATAGATTCTAGTTCTGAGAGGAGGTGTTGCTTGTTCTTTAGAAGAGCTATATACAGTGTTTGAAATGAATGACATTAGGTGAGACTTGGATTCTCTCCCTATCATTCTATTTTAAGTATTTGTTTGGTTTCAAACGTTGGTTTCATGTCCTTGACTCAAAATGGAATTCCACCACCATGAAGAGCTTTTCATTGTGGAAGAAATCACCGCTGAGAGATGACTCATTCAGGTGCAGGCTGACTAGATACTTCATCAAGCTTAAACTTCAGATGTTTTACCACTTACTGATTTGGGGTTTCCTTATATAACAAGACATATATCATTTTCTAATTTAAACCATTTGGCCTATGCTTGTGAGATATTAATGACTTCGAAAGAGTTGACATCAAACAATGATTTATTTCACAAATTGCTGAAATAGGGCTTGTAGTACTTTCATAGTTAGGGCTTGTAGTACTGACATAGTTAACACCCATGTCAATCTGTCACCCCACTCCCTCATAAACATCTTTGCAGGTGCTTACAGATGACAAATGTTTGCAGGTGCTCACAGGTGACAAATGCACCATGAATATGCCCAAGATGAGCCCTCATTTGTCATATTAATTGGAAGGATGCACAGATGTTATTTTTGGAATTGTGTTCATATATTTATTTTATGCATGAAATAATCATAAACATTAGTTTATGTAGACAGTAAATGAAAGAATATGCTATTATATTTCTTATAAAAAAGAAGCATAGACTACTTTTGAGATTTAAAATGTATTACAGCCTAGTCTGCACAGGGAGATTTATCTGATGGAATTTCTCCATTACATTTGTTATTATTTCAGACTAGATTAAAATCTTCAACGTATTGGGCTTGTTCCTTGGTGAAACGTTGGTATTTACTCTTTTCTTAAAAACATCATTCTTATGAACATTCTTAATTTATCTTTAAATATTTTGTAGCATTGGTGGTGGGTTCTTTCAACTCAAGGTCCCGTTTGGAAGCCTATCCTTGGTGAAACGTTGGTATTTACTCTTTTCTTAAAAACATCATTCTTGGGCGGCGCCTATGGCTCAGTCAGTAAGGCGCCGGCCCCATATACGGAGGGTGGCGGGTTCAAACCCGGCCCCGGCCAAACTGCAACCAAAAAATAGCTGGGCGTTGTGGCGGGTGCCTGTAGTCCCAGCTACTCAGGAGGCTGAGGCAAGAGAATCGCCTTAAGCCCAGGAGTTGGAGGTTGCTGTGAGCTGTGTGAGGCCACGGCACTCTACCGAGGGCCATAAAGTGAGACTCTGTCTCTACAAAAAAAAAAAAAAAAACATTCTTATAAACATTCTTAATTTATCTTTAAATATTTTGTAGCATTGGTGGTGGGTTCTTTCAACTCAAGGTCCCGTTTGGAAGCCTATGGATCCATCCAAACGTGTTTGCTGCACCTATGGCTGCCTTGGCTGTTCTGCATCATGGCTTTAATGTACAAACCATTCAGTTTTGTTCTGTTTTCCATTCTCAGCTACGAGTTAGGTTCTGTGCAGTTTATCCAATATGTTGCCGTGCTTTGTCACGTCCTCTGTTCAAACCTAGAGCTTGCCTCACTCTAGGGTTGGACTGTTTGTTGGCTGAACAGCTGTGCTCATTGTGTTATGTTTGCCCTCTGAGTTTCCCCAAGCCTGCCGTGCCTGCTGTTGGAGAAAAACGCTGCCACACTGAAAGTTTAATGGATGCTGGAGCTCTACTCAGATTCAAATATCCAGTGCTGCCAGGCACAGTGGCTCACGCCTGTCATCCTAGCACTCTGGGAGGCTGAGACAGGTGGATCTCTTGAGCTTAGGAGTTGGAGACCAGCCTGAGCAACAGCAAGACCTCATCTCTACTAAAAAAAAAAAAAACAGCTATGTGTTGTGGTGGACACCTGTAGTCCCAGCTACTTGGTAGGCTGAGGCAAGAGAATCGCTTAAGCCCGCAAAATTTGAGATTGCTGTGAGCTAGGATGATTCCATGGCTCTCTACCCAGGGCAATAGAGTGAGACTCTGTCTCAAAAAAAAAAAAAAAAAAAAGAAAAGAAAAGAAAAGACCCCAAATATCCAGTGTTTAGTACTATCTTTGTACCCTGTATTGTCATTTGATGAGGACATCTTGAGATTGTCTAAAATGGACCCTTCTTTTGCTTCCATACACGTTTCCTCTGGTGGGTGATGGATTACTGACTGTTAAATATGTCCACACAAGCGTGTCACTAAATTTCCATTTCAGTGCTCATCTAGCCTTGTTATTGTCAGGTAGTTCTTATTGATATCTAACCTAAACCCTTCTTACTGTTGCCAAAGGCAACCAATTTTTCTTGGATCTTTGCCTTAATCATTACGTTTCTAAAAGCATTTAAGATTTATTTCAACATGCTGCATTCAGAATGTTATTCTAGATACTACTCTCAAAATTGCACATGGAGCAAAATCTTGTTGCTCAAGATATTGGATATGTTTCAAAGAAGCCCAACTTTAACCTTGAAAAGAATAATAAGTTATTAAAAAATAGCAATAATTGTATGCTAACTGCCTTTCTCTTAAAAGCTCCTCTCAGGCACCAAGTTGGCTTGCAGAGAATCTGGTCTTTCTTTTATAATGTGATGGAAAAAGCGTTCATTGGCTTTAAAGTAAGACTCACCTGGGATCACACCGCCACCTACTAGCTTTCTGATCTTAAGGATATTATTTAACTACTTGGAATCTCTTAATAGTAGTTGCCTCATAGAATTGTTGAAGGATCAAATGACATTATCAATGGTAAGGTACCTCGCCAAGGGTAGGCATTCCACAGTGCTCCTTTCTCTCTGCCAGGCTTGTCAATGCAGTGTGACTCTTGTGTAATATGTTGATAAGTACACCAAATTTAATTACTATAAAGCCTCATTAATTAAATCAGAATTTGTAGCTGTTTGGATAGGGTTGATCAGAAGTTAATTTTTTTTTTTTTTTTTTTTGCTAAGAAGAAAGGATTAGCTAAGCAAATTTTTCTGGCATCCAGAATGGAGATAAGAAGAAGAGTTAAGCTCTTAGAAATTCCAATTTGCAGATAAAGAATTAATTAAAAACAATCATTATCTAAGTCACTGAAAGGGTTGGGGAGACAACCTATTTAGGAATGCTTGCCACCGATTGGTGTGCAGGCAGTGTCTGTGACTTACATGGTGTGCCTCATTAAAGCTCATCTGCATTTCAGACATTCTCATCAATTAAGATGTGCTTTCCTTTCGATAAATCTGAATCCGTGAGTTTCTCTAACGCTGAAAAAGTCAAGCATTCAATCAAGGTAAAGTGCTGTCCAGCGGTCACCAAAAACCGTGGGAAAGACTTTCATTTACTTATACTAATTTACACTATCATCGCAATTCCTGTTTTCTCTGCCTTGATTTATTGAACATTTATTGACAGCCACAAAGGACATTCAGTAACTGAAATAGAAGAATTTTTCTCCTGTCATTAGGGTACAGAGATAAATCCTTCCTTCTTTAATAGTGAAAATGTGCTTTCTCCCTCTACCTGGGAATTCTAATCAGATCAAAGCACTGAAGGATCCCAGGTTTAACAAGGTGTTTAAGGATAACATCTATTGTATATTATATTCCATGCTTTGAAGGAATAAGGATGTGGCAAGAGTTAATTGTTTGACTTCCAGCAGTGAATAAGAGGATGATCCAGTCCTTCAGCAAAGCCATACAGATGCTACTGATCACCTGATAATTACCAGGGACCTAGGGTTATTGCCCTCTGCTTAGCACAGGTGGAGGGGCTGGCCTCAGCTCCAGGCTTAAGGGCACGCCATAGATGATTAGCATTATTAAGACATTTTCATAGATGCAATTATTTGTTGCATGTTTCTTTTGAAACCTGCAAATTTTTACCATTAATTCTTTGTCTGAGAGTTACTAAGAAGTCATTAGAAATAACAAGACCAAGTTGGATCATACCTTCTGGTGCTACAATTTTGGTCTTTTATTCACATTATTATCTGAATATGTGTGAGCTGGAAGCTATAGCTGGTTATCTTTGAGAATAAGACTGTTATAGGCACTGCAGAATATGATTGTTAGGAGCTCCGAGTCAGACTTTCTGGATTCAAATCTCATGACTCCATTGAAGCACTCTGTAACGCAGAAGAGTTTAAACTCCCTTAGCAATGGCTTCCCCATCTCCTAAGTAGAATACTTCATAAGAGTATTCTGAAGGTTAAGTGCAGTATTGCCTGTAAAATATTTAATACGGGTCTTCATATATATGTATATTTATTTATACATATACAATGCAAAATAAATAGTAGTAATTTATCATTACTACTAGAAGTCTAATAGGTCAAATGTTTTGATGTTCAAATGAGAAAATGATGGATTCTGGAAACAATTGATCATTGAGTTCAGTAAGCTTCAGGATGCATGATTAAGCAGAGGTTTATGGGTGCTTTTGGAAAGAGTTGGAGAGATGTGGGGGTTTTGTAAATAACAAATCAGGCAACACCATGCTAAGAGCAGGAGTTTGCATTAGACGCAGGGTCCATGGATTTCAGAAATATCTTTTCTAAGTCTTTTGTAATTCCTTAATGGACAACTGAAAAGTTGGGGCTAATACATGGCACGGGATACATGGCATGGGGCACCATCTCTGCCTGTTATCTTTTTCAGTATTCTCCAGCACAGCATTCTGTTTTCCTTTATCACACCAGAAGTGTGCTGATTCATTTGTTTATTTATTCTTCTCTTGAGAATGTAAATTCCATGAGGGCAGGAACCATGCCTGTCTCGATCACATCTGCATCCTCCTGCACTCATACAGGACCTAGCCCATAGCTGGCAATCATTACATATTTGTAGAATGAGTTAAAAAGGAGAGCATTCTTGGCTGGTTAAAAAGGTGTGATCCAAAGATTCCTGGATCCCTAGAAAGAGGTCTCTATTAGAGTGTAACTACTCAGTCAAGTTCTTTCTTGGTTAGATTTATTTAACAATGTAATCATTTACAGGAAGACATATAGAAGGCTTGCTAATCATAACTATAGATGGAAGAAACTGGAGCAGTAGCTGATATCATAAAACAAAATTTTGTTTTAATAAGCTAAACTTAAGTTTATTAAGCTTATTAATAAACTCAATAAGCTAAACTTCAAGTCAATAAGATTGAATGAATGAGGAGGAAAAAATAAAAATGCCTACTTAGATTAAAAACTTAGTTTCCCAGATAAGTAGATCAAATAGAGACAAGGTCCTACAGGAGGTCATGTGGAAGAGACTGGGGTTTTAACTGACCACACATTAATCTGAGCCCATAACACTACATCATGGTAGATTTTTAGCATAAACCTACCTAAGACCATTGGTTCTTGACCTTGGCTACATACTAGGATCTCCTGGGGCACTAGTAAATAAACAAATAAATAAGCAAAAAGACACTGATGGCCAGTCCTCACTACTGTTGATTTTGAGTCAATTTTTTTAAAGGAAAGATTTGGGTATTATTTTATTTTGCTGTTTTCTTTTTTGGTTCCCAAGCAATTCTAATGTATAGGCAGGATTAAGAACCTCTAGCCTGACTTCGTTCCTACCAATAACTACATATCATCCATAATCTGTGTCTAGCATTCTGCTTTCTGATCCTTACCTTTCATATTTCTAAATTAACCCCACTGCCACACTTTTGTGCTGTGGGACCTCTGATCCACTAACTGTGCCACCTTCTGGCTCATTCCCCCACTTCACTCCATGGTCCATTCTAGTAATCACTGCCTTGCATATACCTTCAATACCTTCACCTACTCACCTGACAAACCCTAACCCTGATGGAATCTAAGATAGCAGGTCATAGCTGGAGAAAAGCATGCAAACATGCTGATGGGTCTTACTGAAAATTCACGACTACCAATATCAGGTAGAAAAGGCCACATGGGAATCCTGGTACATGTCCTTAGTCAATTCGTGCTCTCATTCTTGTGGAGTACTGTTGCACCTTTCTCCTCTCCCACATCTCAAACCAACCCTCTTCTCACTTTCGGCTGATGACTCTGCTTCCCTCGCAGAGATGAAGGAATCAAAAAACTTCCATAGTTTCCTGCTACAAAATCTTATTGCCAACCTGCATCTGGACCCGTGTACTCTTCCTTCCCTCCCGTTAACTGGGGTGAATCATCCCTGCTCCTTACTAAAGCCAGCACTTCTCATGTGCCCTGCATCCTATATTCTCTCTAGCTCAGGACTCAGCTCCTGCGACTGGCTGCCAGTCCAGTCTAGCTTCATCAGTTTTCCCTTTCTCCCTACATCATTCCCATCATCTTACAAATAATACAATATCTTCTAGCTTTTAAAAAAGTCTTTTGAATCTGATTTATTGTGATTATTATTGGTAGAGACAGAGTCTCACTGCGTTGCCTAAGCTGGTCTCAAACTCCTGATCTCTAGCAATCCTCCAGCCTTGGCCTCCCAATGAGCTGGAATTACAGGTGTGAGCCATCACACCTGGCCGGTATTCTATAAGCTTTAGCTCAATTTTTCTATTCCCCTTTAGAAAAAAGATTTGTCAAGACTCAATGTCTCTGGAACCCACTCCACTCAGAATTTCCTCCCCTCTGCTCCACCAAAGACTTTGTTAAGGTCCGCTGGTGACTTCCATATTGCTAACTCCAATGATGAGTTCTCCAGGGCATTTGGCACCAGTTACCTTTCTCTTTTAGTTCTTTATTTTCCTTTACCCTTTTAATTACTTGTTTTCTGTCGTGGACTTTAAACTTTTTGGTGTTATATTAGACCCATCAAAATCTTATATGGCCACTTGGTTTCCATGAAAAGAACAGTTTAACATCCTACTTAAACTCAGCTTTCATTTCTGTGTTTACTGCTATTAAGTTTTTTTTATCATGTAAATAAAATCTTATTCTCCTCAGGTCAGTGCTTTGGGGACATTTGCTAACTGTGGGTTTTTGTAATGTGTCTTCCTGTCTCCTACTCCCCCCTTATATACTAATTGTCTGAAATTCTTTACCTAGCTCTTTTTTTTTTTTTTACCTTGTACTTTTCACAACATTTTGTCTACAACATGTTGTGAAAATTACGAATGTTGTTTCACAACCTTTTTGAGGTAGAATCCCCTCCTGTGTTGTACATTTCTCTACCTGTTCCCACTTATTTCTCTAGTTAATCTGCTTTCCCATGTCTTTAATTCTTCCTGTGATCTTTACTTTGAGACTTCTTTGACAAGTTTTTTATATATAGCCTCTTTTAAAATGTTTTTCTTCTTCCCAGCCAGCTTACCCCACTGTTCGTGTGGTGATATTTTCACTTATTTCAGTTTTGTCCAAGTCTGAGGAGGATGGTCCAAGTTGATTCTTATCTTCTTTGTGTATTTCAATCTTATCTCATCTTTTCAGTGGCAGCTTGTCAAGCCTATTTTTGTCCTTAGAGTTTAACAACCTGACAAGTAGGCACGGTTCTCATTTCCTTTTCAACCAAGGTAGCTGAAAGTGCAGCTTCCACACACTTTTGCACTTCCATTTACTTCTAAGTTCTTTGCAATCTGGTTTTTCTGTCAAAATCTAATAAAACTACTCTAAGAAAATTCACGCGTGCCTTTCTGCTGCCCCCTCAGTACTTGTCTGGCTGGCCTCCCTCTGCCTAAACCCTCTGCCTCTTGGATCCTGTGTTGCCATTTTCCCTAGAGTTTCTTCTCCTCTTTTTCCTTTTGGGGCATCTTTTCCTCTGCCTCCTCTTTAACCCTTACTCTCCTCCCAGGCTCTGTTCTTACAACTGTTCTTACTCTGCATGAGCTTCTACTCCCGTAACAATGAAAGGGAGGCTTCACCTCACTGGCTCCATTTTGTTTCTGAGCCCCTGTGGTAATATCTGTTAGGTGGAAAGCTTCTACCTAGCTCTGCATGGAGGTGAGAAGGGAGGTAACAACTGCCTCTTACCCAAAGCTAACTCCCAGGGAGGAAGTAAAAACATAGATAGGAGTACCAGTGCTATGTTAAAGATTTGTAAGAACATCCTATCCTGACCTTCATCCTCCGAAGTTAACTGACCAAGAGCAAAGAAATTTTAGAACATCCTCAGACCCTCACTGACACCCAGACGTCTACAGTTGGTCCTCGGTTACTTCTTGTAACCCAACACCTCCCCTTTCTCCTTCCCTTAAGATACAAAGCAGCATAAAATTCATACTAATTTAAGATGGTTTTTTAGGACAGTAGTCTGCCATTTTCTGTCTGTCCAGATAAAAGTCTCTGCCTTGCCCCAACACCGTGTCTCTCTCCTTATCGGCTGTTCTGCCAAGTTCTGGGTAGTAGGAACTTGGAGCCTGTTATACCCAGATTCATTTAACTAAGCCCTCTGCCTTGGTGCTGTTTCCATACTGACTTGGCTCCTTTCTCACCCTCCCTCCTCATCCTCCCAACCCATTTAACTATTACTTTCTCCGAGAAGGTTTTCTTCAGTCCCAGGTTAGACTATCGTCTCCTCCACTGTGCCCCGTGAGTTCACTGGCACTGTTACCATACACTGCACATCATGTTATGGTGAAATTACCTGTTATTTTCTGAAGGGCAGAAACTATGACCATTCTTATATCCCCATGCCTTGGATGGAACTTCAGAGCTTTCTCTGAATGAGATGGACTCCTTTATCATCTAGCTGAGAGTGTATATCAGCTCAATAAAATGTTTTAGAAATGATGATCTAGATGACATTTTCTCTTGTTAACCTTCTGTGGTATCTTCCTACTTCTGACGAGGTCACTATTATATATTTGTGTGGTCTCTGTGTGTTGCCTTCAGCCATCACTCATAGGCTGACTCATAGGCTGACTCAAAGCCTTTTCTGAGTCCCCACTGCTGTCCCAAACTCCTGATTGTTCCAGGACCTCCTACCCCCTGCTTCCAAGCACTTCTTCTCCTGCTACAGAGTTTCTGCTTCCTTGAGGCCTCCAACACCCAGGCCACATCATTTGGGGGCAGTGAGGAGGGAGCTGCTTCTGAGTTCCTCATTTGAGTGTATATGTAAGTTGGAGGCTTGGAGCAGGGGCAGGGCAGGGCAGCCTGGAAAAGAAGGTGCAGAGTCAGAAGGCAGCTGTATCAGTTTCCTAGAGCTGCTGTAACAAGTCACCACAAACTTGGAGGCTTAAGACAACATAGATTTATCCTCTCACAGTTCTGAGGTCAGAGGTCTGACGGCAGTTTTACTGGGTTGAAGTGTCAGCAGGGCCACTTTCTTCTGGAGGCTCTGAGAGCACACTCCATCTGCTGGCCTGTGCCAGCATCCAGCAGCTGCAGCGTTCCTTGGCTCCTGGCTGCATCACTCCAATCCCTACTTCTGCCTTCTCGTTCCTTTCTCCCTGACTCCAATTTTTCCTATGTCCCTCTTATAAAAGGGACACTGTGATTACATTATCTGATTGCTCAGATAATCTGTTCATCTCAAGATTCTCAATTACATCTGCCATACAAGGTACGACTTACAGATTCTGGGGACTATGCATGGATATTGTGAGGGGCCTGATCAGCGTGGAAACACGAGCTAACTACTGTTAGTGAAATAAGAGCCTGAATCTTTGGTTTTTAGCCAGTATGAGGGTCAACACGTATATATATAAATATGCATTAAGGAAGAAAAACTGTTGCTCTGATGCTGATCTAGGTAACAGAAAACCAATAATGTGAAGGGGAAAAATTCTGAATTTTGTATAAAAGTAATAATATCTACAGCCATTTATATGAACTACCTATAATATATGTCTAAATACCTGACAGCAAATATCAATACCTGATATTCTCTAACTAATTAGTTTATTAGATTATCATAAAGCAGGGGCCCAGGAGTGTTGAATAGTTCTAAATGAGCTCTCCCTTTAACAGGAATATGAGGCAACCAGGCTCCAGGACTCTGAACAAAGAAAACAAAGAATGTTTAGACTTTTAGAGCTTGCTTTCTTTCTTCTGCATCTTTTTTTTTTTTTTAAACAAGGCTGTGGGTAAGGGAGATAACTGGCTAAGGAACAAAAAAGGGAAGAAAGTCCTTTATTTGCAAAGCTTGACTTGCCCGTGTAAAATACACACACACGGAGACAGGAGAGCTGCCAAACTGAGCATGTGGGGTGGGAAGGCTGATTCGGAGCTGGCTTGCTTTTGTTTTCCCAGAGGCCACATTTTAATTATGAATCTGGGTGAGCAAATGCGGATATGATTCTTTTAGGGCCAGACAATGTCTTCCAGAGTTGTGTCTGGCTGCCAGGAGGTGGGCATTTTTCTATAAGCTCCCACTCCCGTTGGCTGAGAACTATTTGTGGAGTCTTCTCCTGGCTGCAGCTTCCTGGCTGCACTGTAGCTGGTAGGTCCCTGCCATGGGGGAGAAGACCCGCAAACAGTCAGAAAATGCCCACCTAGGGGCAGAGGAGTCTGCCCTCACCTCCATCTGCCCTCAAATTGCTGCAAATTCAATATGGTAGGCAGGAAGTAGTGTAGGGGACCCAAGGCAAGAAGCACAGAAAAATCCCCTCTCAAACGATAGGCGGGATGGCAAGAAGGGCCCCATGATATGATGCCATCTCTTAGTCCAGGGAAAGATGCCACGTGTTCCTCATGGAACGGGCCTGGGATGGGAGTGTGACGTGGGGTCACAGCCTGTGAGTACTGCTGCCCCTTTGCAGAGCCTCTGTCCTCCCCATGTAAAATGAGAACAACAATATCTCCTTTTAGGACTTGTTAGTTGGCGTTAAAGAGAAATAACGTGTGCCAAGTGCTCAGCGTGGCAGCAGAGACAGGCCTATACCTATAAAGGGGAGTAGTTGGGTGTTCTTGTCAAAAGGAAATGAAAAGGACAGAAAAGGGCCAAAACAAAACAAAGCAAAAAGAGGAGGAAAAAAAAGCAAAAAGAAAAGAAACAGGGAGAAAAGAAAGGTGACTGATTATCACTGAGGCCTCTGTTACAGGAAATACGTCACACATGTTCATGTTCTTTCCCAATAACGTCTGCAGCTATTTCAGGGCTGGGAAGTGGAGTCATGCAAATGTTTCCCTCGGGTCTCTGTCCCCATCTCTTCCCATTCCCCCACTGTGCTTCCTTGGCACTCCCTGGGTGGGATTTCTGACTTCAGATGCTTCTTCCCCCATTTAGGGTTGTTTTACAGCTGCTGGACTGACCCCGCTAGTCTTGTGAGCAAAGACCAGGCCCTGTGTGTTGGAGGAGCCTTGGTCTCCTACTCAGGTCAAGGGTAAGTAAACTGCTCTAGTCGTCAGCCCCGTTCGTTCATGTAGTCCAAATCACATTTGGCAGCAAATGACCTTTGCAATTTGGGGTAGACTTTCACTTGCTCATTGCTTCTTGGAACTCAGGTGGTTAGTATTTCAATCTGCCATAGGCTTGCTGACCCCAAAAAGCCAGGCAGGGGAATACTTCAGGCTGGCCTCGGGGTCAGTGATGCCAGGGACAGCGCTGCTGGTGACACAGCAGCTTTCTCCTCCTCTTTATGTGACACTGATAAGGGGATTCTAGTTCTAAAAGCAGAATCACTGGTGAAAGCCCCCCAAAAGGAGCTGTACATTGCTTCGCCATAGAAACAAATATTGACTTGGTAAATGTAGAATGTAAATGTTTTGGCACAGTAACTGAGATAACGCCAGAAAGGCTATGTTAACCACTGTGATAAAAATGTGTCAAATGGTTTATGAAGCGAGTGTATGATGCCCCATGATCATATCAATGTATACAGTTATGATTTAATAAAAAAAAAAAAGAAACAAATAATTGCTCACAGACTAGCGATGTCATCACCTCCCCAGAATAGAAAAGGTCAAAGTAATGACCCAGGTTCTTGATGTCCTGGCTGCAGAGGGTCACACTCACTCCCACTCCTGTGCACTCACGCACTTGGTGCTGGTGAAGGATTGGTTCGGATCCTGCTATCTGGGTCGCTAAGTCTGGGAAGGATTTTAGAGCCAAGACCCCATAAGACTCCAGTGGGATGAATGTTGCTAACTCATGCTGCTGCACAGCTTCCATTGTGTCTTCTGTGGGAGGTGGCATGTTTTGATGGCTCTGAATCAAGACATGTGAGTCCTCCTAGCTTATTAAACCATGAGCATGGGCGCTCCTCCGCTTCCTGTTCAGGGTGACGCGGGAGGTAGAGGACCCTCTGACCGCCGAGATGGGCAGCGGGGAAGAGGGCACTAGACAGGGGTCACTGTGAGTTTAGAAGCTTAAGGCGCTCTGGCATGGTGCTCACACGGACGCCTGTTCTTGTAAGATTTCTAAAAGGAGGAGATTTTCCTACAATTGGTGAAGAACACAGTCTCTTTCCTCTGCATCTTACCCTCTGTGCATTTACCAGCATGGGGGTGGCAAGGGAGGAGGAGCCTCTGGGGAATCGGATGAAAGGGAAGCTGAGTTGGAGATGCGTTCTGTTTGGATTTAGTGAGATATATTTATGTGACTTACAGTCACTTTTATGTATACGTATTTCTAGTAGTTAATTAAGACAAGTATGTTATTTTTCTGGATTTTTGTGATGCTAAGCTATTTTCAGTTTCTAAAATTTGTAATTTTTCTAATTACTTTTCTCATTCTGAAAATATTCATATTTGTATCTAATTTTGTAATTATATTTGTAAATATATATAAAATATAATTTATATTTTCTTAAAAGGAGCCTCTTATTATGCAAGTTCAGACCCCACAAACCTGGATCTGTTTTCTCACCCCCAGAGAAACACCTCTCAGGGCCTCCTTCCCACCTCCCCTTTCTTCCTCCCTTCCTTTCTTCCTTCTTGTTTTCCTTCCTTTTTTCTTTCTCCTTTTCCTGCTCCTCCTCCTTCTCAGTCTTCCCCTCTTCTTTGGAGAATTCACTTGAGTTTCTGATTTCTTGTTCCTGTTTACTTTCTATTAGAATCAAGGGGAAAACATTTCATGTATATAAAGGGTTAAGTAAGATTTTATAGAATGGCTTGACAACCCAATGACCACATAAAATGGGAATACCCACAAAAGATTGTGTCTTGACGTTACTCAAAAATAAAAACAAAGCAGGAGGAATCACGCTACCAGACCTCAGACAATACTACAAATCGATAGAGATCAAAACAGCATGGTACTGGCACAAAAACAGAGAAGTAGATGTCTGGAACAGAATAGAGAACCAAGAGATGAATCCAGCTAATTACCGTTATTTAATCTTTGACAAGCCAATTAAAAACATTCAATGGGGAAAAGATTCCCTATTTAACAAATGGTGCTGGGTGAACTGGCTGGCAACCTGTAGAAGACTGAAACTGGACCCACACCTCTCACCATTAACCAAGATAGACTCTCACTGGATTAAAGATTTAAACCTAAGATATGAAACTATAAAAATACTAGAAGAGAGTGCAGGGAAAACCCTTGAAGAAATTGGGTTGGGCTAGTTTTTCATGAGAAGGACCCCCCGGACAATTGAAGCTGCTTCAAAAATACACTATTGGGACTTGATCAAACTAAAAGGCTTCTGCACAGCCAAGAACACAGTAAGTAAAGCAAGCAAACAGCCCTCAGAATGGGAAAAGATATTTGCAGGTTATGTCTCCGACAAAGGTTTAATAACCAGAATCCACAGAGAACTCAAACACATTAGCAAGAAAAGAACAAGGAATCCCATCGCAGCCTGGGCAAGGGACTTGAAGAGAAACTTCTCTGAAGAAGACAGGTGCATGGCCTTCAGACATATGAAAAAATGCTCATCATCTTTAATCATCAGAGAAATGCAAATCAAAACTACTTTGAGATATCATCTAACTTCAGTGAGACTAGCCTGTATCACAAAATCCCAAGACCAGAGATGTTGGTGCGGATGTGGAGAAAAGGGAACACTTTTGCACTGCTGGTGGGAATGCAAATTAATACATTCCTTTCGGAAAGAGATATGGAGAACACCTAGAGATCTAAAAATAGATCTGCCATTCAATCCTGTAATCCCTCTACTGGGCATATACCCAGAAGACCAAAAATCACATCATAACAAAGATGTTTGTATTAGAATATTTATTGCAGCCCTATTCATAATTGCTAAGTCCATGGAAAAAGCCCAAGTGCCCATCGAGCCACGAATGGATTAATAAATTATTGTATATGTACACCATGGAATATTATGCTGCCTTAAAAAAAGATGGAGACTTTACCTCTTTCATGTTTACATGGATGGAGCTCGAACATATTCTTCTTAGTAAAGTGTCTCAAGAATGGAAGAAAAAGTACCCAATGTACTCACCCTTATTATGAAACTAATGTAGGACCTTCACATGAAAGCTATAACCCAGTTACAACCTAAGAATAGGGAGAAGGGGGAAAGGGAGGGGAGGGAGGGGGGAGGTAGGTGGAGGGAGGGGGATTAATGGGATTACGCCAGCGGTGCATCTTACAAGGGAATATGTGAATCTTAGTAAAAGTGGAATGTAAAGGTCTTAGCAAAATAACTAAGAAAATACCACGAAAGCTATGTTAACTAGTGTGATGAAAATGTGTCAAACGGTCTATGAACCAAGTGTGTGGTGCCCCATGATCATACTAATGTACACAGCTATGATTTAATAAAAAATAAATAAAAAAAGAAAAAGATTGTGTCTTGAGTTCTGAATGTCCCTCTTGGAAGGTCGTCTGGATAATGACTGTCCCCTACTTCATCTGGCCTCTACCCCTGGTTCTGGCTCACGCCTACCCTCCTCAAAGGACACCCCACACTTTTAGGTTTGTCTTCCCAGTACATAGGATTCTTCACAGACAGTGTCTGTGCATTTAATACCCTTTGCTCAGCATCTTTTTACTCTTTTTTTTTTTTTTTAACTAAAAATGTCATTGTGTTTCTCCATCCCAAGTAAGTAAGAAGTAGCATATTGATGTTTAGGGAAGAGCTGCTAGAGGCAACCCCACTTGGAAAAATTAAAGTCTCAAAAGCAAACAAAGAGACAGGGAAAGAACAAAAAACAAAAGAAACTCCTGAAAGTGAATGAAGAGAAAGTAAGAGAATAAAACACAGAAAACTGAAAATAAAGTGTTCTCAGCCTGAGAACCAAATTACATTTGGTTTAGAACAGTGGTTCTCAACCTTCCTAATGCCATGCAACCCTTTAATACAGTTCCTGTAGGTCGCGACCCACAGGTTGAGAACCACTGGTTTAGAAGGAAGCAGGTGTCCACACTTCCAAATGCCTGCGGGCAGTATCGTGGAATCACTGATGCTGGTGACGACTGAGGTGGGGGTTTGGAATACAAAGGCAGACATTTGAAAAATTCTCAGAGGAATAAATTTTAAAGTTTTAATTTTAATGGAATCCCTGTAGTCGAGGACGCTCACTCTTAGTGTATATATTATTCTTTAGTAATTTTGATCAAATGAGATGTATTTTATTAAATTCCTGGAATTAGGGGGAAGTGTGGCATATAAGTGAAGACTCAATTTCGGGGTCAGATAAGCCTGGTCATATATCTTAGTTCTACCTGATTA
This sequence comes from Nycticebus coucang, assembly GCF_027406575.1. Classification (NCBI taxonomy): domain Eukaryota; kingdom Metazoa; phylum Chordata; class Mammalia; order Primates; family Lorisidae; genus Nycticebus; species Nycticebus coucang. The sequence continues at coordinate 64,593,970 of NC_069792.1, read as the reverse complement.
GCTGTGGACCCCTCTGAGTGTCATTTCTTCATCTATAAAATGAGGGTCATAATCTGTACCTTATAATATCTGTAAGAGATTGTCCATCTATTAATTAATTCCTACTAAGGAGTATGGAGAAATGACTGTGTGAAGCTTTTTGCAAAATCATTTTCTAGTCAGTTCCTGGCTTGTCATTCAAATTGCAGCCGTGACAGATTTCCAGTGTTGCAAGAAAAGGTTAGCACTTCATCAGCTGTCTGGGCATTAAATAGACATGAAAATATTTGTTAAAATATTTTCTTTCCTGTTATTTTTAGGTTTGTTTCCTTCCACACTTTTTTTTTTTTTTCTGGGAAGAATAGGAGAATAAGTTGTACTCAGAATAAAATCCAAACTCTGAGGGCAGTTGGCTGGAGGAGGGAGGGCAGGTGGTATGATCTCACCTAAGACGCATATAGCGTGAGGGTGTTCAGCACGCTGTCCCAGGGGTGAAGGGCTCAACTACAACTTGAACTTTACCTTAGAATTGTAAATGATGTAACCTACACATCTGTGCCTCATATTAATTTGTAATAAAATACAATAAAGAAAAAAAATCCAAACTCTGCCTGGGCCCTGCCCACCTCAGGGGCACTCATGCTATTTCCCTCCCTCCTTTCTTTCTTCCTTTCCTTTCTTTCTCTTTCTTCTTTAGAGTCTCACTTTGTTGCCCTTGGTCGAGTGCTGCAGTGTCATATCTCACAACAACGTCAAACTCTTGGGCTCAAGTGATACTCTTGCCTCAGCCTCCCAAGTAGCTGGGACTACAGGCGCCCACCACAATGCCTGGCTACTTTTAGAGATGGGGTCTTGCTCTAGCTCAGGCTGGTCTCAAACTCCTGAACTCAAGCAATCCACCCACCCCCCCTTAGCCTCCCAGAGTGCTAGGATTACAGGTGTGAGCCACTGCGCCTGACCATGCTATTTTCTTTTCCCGCCACTTTCTTTTGTATCCATTGCTCAGATCTGGGGACACATTATACCCTTTTTATTGCTGGGCCTTTACACAAGTTGTCCCCTCTGTATGAATTGCCTGTCCCCTAACTCTTGGTAAGGTTGGCTCCTTCTCATCTTTTACTTTTCAACAGAGAAGATACTTCCTTAGAAACCTTCATCTTATACATTTTCTTGCCTGTTCTGCTCCATCTGGGGGTCCGGCTACTCTGCCTTAGGCACACTGATGACAAATATTTATTAGTCGATGTATGAGTTTATTTGTATTTCTTTCTTCCCTCCCCTCAGGGGGCAGAGAATTTTCGTATCTCATTGGTGAACACTCCTGGTGCCTAGCACAGAGCCTGGCAGCACCTTCAGGCCCTTATATGTGCTCTGAATGACTGCTAATGAATAAATTGTAAACCTGTGAAAAGGTAAAATAAAGTGGGGGAGGGAGTGAGCGTGGTGACAGAGGATGGCAGCGTGAGGATGTGCTGGAGCATGAACAGACTTTCTGGGATCTGGACTGTGGTGGGCAGTGACGACAAATCAGCAATAGCAGAAGGAAAGAGGAAGCCACAGTGGGCAGGGCCAGTATCTGCTAAGGGAAGAGAGGCTTCGGAGCCACCTGTTCCAAGCACTCATTTTAGCTCTTCTCAATGGGAAACTGACTTCTAATTTCTTTGCATTGTGTAGGAACAAAAATAATAACTCATCACACAATTCAGAATGTGGAAAGGGCATCTCTGGGAAGTGGCCATGGACACAAGTGCTGCTTACTCTGAACTTCACCCATTCCCTGGAAGACGCCCACCCACTTATCCCTAAGCCGACTCTACCTAACTCAGCCATTGCACCAGTGGCTTTTTGGTTGTTTATCACGCATTAAAATTTGTGTTTCCCAGAGTTATCAGTGAACGCACATAGGCAGAGCTGGTGTGGAGAAGTCATTACGACTGCAATCTTTGGTGTCAAATGCCAGCTCTGCCACTCAGTAGGGTATACACTTGGACATTTTATTTAATTCCTTCAAGTTTGATGTCCCTCACGTTTAACATGGAAATAGTCACTGATAGAGATGGTCATTTTGGTTGGTACCGGCAAATGGTTAGAGTTCAATAAAAATTCATTACTGTGAGTCCTTCCAAACCATATTTATCTTTTAAACAGCTCCTGTGGTCATAGAAAGCTTAGAATGTAATCAATAGAAATAAACTGAGATTACTGGAGCCAGAAAAATAAAATTTAATGGATAAATAAAAATTTATTGATAAATAAGTTTATCACTAGCTTAAAGAACTGGGGGGAGAGCTGACCAAGAGGAGGGCCATAGCAGTTGGGGGTCTCAGAAGTGGGAAGGGACAGGCCTCCTTCCAAGGTGCTGCTGCCACCGCTGGCTCTGCTGTGGGTGCTCTTGTTGGCATGAGATGTAACTGTCCTGGAGCGAGAATGAGACGCCTGTGGTGGGTTTAGGCCCTTCCCTGTGCTCAGAGGAGCTAAAGTATGGGATTTGTTGCCCCACCAAAGCCATGTAGAGCTAGGAAGGACAGTTCCATGAAGACAGATGCTGGGTAGACACAACCACCTGGACTCCCCAGATCATGGCTGGCAGTCCTGAGCATCTATCTGCCCAGCAAACTTCTCTTGCCTGATTTTTCAGCTTCTCCCATGTCCAGATTTAATGACCTTCAACCATAACCCAACATCATTTCCTCCTGTCTTTCCAGATAATCGTTCCTTCTTTTGAATGACTTCTGTGATGTTGATTCACTCGGACATTCATTTAGTCAACAAATATTTATTGAACACCTGCTAGGTATCAGGTTTTGTCCTGGGGGCTGGTTTACCTCCGTGAACCAAAGAAATTCTATGCCCTCAAGGTGAAGGACATGTTTCCCAAAAGGTGATAATGAGAGAAGCAGAGGTGCGGCATGCAGGGAGGGGTGTGGCGTGCAGGGCAGGGTGTGCTCAGGTTGTTTATTCTTGTTTCTAGGCACTGATCACATCCAGTGACTGGCAATAATGATCAGCTGGCTTCATCCCCTCTGGATCGAGCAGCTTTAAGTGCTCTGGCCCTGCCTGGTGGTGGGTGCTGAGTAAATGTGTGTTGAGTGAATGGATAAGTGCACCCCTCCTAGCATGGCTCCGGGATGGTTGTGTTTTCTCCTGTGAGCCAGCCAGCCCTCCTCCCAACTGGTACACTGCAGGTGGCCTGGGCTCTGCTCTCACAGGGACTCTACATATACAGTGTTTTTGACTGACTGACTAGCTAAATAAGACATTTGCTTAATCCTCAGGTAGCCAGTCTCTCTTCTCAGGAGTCAGATTCATTTCTTGGCTTTTTTTTTTTTAATTATTACACATGCTTTCTGAATTTAAGACCAACTCTAAAACATAGATGAGAAAAATATTTATCCCTCACAACTTAAATCATAGGATTATGACATGGGAATGAATCACACACAGCATGTGAAGGAACCTCAGGAGAGCACCTGGCCCCAGGGTGCCATGGGTATTGTGGCAACAGCAATGATACTTTAAGGAGAGCTAGAATCCTATTAAATCTGCTCCTTCCGTATTTAATGTCCATGTTTTCAAAAAAGGAGAGAACTCAGTGAATCTTCTTTTAAGGACTTGGTCTAAAAGAAACAAGAGAATGGAATGCTTTGAAGTATTTTTATTAGGCATTTGTGTAAAACAGAGCAGTGTGGATGCCACAGTGTTCGGATGTGGCCCCACCACAGCGGGATTCAGGGTTTTTCACTACAGACCCATGAATGGGCTGCCCTTGACACTGCTCTCTGCTTCCGATGGTAGCTGTGTTTATACATGGTCGGCTGTGTTGTGAGTATATTTAGCTTATGATGAATGCCCGAGAGGATGAATATCATCTGTTTCCAGTTTAGTTGTGTTTTGGAGCATGGTACATTTTTTTTCCAGATGAATGAATATTAAGCCTTTTCCACATCCTGGGGAAATTAAGGATTGGATTTTGAAGTATAAATTGCCAAACTTGTGGAGATCAAATTAAAACTGAGTGTAAAGAGCTATTGATTCTATTTAGAAACATTTGTCAGAATATACTGCCCTGTTCAATGAAAATAGCATGTTTTGGGTGAAAATTAGATACCGATATTGACAGGCCAGAAACCATTTCATTCACAAGTTGAGTACTTGGATGGTGTGGCCTTCGTTAGAAATCATGTTTAAATGGTCTTAGTGACTACACAGTGTTTGCATATAAGATTTAAATCTTTTCAAAGCCACTTTTTATCCAAATGTTGTCAGACTTTCAGATCTCTAAGAGTGAGTTAACCTTGAAATTTGTATGTGTATAGGCAAAGCAAAATACAGAAAATATTTTCAGCATTATCACTATCACAAAAGGATTCATTCCAGGCTACTAAAAAAGGAAATTTGGCTAGTGGCATTTATTTATTAAGATAGTGATCTTCAAAGAAAAGTTGACTGCCTTCAAGTAGATGTCAAAACCAGAGGGGACTTTACAGTGATTGCACATACCTTTCCCATATATAGAGAGCTAGTGATGGTGATTGCCTGCTCCAACGTCCCCTCTTTGCTAACGAGTGGCTGAGTTGGGGCTGAACCCCAGACTTCCACTCTTTCTGCCTTATCCCTTTGTCTCCCTGAAGTGAGAAATTAGCAAGATAGATATGTAGTGGTCATAGTCTGTTCATGCTGCTATAATAAAATACTCAAAACTCAGGAGTTCAAGACCAGCCTGAGGAAGAGCAAGACCCTGTCTCTACTAAAAATAGAAAAATTTATCGGGCTTTGAGGAGGGTACCTGTAGCTCCAGCTACTTGGGAGGCTGACGCAGGAGAATTGCTCAAACCCAGGCATTTGAGGCTGCTGTGAGCTAGGGCTGATAACTAGCCTGGGGCAACAGAATGAGACTGCTTCCAAAAAACAACAACAAAAAGCAAAATACAGTCACTTGTTTCTTTTCATATTTTAGCAATAAAAAAATCTTAGAACGTCACTGTTCAAGTTGTGATATATTTGGATGTCAACGATGTAACTTTGAGATGAAGGAAAATATATAAAAATCATTTCACAGATTTTTTTTCAGTAAAAAGAAAATTGTGCTTGGAAAGATTATATTTTATTCAGCCAAAACCTCTTCTATTATATCTATATTATAAGAATGTACAGGCTATTATGAGTAAGAAAAAAGTAAGAATTTGTCTTAGATCAAAATTCCTAAATTGCTAGAACTAAGAATAAAGTAATAGCCATCATTCGTGGAACATTCTATGGTTCAGCAACTTGCCTGAGGTTCTTACACTGAAAGATATTGTCTTTATTCTCTGTTCAAACATTTACTAACTCTTTGGTAAAGTTCCTGGTTCTGCTTTAACTATATTCGATTCTTATGAAACGCTTAGGGGAATATGAGTCTTTGGTGCATTGACTGAAATGCATTTTTCAATGATTAGTACATCATGAAAAGCATAGAAATTGGTACTTACGCTTTTTTCTAATATATCAATTGGGATGCCTTTTCTTCTTGAATAATTACAATTGATTTTTTACTAAAAAAGGAAAGAGATTTAGAAATCCGAACAGTTGTATATTTCTTGGTATTTTATTCCTAATGAAAGTGATACTCTGATATTCAAGAATATAATAATATGAGTTGGAATTTTTTTTAAAAACAGATCTCTTAAGAAGGCTTTGGCTCTCTTGATGGTTTTGCAGCTACGTTAGATACACAAATTAGAATGGTCTAGATGGGCACTCTCAGAAGTTCTAAAATGTTCTCAAAGGGAGGTTATAAATGTCAGGCACAAAGTCTGAAAGATCATACCCTCCCCGTGTCCATTAGTGATGGCACCCAGTAGATCACACCCTGACATGCTACGTCAGTCTTTCCACGGGCTAATGCCTTTAATCATTCCTTTCTTCTGACACCCTCCTGCCCTGTGAACCTAACCGATATATTAGTCTCATTTATTGACCTATTTTATTATGATTTCTTATTGTTGTTAAATCTAAGGTAGCTCATTTGATGCTTGTGCTGAACTGAAAATGAAGGTCCACATTCTTGTGTGTCCCTTCACTGGGACCCCATGTCCTCTTCAAGGAGTTGTAAACATTAATTAGAAGTCAGTGGCAGTCTCCCTATTGTATTTGCTTCCACTTTCTTTCTCTAGGGGAGTGCACTTGCTGAGCTCCACACCCATCCCAACCTGCCCTCAATTTTCCAGAAAGCACTATTGACAAAGACTGCACCCAAGTCATGGATGTCTCACAGTGCTCCACCACTGGAATGGGCGGGGAGTAAATGACTTCAGGACAAAGAGTCCTTTAGGATATTTGTGTTCAGTGTTGGTGTTTTGCTTGTTTCTTTCAGATCATTTTGACTTTGGTTTTTTGCAACCATCTACTAGTGACAGTCACAAAGTAAGTGTACATTTAATTTTTTCTTCCTATTCAGCTATAAATGGAAATCTTGGTTTTATTCACTGGTATTTACCAGTGAATAATAGCATAAGGAATGGAAAGTCCGTTAGAAAAGACATTAAACCCCTTCTTTAAAATGTATGGAAATGATACGTGGATATAAATGAAATAAATACAGCATTGCCTGTCACCTCCGAATATTACCTATAGCAGAGTAAAGTATATTTGCAGCCACTGAGTGGAGTGGTTTTGATGTGACATCTTCCTCCCAGGCAGCTTCCAGAGTCCTTTTATGGGGCACATCACAGCAGCCTCCAACTTCATGTTAAACTGGGTCATAGTCCAAGAAATATCTCAAAGGGCATTAAGCACTAATTAGCATCTAGCAGAGATTCTGGCACCTCATAGGCACATAAGAGATATTTATTAGAGAGTGAATGAGTTAAGTACTTTGCCCCTTTTGTGTGGCAGTTCTGTGAGGGCTTCACCACCACCATGAGGCAGTGTGAGCAGTGGTTAGTGCTCTAAGTCGGGATCAAGATACACTGAGGTTCAATTCCTGGCTCTGCCACTTATCTGGAAGACTATGGGTGTCTGAATCCCTCTGTGCCTTGGTTTTTTCATTTATAAAATAATATGAATACTGGGCTCAGTGCCTGTAGTACAGTGGTTATGGTGCCAGCCACATGCACCGAGGCTGGCAGGTTCGAGCCCAGGCTGGGCCAGGTAAATAACAATGACAACTGCAACAAGAAAATAGCTGTGCGTTGTGGTGGGCACTTGTAGTCCCAGCTAATTGGGAGGCTGAGGCAAGAGAATCGCTTAAGCCCAAGAGTTGGGGGTTGCTGTGAGCTGTGATACCACAGCACTGTACTGAGGGCAACATAGTGAGACTGTCTCAAAAAAAAAAAATATATATATATATATATATATATGAATACTATTTTTTGTTGTTGTGAGATTATTAAAAGGATTAAGTAAGTTAACATTTACAAACTTAATATACTTAAACAATAAATACTGTAAAAAGGTTTGTCAAATAAATGAAAATGAGTTGAGAATATAGTGACATCCCAAGATCCCATATTTAAACACTAGAAAACAAGTGGTCTAGAAACAATGAACCTCAGTAACAATAAGCACACCTGTGTCCCAGATCTTGTTTTCTGTTGCTATTTTCCAATAAAGAGAACCAGGGATCTTTGGAGAAATGGCTATTTAGGTCTGGGGCAAGAAATTTATAAGATGAGTCTGGAGGATTTTACAATGCCAGAAAGCAAGTAAGTGCTTTTGGATACAAAAGAAATCAATAGTTATGAGTGTGTGTCAAGGGGACACAAGAGCCAACTGAAATGCTCCCGATGGTCAAAGATGGGAAATTTGAGTAATAAAAGAAAAAAGAATGGGGTGGCGCCTGTGGCTCAAAGGAGTAGGGCGCTGGCCCTATATGCCGGAGGTGGTGGGTTCAAACCCAGCCCCAGCCATAAACTGTAAAAAAAAAATTGAAGAATGAAAAAAGAATAGAAAGAAGGAAGAAAAAGAAGGAAGGGAGGGAGGGATAGAGACAGAGAGAAAGAAAGGAAGGAAGGAAGAGAGGAAAGGGAGGGAGGGAGGCGAAATAAAGAGGGAGGAAGGGAAAGAATCAAGGAAATATTGGGATATAACCTTAAGATTAAAATATATATCTATGCCAATGTAAGTAAATGATTGAAGGCCAGGCGCGGTGATTCATGCCTGTAATCCTAGCACTCTAGGAGGCAGAGGAGGGTGGGTTGCTTGAGCTCATGAGTTCAAGACCAGCCTCAGCAAGAGGGAGACCTTGTCTCTAAAAATTGGCCGGGTGTTGTGGCAGGCACCTGTATTCTCAGCTACTGAGAGGCTGAGGCAAGAGGATCTCTCGAGCCTAAGAGTTTGAGGTTGCTGTGAGCTATGTCACCACAGCACTCTACCAGGGGGACAAAGTGAGGCTCTTTCTAAAAAAAAAAAAAAAAAAGGAGAGAGAGAGAAGAAAAGAAAAAGTAAATAAATGATTGAATAAATAAGTGAGGGAAATGGGTAAATCTCCCATGTGAAAGAATTCCAAATAATGTGTAAATAATGCAGGTAGATACTCTTCCTTTCAGGAGGTAAAGCATAACCCTCGGGGGGCTGGGGGAGCAGCACATAGTGTCTTTCTTCCAAAGAGCACAGTATGGAAAGAAAGAAAAAGAGTAACTTATGATAGAGGAATCTGACAAATACCACCTCAGGCTGAGTGATTAAGCCTTATAGGTAGTAGGTACCTTGATGTGATGTAATGAGAAGGCACTTTGCCTGTGTGATCTTCCTTCCAAAAGATATTACCTAAGTCTAATCAAACAAGATAAATTCCATTAGAGGGACATCCTGCAAAATGACCCCTACTCCTCCAAACTGTTAAGGTCATCAGAAACAAGTGACATCTGAGAGACTGTCACAATCAACAGAAGCCTAAGGAGACATGATGACTAAATGTTTTGTGGGATTCTGGAATAGAAACAGGACATTAGATTAGAAACTAGAAAAAATTGAATAAATTATGCCGTGGAGTTAACAATAATGGATCTGTATTGCTTCATTAACCATGATAAGTATACTACACTAACGGTAAATGTTGATATGGGGGAAATCTACATGTGTGGTATTCTAGAACTCTCTGTACTATCTTAATTATTGTAAATCTAAAACTGTTTGAAAATAAAACATTTATTTTAAAAATAGTGAAGCACACACACCAAAAACAAAAGCAATAAAGACAAACCAAAAAACTATTTCAGTGGTGTGTGCTCTGATTTCTAAGTACCAAAATAAAAGTATTTTAATATTTTGATAAATGTTTAATCCAATTTGTGTTTCAAGATTCACACATGGAAAATTATATTCTGCATTACAGTTTTAAATTGGATAAAGCTTATAAAGCTTTTAACTATGTTTCTGTTATCCTTAAGAGAAGGAAGAAAATAATAATTGGCAAAGCAAAACTTTTTTGCGAGAATGACTGCTATTTGAGTCCCGAATGGGTTATGACTTGTGCATTAGTTGTGTATTGCTGTGTAACAAATTACCACAAATATAGCGACTTAAAACGATGTGTATTTTTTGTCCCATAGCTTCCATGGGGCAGGCATCTGGGTGCAGCTTAGCTCGCCCCTCTGCTTAGGGTCTCATAGTGGCGTGATTGGGGTGTTGGCTGGGCTGGGCTCCTGTCTGAAGCTTGAATATTTTTCTTCCAAGTTCATGTGGTTTTTAGCAGAATTGAGCTGAGATTATAGCACTGAGGTCCCCACTTACTTTCTGGCTGTCATCTGGGACTACTCTGCGTCCTAGGAATCAACTGTAGCTTCTTGTCATATGGTATCCTGTCACAACATAGAAGATTATTTCTTCAAAGGCTGCAAGAGAAACTCCCATTGCAGTCTGCCATGCTGGAATCTCATACGTATAGCAAGTAACCTCATCAAGGCAGTGACTGTCTTGTTGGCTTTGCGGTATTCTGTTGCCTGAAGCAAGTCACAGGTTGTGCCTGTGCTCTGTGGGAGGGGATCATGTAAGGGCATGTCTCAGTGGGAATCATCTGAGGATGTGTTCACTGCGACATGAGAGTGACAAAACAGACACAGGTGGCTGGGCATTCAGATTCTACCATAGTTGGGCAATCTAAGGGAGGAGAGGCAAGTTGGAAATACTTGCTTCTTGCTCCCAAGCAAACTGCAATTTGAAGTAAATAAATAGGCTTCCTCTCATGCCCCCCAAAAGTTGTTAAATACTCCTTAGGGTAATCAAAGGAGACTTAGGATATTCAAAGATGAAGAAGTCAGAGGAAAATATCTGGAGAGAGCTCATAAATACATCACCATTTCCTTTACTGGTACTTTTTTATTTTTAGCAGTGAAGAAATTTGCACAAAAATATGCTCTTGACTCCATGGCAACAATGTTTATGCACCTTAAAAACTCACTTTATGAAAGTTCAAATAATGTGATCTCATTTTCAGCTTTTCATGATTATTAATTTTTTTATTTTTGAGATGGTTTATTTTTTAATACTTATGCTTTAAAATTCTGTCTGCTAATATTTACTAATAGAGTGATATTGTCCAGGTTATTTTTTTTTTACATTTTACATGATGTTTATTAATTTGTATATTTCAAATGCATTGAATATTTTTACCAATTTCTTTCTGTGAGTTCTGAATCCTTATAAAATATTAAGTATAAAAATACTGGTATTACCATTTGCTTCAGTGTTATAATCACCACACAGGTTTTTAGGACCTTAGAATTTTTTTCCTGGGTTCTCTTTATAACACCAACTGCCTCAGAAATCCTAATATTTAATCATTGGAAGTGCATTTGCCAAGTTGCTGCTTGCATCTGGAAACAAAGCACAAACTTCTTTCATTAGCCCTTGTGTCTGATTGTGGGCTTGGATCAGGTCATCACTGTATCTGCAAATATCCACAGGGGTTACTCCAAGTATCAGGGTACTTAGCCTCTGCCATTTATGTCCAGATATGCAGCCACCTTGGAGAGAACGGGTGACTTGTGGAAATGCAGCTCATTAGCAGCTAAGTTGGAAAGAAAAGGAAATATGTATCTTAATAATTCAAGTAAGAAACTTGTCGGAGAAAGAATTTCTTGTGGCTCCTTCTCCAGTCTCCTCCTCTTTCTTTTTCAAGTCTCTGCCTACCCATATTTTTCTTCTTCCTACTTACTCAGAGTAAACCTTAGGCTGAGCAATTGGTTCCTCTGATGCCAAGGGGTACAAAGGGTAGTTATTCAGCATTGTGAGAACATAATCACCTGTAGCTGTTGGTAAAATAACTCATTTAGCAGATAAAGGTCAGAGCTTGCTTCCTTCCTTCCTTCCTTTCCTCCTTGGGGTTGTTTTCTTTGTAGAAATTAAATAAAGGGGTCTTTTGACAAAATACAAAATAAGTTAAAGTAAATAGAAATAACCTTTCCTGCTTGTGAGGGAAGCATGAAGTGAAAGCCCAGAAGAAGAGCAGTATTTGTCTTTGACTAGAAGGTCACAGAGTTATATGATTCCTGATCAGAGCTGAAGTGAGGGGAAGATCGTGGGATTTATCAAGGTTGTTGTCATGGTCACCAGATCTCTTCCTCATGGCTTTAACTGAGCTTCTCCAGGGCTTTGGGCTTGCATAATGGTTTCATCAGATTTATTCTCTATGTTTCTTAATGTATAATTTTGGTACATTCACCTATTAGTGAAATTCTGGATTTATTATGTGATTGGAGCAATCATTAGATCTGTTTTTTATCAAAAGAAATGGGTTTATTTTGAAATAATGCATTTTATAAACAGCACCTTTGCACGTTCTATGCTTTAGATTTTGTTTCTAAACCCTCCTAACATCACTTTGCATTAAGGTGATTAAACCTCCATTAGACTGCCTGGTGTGGAAGTGCCAAGGTGGCAAATGGCAGTGGCAGCCCAGGTAGTCTTTTCCCACAAGATGGGCACTCACCAACTCACTTGTTATTTCTCTTTATTTGGTACTGGTTTGGGGCTTTGCATTCCCATACTATCTCTTCCCACTCTGAGCTCTCCTTTTCCTGGATCTCCCATGACAAATACATTTCCCTGTCTCATATTATTTACCCACTGTTTGCTATGGACACTTTTTCTTTCCAGTCTATAAGCTCTTTGAGGGCAAGGATCCTGCCTCCTTGCCTTTGATAGCTTTACAATACTCATTGTCCTCAGCACTTGACACCCACCTCCCCCCATCCCTCCTACCTCCTGCTCTTCCTTCTGATCCAAACATCCTTTCCTCACAAGGAGGGAAGCGTGGCATATCTTCCATTCACCTTGCCCTGTGCTCAGGGACACAAATGTGGGTCAGCCAAATGAAACCTCCACACCTATCTTTAGATCTTCCCCTGCTCCTCTCAGGGCCACTTTGCCCGCCCTGGAGTTCCCTGATGGCTAGAAAGCCATCTCGTCTATGTCTCATTCTCTGAAGTCTTCAACTTCCCTGAGGTCTCAGTGGGGGATTACTTCTCCTAGCACATCTTGTTCTAAGAGAGCAATCCTAAAGACGGGAAAGACTTCAAGCCCAAAGAAGTATCCCTCCAATGGTGAAATTCCAGGCAGTGTGTTAGGTAATGGTGGAGGTGCGTTAACCCACCCTTGTCCATTCTCTCCAATCACATCATAGAGATGTGATGTGATGTCTATTCTGTTGGCTTATGAGTCTTCCCTGCCTGGTTACTATTGGAGATTGGAAATGTTGATTCCTGTTCTAAAAGTGCAGATAACCTTGCTCCTTGGGGATTACACTAAACATGCCTATAGAAAAAGACTAGTGAACTCTTTAAGAGCTTTTCTAATCATATAATCCTGGGTCCTACTCTCAGTTTTTCTGCTTGCCAGCCGTGTGGCCTTGGGCAAGTTTTTGAAAATTTTCAGAGGCTGATTCTCTTCATCTGTGACACCAGGATAACAAAGCCTATTCTAAGGTTGTTGTGAAAATTCAGGGAGATAACTATATGAGCTATTGTGTGAGATAGTTATATATTCTTGGCATGTAGTAAATATGCATGACATGTGTGCCGTCAGTAACAAGCCTGAGCAAGACAGTGTGGAAGTCTGAGGCTGTGAACAGGAGTGTGGAGGTGGAGGCAGGTGGAGAAGAATGTCACAGAAGAGCACGTCCTCGCCTCACCGGAACCCTGAGTGCCTGCTCAGACACTGGCACCTCATCTCTGATCTCTTCTTATGTGTAGAAACAAAAATATGTGTGGAACCTGGTAAAAGACAAAATTATGACAGGTTGCGTTTAATAGGCGACTGGGCCTTTATTTGTGGTCTTATAATCAGATGCATCTCACAGTCTCCTTGTTATGTGGTCGTTTGCCCACAGAATCACTTTGGTCTTTGATGTTTTAGTTGATTGTGTGAGTCTGTGTTTCCCCTCATGACCATGCTTCCAAAAGGGAAGTCCACCACAATTCCAGGTGAGCCTGAAGCAAAGAGAGAGGCTCACAGTGGAAGTGAAGGTAGAAATAATTAAGTGTTGGGAGAAAGGTCAGATGCCACCCTTCCCTGGGAAAGCTCCAGTCACTTGGTGATCGGAGTAACTGATTACAAAGGATGAAATGAGAAGAATGGAACCTGTTAGAGCCAGCACTCCCGTGAACCCACCAGTTATTACTAAGCAGCGTGGGGTATTACCTACTGAAATGGAAAGGTTACTATTGATGTGTTTAGGAGATCAAAATAAACACAACATTCCCATTAGCCTAATATTGATGCAACATTGGTGAGTGTTAACCTGGAATATTCATTTTTGAAATTTCTCTTATCTCCCCCCTAAACTTATTATAAGTGTCTGCTTTTATGTTCTGTTTGTTTGAATTCAATGAAAACTTACACAATAATTTCTATAACTTATAGTACAGGGGTATTCATCTTGTTACCGTATTAAAATGTATTATTATTACCACATATGAGCCACTATAGTATTGCTATTATTATTATTACTATTACTATTGTTATTACTGTTTTTGTGCTGTTCTTCAGAGACCCAAGTTAGTTATAAATTCGATCTAACGGCGTTCCCAGGAAGAGATCTTGTCTGTAACCCAGGGACTGCCTGTATTTACCAAGACTCCGTACAATTTTACAAATATATTTTTACTACGTGGGAGAACATGATTCAGTCAAATGATAGATGGAAATACCATGGTTTGTGGTTCTCCAAAACAACATTGTTTATAGGGTCAAAGAAAGAAGAAATATGTAACTTAGGAAAGTTGCGACACCCTTGAAAATTCTGGTTGTGCTGCAGGAAAGGAGAAAAAACCCAAACACCCCCCTTCCAAATTGCCAAGCATATAAAACTGGAAGAAAAGTCTATAAAATCAAGCCTGATGCCAACAGGGACGAGTTGGCAGATTGGAACAGATCATTGCAAATTCCTGCAGCCACCTGGCATGTGATTTAACTCTTCTCTGAGCTTTTGTTGTTCTGTGATATTTGGGGCTGAATTTGTTCCCATCTTATTGCTCTTGTCAAAAGCAATGATTTTTTTTTTTAAAGGCTGGATGTTTTCTTTTCATTCTTGTTTATACCTTGTTATCCTGCTGTTTATAAGATTGGTCTCTCATACTCTGCCTAGGGTGTTTTCTATTCTCATGTAGTTAAAATTGCCAGAGGAATTTTTTGAGCTGTTCTATAATGAAGAGCGGGGGAGCCCTGCTGCCCTGAGACACCCAGTTTGGAATGGCATCTCCCCAGTAAGAGAGGCATGTCACTATTATGAACGTGTGACCACTGTGGAACTTTGCACATTCAAGTATTTTAAATGCTTGAAAGTGGCTGCTGTGTACCTCATTACAGAGATATAGTGCTTTACAGAGATATGGTACAGAGATATGCATGGGCCAATGCCTCCTTGGAGGTGGTGTGGAGTAGCATGAACTATAATTTTTCCAAAGGGCAGCACCTGCCATCTTCCCCCAGCACTGGGTTGGGGATGTTGTTCTTTTTTCTCCTGCCACCCTGAGTCCCCCAACTCCTGTGTCCTGCCCTCACTTTGATCTGATCCTTCTCACCCATCTGGATGGCCTCTGTGCCTTGTGTTTAGATGATGGCCCTGCTGGATCTTAAAATCATGGTGGCCCCTGGAGCAAACGGGAAATGGAAGTTGGAAGTTGTAGATTCTCTAAGCCTGGAACCCAGAAAGGGTAAGGGCAAAGCATAAGCTGTTTTGACTACAATTGCTGTAATTATAATTACAGCTCCTGGCACCAGGAGGGATGGCCCTGAAAAGTGGTGAAGTTGGCCAAGCTTGGCCTTGCCCTTCACAGCCTCTTCAGGCTCTGTCCTCCCAAGACTTATAGCATGTCCTTTGCCTCTGGGTATCCCTCTCTGCTTCTGAAATTGGTTTTCCTCATACCTGCCTCATCAGGGAAGATAGTGCTTGATACTTCAGGTTCTTTCCCCTAGGTGCTGATTTCCTCCCACCAAACTTTCTAATCCCAGATATTCTTCCTCTGGGGCACATACTACTGTATAAATGTGCATGGTATTGGGTCAAAGTAGCCTATGCTGGCTGGGCTTCTCTAGGGTGAAGGGATGTAATGCAACCACAGTTCAATAGGCCTTGGAAGGTGTGTGTTTTTAATTTTAGTTTTGCCCCATATTAGCTGGTGACCTTGGGTTACGTTGCATACTTTATCTGCATATCTACATTCTCACCTGTATGATGAAATTGATGAGTCCATGTTGGCATGTCTTAAATCAGAGTTCCTCAAACTTTTTAAACAGGGGGCTAGTTCACTGTCCCTCAGACCATTGGAGGGCCAGACTATAGTTTAAAAAAAAAATGAACAAATTCCTATGCACACTGCACATGTCTTATTTTGAAGTAAAAAAAAACAAAATGGGAACAACTACAATCACACCTCATGTGGAGTTTGAGGACCCCTGTAAAAATAATATGAGACTTTCACTTCCTAGGATTACTATAATGTTCAAATGAGAAGCAATTGAAAGTTTTTTAATAAATGAGAGAGAAGCTATACAAATGTAAGGAAGGTAGGCAAGAATGTGCCTTAACCTTGTCCAAAATGTATGGCTTCTTGACAGATGTGATGTAGCAGAAAGGTTCAGCCTGGCTTTCATATTTTCTATAACCTCAGTTTGTTTGAAACTCTGTTCCCTTATCCTTATTAAAGAATGCAATCAAACCTCATGGGTTGTCTCAAGAATTGAATGTAATGATAAAAAGTCCCTTCTGTAGCATAGTGCCACTGGACCCTTCATAGGTATTTAATAAAATGTAAGTTCCTGTCTCTTCTTAATGTGTCCTTTAGGAAGTGACTCTAGAGTAGCGGTTCTCAACCTGTGGGTCACGACCAAGAGGAACTGTATTAAAGGGTCATGGCATTGGGAAGGTTGAGAACCACTGCTCTAGAGTCTGGCACAAGAATTTCCACGTGCTCTAAATCTACCTGTGCATGGGGTGGATCCAAGTAACTGAAAATGCTATCAAGGTAGCCAGGAGGAATGATTTAGTCCAAAGATAACATTAAATAGATGTACATCATTCTCTGAAATGGGGTAGATGCTGATGACACAGAGGGTGTTACATGGTGGAAAGTATGGGAAGGCAAATGGGACCCTTGGTTTGGAACAAAATTAGAGGGCACCAGAAATTCTATAATCAATATAAAAGACATTTAGTGAAATATTTTTAAAAAATCAAAATGAAGACAAAACATTCATAATGAACAGAAGATAAAAATTTTAATGGCATTGGCAACACACTGTGCAAAGCCACCTTGGAACCCAGGGCAAAAGAAAAAAGTAGTGACAGTGATCCTATCTTAATATAAAATATTAACCTTTTATTTATCATGGATGTTTTCATTCATTGTGATTTAAAAAGATACTTTTATTATTTTTTATCTTGATTAAAATGTTTTTTGACACCCCTTTAAATTTTGCACTCAGGGTGAATGTGCTACTCACCTCCCTGGTTCCTCATTCCCTTGCCCTGGGCTGGGAGGACAGTCCCTCAATTCCCCACTCCTCATTTTCCCCTGACCCACTCTGGGGTCCTGAGTTTGGTTTAAGTATAATCTAATGAAAAGACTATACCAATTGAAATTCTGATGTTCTTTCCAATCAAATGGCCACAAAGAAAGTTATAGTTTGGAAAGAAAACAGAAAGTAAATCATTCATCAGAAGCTTGGTTTACGTTGGGTGTCAGCAAATAATGGCTAACGGCCTGGCCAGCTGTGTTTGTAGGTAAAGTTAAGTTTTATTGGCACACAGACTCACTCTTTTGTTTTTGTCTCATCTGGGGCTGTTTTTGTGCCACAATGGCAGAGTTGTGTATTTGCAACAGAGACTGTATGGTCTGTAAAGCCGAAAATATTTACTATCTGGGCTGTTAACAGAAAAGGCTGTGGGCCTCTGATTCAGCCAGATGTTCTTGGATCAGAATGTGGGTTTGGCAGCAGTCATTTGGAGATTTATGTAACAGAATTAAAGGATGTATTCAGAGAATATTGTAACCTTCCATCTGTAAGAAGTGGGGGGATGAGGAAATCTGGAGGAGCAGGAGGAATGGGTAGGGTCTGTGTCTGATCCTGCCCCATGGAGCCCAATCAGAGTTCAGCCGTATCTTGACATCACAGAGATAGGAAATGCTTATGCAAACTTGACATCACCCATACTTGGCAGTGAGTAAACGATGGGTTTGTGTTTATTGCATTGTCACATACATGATTCATGGATTTAATTACTTCATTCTGTTAATGCGGTCAGTTTCAAACTGACTTTACCAATTCAGCGAGCATTTATGGAGCGTCTATTTATGCATAAACTGTGTGAGTGGCCTTCATAGTAGTCATCTAACTCTGAGTATGAGCACATAGAAATAGGAAGGCTCTGGAATCATGTTCTGATCCTTTTTTGAGTTTAGGGTAGTTCGGGGAGACCACAGGGAGTCGTTAAGAGGAGAAAGGTCAACTCATGGAAGGCCCGTGAGTGCTGGTGAGGGAGCTGGAACTTTAACCAGTAGCCTAGGAGGCTTCCTTAATCAAGGAAGTGGAAAACCCACACTGGCACTTTAATCAGGATGTTAATTGAGTGGTGGTCTGTGGAGGAGTGAAGGGAGGATGGGAGTAGAAGCAGGAGGAGGGGTCAGAGGTGATTTCAGTAGCTAGTTATGGTTTGTAGTCCTACAGAAATGACAAAGGCCTCAAGTCAGTGAAATCCATACTAATGGAAGGAAAGACAGATCTGAGTGTGCTGGTTAGAGGAAAACCAACCAAGATTCGGCCACTTGTTGGTGGCAGGTTCCTAGTCTCAGAAGTGAGGTGACTAGGAGGCTAGAGAAAGTATTAATAGTCCAGATAAAAGAGTAGGCTTGAGGGCCAAAAATATTAAGTTCAGTTTGATATGTAATGAGGCAGAGATGCTATAAAATATTTAGGGGCAAACAGAGAAGTGAATCAGAAGGAGAGAGACAGACCAGGTAGAGAGGAACAGAGAGACAGAGACAAAGATTGGTGCTGAGATAAAGGTGAAGGGATTATATGAATAAAGATAATCATAGAAGAAACCTACATGGGCATAGAAAACACCTACAAGGGAATGTGTTAGAAGATAAACTCTGAAGAAATAACTATGGTAGGATTGTCGATTAAAAAGGAAATTCAGTTGAAATTGAGTTTCGGATCAACAAAGAACAATGTTTTAGTATAAGAATGTCCTATACATTAAAAAAGTATTTATTATTGATCTAAAATTCAAATTTAACTAGGCAGTCTATATTCTTATTTATATGTTGTAAAATTATATAATTATATTGCAGATACTATATTTATATTATTAAATCTGGCAACCCCTAGATTGGGGGAGTGTCCTCATTTAGGGGAAGATCAGAAGAGAAGGAGACAGTAGAAGAGCCTATGAATGGACTGATAAGTCCTGGGAAAGCCAGGGTCTTGCACTATCATGGGGTGGAAGGGCAGAGCGGGTTTCAGCAGGGTTGAGTAGAAAGGTCAAGGCCACTGCACTTGGCCACTTGGAAGTCAGTGGGGACCTTACAGAAAGCAGACGGGGGCCTGGTTGCAGTGGGTTAAGGAGTAAATAAGAGAGAGGAGAATAATCAGTGTAGACCCTTCTTTTAGAAAGCAGGATGGAGAAGAGGAAGGAGATGGGATTGTCAAGGGTGGCAAAATGGAAGCTAGGTTTGCAGGATCACAGAGGCTGAGGCTGTTGTGCAGCTGGGGGGACGGAGCCAGAGAGGTGGCATCCTGAAGATGGAGGAGAGGTCATGGGGAAAGGATGGATAGAGTGAGACATGGCTAATGCTGGGGGAGAGAATCAGGATGCAAATGGAGGGACCGACCTTTGCAGAAAGATGTTTCCTTCTCATCAGAGTCATGAAGGAAGGAGGGGAAGATGGATAAAGATGTGGTGATTTGAAAGCAGGGACAGGGAAGGCATTTCTTCCGTGTATTTCTTTTTGCTGTCAGACTGTGCTATGAGAGTACATGTTATGAAGGAGGGATTAGGGGAGCAGAAGAGAAAGACTCAGACTCAAAATACTTCTCCTTTGCTGATTGTGCAGGACAGATATGATGAAGAGCTCAAAGGTGCTTATAATTCATCCAAGTGGGAACAATTTATTTTCCTTCCTGTGCCTTCCTCCAGCTCCAGCAATATATATTGATTTACAGGAAAGTTGAATTGCTCACTGGGGAAGGGAAAATAACAGAAACAGAGCTGAACAGCCTCGCTCTCCTCTGTTTCGTTTCAATAGGAGACCCTAGCTGTGAAAGGATCAGGGCCACCTCCCCACATCCTCAGTCAGAGAGGGGCAGCAGGAATGCCCAGTGTTAGGGCATCAGGGAAGACAGGAAGAACCCCCAGTCTGGTGTTTCTGACCCCACCATGCAGACTGCATCATGTGGGGTTAATGGCTTTGCCATGTCATGCTCAGCATACCAGAGACTCACAGATGTACAGGTGACACACACTGATCCCAGCCATCCTTCTGTCTTCTGGGAGCTGAGGTCAAAAGGTGGCCAGGCTGTTCTGCAAATGGGAGAAGATGAGGTTGGGGGGCAAAGCAGTCCGCACTCTCTTCGCTGCTTTTCCTCTCTGCTAGCAAGAGCAGAGATGCCTTTGCAGAGCTGAGGAAGCCTGGGAAAGCTGAGACAGAAAGTTATTTCAAGGAGAGGGTGGGGCAGCGCTGTCTGCCTGGGGACGCTCCCGAGTGCCTCCCCCATCAGAGCACATGAGCATTTCCACGCTTTCTCCCACAACCCTCTCTCTCTCCCTCATCCTCGCCCCCAGTACAAAATCACAAATGAAATTCCTAAAAGTAGACACCACTGCTGTCTAGTTATTTTTAGTACTTGCTGTTAGTATTTATCAAACTTTTCAGTGTTACTTTGTCCTCCCACCCATTTCTCTTCCCGCCTCCACGTGCTGGGTTTGGAATGGAAGGAGCTCCAGAGCAGCTGGTGACCTCACACATATGTCCTTGAGGGCGGACCTTTATGATTAATCTCCTTCACCCCTACCTTGAAGGGAAGAAAGGAAGTTCTCCGCTCCAGAAACCTTGGAGAGCAAGCGAACCCACTCCAATGTCTAGGTGATGCCTAGTTAGGAGCTGGGCCAGGGAATCCACACACATACAAATGTCATGATGCAGAGGCCAGGTAAACAAGCAGAAATAAGGAGGAAACAGATGCTAGAGCAAAGTATAGAAATCCATGGAAACAGAAGAGAAAACTGTACAAATCCATGGGCGCTGAAGGCTGGAGTAAGATGGGGTGGGTTAAAAAGCCCGGAGGAGGAGAGAGCTGCAGCTGGGCTGTAAGCTCTGGCTTAATATTGGAGGGCTGCCAGTTCCCAGTCTAACTGTCACCAGCCGACAGCCTTGCCCAGAGGAGCCACCTTGATCGGTGGAGGATGTGGTCTGATGAAAGGCTGGTGAATGGAAGTAGGACCATTCCAAATGTGAGTTACCTCAGACTGCATTGGTACTGGACCCCTGGCCTGCCCATCGATATGTTCAAAGGCAGCCAAAACAAGTTTTTTCCTCTTGTAACTTGTAAAAAATGTATTGGCTTGATCTTTGCATTCTTTTTCACTTTATTATTTTTCTCAATTTCTAGTAAAATGTAAGAAATGAAATAAAAAGAGAAACCTCAGTGGGTGGTGTAACAGCAAAGTAGAGGCAACTAAGGGAAGAATCAGTGAACTTGTTAAGTAGAATAATAGAAATTACCCAATCTGAACAACAGAAAAAATAGACTGAAAATAAAAAGGGCCAGGACCCTGGGGACCTAGGGGGATATTAAAGTTGTCTAACATGTGTGTCATCAGAATCCTGGAAAGAGAAAGAGGACAAGGCTAAAAAAGTATTCAAAGAAACAATGGCTGAAATTTATTTTATTTTTTTCCTTCTTTTTTTTTTATTGTTGGGGATTCATTGAGGGTACAATAAGCCAGGTTACACTGATTGCAATTGTTAGGTAAAGTCCCTCTTGCAATCATGTCTTGCCCCCATAAAGTGTGACACACACCAAGATCCCACCCCCCTCCCTCCTTCCCTCTTTCTGCTTTTCCTCCCCCCCCATAACCTTAATTGTCATTAATTGTCCTCATATCAAAATTGAGTACATAGGATTCATGCTTCTCCATTCTTGTGATGCTTTACTAAGAATAATGTCTTCCACTTCCATCCAGGTTAATACGAAGGATGTAAAGTCTCCATTTTTTTTAATGGCTGAATAGTATTCCATGGTATACATATACCACAGCTTGTTAATCCATTCCTGGGTTGGTGGGCATTTAGACTATTTCCACATTTTGGCGATTGTAAATTGAGCTGCAATAAACAGTCTAGTACAAGTGTCCTTATGATAAAAGGATTTTTTTCCTTCTGGGTAGATGCCCAGTAATGGGATTGCAGGATCAAATGGGAGGTCTAGCTTGAGTGCTTTGAGGTTTCTCCATACTTCCTTCCAGAAAGGTTGTACTAGCTTGCAGTCCCACCAGCAGTGTAAAAGTGTTCCCTTCTCTCCACATCCACGCCAGCACCTGCAGTTTTGAGATTTTGTGATGTGGGCCATTCTCACTGGGGTTAGATGGTATCTCAGGGTGGTTTTCATTTGTATTTCTCTAATAGACAGGGATAATGAACATTTTTTCATATGTTTGTTAGCCATTCGTCTGTCATCTTTAGAGAAGGTTCTATTCATGTCTCTTGCCCATTGATATATGGGATTGTTGTCTTTTTTCATGTGGATTAATTTGAGTTCTCTATAGATCCTAGTTATCAAGCCTTTGTCTGATTGAAAATATGCAAATATACTTTCCCATTGTGTAGGTTGTCTCTTTGCTTTGGTTATTGTCTCCTTAGCTGTACAAAAGCTTTTCAGTTTAATGAAGTCCCATTTGTTTATTTTTGTTGTTGTTGCAATTGCCATGGCAGTCTTCTTCATGAAGTCTTTCCTCAGGCCAATATCTTCCAGTGTTTTTCCTATGCTTTCTTTGAGGATTTTTATTGTTTCATGTTAAATTTAAGTCCTTTATCCATCTTGAATCAATTTTTGTGAGTGGGGAAAGGTGTGGGTCCAGTTTCAGTCTTTTACATGTAGACATCCAGTTCTCCCAACACCATTTATTGAATAGGGAGTCTTTCCCCCAAGGTATATGTTCCTGTTTGGTTTATCGAAGATTAGATGGTTGTAAGATGTTAGTTTCATTTCTTGGTTTTCTATTTGATTCCAAGTGTCTATGTCTCTATTTTTGTGCCAGTACCATGCTGTCTTGAGCACTATGGCTTTGTAGTACAGACTAAAATCTGGTATGCTGATGCCCCCAGCTTTATTTTTATTACTAAGAACTGCCTTAGCTATACGGGTTTTTTTCTGGTTCCATACAAAACGCAGAATCATTTTTTCCAAATCTTGAAAGTACAATGTTGGTATTTGATAGGAATGGCATTGAATAGGTAGATTGCTTTGGGAAGTATAGACATTTTAACAATGTTGGTTCTTCCCATCCATGAGCATGGTGTGTTCTTCCATTTGTTAAAATCCTCTTTATTTCTCACTGTTTTAGACGCTGACAAGTCCAAGATCAAGGTGCCAGCATGTTCAGTGTTTAATGAGGTCTAGTCTCTCCTTGCAACATTATTGCTGCACCTTCTATCTCCTCATAAGGCAGAACGGTGGAAGGGCAAAAGGACACTCCCTTCAACCTGGACCCCTTTTGTACAGGGTGGCCATAAAGTTCATGTGCAATTAAAAATAGCACACGAATTTTATGGCCACCCCATATAGGTGCTGATCTCATTTGTGAAAGAGGAGTCCTCATGACTGCATCACCCATAAAGGCCTTTATTTATTTATTTAGAGATAGAGTCTCACTCTGAGCCCTGGGTGGAATGCCATGACATCATAGCTCACAACAACCTCAAACTCTTGGGTTCAAGATCGCCTTATCTCAGCTTCCCAAGTAGCTGGGACAACAGATGCCTACTACAATGCCCAGCTGGTATTTTTTTTTTTTTCTATTTTTAGTAGAGATGAGCTCTTGCTTTTTGCTTAAGCTGGTCCCCAACTCCTGGGCTCTGGCAATCCCCCCACCTCAGCCTCCCAGAGTGCCCTAGAGGTCTTTTAATACTGCTGCTTTGGGGATTAAGTTTCAGTATGAGTTTTGGAGGGTCCACTGTCATTCCAACCATAGCACTTGAGAGTGTAGGTAGGAGAGGATTTGCTCAGATGGTGGTTAAGTGAGCATTCAACTTCCTAAGATAAGGTTATATTGTTCTGCATGGTTGTCTTAATTTATACTCCCACTGCCTGTTTAATTTGCATTTTCGATTACAGTTGCGATTGCTCATCTTTGTATTGTCCATTCACCGTTCATGTGTTTCTCTTCTATGACATGCTGTCAGATCTCTTGTTTCTTTTTTTTTATTGTGCTGTCTTTTTATGACTGACACGTACCCTTTCTTTATATGAATACTGATCTTTTGTTCATTTTGTGTGTGGCATACTTGTCTCAGAGACTGGCTTGTGTGTTTGCTTTTTTTATTGTACTTTCTGATACACTGAAGCTCTTTATTATAGTTGCAAATTTATCAGTCTTTCCTTTTACGGTTAGCCTTTTTGTGCCTGAAGAACTCTTCTCCCATTTTAGCATCAAAAAGATGTTTTCCTATATTTTCTTCTAAAAGTTTAAACCTTTTTGCTTTTCACAAGCAAATCCTTAATCCCTCTGGCATTGATCTTCGGGTATGGTTCCTCTGCGACTTTTGGCTCAGTAAGTTATTCCCACATTTGTGAGAGCTCTGTATCTTTCGATAGCTGAGCAAACGAGAAAGTCAAGGGAGAAAATCCTCCCATAAGATTTGGGAAGGTAGCTAATTCCCCTGTAGGCAGCCTTGAAACGGTTTTGGTGAAATGACCTAGCTTTCCTTTGCTGTAGCCGGGACGTTCTCGCTTTAGCAATTTTGTGAATGCTGGAGTGTCACATGTTAAAAAGTCAAAAATCCATTAATGTACACAGCTATGATTTGATAATAAAAAAAGTTAAAAATCAAAACAGAACAAAACCTAAAAGCCGTGTATCCCCTCTCAGCATTTGAATACGTAACTCGTCATTGAAACGAGCGATTTGTGGAGGGGAGAAAAGTGTACATTTAAAATTTCTGTTTGTATAGTAGTCAGAGTATGAGTTTGTGGATTCTAGTTCCGTAGAGGCAATGAAGTTTCTTGGAAATATCACTGGACAGGGTGTTGACAGACCTGGGTTGAAGCCTTGATCTGTCATTATCTGGTTGAGAAACTTCTTTGTGTCTGTTAGGATTATGTTCAGTGGCCTGTGAAAAGCACCCTTATACAGTGGTGTGGCCAAATAGAGTTTATTTTTTCTCTTATAACAGCCTAGGAGCAGGTGAGCCAGGCCCACGTCCTGGCTCTTTCTTTTAGGTTAGGCTTCGCAGCATGTGGCTTTTGTCTTCATGCTTGTGAGCTCATGACTGCAAGATGTAGCTCTTCCCCCAGCTTTGTATTAGTGTTTCAGACACAAAAAAGATAAGCAAAGAACAAAAGTGAATTCCAGAGTGCTTTTAAAGCATTTTTCTAGGGCTCCTGCCCAGTAACTTTGTCTTACAACTCCAGGGCCAAAACTGCAGGGCCAAAACTGTTTCACCTGCCCATTGTCCTTAACAAGACAAACTCCTGCCCTGAACAAAATCAAGGTTCCCTAAGAAAAAGTGGTAGACGGGGCATTGGATAGACAACTGGCAGTCTGTGCCCCAGTACCTAAGCTTATAGTCAGAAGGCCTGCCCACCACAGGGTTGTTTGGATGACAGAACAGAAGACCAAGTGCAAGAGTACTTCACACACCATAAATCGTATTTCATAGACAGAGTGGGGATATTCTGATCTGTTTTCTCAGAGAAAAGATCCAGTGTTAATAGGAAGTCCAAGTAAATGGAAAGCCTCGGGTAATCAGTATCTATTGAGCTTCATTCTCTATCAGACATCTTCAGATAACCCAAGCGATAGTGTTTTCATAGATAGAGATACATACCCTCAAATATCAATCTTCAAATTGTTGCCGAGCATTGTCACGGTAGACATTTGTTGATCCCTTCCCCCATTCCCTAGTCCCTTTTCCTCTGCTTCCAAGTGTCCCAATTGTCTAACCATGGGATTCTTGTTTAGAGTGACCCTACTCTCACCTCCAGGGATAAGCTTCCTCGAGGTTAAGCCATTTGATATATTAGATCCCAAAGTAGAGGGACTGATTCAGCAATAGGCCATTTCAATCACCTCAGAACTGTCAATGGGACTGTCATTATACTGACATGCATACTGTCCTCTCAGATGATAAATACAAAATCCTGAACTGCTATAGTCATTTTTCGCACCAAAGAAAGGAGCAGCCTGAAGATGAAGTCACTTCACAGAGAATACCTGTGCCAGGAGAATTGTAGAGAAACAAATGATGTATCAGACTTCTAGCTTCCCCAAAACAACCCTACTTCTGGCTTTTCTTCCCCAGTTCAAGGTTCCAAAATATTCTCATGTTTTGTTATTTCCTTGTGTATGTGAGTTGTGCTTTCTATGACTTAAAACCAAAATATTCCTAAATGAAAGTTTCTATGTATATTCTAGGAAAAAATACACATATATTACAATAACATATTATTTATTCTTTTAAATAACGTGTTATTTAATGTGTTATATGTGTATATTTATATATAAATTAGTTTATTCAGGAGTTTGTTGCCCTTCCTGAATTAAGGCTATAAGGCCTGCACGTTACTAAGAATGCTTATTTCTCCCTATAATAATTTGCCTACATAGCATCTGTCCAAAGGACGTGACAGTGAAATGCTCAGAACTGGTTCCTGCTCTTTTGGGGACTGTGCCTATTACCTTCACAGTACAAGACTCACTCCTAAGTGTTTTGAACCAATTAGGCTAACATATGTCAGCGTTCCTGTAGGTGTGTTTCCTGTTTCCTGTTTTCAAACGCAACTACAGAAGACATAAAAGTAACAGCCTTACATAACTTTTCACCCAGCTGTCAAATGTTCAAGTAAAACACTCACTAATTATGAGTGATCTCCATTGCAGGGCTGTTGACCTACTGGTGATAAAATCTATCGTGCGTGCTACTGAAGAAGGCTCTGAAGTCCCAGGCGCTGAGTGACTGCATACTGTGAGTTACTTTTTTAACCTTTTGAAATGTCTGGGCTTTAAATCATGTAAATTATGATTCAAAACGCGAAGGTGTACCCTAGGTAGGTTTGTATATTTGTATTTTGCTGAATAGAAAATGTTAGCTTGTGTCTGCACTAAAGCTTTTTCATTTTCATTTTTAGCACTTGATGAATTTATATGTTACTGAAAAGACAGTTATATACCCATTTTATTTTGTAAAAAATAAATCCTATTCTCTTTTATGGCAACTCTGATTAAATGGAAACCTTATTTAAGAATAAGAGATTTACTATAACAAAACAAAACAAGAGATATGATAATGAAGTAAAAACCTGGCGTGTTGCTTCCTGGAAAAAAAAGGTAATATTTGCCCCTACTTAACTTCCAAATTGACTCATTCAGTGTGGGAAATTGAAGAGGATATTGTGCAACCAGTACATGGCATGTTTTCTAATTCAGAAAAGGTCCTTTTGAAATTCTATTAGAGTATAATTAGGGCAACAGCACTAGTAACAGTGAATTTCCTGTTGAGAAAGAAACATTATTACCTTCCTAATTTGTTGATATGGGTCTCAAAAGCCATCTTATTGAATAGTTAGGAAATTGGCTTTTCAGGAAGGGAAATCTACTAGTATATGAATTCCTTGGATATTGTTCAAAGTAAACTAATGGCCTCAAATGAGAGCAAGTGGAAATTTGAGGCACTATGGCTTCCAGGGGTGGAGGACCTGTGGCATTCTGATTTCAAGGTTGTTCTTTTCTAAGCCCTAAGGGAAGCAAGAAGAGCTTCATCTTTCTCTTCTGCACCATTTTTAATAAAAGAATTTGTTATATAAAATTTGAATTCGGTCTAAAGACTGCACTTAAGGACCTGGAAGGCCACAAGTTTCTTTAAGGTGGCAGGTTCTCCGACCCTGAATGTTAATCTAGTATTTGGCCAAACAGTTTTGTGTAAGGAACAAATGGGGCGGGGGGTGGAGGGAATGGAGCCAAGAACAAAACCTTCTTTTGTATTTTGCTCTTATCACAGGGAAGATCAGTTGATACAAAAATCAAACTTAAGTGCACTTAACTCTTTCTCATTCTACCTCCTTTCCCCCCATTGAAGTCTCTGTGGTCTAATTAAGTAGCAGATGAGCAACACAGCTCCTTCAGGATGTAGGAAAAAAGTGAAAGTGAGAAATTTTTATTCCAAATACGGTGAGCCAGTGCTTTTAATGAGATCTGTAGAACAGTAATAAAATATTTGAAGGCATATTAAGCAAAATTTATTTTTTTTCCTTTCATGACATTGAGGGCTAAGTCTTAATATCTTTGCATTTCTCCTGTGGCCAAGATAGAATTGTGCATTTAAATTGGTAATGGGCAGACGGACTGAGAAGCTCTTTCTTTTTGTGATAATTTGGTTGAACTACTTAAGATTATCACAACCCTAGACATGGCAGTAGCCACTGTTTCAGTTCCTTGAATCTTTCTGATATCAAACTAAAGCATAATAGGAAAATGCCTATTTTTGTCTAAAGACAGTAAACCATGAGTGTGATTTAACACAGAAACCCTTGACATGGAGGGGCAGAGAATGAATATAATGTTACTGGCTTCTGGTAATTTCTGCCCCTCTCCTCCCTGTGAAGCATCTAGGTCTTTCTCTGTGTCTGTGATCTTAGGGTCAGGGAATTCCTTAGCATAGTTTCCCTTCTAGAGCAGTGGTCCCCAACATTTTTTAGCTCCAAGGACTAGTTTGAAGGAAGACGATTTTTCCACAGATAGGGAGGGGGGGAAGGATAATTTTGGTACGAGTCTGCAAGCAATTGACGTATCATGGTCTCTGTGTAGTCAAACCTCTCTGCTAATGATAATCTGCATTTGTGGCACTTCCCAGCATCCCCAGAGCTAGCATCACCACCTCAGCTGCACCTCAGATCATCAAGCATTAGATTCTCATAAGGAGCGCACAACCTAGAGCCCTCCTCACATGAGCAGGTTACAGTAGGGTTCATGCTCCTATGAGAGTCTGACATCACTGCTGATGTGACAGGAGGTGGAGCTCAGGTGGTGACACCAGCAGTGGGGAGTAGCTATAAATACAGATGAAGCTTTGCGGACTCGCCTGCCTCTCACCTCCTGTTTTGTGGACCAGTTGGGTTTGCAGGCAGGCCTGGCCTGTGGTCTGGTCGTTGGGGACTGCAGTTCCAGAATGAGCTCCAAATAAGCTGTACTTATCTCTGGTTTACATAGAGCAAAAATACACCACAGGAGTTAATACTACAGACTTACAGCATCAGCCAGATCCAAAGGTCAATTTGGATATGAAATTGATGGAAATCTCTTGGGGCAGTGCAGAAGCCAGTCCTGGCATGGTACCCTTAGCTGAGAGAGTAGTGGGCAAAGCAGCACCCGAAGGACCTCACTACCGGAGGCCAAACTTCCTAACAGGGGTTTTCCAAAAAAAATGGCTTCACTTAGCAAACACCGCTCAAATGTCCTGGGCTTTTTGAAATTTTGTTTAAGAATTCCAGACAGTCCAGTAAAAATTGCCTAGTGGCAGAGATCCAAATAACAACAGATAGGAAGAAAATATGTAAAGAAGTTGTTTTAAAGTTAAGTATGAGAAAAGACTCTAGGTTTACAATTATTACTGATTTCCTGTTGTTTGGTTTTCTATCTTTAGACCCTGAAAAACCATATTATTTTGTCTGGACCCAAGAAATCTATACTTTCTGCAAGGTTTCCCATGTGACTAGCTTCTCAGTTACATTATGTGGAATTACATTTTTTTCTGTAGTTTTCTAAACTAAAGAGTTCTTTGCTCTTCCTCTTAAAAAAAAAAAAAATGAATGCTGTTGCAGCTCCCTTAGTCTGGGAGCTCACTACTCTATTTTCAATGACCCATAAGTTCCTCTATGTCAACAAAACACCCCATTTTGTTAACAGAATACCTTTCATTTAGGAACAATATGGGAAGAGATTATCTCAGAGGCTGAGAACATAAGCCTCCACATATTCAGAGGATAATTGAAGTATGCTTCCAGATGTTTTCAAATATAGCCACAGAAATAAATACTGATTTGATTCCCTGCCAGCTGTCTTCTACCCCGTCATGTTCTTAATTCCAAAACAGCTAATAAATTCAGTGAAAAACAAAAACAGATTGCTTTTGTATTGTATTAGTATGTAGAAAAAGAATAGAAAGAGAGCAGTTTCTTTCCCAGCAGTTTTGCAATAGTTTTTTTTTGTGTCATGTAGACATTGAAAAACGTAGTTTGCTGGAGATAAATGATGATTTCAAAGAACCAAAAAGTGTTGATTAAGTACCTGCTACCTAGGGGAGAAGGATAAGATACAACATGGACTTACATATTTGGTAGCTGATTATGTTCCTAGAACACAACTCATTTATTCATTTAAGAAGTATTTATTGAGCACTTGCTGTGTTACAGGAACAGTGCTAGATGACAGGGACAATAGTTGAGTCAGGAAGCCTGGTTGCTGCCTGCACCTGGGTGGGTGGGGGTGGGGTATACATTAATCAAATAATGTACAGATAAATTTTACAGATGTGATTAAATATTATGATGGGGAATGAAAGAAAATGACAGGGAACTATGAGACTATAGAATGCAGATATTATACCTGGTCTTGATGGGGATGAGGAAGGCTTCCCTGAAAACGTCCAAAGGTGTTAGGGAAGGGCAGAAAATGCCCGAGGCAGAAGCCCTGAGTTAGAAGGGAGCATGGAGCTTACTAGGAAGTGAGCCAAGGCCAGTGTGGCTGGACAGCAAGGGACATGAGGGGGGGACACTAGAGAGGTGGAAGGAGCCAGATTATGAAAGACTTCATAGAGAAGGAACAAATGAATGAACACCAGTAGTTTATAACAAGGAATAAGTCCTATTGTCTCCTATTATTAGTGTACAAATAAAAGGAATTTGCAATTGTGTCATGACTGCTGTTTGAGAGAAGGTATTCATTCACTCAGTCAAGAGTGAATGACAAAATCTCTGTGCCCATGGATCTGAACTCCAGTGGAACACACAGAAAATACACTGGTAAGCAAATATGGAGGTTTATGGTAAGTTTTGGTTTATGAGTAAGCACTATGAGTGGTCTTTAGATGGAATTTAAATATTGATTTCAAATATATATCGCATGGCATCTAAGTATGGCTATGCTTCTGTTTGGTTAAATCGAGGTATATGAGGGCTGTGCTGTAAATATTCAGCCATGTAATAGGAAAAATAGTATTCACAATGGCTGGATACTTTTTGGACAGCCCTTGTTTGCTCTAGCAGTCCTGAAATGAAAGTCAGGACAGGTGTTCTTCGTAGAACTCAATTCATGGTCAAAGACTTAGGAAACATTCCGAGAGAGGAAAAGAAGGGAGGGAAATGGACTTTGTATCAGTTTGTTCTTGTTTCTGAGGAACTAGTGATACGACTGTCATCCCTGCACTTCGTCCTGTGTGGTGAGAGGAGGAGAAGGGGAGCAATGTGAAGACAAGTAGAAATGACTGAGGTTAACACTAACGGAGAATGGTTTGAGAGGGAGAGCATTTCTTACAAAAGACCTTAGTATACCTTACTGTGCCCTTACTATAATATACCTTGTAGATTTTGCACATTTGGCATCGCTAGAAAAGGTTCACATCTCATGATCAATGTACATTTTTAAGGAGAAGGACGTCTTTACTACATTCCCAAAAGCTGGTATTTGATGTTGTTTCTTCAAATTATCAGTGACTTACAACTCAGAAAATAATACACAACCTGGAATCTTGTTTGAAGTTTTCATTCTTGCTTGTCTGTTCAGAAGACCTGCTTGAAAACTTCCTAATGACAACATTTGCATCTCTACATATAAAGTATTACTGACATTGATGGAATTAAACCAGGGAACCTGTGTGGATCACTTTCGGGTCTTGGTTGCAAAAGTCAGAGGGTTTGATATAAGTATTAATAGTTCCTTATATCAATGGGAGGCTTGATAATTCTATTTTGATCCTCAGGAACTTCTTTGTTTCTGACTTTCAGTTTGCATGAATCAAAGTGATTACTTCAATATATGCTGTCTGAGCTATAACAAAATACCATAAACTGCGTGGCTTACAAGCAACATAAGTTTATTTCTTACAGTTCTAGAGGCTGGGAAGACAAGATTAAGGACTTATGAACTGTGACAGGTTCAGTTTCTGAAGAGGGCATAGATGGTGCCTTCTCACTATGTTCTCATGGTGGAAGGAGCAAATGATCTCTCTGGAGTCTCTTTTATAAAAGCAATAAATCTAACTTCATGACCTAATTACCCCCAAGAACCCCACATCCTAATGTCATCATCTTCAAGGTTAAGCCTTCAACATAAGAATTTGGCAGGTGGGGGGATACGAAC
Source organism: Nycticebus coucang (assembly GCF_027406575.1). Lineage (NCBI taxonomy): Eukaryota > Metazoa > Chordata > Mammalia > Primates > Lorisidae > Nycticebus > Nycticebus coucang. The sequence goes on along the minus strand of NC_069792.1, from coordinate 64,561,938 downwards.
ATGCAGGCCATAGCATATGCCAAGAGTCTCAGATTTTGGAGGAATTGTAACCAAGGAGCTAGAACCAGGAGCATGAGGCAAACACTCACATGTCTTAAAGTTGTCCTTTACTACCAAGGAAGCATCCCAGGAAGACAGGGAGATTATTCTCAAAGCCTGACTTACTTTGAGAGGGTTTCACAGAGTTCTTATACCCTTCCTGAAAGTTACTATCTTTAGCTAGACATCATCCAGTTCTCTAATCTCTAGCTCAATGGTTCTCAACCTTCCTAATGCTGTGGCTCTTTAATACAATTCTTGTGCGTCGCGACCCACAGGTTGAGAACTGCTGCTCTAGCTGAAGAGCTCAGTATTTGCTACTTTCCCCAGCTGTTTTTTTCTTCAGCCTAAGGTCATGATAGCCTTCATGGTGTCAGAACCATGGAAGGACTTTGACCAATAACTAGTTATATCATTAGGTAACTTTTATAACTGAGGGGTAAGGGGTGGAGGCTATTTCTCTTCTTCAGAATGATAAAAATGTTGGTGTGATCCTTTAGTAAATGACTCCTAAGTAGCTTGAATCAGATCTTGATCGCTTTTTTATTACTTATAGAATTATCATGCCTTACCTATATCAGATAATGGGAATGAATGATAATATCAGACTCATTTATTTAAAAAGTATGTGCTCTTTAGTATAAAATCTACTAAAATAAAATATAAACCTGGCTTCCTAGTGCTGGCATGTCCTTTATAAATGGAGATTATTTGATCAATAATTTAATTTTCCTTCACTAGATAGTTGTCAAAATTCACTTAATTAAAGTTCACTTAAATAAAATAAGGGGACCTCAAAGAAATCTAAAACAATTAGTGTGTTAAGTGGTAATGTTATTTGAGAGAAATGTGTTTCTAGTACAAGAAAAATCCCACAAAAACAAAACTATATTTAAAAACAAAATGGTTTTCTTTTATGCAACTCAAGGGGATACACTGAAACTCTTCAACAGTCTGGAATTGTATTTCTGAAAATGAGAATCACATGGAGTTAATTTAGAATTTACCAATGTAATTTTTACTGGGGAAAACACCTGGGACATGAGTAACATTTTTTTCAAAATTTAAAATGTTAAGACATTAAGAATAATGTACTTGACAATGCTATTTGAACATATTATCTCTAACTTTCAGTAGTTCAAGAGTGTCTTTCTTAAGTGGTAAGAAGTTGCAGTTGCAAGATCAGAGTTTTCATTGAATATTTCATTATATTGAAGTTAACAGCCAAGAAAAACAAGGACATTTGCTATATGTTTTTCCCACCCTTATTAGCCATTTATTTTTCCACGGAACATTTGTATTTCTGGGAAACATATGGCAGATGACCAGAACCATAATTAGCAACAGTTTGATGTTATAGGAATTCAAAATTTAGTAATTTCTAGCTTTATTAGATTAGTGACTTCCTCTGAAATATAAAAGCAGCAAATGCAGATTCTAAGGGTACATTCTGTAGTCACACTTTACGTATATCAACTTATTTAAGCATTGCAATAACAGATAAGAAAAAGAGACACAGAGTTTATTCAAAGTCACTTAAATGGGAAATTGTGTCCTAAAGACTCACCCTAGGGAGTCTGGCTCCAGGGTCTGTGCTGTAACGTTAATACTACAGTGTCTCTTGAGCAATACCACTCCTCTAAAGAGATGAAAGTTCCAATTCCATTGGTAGGATTCTGCTAAAGAGATTACTCTCTCTCAGACTATTTCTGTCTAATGTTTACTTAGTAATTGGGGAATGCTGGAGAACTGGGGAATGGTGGGTAACTGGGAATCCTGGGTAGTCAGGGAATGCTGGGTAACTAGGAATCCTGAGTAGTCAGGGAGTGCTGGGTAACTGGGAATCCTGGGTAGTCAGGGAGTGCTGGGTAACTGGGAATCCTGGGTAGTCAGAGAATGCTGGGTAACTGGGAATCCTGGGTAGTCAGGGAATGCTGGGTAACTGGGAATCCTGGGTAGTCAGGGAATGCTGCTTAATTGGGGGAAGTCATCAGTAGCTCACCTTAAGCAACTTTCTAGTATCTGAGAACCTTTGCATTCCCCAACTATTTTCCTTTTTTTCCCCATAGATAGTCTAGCTTGATCTCTCAAATCCTGGTATTCTAATTTGATTTTTATTCTTGGAAGAACAAGAAATCCCAGGGGTTGGGGCCATCTTTCTAGAAAGACTGTTTCTAAAGAGACAAAAACAATTAAATTGGTCTAAGAACAATTTTGAGAGGAGGGGCCAACTATCCACCAATGGAACAGAGGCAGTCATTTGTCTTGAAAGGGAAAGATGTTACACTTGGGATTGTCATGCGGTGATTGATATCTGACCCCAAGACATGTGGAGGTGCTTTAGGGATTTACTCTAGTAAGCAGATTATTTAATTTGTTGTCCTTCCTGGAGTGGGGTCTTGAATGTGTACATGCAGTTTCAGTTTCTGATGCTTTCCACAGCCTTGGCTTTGCTTTTGCTTTGTTATGTCCCAGAATCACTAATTAATTATGAACCTAGTTCCTTCTGTGCACTTACTAATTGGATGTTTAGAAAAATAGCTCCATGCGGACTTAAATAGTGAGGAGAGAATGAAAAGGCTGAGAGGTGCTGGGAAAGAAAGAGAGACCATAATGGTGATGAAAACCCGGCAAAAACCACCTGAGTTATCCGTTACCCCAACAAACAAGGGTGATAGTTCTGGGGCAGAGAGGTTAGAAAAAAAAAACAATGAAATGCTGAAGGGGGCAAGGTCATCAACAGGGCCTATTTTTGAGAAGAACATTTGCAGGGTGGGAAATAATGCTGCATTGGCTGGATAGCCCTGGATGGCTGGTGCCTCCTGTGTGGTAGGGGAGGTTCTTGAACACAATAAAGGGCCAAGACTATGGAGTCCAACATTCTGACATCTGTGTCTAAACTCATTTAATAGCTGTGGGATGTGGAGCAAATGACTTTACCTCTCTGAGCAGTAGAAATGAAAAATAAAAGCACTTGTGTTATAGAGTTGTGGTAAGGAATAATGACATCGAGTTGGTTAGAGTGTCTAGCCTACTTCCTGGACATAGCTAACTCTCAGTACTGGCCAGTCACTATTACTATGCCGTTATGTTGTCAATTTGATGATGTCATAATAATAAACCATTAGCAAAGGTAACGTGCTTAGCCTGGCATGGTTCAGGATTTAATATACATTGTAGAAGAATTGCTGTTTCCGTTCCTACCTTTCCACTCTCTTTCTGGCCAGTTATTTACTTCTTTTATCTGCTCTCCTTCCTCTCTTCTACTTAGGGAGAGAAGAGGAATTAAAAAATTGGATAAGGAAAGTTCAGCTGTTCAGCTGGGGGCCTTTGATTGTTGGGATATAGCGGAAGTGTGGGAAATGCTGAAAGCAGCCACCAGACCACAGCTGGCCAGATAAACCACAGAGATCATTCGCAGGGCTTGTATCATGATCCTGATCTGCTACTTACTTGGCGTTTAGACATAGGTGATTTGCAATTTCAGATTATAGATTTTATCCCCCATTAAAATGTATACCTCCATGATGGCCAAAGTTTTTTCAATCTCTTTTATTCACTGCTAATTCTCCAGCTATCAGTTCTATCTTTGGGCGGAACCTCCTGAAAGTCCTCAACCAGCCTATAAGTCCTAACACAATTTTCCCTACCCCATGCTACCTGATTTTATCTCCTACCACTCTCTTAAATCTCTCTAGACATAATTTGAAATAGATAAGACTGTTGGTGTATCAGAAAGACTTATCTACCCTGTTTTCCCGAAAATAAGACATCCTCCGAAAATAAGACCTACTTACAGGAAAGATAAGACGTCCCCTGAAAATAAGACCTAGCACATCTTGGGAGCACACCTTAAAATAAGACACTGTCTTATTTTCGGGAAAACAGGGTAGCAGCAATAATGTAATAGAAAGATTCAGAATGAATAAAGTCTGAGGTTCAAATCCTAGTTCTGCCATTATTCCCTGGGTTGATATTGGGTCAAATCATGTGACATATGTTGGCTTTAGCCTCTAAACTGAAAGAATTTGGACTGGAGTGCTCCTAATGGTGAATTTAATGGCAATGACATCCTTGGTTATAGCATAATATGAATTTGATTTATGTATTCAGAAACATTTCTATGTATTTTTGGTCCCTGGTGTGAAATTGTGAATCCTAGTATGGTGAATCATAGGGTAGCAGCTGCTTTCCCACCCTCTACCCCCAGCTCAGGACGTTGCGAAGGAGGAGGCAGTAGGGCCAGAAGCTGACATCATGTCCCACTCTTCCCAGTTCCAAGTCATTTCCATCAAACAGCATTTCCCAAGCATTAGTCATTCATGCCCCATCTCTATGATTTTTTACCATCTCACATTCTACTATGCTATTTTTTTTTACTTAATCTCTTTCTTTAAACAATTCCCTTTTTATATTTTAACTTACATTTGCCTAAGCAGCATTAATAGTTAATGAGTAGCTGTGAAATTGGATATGCCAGGTATTTTTTTCTACTGCACATTGAAATAAATACACAGCCATAATCCACCATAACTATGCATTGCCTTGAGTCTGGAGTAACACGTGATTTGCCTTCTACTCTCCATGAAGCTGATGGGAGAGCCCTGGAGGTTTCACTGCCCTCAGAAACCTTCTTCCAGTGACCTTAGACCTTGGGAGGAAAGACATTAGGAATCCCATTCTAAGGCATTGGAGACTGCTTGCTTTATTTTGGTTTGGAATGTGATATAGAGTGACTAAGCCTTCCCTTTGAAGGAGAGGCCAAGGGGAGCTGGAGGGAGGAAAGAAATATTATTTTACTGGATTGAAAATAGGAATTCACAGCAGAGGAAAGGGATGATGAAAAAGAGCAATTAACTGGAGTAAAATAAAGTAGCAGAAAAGTGAGGAGGGTAGTGTGGAAATAACTGGAGAGAAGTGCAGCCGCTCACAGAAGCATGGACTTAAATGGAAGATGAGAGACTTTGCTGAGCTCGTGTCCTTCTCATTTTGGACTTTTGGACGCTCTCCCACGTATGGTGTGAGAACTGATTAAGTACATCCATAGGCTCCACTTGAAGGTCCAATGAGATGGTTTTCTTCTGGACACTTCCTTCTGGTGGGTCACGCTCTGAACAGGAGAGACCCTCATTGGCACATGGCCTTGGAACAGGTTAGCCCCTCGTTGGCATATTATGGCCTTGGCATGAGAAATCCATTTATTACTACCAGATCAAAATAATTAGATATAATTCTAGATTTCTCTAGCATATTAAGAAAGGGAATGACCTCAGCCTTTGTCATAATACAAATCTGATTGGTTCAGGCCCACATATCTGCAAGGGTTAGTCCAATTTAAATTGCAAATATTTTTTGTTTAAAATCTGAATTCCAGAGGATTAAAATATCTCTGTTTGGGAACATCTTCCCGGGCACACAGCTGAAGTAAGTGCCTGCAGATGGTTACAGCCCTGTTGGGGGGACTGTGTTGGGGTCCAGCATGCATTGTACTAGGCCCCTTTGGAAGCTGATGAATTCTAATCTCATAGAATTTTGATGAGGGGGAGGGAGGGATGTTAAGAGCCAAGTCAGCTGCATAAAGGCCAATTGGGAAAAACTTCTGTATTGTTTTGTGTTTTTTCCAGATTTTTCTATTTAAAAATAGTGCCACTAAGAGAGTGTACTGATATGCTTTCCATCCTCCCCCAAAGAGGACAGGGGCTGGGAGGGGCTGGGAGGCGCTGAGGAGATTGGGGATGGCCCACACTTCAGAAAGAACAAATTTCAGAGAGCCCAAAGACAACAAGCTCTTTGTTAAGCTGTGTCAAGAGTGCTATTGATCACCCTTTCCTGTGATGAATTTAGGAAAAACCCAAGAATTTGATCGCAAAGCACATGAAATGCAATCTCATTTACTCTTCTTCTAAAACTTTCACTGGTATATTTATAGTAAGGTTTTGGTTTCTTTTCCAACTTGAGAGAACACCCATCTGAATTATATTTTTCAGGTCAATTTCTGCCAGATGTTCTTTACGTTGCTTATGAAAATTTTTTCTTTCTTCTTTCTTCTTCTTAGGTCGGAGGACTGTCCCTAGAAGGTTTCCTTTCCCTCATTCCCGATTTATTTTCTCTTCTCCATGTTACTCTCGGGTCTCTTTAGAGGCTGACCCATGGACACAATCTTATTTCTCCAGACCTTTCCCCTCAAAACAAACAAATAAACAAAGCATGTTTGACTTTTCAGGATTTTCATGAATATGTCAAGTCTTTGACAGTCAAACCTTTGTGTGGAGTCTGAGTCTCAGCAGCAGCGGTGGGTTGGCCCCTTCCAGAAGAGAATTCATTGCATGGTGTGGTCCACTGAGTTGAAGTGAGTTTGACAGCCCATCTTGCCACCCTTGGCTGCTTCCGGAAAGCAGCCAAGCAATTGTTTTGTTTTAAACAATATGCAAGCAAAGTAACAGCTTAAATCATTGGACCAGAAGAAAATCAGATTCTTAAGTCCACTTTCTTTTATATGATTTTGCTTTTCGTTTATTTTTGCCTATGAACTTTAGTGAACAAAGGGACTCTGGTGAGTACATGTACAGCCAAATCACCATTTAACAGAATCCCTTTAAGATAAAAAAGAAACTATGGGAAAACGTCTTCTTATTAGGTATTTGTTCTTTCTGTGCTCTGAAACTCTCATTTCTAGCACTGCTCTTTGGTAGAGAAAAGACTCTTTTTTCTGTATATCTAAACCACTGAAGCAATCACATTTCTAATGGGGAAAACTTCTGTATATGAAATCAAGGCGATGTAGGAGGTTGAGTTAGAAAGACCACAACATGTAATTCACTTCTCTCTTCTGGAGAATTAATATTTTGCCCATGCTGATGAACTGGGGTATTTTCTGTTTTTAATTTCCTCAACTTTCAAACTTTAGAATAGTGTATTATGGTGCCTATTTCCTGGGGACAGAAAACACATGTAAATATTTGCAAAATTTGATACAGAGAAATTTAGTCTGAAGCTTGTCAAAAAGATGCATGAAATGAAGCCTCAACAAAATGTTGTTCTTTATTGCATCTGGTTTACCATGATTTAATTAATTATTCTTTGTAGCACATGCCTGAATGATTTTATAACCAATATATAAGTGGGTGGATTACTTAAATGTCTTGATACAAGCACTAATAATGTTGGTCACTACATAGGCATAATACTTAAAAATCAGAATGCATGTATAGATGTTGCCTGAAGTCTTTCATTAAGACAGCCTTTTGAGCCTGTATTGTAAATTAATGTTTGAAGGTGTCTGAGGCAAGCATACACAGCTGGGAGCCTGCAGCCCTCACCTTCTCTTCCTTCCCAGCCCTGGCTCCTCCCATAGGACACCCATGCAATCAGGCTATATTAGTTTCCTATAGCTGTTGTAACAAGGTAATATGAACTTAGTGACCTAAAATGATGCAAATTAATTATCATGTAATTCTGAAGGTCAGAGTCTAAAATCAAAGACTCAGGAGGGCTATGTTCTTTCTGGAGGCACTGAGGGCAGAATCTATTTCCTTGCCTTTCTTGGCCTCTAGAAGCTGTCTACATACTTTGGCTCATCACCCCTTTCTCTTATCACTCTAGCCTCTTGTTTCCATCATTACATCTCCTGCTGCTGACTCTGACCCTTCTGCCCTTTTTAGAAAAATTCTTATAACTACACTGAACTGGTTCAGATAATCCAGGATAATCTCCCTATCCTAAGATCCTTGACTTAATCACATCCATAAAGTCTTTACCATGCAAAGTAACATATTCAAAGGTTATGGGGACTCGGATGTGGATGTCTTTGGGAGGTCAAGCACGGATGTGAACTTCCTGGCCCTACATTTTTCAGCTCTACCCTCCACCATCCCTGCCTTCTATGCTAGTGCTGCTCTGTCTGCCCTTGGGAAGACCTACCCAAGCAAGGGATTACACAGGTCCTTAATTGTTCTGAATTGGACCAATTGGACAGGGAATTCCAGGATCTCAGGCATCTGGAGCGTTGTTAGGATTTTTTTTTTTTTATTAAATCATAGCTGTGTACATTGATATGATCATGGGGCATCATTCACTAGCTTCACAGACCGTTTACCAAGTTTCACATATACCCTTGTAAGATGCACCGCTGGTGTAATCCCACCAATCCCCTTCCCTCTACCCACCTCTCCCCTCCCGTTGTCAGGATTTAGGAGAACATCAGTGCAAGTTCATTGTGGGCACATGCCCTTGGCACTGAGAGTCCTTAATCCATGAGGAGAAGCACAGTCAGAAGAAGACCAGATGGGGCCCTCGAAGGATAGAGGCCCAGATCAGGGGCCACTGCTTGCATCTACAAGCAGCATGATTGGATGCCTGGAGCTGGACTGTGGTCATGTAGAGACTGTCTGCCTCTACTTTAGAAGGCAGAAGAAATGTAGTGCCTGAGTTTTGCTATATCTTAACAAAACTAGAAATCTATTTTTATTTTGTTTTAAACAATATGCAAGCCAAAAAAAGAAAAGGAAATAGCTCTCAACTTTCCAATTTACAACCAACCTCTGGTTTAAGTGAGCAAGCATAGCACACATAGGCATGAACAACGTTCTACTGAATGAGTGAACAATGAGCTTTAAGGCTAAGTTCAGAGATGATGAGTTCATTTAATTACCAAGGCTGCTGAAAAATTCATACCTAATCATGCCACATTGTTTGATTGGTTCATCAGAGATTTAGCAGTCAGATAAAAATGAAAACCATAAGACAAATATTAATAACACGCAAACAATATGGCAGTGCCTTAAACTTGCTATAAATCCTTTTCCATTCTAAATTTCATAGACAAAAAATAAAGTCTATAAATTAAATCCCCTTGCCAGTAAAATCTCTAAAGTTCAAAGGAATTAAAGTCCAAAATCAAAAGCTCTTGTCCTTTTGAGTTAAAAAAAAAAAATCCCCCCAGAATCAAAGTTTCAGTCCATTAAGGTGAAGTTCAAAATTATTTCAGAAACGTGTAAGAAATGACTTTATCATCATGTATTATTCCACAATTATCTATTGAGTTACTACCATGGCAGGCACTGTGTGAGATACTTGGGATAAAGCTGTGAACAAGACAAAAAATCACGTCCTTGTGGAGTTCACACATAAGATAAGAAGCAACATAAACAAGTAAAATGTGTAGTATGTTAGATAGTGATGGTTGCTAAAGAGAAAAAACATGTAAGGAAATTGAAGATAGGGAGGTTTGGAATTTTAGATCCAAGCGATGGGGATGGCCCCACCAAGAAGAGGACTTTTTAGTGAAGGCCAGAAGGAAATGAGGGAGGCAACCGGGTGGATATTTGGCCAGGAAGAGGGAGGATCAAGTGCATAGGCCTTGGTGCTTGGCTGTGTACTGGGAGTGCTGGAGGAACAGCAGGAGGCTATCAGGTCATGGACAATATGGCTTTTCTTATCAACTCTTTATTAAGAGCCTGTTTCTCGTTACCTTACCATGCCTCTCCACCCCGCAGTCCCCTGGGGGTCCCTCTCCTTTGTTGCCTTGACATTTGAGATTCTACCATTCCAGGGAGGCATCAGTAATTAATCCCACCAATCCTGGTCAGCACCGGCATTCCATCATCCTGCAGTACATGGCGGCTTTCGTTAGCCAGTCTTGTTATTTTGTTGGTTGTTAATATCCTTGTGTAGCGAGCAGATGCATTTTCATGCACTGTTAGCGTCTTGGAAAGAGACGAGAGCTCATAGCTCCACAGGTGACTTGAAGCAAAAAGCTCTGTGTTCTCTGAACTATTGTGTGGTGGCCATAGACTCTCTTCATGGATATTATGTGTCTTATAAGATTGATGGGGCTTAGCTAAAATAATATACAGCAGAGATAATGCTTTCAAAAGTATATTATACTGTCTGATTGCCGATTAATGCAGTTCAGTTCTTTGTTCTGCATGTTAGAATCACTTGAGAACCTTAAAAAAAAAATAAAACAAACACTTGTGCTCAGCCTCGACCCCCTGAGATCTTGACTTCATTGCTCAAGTTTGGAGACTGGGCATCAGTGTTTTTTTTGAGACAGAGTTTCACTTTATCGCCCTCGGTAGAGTGCCATGGTGTCACAGTTCACAGCAACCTCCAACTCTTGGGCTTAAGTGATTCTCTTGCCTCAGCCTCTCGAGTAGCTGGAATTACAGGCACCTGCCATAACACCCAGTTATTTTTTGTTGCAGTTGCCACTGCTGTTTTAGCTGGCTGAGGCTGGGTTTGAACCCACCACCCTTGGTATATGGGGCCGGCGCCCTACCCACTGAGCACAGGTGCTGCCCTGTAGTATCAATGTTTTTTTCTTTTTTTTTCTTTTTAAGTCATGTACATAATAGATCATGAATACATTTATGCATTTGTGGGGTACGATGTGTTGATTTTTATACAATTTGGTGTGCTTACATCAAACTAATTAACGTAGCTTTCACTTCATTTACTTAATTATTATGTTAAGACATTTATGTTCTATACTTGATAGATTTGACTTGTACCCTTGCAATATGCTCCATAGGTGTGGTCCCTCCATTTACCCTTCCTCTATCAAACCTCCTCACTCCCCTCCCATCCCCCTCCACTTCTCTCCTTCATCCTGGGCTATAGTTACACAATAAGAAAAGAAAATTATAGGCCAATATCTCTAATGAATATTGATGCAAAAATATTCAATAAGATCCTAGCAAACAGAATCCAGCAATACATCAAACAAATCATACACCATGATCAAGTGGGTTTTATCACAGGGTCTCGGGACTGGTTCAATATATGTAAATCTATAAATGTAATATCTCACATAAACAAAATAAAAACAAAGACCATATGATTCTCTCAATTAATGCAGAAAAAGCTTTTGATAATATCCAGCATCCTTTCATGATCAGAATGCTTAAGACAATAGGTATAGAAGGGAAATAACTTAAGCTTATAGAGACCATCTACAGCAAACCCACAGCCAATATTATATTGAATGGAGTAAAATTGAAAACATTTCCACTCAGATCAGGAACCAGGCAAGTATCAGTGTTTTTAAAAAGCGTGCCTTTCTGCAACAACAACAAAAATAAACAAATGGGACTTCATTAAACCGAAAAGCTTCTGTACAGCTAAGGAGACAATAACCAAAGCAAAGAGACAACCTACTCAATGGGAAAGGATATTTGCATATTTTCAATCAGACAAAAGCTTGATAACTAGGATCTATAGAGAACTCAAATTAATCCACATGAAAAAAGCCAACAATCCCTTATATCAACGGGCAAGAGACATGAGGGGGAACCTTCTCTAAAGATGACGGACGAATGGCTAACAAACACATGAAAAAATGTTCATCATCTCTATATATTAGAGAAATGCAAATCAAAACAACCCTGAGATACCATCTAACCCCAGTGAGAATGGCCCACATCACAAAATCTCAAAACTGCAGGTGCTGGCGTGGATGTGGAGAGAAGGGAACACTTTTACCCTGCTGGTGGGACTGCAAACTAGTACAACCTTTCTGGAAGGAAGTATGGAGAAACCTCAAAGCACTCAAGCTAGACCTCCCATTTGATCCTGCAATCCCATTACTGGGCATCTACCCAGAAGGAAAAAAAATCCTTTTATCGTAAGGACACTTGTACTAGAGTGTTTATTGCAGCTCAATTTACAATCGCCAAAATGTGGAAACAGCCTAAATGCCCACCAACCCAGGAATGGATTAACAAGCTGTGGTATATGTATACCATGGAATACTATTCAGCCATTAAAAAAAATGGAGACTTTACATCCTTCGTATTAACCTGGATGGAAGTGGAAGACATTATTCTTAGTAAAGCATCACAAGAATGGAGAAGCATGAATCCTATGTACTCAATTTTGATATGAGGACAATTAATGACAATTAAGGTTATGGGGGGGAAGCAGAAAGAGGGACGGAGGGAGGGGGGTGGGGCCTTGGTGTGTGTCACACTTTATGGGGGCAAGACATGATTGCAAGAGGGACTTTACCTAACAATTGCAATCAGTGTAACCTGGCTTATTGTACCCTCAATGAATCCCCAACAATAAAAAGAAAAAAGCGTGCCTTTCGAGGTGCTGAAACCACTGCCCTACTTTGCTCTTTCCTCCCCATCACTCACATGACTTTTCACCTGGGTCTTTGTCAAATGTCACTGCCTCACAGAATCCTTCCTTTGCCCTTCTGTCCAAAATAGTCCTCTCCATCCTTGCCAGTGGCTTATAATCCCTTACAAGTGCTTTTGTGTGTTTCAAAGCTTTTAACCTGATGTGATGTTAATATGTGGAATGATAAGAAACTTCATGCAGTTTAGTGCAGGAACAGGACCTGCCTTACCAGGGAGTCATCCTCCGTGGCCAGTCCCCTATTTCTGTGAGCATACCAACCACAGAATGGGATACAAGCCCACGTCCTCCTGGCTGGTGGGGGAAAAGGGCCATGACAGAGGAAGCCTTGGTTGGAAAAACAAAACAAAACCAAAACCTTGTTTTAAGACATTTCAGAGAGAAAGGGAAGGGGATACAATCTTTCTAAAAATTGAAAGCAAGTTTTTGGCAGAGGCCCAGTTGGCGAATGAAAAGAAACCTCATCTCTGCAGTTACAGAACCATTATCTAGATTGAATGGGTAAATCTAGTTGGTCAAAGAAAAAAGTTGAGGTCGATAAAAAAAATAGCCATGAGTGAGATGTGCTCTGATCTTCTGCCCCACACTTCACACTGTGAGAGTGATTTTTAAATAAAAGAAAGTGAGTAGGTTCTGTAGTGAGGGGAAGGTTGAGGGAGGCAGGTGGGAGTTCTGAGGAGGCAAGCAGGGCGGTGCTGACAGGAGGCTCCAGGGTCAGCCCGCTTGAATTTGAACCAGCACCACTGCTGAGTGGCTGTGAGGACTTACAGGCTTGGGTTTCCTTTCTGGACCTTCACATCCTCACCTGTAAGGTAAGGATGACAGGGGCTTCTGGTTCATCAAGATGTTGTGAAGATTAGGCGAAAAAATGTGTAAAAGTTTGGAGCAGAGGGGCGGCGCCTATGGCTCAGTGAGTAGGGCGCCAGTCCCATATACTGAGGGTGGTGGGTTCAAACCCGGCCCCGGCCGAAGTGCAACAACAACTAAAAATAAAAAAATTAAAAAAAAAAAAAGTTTGGAGCAGAGCAGTGGGGAAATATCAGGTACTTAACAAATGTTTATTTATTTATTTATTTATTTTTGTAGAGACAGAGTCTCACCTTATCGCCCTCGGTAGAGTGCCATGGCGTTACACAGCTCACAGCAACCTCCAACTCCTGGGCTGAAGCGATTCTCTTGCCTCAGCCTCCCAAGTAGCTGGGACTACAGGCGCCTGCCACAACACCCGGCTATTCTTCTGTTGCAGTTCCGCCGGGGCTGGGTTTGAACCCGCCACCCTCAGCATATGGGGCCGGCGCCCTACCCGCTGAGCCACAGGCGCCGCCATGTTTATGTATTTTTGTATTAGGATATAAAAGTATAAGTTTATTTTATATTAGAGAGGGAGAAGAAAGTGGGGGAAGGGATGAGAAAAAGAGAGCAGAGCGGGGCATGAGAGAAGGAAAAATGGGAGGGAAGAGAGAGAAAAGGAGTAAGCGAACAACGTGGTATCCCAAAGAAAAAGGGGAAGACCAGCTGCTTAGCAAAAGTTTCTATTGGTATTAAAAAGTAGTGAGCTACCAGAGAAAGCTGAAAAACCTTTTCAGTCACATAGCACTAATTCCAGGGAACCAGGAACCGGGCATGTGACCTGACTTTGAATCTCCCCCAAATGCTGGAAGGATTTTCTATTTGTCCCTGTTAGAGAAAACTAGTGTTCGATTAAATACTAAATGACAGTAATCAAAATTAGTGACAGCTGTACATAGGTATTTGTCATTAAAAATTTTAATCAAAATTGAGTCCCTTCTTTGTTTTGCTATCAGAAATTAGTCACTAATTAATATTTGCTTGTAACGGGAATAGGTTACTTTTAGAAAAAAGCTTAGTAAATTGAATCACACGCTAAATATTTTCCAACTTCTGTCCAAGGCTTAAAAAGATCAAGCCCAAGAAAGGCTCATGGGTCATAATTGAGAAAACACTGTTCATTTGGAACAAGCTCAAAGGGAACTTGGTTAGGGAAAATACTCTAAGTCCCAGAAAATGTCACAATTGCTATAAATAGTTATTAATTATGTAGATTTAATTTCATTTATATCATAACTCTGTTCCTGAAAAACTGTGCCTCAAACAAATTTTTATAATTCTATCAATTTCTCCATTAACTTACATTGTAATCGTGCAATGTTGTCTTTATTTCTGATTGATTTTAATTTCCTAATGAATTTTTAGTCAGACATGGTAGTTACAAACTTGTAGATGAATACCTGAAATGCAACGGCCTTCTTTATTACTTAAGGGCAGCCTGGTGAGGATTTCTTTTGCAAATTTGAGGAATTATTTTTATTTTTGTTGTGATGGTTGCATGACTGTGCTATGACAAACAACTGTTAAGTTCTCTGAGGGCAAGGTATACATCTTCCATCTACCGCAGCACCACCACATGGTGAAAAAAGCACCTGCACGTGAGGCCAAGACCTGGGGACACATGCAGCCTTGACAGCTAACTTATGTGGACAAGGCACCTACTTTTATTGATTTTGTCATCTGCCTTCCTAGCTCCAAAACTCTTAGAGTCTCAGATGGAACCATGTGTGTGAGAAGTGCAACCATCTCTGGGAGAACGCAGCAGAAGCCCAAGGTTATCTTTACAGCAGGTACTCAACACATAGCTGTCTGAAGACTCATTGCCATGAATATATTTGTTCTTTTTTTCTTTTTAACAGTTATTTTCTTTCTTTATTTTTTTTAATTTCAGATTCATAGGAGGGTAGAAATGATTAGGTTACAATGTTTGTGTTTGTATTTTTCTTTTAGATCGCAAATTTTGCAAGTTTACTTTTCTTGAAGCAGACTTTGGTAAGCTTGTTTTGTTTTAAATATCACACATATGGTCTCAAAATACGGTATTTTGGCCTGCTCAGACTGTGTCTTGCAGGCTTTTCACGAGTTCTTTGTTCCCTCTGCTCCTCCCATCCACATGTTCAATCCATGTTGTTAGCATTTCTATGGATATTGTTCGTGACAGCTAGAACCCCAGTGGTTTCTCCCAGTGTGGGCTGAGTGGCAGGAATGTAACGAGCTCCACGCTGAACTTACCCCAGGCCAGGGATACCCCAGTGACTTGCCCCCTCAGCCCTGCTGACCACTCAAGCCAAGAGGAACCTTTCCTGCATTAGTTTCCCTTTGCTACTATAACAAATTACTATAAACTTAATGACTCACAATAACACAGATTTGCTATTCTTTAGTTCTGAAAGTCAGAAGTCCAGACTGAGACTCACTGGGCTGAAAACAATGTGTGCATGGGGCTGATTCCCTCTAGAGACGCTAGGGAAGAATCTTTTCCTTGCTTTTCCATAAGTAGAGGAGTGATACATTTTGAGATTTATGATGTTGGCTTTTAAAATAACTTATTTAACTGTAAGTTTTATATAATTTATTTTTTAATAATGGCTGTGTTTAACAATGAGCTCAAAAAATTTTTGAGAATTTAACACAGGTCAGTGCAAGGTAGTTACAGCCCGTGACTGCCTTTGTATTTCTAAATAATCTGCTTATGCTACCGTTTGTTGGTTTTTCAATTTTGACATTACCTCCTTATAATGGAAGGTGAAGATTTAGCTCCTTAGAAATCTCCTTCCTTACCACTCCTAGCTCTCCCTCAGTTCTCCAGCGCAAACTTTCTCTTATCCCCCACCTTCTCCCAATTAATAATTTAATAACCGATTGCAAGAGGGACTTTACCTAACAATTGCAATCAGTGTAACCTGGCTTATTGTACCCTCAATGAATCCCCAATAATAAAATAATAATAATAATAATAATAATTTAATAACCATGGGATAGAACAGTATTCACTCTATATGTTATTATAGTTGCCTCACTATAGCTGACACATAAACCATGTGGCTAGATGTGATGTGATTACATTTCCTTTCTTGTATAACTATTTTTTATTGTTTTGGAGTTAATTGCCAATGCCTGTGATCCGGAACCATTCTGTCAGTAGGGTTCGCCACTTCTGGTATTCAACTACTTTTTTCTTTGTGTCTTTCTTGGAGACGTCCTAGCGGAGCTCCCTGTGGTCCTATTTCAACCAGGTCTGATCATTCTCCAGGTCTGCTTACGTAACTCCATTCTGAGAATGCGTTACATAATTGATCACCATCTGGGAAAATCCTTCCCCTCTTTCTCTTGTTGGATGTTTCCTGGTCTCTCATATCTTCCTCTTCCTTTGTTTTCATCCTTATTTTTATAGAATATAACCTCTAGTCGTTTCCTGAGAAAAACATCTTAAGAAAGGGTACATTGGAGGTAATTCTGAATACTTGCGTATATAAAAATGTATTTATCAGAATCTGATTCTTGATTTAGAGATTAACTTTATATACAGTCCTTCACGAGGAAATTTTCCCATTAACATTTTGAAGATGACATTCCATTATCTCCTACCTTTCATTGAAAAGGGCATTTTGTTGGCTACTGTTGCTGTTGACAAGTTTCAAAAATGCAGTTCTGAAACTAATGTACGACCTTCACATGAAAGCTATAACCCAGTTACAACCTAAGAATAGGGAGAAGGGGGAAAGGGAGGGGAGGGAGGGGGGAGGGAGGGAAGAGGATTAACGGGATTACACCTGCGGTGCATCTTACAAGGGTATATGTGAATGTGAAATGTGGAATGTAAAGGTCTTAGCAAAATAACTAAGAAAATGCCAGGAAGGCTATGTTAACTAGTGTGATGAAAATGTGTAAAACGGTCTATGAACCAAGTGTATGGTGTCCCATGATCATACTAATGTATACAGCTATGATTTAATAAAAAAAAATGCAATTCTGATTTTTAAGTCTTATTTTAAAAAGATCTATTATTTCTCCCCAACCTTTTGAATCTTTGCTGACATTCTAACAATTTTTCAAGGGTATGCCTTATTGAGGTCTTTTTCATTTATTGTGCTGGGCCCATGGGCGGGTGCATGGGCACATTTAGTCTGGAGGCTTGGGCCCTTCATTTTGGGAAATTTTCTCATTTTATCATTTGGCAACTTACTCTCTGATACTTTCTCTTCCAGAATCTCTGCTATTCCCCACTGGACTTCTTGGTTTGATGCTCAGCTCTTATTTGCCTTTCTCTTTATTCTTCTCTTTGTCTTCCTCCCCCTTCTTCTCTTTGTTTTGATATTGCATAGGGAGATTTTCTAAATTGTATCTTCAAAATCATTTTAAAAATTTTAAAAAGTAAAAAAAAAATTTTAATTTAAAAAATTTTAAAATTTTAAAAATTAAAAAGAAATTAAATTTAAAAAATTTTAAAATTTTAAAAATTTCTGCTAGCACATTTTTATTTTCTAGGATCTCTTTGTTAATTTACCATGAGTTCTTATTTAACCTCCTATTCTTGTTTCAAGGATATAAATCTTGCCTTTCTGAGGCTGTTGATAATTGTCTTAAGTCTCCTTCTGCTCCTGACACTTCTTATTTCTTCTTTTATTTCCTCTCGGGTTTTGTTGCTTGTCTTTCTCTACAGACTGTTCTCAAATGTCTGACGATTCTCAGTTTTCCATTTGTAATTAAGCGTAAGACACCGAGAAGCTCACCGGAAGCTCTGGGTACAGGAATGGAGTTCCTTGGGATTTTCTGCAGGGCTGTCAACCAGATACTTGTTCATTTTGTTGTGGGACCCATTAATATCTGCACTGCAGACTTTTTCCTGGGGCTATTCTATTTATCCCAAGAGAAATCTTCCAATTGCTTGCCAGGCTGCTGACATTCTAGATGTTGTGTGTGGTTCTTTACAAAGAACTTTGCAGTCCCATCAACAGTGTAAAAGTATTTCCTTCTCTCCACACCCACGTTGCGTCTGCGGCTTTGGAACTTTGTGATGTGGAGTATTTTCATTGGGGTTAGGTGATATCTCTGGGTGGTTTTGATTTGTATTTCTTTAATGATAAGGGACAATGAGCATTTTTTCATATGTTCATTAGCTATTCATCTGTCTCGCTCAGAGAAGATTCTGTTCATGTCTCTTGCCCAGTGATAGATGGGATTGTTTCCTTTTTGTATGGATTAATTTGAATTCTCTATAGATCCTAGTTATCAAGCCTTTGTCAGATTTGTAACATGCAAATATCTTTTCCCATTCTGAATGTTGCTTTAATTGTTTTGTCCTTAGCTGTTTAGTAGCTTTTCAGTTTAACTAAATCTCATTAGTTTATTTTTGTTTTTGTTGTGATTGCCACTGAAATATTCTTCGTAAAAATCTTTTCCCAGGCCAACTTCCTCAAGAGTTTTTCCCACACTTTCTTCTAGGAATTTTATTGTTTCAGGTCTTAGATTCAAATCTCTTATTCATCTTGAGTCAATTTTTGTAAGTGGTGAAAGGTGTGGCTCCAGTTTCAGTCTTTTACATGTGGTTATCCAGTTCTCCCAGCACCATTTGTTGAATAGAGATTCTTTTCACTAGTATATGCTTTTGTTTGGATTATCAAAGATCAGATGGCTATAAGAGGCTGGTTTGCATCTCTTGGTTTTCTATTTTGTTCCATATGTCTGTGTCTCTATATTTGTACCAATACCATGCTGTTTTGACCGCTGTGGACTTGTAATATTACCTAAAGTCTGGTAGAGTGCTACCTCTGGCTTTGTTTTTATTACAAATTTATTATTAAAAATTGACCTGGCTATACAGTTGTTTTTTTTTTTTTTCCAGTTCCATACAAAATGAAGTACTTTTTTTTCTAGTTCTTCAAAGTACAATGGTGGTATTTTAATAGAGATTGCATTGAATCTGTAGATTGCTTTGGGTAGAATAGACATTTTAACAATGTTGATTTTTCACAGCCAAGAGCATGGTGTGTTCTTCCATTTATTAATGTCTTCTGCTATTTCTTTTCTTAGGATTTCATAATTCTCTTTTTAAAGATCCTTCCCCTCTTTTGTAAGATATAGTCCTAGGCATTTCATTTTCTTTGAAGCTACTGTGAAGGGAATTATGTCTTTGATTAGCTTCTCAACTTGGCTGTTATTAACTTATACAAAGGCTACTGATGTGCAGACATTGATTTTATACCCTAAGATGTTATTGTATTTCTTGATCACTTCCAAGAGTCTTGTGGTTGAGTCTCTGGAGTTTTCTACATATAAAATTATATCATAGGCAAAGAGTGAGAGTTTGACCACCTCTGCCCTCATTTGGATGTCCTTTATTTCTTTCTCTTTCCTGTTTGTATTGGCTATAAATTTTAGTACTATGTTGAATAGTAATGGCGATAGTGGGCATCCTTGTCTGGTTCCAGTTCTAAGTGGAAAACCTTTCATTTTTACTCCATTCAGTATGATATTAGCTTTGGATTTGTTGTAGATGGCTTCAATCAGTTTTAAAAATGTGCCATCTATGCCTATATTCTTAAGTGTTCTTGATGGAAAAAAGATGCTGATTTTATCAAATGCTTTTTCTGCATCTATTGAGAGGACCATATGGTCTTTGTTTTTGCTTCTATTGATATGGTGAATTACATTTATATATTCGCATATGTTAAACTAGCCTTGCATCCCTGACACAATGCCTAACTTGATTATGAGGTATATAAATGTGTAGCTGTAATCCGTTAGCTAAGATTTTATTGAGTTTTTTTGCATCCATATTCATTAGTGAAACTGGTCTATAGTTCTCCTTTTTAGTTGGGTATCACAGAATGTCTCTGAGTGAGAAGAAGTGCGCAACTGTATCCTCTTGGCTGTTCAGTATTAGTCTGGGCTTGGATGGGAGCCAGGCTGGAAATTCACCATACCAAAGAGAAACTGAGGGCCTGTGCTCCCAAACAGGTCTTATTGCAGCTGTCTCAGTCAGAAGAATTATGAATCAGAAACAGACAGAATTTGAGGAGAAAGGGTAGTGTTGCATGAAAGTTGAAATTTAAAGCAATTTTTAACATCCTATTATTTATTTATTGTGTTGCTATGACACAACCTTATAGTAGCAACACTTGGCTTGGTATTGCCTTCATTTACTTACTCAGTTGACACTTGGGATTCAAACGAGCTCACCGCATGGTGGGGAAGAGAGTCATGTATATAATATACCAGCTGAGCTTCTGCATCATCTTCACAGGCATTCTCTGGCTCCTTCCCCTCAGCCCCAGCAGCCTCATCAGGAAGCTGTGACCCATGTATCTAAGCCATATGCTTGCTTCTAATGCAGGCTTGCTCTGGCTGCAGTATCTATGGGGCATGCCAGTCTCTCCCCACTGGGCCAATGCCCTGGCTGCATTACTGATCCCAGTATCCCCAGGGCCTCACAATGCCTGCTATGTTATAGATACTCATTAAGGTTTGTTGGATAAGATGAATGAGGGAATACTGTAAATGCCTAAATGTGTGTTTCACATGCCCATTCTGAATCTGTTGCCTTAAGATTTTTAAAAGGAACCACACAAGGTTATACCAAAAAGTGTAGGGTGGGGAAATTGGGGCCTTGCCACTTGTGGCCTTCTGGGCCCTTAACTGTGGCCTTTTGACTGAATCCAAATTTTACAGAACAAATCCTTTTATTAGAAGGGGTGCAGCTGAGAAAGATGAAGGTTTTCTTGCCTTCTTTGATGCTTAAAAAAGAACGATCTTGAAATTAGAAGGCCGCAGGTTCTCTACACTGTTATGAGCATAAGGCCCATATTTTTTTTTCATGGGAGACTAGAAAAATGATATGTTTATTCCATAGTAAAATACAGTTTTGGATTTAATTAAACTATTGATCAATTTCTGATCTTGTATTAGGAGGAATGAAGCATTAAGAAAAAGAAACAGATTGGAGGAGAGACCAGGAAAATTAGACAATAGAATAGAAAAATGCAACAAATGAGTGGGGAGTAGAAAGGAGGTTAGTGGAAGAGAAAAAGTATAGGGGCTGTAGAAAAGTGAGCATGAGAGGTGTCTGTTCAATGCGCTTTGGGAACACAATTCTCCCCCAAAATGCTGTTTGGTGTCTCAGGTGGCAAGTGACCAAGTTGTATGAAATCAGATTAGAAGTAGAGTGAAGCAGCTGCCAGCACAAGCCTACTCAGGCACCAGCACCCACCTCCGGGCCAGCAGCTGGTGTGCACTCCAAGTGCAGACCCCAAGGGCAGTCCCAGGGAGCACCTGCTGTCATATTTCAGACAACTCAGAGACACCTCCTTGGCACAAAAGTATGCTTTCATCTTTCTGAGTAAACAGCAAGCAGAACTAAAGGTTGCATTTTTTTTAATGTATTTCACATCCCTCATCTTATGGAACTCAAGCCAGCTCTTGTACCAAACCAGATGTGACATCTCTGACTTATAAATCCCTGAAGTAGCAGTTGCTCTTAAAAGTCCCTTTTTTTTTTTCTGTGTGTCTTAATGCAATGGCCTGTAGGTCAAATGGGCCTGTTCCATGACTTTTGATGTCTGAGAGATTGTGTTTCAAATGGATTTGGTTTTCTTAACTTCACATTGGGTTCATGGAAATAAGGTTAAATGGGATGTGTGTGGGGGGACAGAGGGGTCCTTTGGGGAGGCTTAAACAGATGGAAGTTTATTGTCTCTCAAGAAGAGAGGAGGCTCCCGGGCTTTCGTTCCACACTCAGCTGCTCGGTTTCTGTCTGTCAGTAAAGAGCAACAACCAGCTTCCCAGGGACTGCTCTTGACTTCCCACTGGGTCTCCCACCAAAAACCTACAGATCAACTTAGTTCAGTAAAAATTAGAAAATTAAACAGTCTCTTGTTTTTTATTTTGTATAGGAGGCAACTTTTGCTTTCTTATTTCAAGATTGCCCAGCTCTTACAGAAGGTTATTTATATTAGAAAAATACAATTATAATAAACTTAAATCTCATTTCCATATAAAATCATTAGATTTTAGTGCTGGAATATTTTGATCCCTCTTTTGGGCTCTGCCACCAAAAAAAAAAAGAAAAAAGAAAAATTCATAATAAAGATTTCTTAGTTCTTCCCATTTATTTTTGTTGGATCTTTTATTCTTTGATGTCTTCCCATCCAGTTAAACTTAAACCCAAGTGAGAAATTTTAATATATCTGCCATCCAGGAGGTTTTGAAGCTGGCCTGGTCAGATTTTCTTGAGTTTTTATTTTTTTGTCTTAGAGCTTTTGTTTTAAACACTTATTTAACATGTAACTAAATGCTTGATGGTATTGGAAGTACTTTATGGATGTCAATTTCCTTAATGCTCGTAAAACCCTATGAGAGGTTCTGATATTCCTTCATTTTACAGATAAGGAAACTGAGGCAAAGAGTGGTTAAATAGCAGTGATGGAGCTGGGGTTTGGATATGGGCAATCTGATTCTAGAGTGCATGTTCCTAACTATTATGTGAGCTGCCATGCAACTATCTTCCAAATCAATATTCTAGATCAGAGGATAGATAATGGCCCACAGATTCTGTATAGCCCTTAAACAATTCAGAAATTTTAAAACAATACCAAGCATTGTTAGGCTTGCGTTACCACTTGGCAACAACAGCTGAGTGTCAGTCAGCTGTTTGGACAAGGCACCGCTCTGCAGTTTGCACAGTCCCCAGCACTGCAGACCACAGGGTCCTGTTAAGTTTCCTGTCTGACTCGGAGCTGCTTTGGAGCTCATCACCTGTATTCTACCTGATGTGTGTATGGACACTGATCCAGTGTGGCAAGGGCCCGCTCCAAAATGCAGTTCTTGATCTTCTAAACACCTAATTTGCTCATTTCTCCCTATAACTGGATTTCTGGTAAGTTCTGTCTAAGGGTCAATCTGTCCCAAAGATGAAGATTGAATGGGAGTGGGTCACTAGCTCTTACCTGGGATTCCACACCCCCATTGTTTTGGTGGTGGTTCTCTCCAATTGTTTATGACCTTAACACAAGAGCCAGAATTAGATCACAGGATAAGCCAAACTTGCAAATGGTAGTGAAAGGCAAAGTTTGAAGGTCAATACCAGCCCTAGGTCTGAGCGACCAAGGGCATCACAGAGGCCAGAAGTTCAGAGTTGGGTACAGATTGAGTCAGAAGAATGGGAGAGTAAAAGGAACATGATATGGTGTAGCATGTCAGAGGAGAAACTCCAGCTGGGCTGGATGCAACTCCCTGGAGGAAGTTACTTAACATCTGCTGAGTTTACACTTCCTTACTCATATGTTCAGGCCCCCATAACAAAATACCTTAATCTAGGTAATTTATAAATAATGGAGATTTATTGCTCACAGTTTTGGGAGGCTGGGAAGTCCAAGATCAAGGTGCCAGTGGTCTCAGTGTCTGGTGAGGACCTACCTGTTCTTCATTTTTGCATCCTCACATGACAGAAGAGGTGGGCACTCTGTCCTTTTATGGTGGATGCACCCTTTGACCCCTTTTAAACCCCACTCATGAAGGCAGAGCCCTCATGACTTAACTACTTCCTGAAAGGCCCCACCTCTTACTACCACTGCAGTGGGAGTGAGGTTTCATCATGAATTTTGGAGGGACACATTCAAACCACAGCACAATAAAACCAAAGCTCCGGCCTCATGGAGTTGCTGTAGGGATTAAATGAGATAATGAACTCCAAGTGCGTAACATGGTGGCCAGTATGATCAAAGGTAACCCAAAGCATCTAGGAGGTCTTGAATAGCTACTGAGAATTCGGATGGATATCTACAGTTTGTCTGTGTGCAAAGGCAGGAATGGGGTGTGGGGGAGTCTGATCAGCTCTCGGGGCAAATCCTAGACAGAGTTTGATCATTTATGACCTTATATTGTGCTGCCATCATTTATTTTGTTTTTAGCATATTTATTTATATTTAGCTAATTTTTATTTTCAGAAGTAAATGTGATAGATGAGAGAGTTGGGTTGACTGTGGGTAACAATGCTGAATGTTGTCATTATACCATTTGTTTTTTTTAATTTATTTATTTTAGTTTTTTATTTTTTAATCACAACATTTGTATTTTTTTTAAAGTGCAGTTAGAATGGCATATACTTCCCTCTCTCTTTACACCTTGAGATATTGTATGGAGAATGATTTCATAGATGCTTGCAACTTAAATGACTTACAATTTTGCATTTTGTTATTTCATTACATTGTTTCTCCTTTTCTCTCTTTCTTCCTTAGAGCAATTCACCAATTTGTCTCATTATCCAACTCAACATTTCACAAAATATAAGCTAGGGAATAGTCATTCCATAAGATTCTCCAGGAATCTTATGTTTTTTTGTGATCAAATACATTTAGGAAGTGCTTCCAATTTTATCTCCCGCTTTGAAATTTGCTGTACGTGTTAAAATATATACAAGGCTTTGAGTTGTTGTAGAGTAAAAAATACAAAACACGGACACCTAAAGCTTTTAGTCCAATACATCTCAAATGTATTTTGCCATGAAACTTTTCCTCTCTCAGGTAAACCCTATTCACACTCTGCTGGAGCCACTTGGAGAACTGTTGATCTGGGCTATCATGAAGTGACTTTTTAACCTTGGAACTGGATTGATTATCATTGCTGCTTCTTTCATTAAAGGTGTCTTATTTTATATTTATAGATTTATCTAACTCCCAACAACCTGCCTTAAAAAAGAAAACCAGATGATGTGTCTTCTACCCTCTGCTTCACACAAACTATATTTGAAAGGGCGGCGCCTGTGGCTTAGTGAGTAGGGAGCCGGCCCCATATACCAAGAGTGGCAGGTTCGAACCCAGCCCCAGGTCAAACCACAACAAAAAAATAGCCAGGTGCTGTGGCGGGCTCCTGTAGTCCCAGCTACTCGGGAGGCTGAGGCAGGAGAATCACCTAAGCCCAAGAGCTGGAGGTTGCTGTGAGCTGTGATGCTATAGCACTCTACCAAGGGTGACAAAATGAGACTCGTCTCTAAAAAAAAAAAAACTTGTATTTGAAAGTGTAAAGAAAAAAAATGAGAAAGTTCATATGCAACCTACACAAGGCTGTTCTAAGACTTTCAAAATTGTATCTTCTAAGTTGCGGTGGTAGAAGACATAGTTATTTTGGTTTGTTGTTGTTCGGTTTGGTTTGGTTTTGGTAAAACATCCAAGCGCCCTCCAATGATCTGTAGATTTGCATATCCCTTTTCTTCCCCAAGTGGCCTTGTATTCAAGGAAAGTGCTAACCTAACACAAGTTCTTTAGAGTCAGTATGTAGCATTTTGTTTTTCCTCACAGGCTCTGCACATGTTTTCTCCCTTCCGCTCTCTCTCATCATTTACTTACAGAAAATAAAATCTATTAGAAAGCAATTTATTCCACACTAGGCTCACTCATGCAGCAGACCAGCTGGTGTGTCCTGGTTATGTGTGGGCAGCCTGGCATCTTGGAAGTGTCTTGGCTCAGGTTTCATCTGGGTTATGTTTCATCTAAGGAGTGCTATAGGGTATTAGCTATCCCAGAGGAGACAGGATTCCAGATAAAGTGAGAGTTTTCCTCTGCAGGGCAGGGACTGATGCCAGAGCCTGGAACAGTCCTTGGACTCTGCTGGGAACCTGAGACCTTGTCAGTGACATGGTGGTTCCAAAGGGCAGCACTCGATTTTTCTGTGTAGCACCCAGCAGAGCCTCTTCAGATGTGACAAGGAAGTGGCTAATCAGTGGTGCAAAGTACTTTGAATTAATGGTGTCTGGAAAAAAATGTGAAATTAGTTTTATTGTGCATAGAACTTTCTGAAGTATGTGAGCAGTTGGGAAGCCACAAGAAAGGGCCCCTGTCTTCAGAGTGAATGTGCTGTGTTACCTTGCTCAGAGCCTTCCTTTTGTTGCAGCTCTTTCTTTCAAATTCAATGTCAGTCAAGGCAGCAAAGATAAAAGCGGATGCTTGCTGGTCCCTGTGCACTCATGATTCTGTTCAGGGCAGGTTTATGAAATGAATGACTCTTTCCATCACAGTTGGCTAATTTTAGAAAGATTAGAATGCAGGAGACTTCTGTTCTTATGCTAATGCAGCCAGGCCAGTTACCACCTTCATCAAAAGGCATTAACTGAATTTTACTTTTCTGGGTTTCTGGTTCCCCATCTGGAAATGGACAAATGGACAGGGAAATGAAGACCTTTTACAGAGTGCCGTTGTGAATAATGGACAAAAAATTGGTTACAGAACACTTCACAAATTAACAGCTCCATATTCAGGCTGCATATCAACATATAATTTTTCTCTTATAACAAACAAGGTGGTCACAGATTCCTAACACTCTTTGAATCACATTCTCTTCATTTGTTTTAAACTTCCTGAAGCAATATTGTACAACAATATTTTCTAGGCTGGATTTTGCCTTTCACTTTTCTTTGTTACTATCAGATACGTGTACACATTTGAAGTTACTATCACAGATTGTATCCTTTAAAATAGAAAATAGAGAAGGGACTGAGTTAGAGAAACTTTACCTTCAAAGAGGAGAAAGCAATTGAATGTTAAAATTCTTAGGACCAGTTTGATGTGATTCTTCATATAAAACCCTCAGATTGTGAGAATCATGACCTCTTCTTTTATGAACATAATTTCCCCCCAATTAGTACCAAATGCTTTTTACTGGAAAAGATATTGAAGTGAATCTTCTGAGAGCTCCAACAGCTATGTCCATTCTTAGAGTTAACAGCTCAGCAGGCCTAGAACTCAGGTCTCCTAAAATCCCAAGCAGTCTTCTTTTCAAGTTTTTTCTTGCTCTTTCACGTCTGAATTATTTCTTAGTGTCCTAGCCACATCATTTTCCACCTGTCTCTTCATCTTCCCTCCATAAATTTGTACCTGTTGCTCCTTGGAGCATGGTAGAGTCCATAGGAGAGGCAAGGCTGATAGCTGAGTCTATGGGTTCTCTATGACTTACTTAATCAGACGAGCTCCATTTTTAGCTGTTTTTCTTATGACATTTTCCTAAAATAAAGGCTCCATGGCTTTAAAATGTTTTCAACGCTGCTCTTTCCCATCAAAGCCACATGCTTGTCATGCTTAGCATTATTTGCCGAACTTCCAAAGTCTCTTTATATCAACTTTGGTTGTTTCTCTTTCTTCTTGAGACATTGCCTTTCTTAAACTTTGTAAGGTTTGTTCCTTCTCGTTTCCCTTTTGCACATTATATAATTCTCTACTATTTCCCATTCCCAAAGCAGTTCTGAATACTTCCCAGCATCCCTCTTTTTTAGGTAGGATCCTTGTTTCTTATGCACTGAAATGCCTGGAGTCAAACTCTCTTATTTCAGGATCGCCAAGTTCAGTCTCTTACCTCAACCCTTCCCTCTCTTTCCTGATCTAAGTCATTCTGAAACAGTTACTCTGAATGTCTAGGTCACTGGTATTCTGCTGCTGTTAACCTTCGGTCCCATATCCACCCAGGAGCTGTGTCTGTTTTCTGTATTCATAACTGTGTTATAAAGCTCCTTGAGGTAGGAAATGTGTCTTGTATTTTCCATCTTCTCACTTAGCACTGGTCTTTAATGTGGCAGGTGTATTATTTAAGAATTTCTTTAGCTAAAGATAACCTAGACGTCCAAGTGATGGCTAAATAAGTAGATTAGGGGTTTTCTCTTTCTCACCTAATCAGAGGTCTAGAGGTGGGCAGTCAGAGCCTGACAGCAACGGTGCCATCAGGGTCTCAGACACCTTTGTCCTCTCAAGTGTTCTTAGCCTTTGCTTGTCACCTGCGTTCCCAAGATGGCTGAACATACTTACACATGTACTTTGTGTAAGTACATGTATCTTACCCATGAAGCAAGAAGGGAGAAGGAACCATTTGTGGTGGACAATATCAATAAAGCAACAGTTGGCCAACCTTCGTAGAAGGGCTTTCTAGAAGCTCCACCTGGTGACATCTACTTCCATTTTATTGGTAAAAGCTGTGTCATATGGATACCTTTAGCTAAAAGAAGTCTGGAAAATGTCAGTGTCTTTGAAGCTGAGTGTAGTACTCCTGTTCACAAAATTGGAGCTCTCTTAGTAACGAAGAAAGAGATAATGGCTAGTTGGTGGTAATCTGAGGTCCCTACTAGGATAAGTATGTAAAAATACTGTTGATGGCTGAATGGGAGACCTGCTCCCCACCGCGAGCAGCTGTGTCGAGTGCCTGGAAGGGATGTTCTCTGGGTGTGGACGCTAGACTTGCTTTACCTGAAAACTTGTTAGAAACACAAACTCTTGGGTCTCATCCTAGACCTATTGAATCATAAGTAGATGGAGTCGGTAATTTGTGTTTTAAACACCTGTGGAGGATTCTGATACTGCTAAAGTCTGAGAAAGGATGGCCTAGAATGACCATGCATAGAGTCCTGGACTCTCGGGCTCTTAGGGAGTAAGAGTAGGCTGGGATGGATTGGTGGCCAAGATGGCCACTAGGAAAAGTTTTATAAAGCAATTTAATCTCCCCCGAACTAAGCCATAGCAATCCAGGGTCATGATGTTGCTGGGTGCAGAAAGAACTTGAAGAAAAGTTGGTGTGAAAGTAGATCCAAGCCAACCAAAGGCTTTCCCCCTACAAAAGCCACCTTTCATTCTACTCAGTTGGAGACCTTCTATCCTATGCAGTCGTAAAACAGAAAGTAGGGTTTACTCTACTGTAGGATTTTGTAATTAAAGATTATTTAAGATGCTGACAAGGATGGAAGAAAGGGGAACTCACACTATTCGTAGGAATGTAGATTAATACAGCCCTTGTGAGAAACAATATGGAGGTTCCTCAAAACACTAAAACAGAACTACCATATGACCTAGCCGTCCCACTGGTGGGCATATATTTGAAAGACAGAAACCAGTATGTTGAAGAAATAGAAATATCTTCACTAACTTGTTGATCGCAGCACTATTCACATAGCCAAGGGACAAAATCAATCTAAATGTCTAACAACAAATGAATGGACGAAGAAAATGTGGTATACACATACACACCCCCACACACACAAACATAAAATGCAACACCATTCAGCTATAGAAAAGAATTTCTGTCATTTGTAGCAACATGGGTGAGCATATAGGACATTATGTTAAGTGAAATAAGCCAGGCACAGAAAGACAAATACTACCTCGTACTCACTCATTTTGGGGAACTAAAAAAGTTGATCTCATGGAGGTAGAGAGTAGACTGACTGTTGCCAGAGCCTGGATAGGACAGGC
Organism: Nycticebus coucang; assembly: GCF_027406575.1. Classification (NCBI taxonomy): domain Eukaryota; kingdom Metazoa; phylum Chordata; class Mammalia; order Primates; family Lorisidae; genus Nycticebus; species Nycticebus coucang. The sequence continues at coordinate 64,532,689 of NC_069792.1, read as the reverse complement.
AGGGCGAGTGAAGAGAGGTTGGCTGAAGGGTACTAACATGTAGTGAGATGGAAGGAATACCTGTTGGTGTTCAACAGCACAGTAAACTGACTATAAGTAGCAACAATGTATTTTATATTTCAAAATAGCTAGAAGGAAGATGTGAATGTTCCTAACACAAATGGTAAGTGTTTTAGGTCATGGACGTTGCAATTACTCTGATTTGATCATACACATCATGTGAATGCATCAAAATACCACATACACCCCATAAATAGGTGCGGTTATTGTGCATCAATTTAAAAAGAAAGATTATTTGAAACGTACAATTCTGAAGCTTCAATGGGACTGGCTTGTGTGCAGGAGGTTTTAGCCATGGCAGAGTATCCATCTGCTTCTCCCCCAGTAACCCACAACTAACACAATTAAGTGAAAAGCGCTTACAGAGCTCGCGCAGCTTCCGCTTAGGTCCACAGGCAGATCCGACATAAGAAGTCTTTGTTACTTGCCTACAAAGAGATAAAGAACTTGAATCAGAATGTAAATGAAGTACGTTACTGAGCTCACTCTTTAGCTAGGCGCCGTTTCATACTAAGACTTTGTCAGAGAAGAAATTAGCTCAGAACAGGAAACAAATAGCAGTCCAACTCTGAATGACACTGCCCTTGAGGCTCCCTGCCAAGTACACAGTCACTCCTGCCTGCCATGGAAATTCTGGGTCTGCCACTTTAAGCATCCTGTGCCCTTAATTTCTTTGACAAACATTTACTTGAGGCTACAACCAGTGGGTTTACACAATTGCTTCTCAGTTACTTTATTGCCAATATGTACAGCTTACCCCACAGGGAGCCTGGGGCTAATGGATGAGATCTCTGCCCAGTAAGTCTGAATCCAAGATGTGCGTCCAAACAGCTTCCCTCTGAGGGACCTCAACGTCCCTCATTACCCTGGCTGTCTTTGGTTTGGTGCCACTTCCTACGTTTGACTTTATCCTAGAGACGTTTGGCTTTATCTATACCCATCCTGAAGAAGCCTTCAGGTATAGCTCCTGAATTTCCACGTAAGAGCTTAGGGTAGCATGATAGAAGAAATCTAGGAGCTTGATGGAATGGATGTTTGCAGGGCAAGCACTTTTTGTGCTGAGTGCTGGGAACACAGTGAAGATACCAGTTGTCATCGAAAGGCAGTGTCAGATGGGAAAGTATGAATGGAAGTACTTTATAAACCTCCTTATACTTAAGAATCAGGTAGTGGGTGGCGCCTGTGGTTCAAAGAGTAGGACGCTGCTCTCATGTACTGGGGGTGGTGGGTTCCAGTCCAGCCCTGGCCAAAACTGCAAAAAAAAAAAAAAAAAAAAGAATCAGGTAGTATTCTCTTTCCTGCCTTAGATGGAATAAAAAGTGCAGAGAGAGTAAGTACCCTGCACAGCCTTGCCAGAAGAGGTCTGGCATCCTTGCCGCTGGTTGTACTTGCTTCACTTTTTCCTTTCCCAGGTTGGGTCTCATATGAAAGAACATTGCTCTTGAGCTTAAGAGGAAGACAAAAGAATTTAGAGTTGCATTTCAGATAAGTAGCCCATGATACTGTGATTGAGTTCACTCCCAACCTCCCTCGTAGGCGTCTGCGTACAAAGTCATCCCAGCATTTATCACTGGAACCCATAAGAAAGGGCCATAAAGCTCCAGGTAATGAAAAGTGCTGTTAACTTGGCCTCTGGGGGATGGCCAGGGAGCACTCCCACTTCTCCAATGCTTGCATTCTCTTGGCCAAGGGATTTAGGAAGCAGCAGGAAAAGGTCAAGATGCTTAGAAATAGTGACACGCTGTCAAAGAAGGATGGGAGGGTGATAGAGAACAGTGCTGGGCCTAGCAACTTTGAAAAGACTGGTAAGCAGCAATGGCAAATGTTAACACTTGTTGAATATCAAGTAGTGTGTATGAGGGTGTTTTATTTTTTCTCTATACTTTTGTTTGAATGTTGCATAATTTACATTAAAAAATTTTGAAAAGCTCCTTAGAACAAAGTAGTGTCTTCAAATAGTGTCTTCAGATGATCAATGTAGCATATAAGGGTCGAAACTGCAGTAACTAAAACATCCATAGCCCTAAAATTATGAAGGGTAGTTGTGTATACACATGCATACGTATGTGTGTGTGTGAACACACACATCAAAATTCTCTGCAGAGTGTTTAAAATACAGATTGCTGGGCGGCGCCTGTGGCTCAAGGAGTAGGGCGCCGGTCCCATATGCCAGAGGTGGCGGGTTCAAACCCAGCCCCGGCCAAAAACCACAAAAAAAAAAATACAGATTGCTGACTCCATCCTTTTCTGATTTAGTAGGTCTGGGGTGAGACCTGAGAATTTGCATTTCTAACAAATTCCCACAAGAAAGAAATATGCGGCCCAATTGTCAATAGTGCCTAGACTGAGGAATGCTGTGTTAGGAGAAGAGGAGATGGCTGTTAGGGAGGGCGGGCCTTTGGCAGGATCTCGCCTACTGTGCACAGTGCAAGGGTACATTTCAAAACAACTATGAGTATATTATAATGTCTTACCACAAAAAATAAGTAACTGAGGTGACGACTGTGTTAATCAGTTTGATTTAAGCATTCCACATTGTATATCAAATCATCACATTGTATCCCATAAATGTATACAGTTACGATTTATTTTTTTCTTATTTATTTTTTTTGGGTTTTTTTATTTATTTATTTATTAAATCGTAACTGTATACATTGATATGATCATGGGGCATCATACACTCGCTTCATAGACCATTTGACACATTTTTATCACAGTGGTTGACATAGCCTTTCCGGTGTTATCTCAGTTACTGTGCCAAAACATTTACAGTCTACATTGACCAAGTTTCGCAAATACCCCTGTAAGATGCACCACAGGTGTGATCCCACCGATCCCTCTCCCTCTACCCACCCACCCCCCTCCCTTTCCCACTTCCCCCTATTGTTAGGTTGTAACTGGGTTATAGTTTTCATGTGAGAGCTCCAAATTAGTTTCATAGTAGGGCTGAGTACATTGGGTACTTTTTCTTCCATTCTTGAGATACTTTACTAAGAAGAATATGTTCCAGCTCCATCCATGTAAACATGAAAGAGGTAAAGTCTCCATCTTTCTTTAAGGCTGCATAGTATTCCATGGTGTACATATACCACAATTTATTAATCCATTCGTGGATCAATGGGCACTTGGGCTTTTTCCATGACTTAGCAATTATGAATTGGGCTGTAATAAACATTCTGGTACAAATATCTTTGTTATGTTGTGATTTTTGGTTTTCTGGGTATATGCCCAGCAGAGGGATTACAGGATTGAATGGCAGATCTATTTTTAGATCTCTGAGTGTTCTCCATATATCTTTCCAAGAGGAATGTATTAATATGCATTCCCACCAGCAGTGCAGAAGTGTTCCCTTTTCTCCGCATCCACGCCAACATCTCTGGTCTTGAGATTTTGTGATATAGGCTAGTCTCAGTGGAGTTAGATGATATCTCAAAGTAGTTTTGATTTGCATTTCTCTGATGATTAAAGATGATGAGCATTTTTTCATATGTCTGAAGGCCGTGCGCCTGTCTTCTTCAGAGAAGTTTCTCTTCAAATCCCTTGCCCAGCCTGCGATGGGATCCCTTGTTATTTTCTTGCTGATGCGTTTGAGTTCTCTGTGGATTCTGGTTATTAAACCTTTGTCAGAGACATAACCTGCAAATATCTTCTCCCATTCTGAGGGCTGTTTGTTTGCTTTACTTACAGTGTTCTTAGCTGTGCAGAAGCTTTTTAGTTTGATCAAGTCCCAGTAGTGTACTTTTGAAGCTGCTTCAATTGCCCGGGGGGTTCTCCTCATGAAATACTCACCCAGACCAATTTCTTCAAGGGTTTTCCCTGCATTCTCCTCTAGTATTTTTATAGTTTCATGTCTTAAGTATAAATCTTTAATCCAATGAGAGTCTATCTTAGTTAATGGTGAAAGGTGTGGGTCCAATTTCAGTCTTCTGCAAGTTGCCAGCCAGTTCACCCAGCACCATTTGTTAAATAGGGAACCTTTTCCCCACTGAATGTTTTTAATTGCTTGTCAAAAATCAAATAGCGGTAAGTAGCTGGATTCATCTCTTGGTTCTCTATTCTGTTCCAGATATCTACTTCTCTGTTTTTGTGCCAATACCATGCTGTTTTGATCACTATCGATTTGTAGTAAAGTCTGAGGTCTGGTAGTGTGATTCCTCCTGTTTTGTTTTTATTTCTGAGTAATGTCTTGGCTATTCGAGGTTTTTTCTGATTCCATATAAAACGAAGTATTGTTTTTTCAAGATCTTTAAAATATGACAGTGGAACTTTAATAGGGAGTGCGTTGAAATTATATATTGCTTTGGGTAGTATGGGCATTTTGATAATGTTGATTCTTCCCAGCCATGAGCATGGTATGTTTTTCCATTTGTTAACATTTTCAGCTATTTCTTTTCTTAGAGTTTCATAGTTCTCTTTACAGAGATCTTTCATGTCTTTTGTTAGGTAAATTCCCAAATATTTCATCTTCTTTGGCACTACTGTGAATGGGATAGAGTCCTTAACTGCTTTTTCAACTTGACTGTTGTTGGTGTATATAAAGGCTACCGATTTATGGATGTTGATTTTGTAACCTGAGACGCTGCTGTATTCCTTGATCACTTCTAGGAGTTTTGTAGTAGAGTCCCTAGTGTTTTCCAGATACACAATCATATCATCTGCGAAGAGCGAGAGTTTGATCTCTTCTGACCCTATATGGATACCCTTGATCGCCTTTTGTTCCCTAATTGCGGTGGCTAAAACTTCCATTACATTACAATGTTGAAAAGCAATGGAGACAATGGGCAGCCTTGTCTGGTTCCTGATCTGAGTGGAAATGATTCCAATTTAACTCCATTCAATATGATATTGGCTGTGGATTTGCTGTAGATGGCCTCTATCAGTTTAAGAAAAGTCCCGTCTAGACCAATTTTCTTGAGTGTTCTGATCATGAAGGGATGCTGGATATTATCAAAAGCTTTTTCTGCATCAATTGAGAGAATCATATGGTCTTTGTTTTTTAATTTGTTTATGTGCTGAATTACATTTATAGATTTACATATATTGAACCAGCCTTGACACCCTGGGATAAAACCACCTTGGTCATGATGTATAATTTGTTTGATGTGTTGCTGGATTCTGTTTGTTAGGATCTTGTTGAATATTTTTGCATCTATATTCATTAGTGATATTGGTCTATAATTTTCTTTTCTTGCTGGGTCTTTTCCTGGTTTGGGGATCAGGGTGATGTTTGCTTCATAGAACGTGTTGGGTAGTCTTCCTTCTTTTTCTACATTTTGGAACAGGTTGAGTAATATAGGTACTAATTCCTCTTTAAAGGTTTGGTAGAATTCTGACGTGAAACCATCTGGTCCCGGGCTTTTCTTTTTAGGGAAGTTTTGTATAGTTGATGCTATTTCTGAACTTGATATGGGTCTGTTCAACATTTCCACTTGATTCTGGTTAAGTCTTGGAAGGTGGCGTGCTTCCAGGTATCGGTCAATTTCCTTCAGATTTTCATATTTCTGAGAATAAAGTTTCTTGTAATATTCATTAAGGATTTTTTGGATTTCTGAGGAGTCTGTTGTTATTTCGTCTTTGTTGTTTCTGATTGATGATATTAGAGATTTTACTCTTTTTTTCCTGATTAGGTTGGCCAGAGGTTTATCTATTTTATTGACCTTTTCAAAAAACCAGCTTTTTGATTTATTGATCTGTTGTTTATTCTTTTGTTTTCAATTTCATTTAATTCTGCTCTAATTTTGGTTATTTCTTTTCTTCTACTGGGTTTGGGGTTGGAATGTTCTTCCTTTTCCAGTTGTGTGAGATGTCCCATTAAGTTGTTAACTTCCTCTCTTTCCGTTCTCTTGAGGAAGGCTTGCAGTGCTATAAATTTCCCTCTGAGGACTGCCTTTGCGGTGTCCCAGAGGTTCTGATAGTTTGTGTCTTCATTGTCGTTTTGTTCCAAAAAATTGGCGATTTCTTTCTTAATCTCATCTCTGACCCAGCTATCATTCAGTATAAGGTTATTTAACTTTCACGTTTTTGTATTAGTATGCAGATTCCTATTGTTACTCAATTCAAGTTTTATTCCATGATGGTCCGAGAAGATGCATGGAATAATTTCTATTCCTTTAAATTTACTGAGGTTAGACTTGTGACCTAAAATGTGGTCAATTTTGGAGTAAGTTCCATGGGCTGATGAGAAGTATGTGTATTCAGTTTTGTTGGGATGAAATGTTCTGTAGATGTCTGCTAAATCTAAATATTGGATGGTTAGGTTTAAATCTAAGATTTCTTTGCTCAGCTTCTTGCTAGAGGATCGATCTAACACTGCCAAAGGAGTGTTGAAATCTCCAACGATTATGGAGCTGGAGGAAATCAAGTTACTCATGTCTGTTAGAGTTTCTCTTATAAATTGAGGTGCATTCTGGTTGGGTGCATAGATATTAATAATTGAGATCTCATCATGTTGAGTATTACCCTTAACAAATATGAAGTGACCATTCTTGTCCTTCCTTATTTTTGTTGGTTTAAAGCCTACTGTATCTGCAAATAAAATTGCAACACCTGCTTTTTTCTGATTACCATTTGCCTGAAATATGGATGACCATCCTTTCACCCTGAGTCTGTATTTGTCTTTTAAGTTAAGATGTGACTCTTGTATGCAACAAATATCTGGCTTGAGTTTTTGTATCCAGTCAGCTAACCTATGCCTCTTTAGAGGACAGTTTAAGCCATTCACTTTGATGGAGAGTATTGATAAGTCTGGTGGAATTTTGGGTATCGAGTTTTTCAAAGGTCCAGTGGACATTTTTAATCCTTTCGCCAGTGTGGAAGTTGGAGTTTGATCCGAAGTTTCTGAGTGAGTTTACTTTTGTGGTATAGGATTGGGTTGGTCATTGTGGAGGATAGGTCTGAGAATATCCTGAAGAGCTGGTTTACTTATGGCAAATTTTTTTAACATATGAATGTCATTGAAGTATTTAATTTCTCCATCATAGATGAAACTCAGTTTAACTGGATACAAGATCCTGGGTTGAAAGTTATTTTGCTTTAGGAGATTAAAAGTTGATGACCACTCTCTTCTGGCTTGAAAAGTTTCAGTAGAGAGATCTGCAGTTATTCTAATATTCTTACCTTTGTACGTAATAGTTTTCTTTCGCCGGGCTGCTTTGAGAATCTTCTCTTTCATGTTAACTTTAGTGAAGCTAATTATGATATGTCTGGGGGATGACTTATTGGGGTTGAATCGTGCTGGGGTTCTGAAGCTGTCTGCTATCTGAATTTCAGATTCTCTAGGCATGTCTGGAAAATTTTCTTTCATAATTTCATGCAGAAGGGCCTCTGTGCCCTTCAAGGCCACTTCATCATTCTCAGAAATCCCAATAATTCATATATTGCTTTTTTTCGATTATCTGAGAGCTCTCTGAATGAGTGATCCATTTTTGCTCTCCATTTCTCTTCCTCTTTGAGAGATTGGGAGCGTTCGAAGACTTTATCTTCAATGTCAGAAATCCTTTCTTCTGCTTGCTCCATTCTGTTGCTGAGGGATTCTACTGTATTTTTCATATCTTTGAGGGCTGTAAATTCTTGCTTCAGTGTGTCTAAGTCTTTGGTGGTTTTGTCTTTAAATTCGTTAAATTCTTGAGACAACTTTTGAATTTCTCCTCGAATTCCTAATTCCATTTTATTAATCTTGTCTGCAATCCAAATTCTGAATTCGATTTCTGACATCTCAGCCAGTTGTTTATGAATGGGATCTTCAATCACATCTGCCATATCTTTTCTTGGGGGGGTTGATCTATTCTGGTTATTCATGTTACCAGAGTTTTTCCGCTGATTCCACCCCATGGTTATTTTACTCCCTTTTATTTTTCCCCTGGGGCTTTATCAAGGGCCCGTACAGTGTTGTGGCCTGAGAAACTGGGGCCCTGTCTTGTGTGGTGGAGCTAAGTGGTTCTGTCTTGTTTTCAGCTGGTTTCGGTTCGATCCTATTGCAACTTCTACTCTGGCTTGAAGTCTCAGCTGTGTGGAAAAATCAGCATTTAAGTCACCCCGCCTGCCCCCCTCTGGCCCCAGTTGGAAAAGGAGAATCGAACCTTCCTACAACCGCACACCCAGGGCACTGCCTGAAAAGTCCTCAGTCTATTAGCCCAGTTCAAAAGGTCTAAATCAACTGTCTCAATTGGCACCTGTCTCGGGTGGGAGAGTTCAAGAGGTCTCTGGGAACTGGATCACAGGGGCCTGGTGACTCCTCTGACATGGCTCATCCCAGTGCAGCGTGGAGTCAGGAGGAGCCACCCAGCAAACAGAGCAGTCTGGGAAGGTTGACGTCTCCTTCCCCACTTTGCCCCTCCATCGGACCCAGTCATTGGTATCTCTGCAGATGGCTAACCCAGTTGCCTGCAGTGAACAGACACTCCAGGGGTTTGCACCTGCCTGAATCGCAAGGAAGTCTGCCAGGCCCCCGCAGACTGCCGCTATTTAGCAGGAGGAGATGGGGCCTGACATCTTTGAGTGCTTGATGCAGGTGATGGGAAGGAGGTGTTCACTCAGGCTTAGCCCCGTCCCTGATGGATGCTGTTAACAGAACAGAACAGAACAGACAACTTTGCGGGGTTCTGTCTCTGTTCCTGCCGAAATTGCCTACAGAAGATGGGCTGTTCTGAGTTCAAACGTCTTTGCTGCTGGAGGTTTGTGTCCTCTTTGCTGCTGAAGGTTTGCGTCCCATCACCTCTCTGGGTTGGCCCCGCCCTGGAAGCTTCCCGGGTTTGTGAGCAGTGTCAGGAAATCCCCCGCTCACCAGTGGCCTCTTCTGGTTGCCCAGGGAGACAGGGGGTGTGGCCTCAGAATATCCAGAAGTGAGCCATTCTGCCGTTAAAGAAAAAATGGCTGTTGCTCTGCCTCCAGGGAACTGCGGCTCTGGTGTGGGCACTCAGCCGACCCTTTTCTCCTCTGTCTTGCGCCCCAGAGTCAGCACTGAGCAGCCGCAGTTTATGCTGGGTCCACACCCCTCGAGAGATCCCCCAATAATCCGAACTCTTGGGGGACAGGCCCCCAGACCCCGAGTGGGAGTGGGGGGGAAGCTAGAGTTTCATTCAGTTTTATGCCCAGCCGTATTGTTGACCGCCTGGGGAGGGCTGCTGCACCGCACCGCAGGGAAGTGCCACCAAGGCTTGATTTCCCCTCCCCAGAGTGCCCTCTCCTTGCTCACGTGTCTCAGAGTCAGTGCTGACCTGACGCAGCTCAGGCACTGTGCACTACCCTCAAGAAATCACCCAAGCATCCGAACTCCTGGGGGATAGGCCTCTAGACCCTGAGTGAGAGTAGGGGCGCTCAGCGGGGAAGCTAGAGTTTTATTCAGTTTTGTGCCCAGCCGTAATGTTGCCCGGGGAGGGCTGCTGCACCGCACAGCAGGGAAGTGCCGCTGAGGCGTGACTCCCCCTCAGCCCGGTGTCCTCTCCTCGCTCGCGGGCACTGTGCACTCCCCTCGAGAAATCACCCAAGGATCCGAACTCCTGGGGGACAGGCCTCCAGACCCCGAGTGAGAGTGGGGGGAAGCTAGAGTTTCATTCAGTTTTATGCCTGGCCCTTTTGATGCACGGGGAGGGCTGCTGCACCACACCACAGGGAAGTGCCACCGAGTCGTGACTCCCCCTCAGCCCGGTGCCCTCTCCTCACTTGCGTGCCTCAGAGTCAATGCTGACCAGTCGCAACTCGGGGACTGTCCACTCCCCTTGAGAAATCACCCAAGGATCCGAAGTCCTGGGGGACAGGCCTCCAGACCTCAGTGGGCGGGAGGGGAGTGTTGGGGATTCAGGGTTGCCGGCAAAGGATTTTTAAAGTTTTATTCAGTTTTATGCCCAGCAGGAGAACGCCACGGCACCCCAGTAGGGGAGGTAGGTCCAGTTTTTAGAAGGTCTCTCCCATGGAGTGTAGTGGGAGGGGCCTTTAATTTCTGCCCGTTTGTTTAATTGTGGGGCTCTTGAGCCGGTCTCATGGGGGAGGGAGACTCCCGTCCGCTTGGTGGTGGATTTTGTACCTTTTGTTTGCGTCCTTGTGATTACAGCTTGCCTCAGCAGTGTTGATGTGCATTCTTCAACCTTCTCTCTTGGTGTGGCTCAAGTCCACCAGGATACTTACTAAATTCCTGTCCCTTAACTCTCCTTCTGGACGGGAGCCTCTGTTGAAAGCTGGCTTCAGTCCGCCATCTTGTCTCCCTCCCCCCCAGTTACGATTTAATAAAAATTAAGTTAAAAAATAAAGGGTGGTGCCTGTGGCTCAAAGGTGTAGGGTGCCAGCCCCATGTGCCAGAGTGGCGGGTTCAAAAACTGCCCTGGCCGAAAACTGCAAAAAAAAAAAAAATAATAATAATAATTATAATCATGAATAAAATAAAATTTGGCCATTATTTTCTGGAAAAAAAAAAAGAGGACAGCAGTTTGTCATGGATGGAATGACACATGCAGAGCCTCATGTGTGGGCCCAGCTGGCTTCCAGGCCCAGCATCCCAGAGTGATGGAAGCTGCCTGATTACTGCGCTCCACCCCTCCCACCCCCTGCCTCAGTCTGTACCTGTCTGTCAGAGACCTGAGTGAATCAGAAAGGTTTGTGCAGGCTAAAATTAGAAAAGAGATGAAGAATGCATATTTGTAAATACATTTAAGTATCTATATTTAGATACTCTGAGACTGTGGTCAAACACATAAATACAACTAAAAATATGAAAATATGGTATCTTGTCACTCTAGTCACTAGATTTCACTAGCTCTGAGTATAATAACCCCTTAGTCACTGTGTTGGATTAATGCTTTTGATATTTGAAAGATATTAATAACCTTGTTTTGATATATTATTGGTACATATTTAAATTAATCATTTCAAAAAGTAGCTCGTTAAGCATAATGAATGACTAGGTGTTTTTATATTCACTCATCTTACTGTTTTGCAGTGAGTAATAAATGGTGCAATAAATATTTTTTTAGTTCAAATAATACCTCAGCAGTTTTTATTTATTTATATATATTTTTTGAGACAGAGTCTTACTCTATGTCCAGGCTTAGAGTGCAATGGTATCATAGCTCACAGCAACCTCAACCTCTTGGGATTAAGAGAGCCTCTTGCCTCAGCCTCCCAAGTAGCTGGGATTACCAGCACTCACCACAATGTCTGACTAGTTTTTCTATTTTTAGTACAGATGGGGTCTCACTCTTGCTCAGGCTGGTCTTGAACTCCTGAGCTCAAGCAATCCACCTGCCTTGGTCTCCCAGAGTACTAGGATTATAGGCGTAAGCCACTGTGCCTGGGCCCTCAACAGTTTTTAAATTTTTTCAAAAATTACTTAAATATTATTTATATATGTGAACAGTAGGTATGCTTGTTTACACAAAGGTAGCTAGGTTTAAAAAAAAAAATCAATGCCATGACCTACAAATATCCTTTACAAATATGTAATTTTTCTTGTTTTGCTTTATCACAGTTTCCCCTGAAATAAAAATAAAAGAAGTGACATAGAAGACTTTGGCCAAATTGGCTAACAGTTTAATAGTTGTTCAGAGTGGTAATTGTTCAGAGTGATCATGCACCTGCTTTTATATATATCATAACGTATCAGCTTTGGATATATCAAAAAGCAAACAGCTTAAACTGCAAAGCATTTTCCGTTATGTCCCGCTATAAATTACAAGCTCTATCAGCCAGCACATTTGCTTTAATGTTCCTAATTAACAAGGAGTTTACAGTGGACTTCATTTCTTAAAGACATCACTACAAATGTATTTACTTATATTTGTTCCTGTGTGTTCAAAAACATTTCTAACACCCATTTTTTTTTCTTTAAAGTGTTTAGAAGTAAGAACCATTGTCTTTCATTCAGTCCCTGGTTTATTACCCCAGTTCTTCATAGGAATAGTCATTCAGTTTGAAGATGCTCTTCAGCTGTGTTTTTCTATTTAGCTGCCTACAGATGGTGGATAATGATGTTTTACACATTTAAGAGCACTTCATTTCTTTATTACATGGATGTACTTGTACTTGGCTTCAGGGTCCTTACTATTAATAGCTATTGAGGATGCACTGTACATCTAATTTGGCACTGCCTGGGATGACACAACTGGTTCTCAGTTACTTTACTGCCAATATGTACAGCTTATGCCACAGGGAGCCTTGGGCGAATTGATGAGGTCCCTGCCCTCTGAAACTGAATCCAAGTTGTGCGCCCAAATAGCTTCCCTCTCAGGGATCTCAGCGTCCCTCATTATCCTAGCTGTCTTTGGTTTGGTGCCGTTTCCTAGGTTTTACATAATCCTAAAGACATTTGTCTTTATCTGTACCTATCCATACAGAATTCAGAAGCCTTCAGGTGTAGCTCCTGAATTTCCACGTAAGAGCTTAAGGGTAGCATGATAGAAGAAATCTAGGAGCTTGTCTTGAATGTATGTTTGTAGGGCAAGCACATTTTGTTCTGGTTTAATTGTAATTTTTTTTAGGCAGCTGTGAGGAGGTTGATGGATATTTGGTTGGGGAGGGGAGTAGAAGGCTTTCAAAGTCATCCTGTGCAGAGCCACTGGCTACTCTCCTCATGGAAAGCCCCTTTTGGTGCCACCACTAAAGGCTAAACCTCTTAGTACAACTTCTAGGAGTTTGACATGAACCTGTCCCTTAGGCCTGAGGTTCTACCCCACCCTTCCGCTTACCCAAGCTGGGAACATTCCATGAACAGGATGCACAGCTTTTTCCTCTTTATGTTTCTTACTTGTCGATGTCCTCAAGTTCTGGGTTCAACCCTCCTTCCTGTATGCTGACAGCACTTCCTGCATACTGGTCATCACTGACCAAGCATGGAATTCTAGTTGACCAACATACAGCTTCCCTCTGCACTAGACTGGGAGCCAGGCCCTTACTTCACTGGCTTTGATATCATGAGTGCCCAGATGGTTTCTGACAGGTGACTGACACTCAATACAAGTGTATGATAGTAAGCTTTTATTGTGACTATGGTATTCTATCTTAACAGCATCAGTATAGAAGGATGGTTTCCCTAAAAACACAGTGAACAGGTAGCTGAAGCATAATCCTAAAAGTGTCGACCCACTTTCTGGATGAAAAGAATTTCAAGCATGTACCTACCTTAGTAGGAAGGCCTAAAATATTCCTTACTTCAAGACTCAGGAATATTGCTGTGAATGTTGGTTATTATACTGAGCTCTGATATCAGTAGCATTTCATGACCTTTAAAGGTGCCCTGAGACAAAGCTGCCAAGTGTATAAACATACGTATTGACCAAAATGTACTGGTCCATCCAGGGACCTTCCAATGAAGCCCCAAATGTTACTCTATTTTGTCAAAATTTGATTTTAACTAGTAAATACAGGTTGACTTGGCTTATAAAGCGATTGAAATATACTGCTCTTTTCTCAGATATTTAGTGTGAACTTCTTCAAAAAATTTCCTGTTTCTGAAAAGTCTTAATATGCAGGAAGGAAACTTTTAAATATTTAATGACTATAGAAGGTTATATCAACTTGAACTACTTTACCTTTCTTGTGAAGTGATTTTTTTTTTTTTTTTGGTCTCCTTTAGAGAACCAGGTTGTGGTCACAACAAAAATGATTTTGTCTGTCTTTTATCCACCCAGTCAGTCACTCAATAGTACCGTGTGCTGCACTTTGTGCTAGGTCTGAGGAGTTAAGGGTCAGCAAGGTAGACATGATTCCTGCCTTGAGGTCTTCATGTTCAGAGAGGAGAGACAGGCCAACAAATGGAATTGAAGTATAGAATTTGTTTCCCTTTTGAGACTTTCACCAGCCTGTAAAACTTTGGCCACCTGTACCAGATCACTTGAAATTCCTACAATCTTTACATCACTAGTTCTAGAGACCATCATAACTTAGACAGGGCCTGATGGCAGGAGTTAAGATTTTAATGAGGGTCCACAGCAACTTCTCTGACCTGGTTATTCTTAGCATTTTGGGTAGGATGTGAAGGCTGGTTAAGGCTAATAAGATTTATATTCATATGCAGAAGAGATGCCTCTTAGTGGTGCCTCCTCCCAATGGTAGCCCTGACGAGAAGGACTATGTCTAAGTAAAGAATAAAGGAAGAGTTGCTTCTGCTTGGAACAGAAGTTCCTTCTTGGGGAGTTTCTAGAAGCAAATTTGGTTATATATCAAAATATGATTTGACTGTTGTAAATAATGAAATGAAATTGATTTATACCTCTGTGGTCTTTGTCACGTGTCTTACACTAATGTTTAGTTATTCATTGGATAGCTATTTTATGTAAAGAACTACACCAGATACTGAGGGGGCTTGTCTTTGTTCTCAGTGATTTTATAGGTTAGGGATGGCATTAACCAAGGACACAGGACATGAATGAACTTTTTAAACAGGGGGCCAGTTCACTGTCCCTCAGACCATTGGAGGGCCAGACTATAGTTTAAAAAAGAAAACTATGAACAAATTCCTATGCACACTGCATGTATCTTATTTTGAAGTAAAAAAACAAAACGGGAACAAATACAATCACACCACCTCATGTGGCCCGTGGGCCGTAGTTTGAGGATCCCTGGTTTAAGGTCACGGAGGATGCCAGCTATAAATGGAAGTAGGTATTGGTTCCTAATGGGAAAACAGGTGTATTGTGTGGTACTGTTTTATGTATGTATGTATGTATGTATGTATGTATGTATGTATTTATCTATTTATCTATTTAAAGTCTCAATCTGTGGCCAAGTCTAGAGTGCCATGGCATCAGTTTAGCTCATGGCAACTTCAAACTCCTGGATTCAAGCGATCCTCTTATCTCAGCCTCCTGAGTATTTGGGACTACAGTTGTCCTCCACAATGCCAGGCTAATTTTTCTATTTTTAGTAGAGAGGTGAGTCTTGCTTTTGCTCAGGCTTGTCTGGAACTCTTGAGCTCAAGGGATCCTCTTGCCTTGGCCTCCCAGAGTGTTAGGATTACAGGTATGAGCCACCATGGTCAGCCAGCATAGGACTGTTTTAAAAGTTCATCCCATTGAAGTGACTGATAATGGAGAGTTCCCTCAGGTCTTGAGGGCAGGTAGAAGAATCCCCCAGCCCTATTAAAGCTGGGTGGTTGATAACAGCAGGTGCTGGATTTGAGGATGACTATCAGAGGTCACACTAAAGATCAAATTATTATAGATTTTTGAAATCAGGGTTATCTACACTCAGAATATAAAAATTCAGTTTAACTAGTAATTATTTAGAATCTACCAAGATTCTCTTTAGGCCGTGAGGGATTTCATTGTCTGTTCTTCTCTGTTGGTGGTTCTCAACCTTCCTAATGCTGTGACCCTTTAATACAGTTCCTGTGGATCGCAACCCACAGGTTGAGAACCACTGTTCTATGTGAATGAGACTGACTTTAAGATTTAAAGTCTTCCTGATAAACAATCATAGAGAATTGGGGAATTGGGCCAGCTTAACTTTGCATTTGAAATTGTAATTTAAAATTTATAGATGTAAAATTATCTCACTGAGAGACAAGTAGAAGTTTTTACTGAGATTGTTCTAGTCTTGTGGACTAACCATAGAATGTTGGAATTAGAAATGAGTGATTGTCTCTACTGGGGCTTTCCAAATGTTGTTTAGCATTAGAATCCTTTGTTTAAATAAAGTTTTACCCTGAAGTGTAATACGTCAAACAGAAGAAAGTAGACCTGGATGTGGGGGCTAATCCCCACTGACTTGTTCCATTTGAGTCTCCTAGCCGGTCACATAGCCCCCAGGAGTTCCCTAGGACACAGTCTAAAAACTACTGCTCCAGGCCAATTTTCACATTTTAACCTATGAAAACATTAAGGTCTACAAAAGGTAAGTGAATCTTCCCACAGTACCATCTGTCGGAGGCAGAAACGGGTCTAGGGTTTTTTTTGTTTGTTTGTTTGGTTTTTACTTATTTTGCCTTATTTCATTGAGCTTCCTTCTGACAGCCTAACACAAGTTGCATATCTTTTCATTTGAGTTTCCAAATACCTATAGCTTCTAAAATTGGGTCATTGGCTGATTAGTGATGGCAAATGAAGGAGAGAATGCCTGCTGTGTCCTGGGCCAAGAGGGAATAAGGTTACATCCACTGTGTCTTTCTGTATCCTCTTTGGCATTTGACTCTATTCATCTGTGCTCTTCCCATAGAAAAGAGAGTCTTTAGTGAACCCCAGCCCCTCCACAGCCCCTCCCTTCAGTGGGAAAGACAGTTCTGTGGAAGATGTCAGAGTTCCATGTGAGACCTTCTGTGTGATTCTGGCATCCAGTGATTAGAGCAGGTTGGCTCTCACTATACTTTGTATGAGCACTGAGAGATCCTTTCTAGACTTCCAAGGTTGCCACACTTTGGATAGCAAGGCCCTACATGAATCTGCCTTACTACTGTCAAAATCTTCTAGTTCCATAATGTGTTACCTTTGTTATAGGGTATTCTGGCTAAGGAGACTCTGGCTAGCAGAGCCAGCTAGTTGCCTACCAACTCTGCATGTGCTCTTGGTGGCATAGATTTGTTTCTGAAAGGTAGCTACTCAGTCAGAGATGACAGCCCTCCTCGCTCCTGCCCTGGTTACACACAGACTCACTCTCTCTCTCTCTCTCACACACACACACACACACACACACACACACACACACACACACACACACTGAGTCAAGTACAGCATATAACTGAGTTCTAGCTCATTAAATGTGCTTGGAAACATGATGTGTGTCACTTCTAGTCTCTCTCCCTGTTGGGTGGATATAACAGAATTTGAAGACCTAGACCAAGAATTTAAACACAGCCAAATTGGCATTTAGGGACGTATAATCCTTGGTCATGAGGGCTCGTCTGTGCATTACAGGCTGTTTAGCAACATCCCTGGCCTCTACCCTCTTGATACTAGTTATACCATTCCAAGTAGGAGCAGCCAAAGATATCTCCAGACTTGGGCAAATGTCCCCTGGTTTGGTGGAGGGTGGAAGGAAGGAGGGAGACAAAATGACCCCTAGTGGGGTGCTGCCTAGAGTGTTGCAGAGTCACAAGATGGAAGGAGCACAGGTCCTTCTATGCTCCTTTCCTATGCGAAGAACCACAGCAGATACTGAGGGGGCTTTGCTTTTTTCTGCAATGGGTTATAGCTCAAGAAATGATATCAACCACAGGCACAAGGTAAACAAGTTCAAGGTCACAGGGAGAACACCAGGTGTGCCTGGAAGTAGATATGTTTCTCCTCTCTAAATGTGAAGACTCCAAGGCAGGAGTCATGTTAGAGATTTGTTCCTGGGAAGTGCTACTCAGTCAGAGACCACATCTTTGGGCTGTTAAGCTATGGAAATTTTGAGGTTTACTTGTCACAGTTCCTGGTGGTACCTAACCAGACATACTGCTTTTTTTTATCTGCTTTGCAAGTTGAACTTCTGTGTAAGATACCTTTTAAAGAAAGGTTTCTTTCAAAAAAGAATGAAATGAACAATACCTTTGGAAACTTTTGACCCAGTTTTGTCTCTTCCCTTTGTGGATGAGGGTCAGATACAAGGAAGCAAAGCGACTTGTGCATAGCCACACAGCTAGTGAGTTGCAGAGGTGGGCCCAGAACTCAGGCCTCTGAATGCTTTATTCAGGGCTATAACCTGAGGTCACCTACCTTTAACTCTCTCTGAGCAGGAAAATACTGAAATAAAACCAGCCACACTGAAAAGTAGCACTGACTCAAAAACCTTGGTGCCATTTAACTTGGTCAAATTTTGGTCTATAGGTGGAATGGAAGGATAAAGTTTCTTCCCCATCTCATTATATTTCTTCCACCTATTCATTGTGTTCTAGCATCTGAATCACTATTTGGACATTGCCCTGTTGTCAAGGACCCTGTT
The DNA here is from genome assembly GCF_027406575.1 of Nycticebus coucang. NCBI lineage: Eukaryota > Metazoa > Chordata > Mammalia > Primates > Lorisidae > Nycticebus > Nycticebus coucang. Next base: position 64,514,785 of record NC_069792.1, on the reverse strand, counting down.
AAAATGCAGGTTATTCCCATGGGGAATGATGCTTCTGCATGCATGACCTTTAGTATACATCCCCTTATTAGACTAGTCAGCTGTCCCAGAAGAAATGAGAGGACCTTCAAATGGGTCTTAAGGAGGTCAATCTTCAAAGCAGGGCCAACATGAAGTTCCCATTGGAATGAGGGGACGACAGAGTAATGAGGGAACCAGGGAACCTAAAACCCCCTCAGACAACCTCGCCACACCTGGTGGGCACACTGAATATAAAGCCGAAAGCTGGGTTGCCAGTGGAATAGATATTTCCAACTGTACTTGAAGTCTGGCTCCCATTGGGTAGCACCCAGCTTGCAGGCATCCTTGTCACAGAGGCATCCTTTGGGGAATGATGTGTATGACATGTCTCCACTAATGTACCCAGCACATAGTTTCACTCCACCTTCCTTTATTTCATGCTCCCTTTCCCTGGAGCCAGCTCTGCATGCACGAGGCCTGGTGCCATTGCTGGGTTTCTAAGTCTCTCCAGAAGGCACCTGTCATGGAGTTCCTTTTTTGTTTTTTATTTTATTTATTTATTGCCAATTACGGGGATAGAATGGATTTACTTACCCCGGGGTTATTATGAAACAATGATCACTGTCCCGGGTGGTTGAGTGTCTATAAATTCTCACAAGTAGCAGAAGCTGGGCTCTCACCCACCAGGGAAGGCTGAGTGTCGGCTCACCATTGCCAAATGCATTCAGATCCGTTGTTTTTCTCTTTTGCTAGTTATTTCTTCCAGCCAAAACTGAAGGCGAGAGAAGAGGAACAATTATCCTCATTTTTTGAGGCTTACAAATTTTATTTTAAACTGAGATATTCACCAGTTTTGAGCACTTTCTCTCTCTCCCTCTTTCCTTGTCTCTCTTCAGTTTGGATAATATTTCTTGGAATTAAACCTTGGTCTCAGGATGTCTGCTTCCGGTTAACTGTTGAATTTTCCTGAGCCACCAAAATTGCAAAAAAAAAAAAAAAAATTCATCTCAATTGCTCATGGGATTTAAAGTCATTTGTAGACATTTGGGATCCTTATGTTCTTTGTTAAACCGAACTATAAACTGTCCTAGCTGAGACAGTGTGGACAGTGCTGAACTGTGTTATTGTTGAGACACTTTAGGTAGTTAGTGTTTCTGTATTTGTCACATTTGTTACTTCATCTTTGTATATCATTTTGGATAGTATAAAACTTTAGCACTGAAATTATCTTCAGAAGTCATCTAGTCTTCTTGCTACTTTGAGTAGCAAGAGATTACCCATGGGTCAGTGACATTGGCATCCCCTGAGAGCTTGCTACAAATGCAGGTGTTTAGGCCCCACTCCCAACCCACTGGATAAGAATCTGCAGTTTAACAAGATCCCCCACGTGATTTGTGCACACGTAAAATTTGAGACACACTGATCTAGTCTGACTCCTTCATTGGTCACAAGAGGAAACTGAGGCTCAGGAAGAAGGTTAAACCTTAAAAACAAACTGCCCTGAACTTCATAGCCTCCCCTGATCCAGGCTCGTGGTGTGGCGGAAAGCTCTGTCATGTCTGTTTTCAACCATACATAAAGATGACCAAGATATGAGAGAATATTCCAGAGCTCCTTCTAGGGCTGATTCCAAAAACATAACAGTGAAAGACTTACCTAATGGACAGATAAGGGCTGATATGGTAATTTCAGACCTGGCAAGTGAATAGTGAGTCACTGTCTATTCAGACTACTGGCTGTGAATAGTTCCCCAAGGGTGGCAAGAACTCAGTCATTTACTCCACAAGGAAGCTGGAGGGCAGAACCCACAATATTTATGTTGTCGTTTTCACTGTTTATATAAGGAAATATCCTCATTAATCCCAAACATGTCTATTTTTGATTAGGCCTCTGCAACCAGGTGTTTCCTTAGAACAATAAACATAACCCATTTCTCATATTTCGAGTGTGATGCAATTACTACCTATGTAGCCTAGCTCTTTGAGGCTGTGTTAGACTTTATTTTCACTGTAAATAAGATTATCAATTCAGTAGAATTGGTCACCCAAGTACAGATTCTAATATTTTACTGTCATTATAAAAAGAAATAATTTCTGATTGTCAAAACTCGAATGGGCTGGAAGCAATGAAAACAATTATTTAGAAGCCAAGATGGAGAGAATAAAATCCATTGTTTTTCTGACAGAGAGGAAGAAGTTAAAAATCTCTGTCCCAAGTTCACAGCTGAGTTTTCTGCTGTGGGCTGAAGGGTCAGGCTGTTAGAGGACTGCAGCAGGGGGTCTCATGGTTTTGTGGACCCGGAGAGAAGAAGAGAGGGAGAGAGGGAGTCATTTCCTTCCCCCAAAGAAGTCAGAGAAAGGAGGATTTGCAATCCTTTGTTACTGAGGATTGAAACACGTAAATTAGAAATAACACGTTAAATAACAATAACACGTTAAAATGACCATGGAGCCTGGCATGTGGGAACCAACCACTCCGTAACTGCTTTTTTTGCCCTCTTCTTCCTTCCCTGCTGAGAGCCAAGCGGATGGGACGCACGGTCTAGGCAAAACCCAGAGGCAGATTTGGTTTGCTCAACAGGCCTTTATCTGTATTGGCAGCAAAAAGGGAGATGTTTCCATTGTTACTAATAAAAGAGCAGCTCTATGAATCATGGCTGCTTTGTGGGAACAGGAGCAGCAGATCCAGTCTCCATGCCTTTGGGGACATGGGGAATTTGGATTTCCTGACAAGGACTAGGGTTCCTGTGGCCTCAGTCTAAAGTGGTAGGAGCCCCTGAGACCTGCATTATTCCCGGTGAGTTCCTTGAGAACACAGGGAAGTTCCAATTTAGACTCCAGTGGAGAAGATGCTGGGGGTGTAGGGGGAGAACTGAAGAGATCATTGTCAGGGGCCTAAGTCACCTTGGGCTCATGGGAAAGGTTAGGAGGAACCCACAAAGCCAACAATCTTTTAAGGGAAAGCAAGTCTGTCATGATCCCAGTTTTTCTTCAAAAGAATGTATAAAAATTGGGAGGGGAACAAAGGAGCAATGAGCTACTTAGAATTTCGAATACCCTTTGATAGCTTTCACCATCAGGCTATTACAATTCTGATGTCCCAGGGAGTTGGGGATGGATTTGAGAGCGGGTAGATAATTGTTTTCATTGCTTCCAGTACATTCAAGTTTTGACAATCAGAAATTACTTCTTTATATAATAAGACTTAGGTTAGGATAATCCAAATGGCACAGGTAAACCTTCCTTAGCAGTTATAATGCTATCTTCCACTGGCCCCATAGCTTCTTACAGTTTATAGACCATTGTCATTTGGTCCCCATGGCAATCTCATGAGGAATCTCCCTCTAATTAGCCTGGAAAGCCTTGAGCTCCAAGGCTAGAGCTCTTTCCATTAGAGCAGTGGCCTCTAAATGTAGGGTGTACAAGAGAATCCATTGCCTGCAAGAGGACACTAGTTAGATGATTCTTTTCTAAAAGTAAGTAGGAAATTAGCCTTTACCAACAGACAGCATGGGTTAAGCCTGGCCTGTTCCATCAGTTGTATGTCAGACAGCCCCATATCACGTGTGTCCATGTGAGGTCTCCAGAGTATTGAGGGACTTTCCACATTCTAGAGGGTTGGAGTGACCCCTCTTGCTCTTCACTTTTGGCACATTGTCCCCTGTTGCCCTTAGCTCAGCTCCAACGAAGTGAATTCATTGATTTTATTATCTTTCTTACTCTGGCAGAACAGGAAAGCAACTTAAAAATGAGTCTTGGAAAAAATTTATGTATGTATATGAATGAGAGTAATAATACTAATGATGCAAGCACACACCAAACCCAGAAGATAGTAGAGCCAATGCTTACCGGTATGTGGTCTTTGTCAACCATAGCATGACATTGAAAACAATGATAATCTCTTTCAAGCTAACAAGTTGTCTGAACATTTTCAGAAAAATGATTTGAAATGTGAATTATCTTCAAATCCTTGAGGTTGAATTTCACCCAAGTATCCACAGTACCTTGTAATATAAGCTCAAGGGCATTCAGAACCCATCACAATCAGCAGTTCATTCATCTACTAAACATTCAGAACAGGAAGACAAACTTCTACCATTTTCCGCTCCCCGCACCACCTCCAGGGGGGATTAAAGACTTGCAATTCTCAATAGTTCTTTAAAATTTTGCTAAATTTATTGATAAATGTTAAGCAGCTCCTTTTGAGATACCTTATTAGCAAAATAAGCCACGTGACTGGGTAAATGTTTGTTCTTCCTGTTGCCATTGAAAATGGTTGAAATAATACTTTAAAAATATATAATGACAGGCTCAGCACCTATGGCTCAGAGGCTAGGACACCAGCCACATACACCAGAGCTGGCGGGTTCGAATCCAGCCCAGGCCTGCCAAACAACAATGACAACTGCAGCAAAAGAAATAGCCAGGCATTGTGGCTGGCGCCTGTGGTCCCAGCTACTTGGGAGGCTGAGCCAAGAGAATTGCTTGAGCCCAAGAGTTTGAGGTTGCTATGAGCCGTGACACCATGGCCCTCTACCCAGGGTGATATAGTGAGACTCTGTCTCAAAAAAACCATATATGTGTGTGTGTGTGTGTGTGTGTGTGTGTATGTAATGACAAAATGCTAGATGCCTTTCTTTGTCACATAGTACCATTGAAATAGACATAGAAAATATTGCTGAATATCTGAAGAAGCGAGGATTAAAACAGCAAGGATTAAAATTACTTAGTTTGGCAGAACAGGAAAGCAACTTAAAAATTAGTCTTGAAAAAAACTCTTGCTTGTTATTTAGTTGTGTTAAAGCATATACCTTGTTAGTATCTTGGTTTAGGGTATTTGCTAGATTCTGTGTCAGTAATTCAGAATCTAAAGAACTACTTTAAATTTGTGTGTATGATATACAGAAAAATGTACCAGAAAAGATAGCTCCTCAACAATTAAATTACTTTTTTAATTAAAAAAAAGTTTTATGGAAAACCTAGGTAAGTGTGCCCACTGAGAGGGATGGAGCCAGATAAAAGTTATTCCCTGAATCATTCACAGGAAGCTTTTATAGCAAAGTAGGGAATGCCAGAAGTGCATAAAATGTTACAGGATGTCACCCATATGGGTTAACATTATAAAAACAAGACCTTTAAAATATTCTGGAGTCTTTATAACACTGTATAATGAGATGTGTAGTGATCGTGAACATCTTTCATTTCTTGTTAAGTTTCTTGTAAGTTATCTTCTGTCAAAATATGAAAAGGATTATTGAACTTAAGATGAGTTATTCATTTTTTCTTTTAGGAAGTGATGAGATCCAAGTATGCTGGCCTTTTCTGTGATAAAAATTATTACATCTGAAAAATAATTTTTAAAAACATAAACATTACCACTGCAAAATTTTCATGAAGAATGAAGGTGGGAAGGAGACATTTTCTTAGTCTAACTTAACCCAAGAAGGCCATGACCAAGATGAGCTAAATGTTTTATCTTCCTCAAACCCACCACCTCAGGCTGGGTTAATTGCCCTCTTTCTCTCTGCACTCCCGTAATAAATACCCTGTGTATCCATGTATCCATCCACCCACCCACCCTTCTAACAAACACATATTGATCACTTACTACAGCGGTTCTCAACCTGTGGGTCGCGACCCCTCTGGGGGTCAAAAGATCCTTCCACAGGGGTCACCTAAATACATCCTGCATATCAGATGTTTACAATTCATAACAGTAGCAAAATTACAGTTATGAAGCAGCAATGAAAATAATTTTATGGTTGGGGGTCACCACGTGAGAAGTTGTATTAAAGGGTCGCAGCATTAGGAAGGTTGAGAACCACTGACTTACTAGGTATCTGCATTTTAGATGGTGAGGAGAGAAAATAGTACACAAAATCATCAAACATCCCAGCTCTCATAAAACTTACATCCCAACTGGGGGAAAATGGATCATTTAAAAAGTGAATAAGATATGTCACTTAGATGGTGATAAATGTCATGGGAAAAAAACAAAGGAGAAAATTAGAAATGAGGGAGTGCCAGAGAATGCATTGCATTTTTAACGTGAAAGATCCAGAGAGCCCCATTGAGAATATGATGTAGAGAAAAGACTGGCAGGAGGTAAAAGGTGAGACCTGCAGGAAACTGAAGGTAAGTATTTACTCAATGGGAGAACACTAGGTACAAAAGCCCTTGGGGAGGACTGTGCTTTTGGTTTTAGCTGGAGGTGAATGACTGAGAAGGAGGGGAACAACTGAGACCAGGAGAGTGGGGAAGAAGGGTATTGGGGTGTGGGGTGGCTGGCAGACTGGGCAGAGCCTTGGGAGCCTTGTAAGGTTTGAGCTTTTACTCTGCATGAGATGGGAAGTCCCTGGAGGGTTCCAAGCAGAGGCTATGACGTGGTCTGCCTTTTGTTTTAACAAGTTTGGGCTGTGTTATCAGGAGTAGACAGAATGAGGGCAAGAACAGAAAAAGAGAATTGTAAGAGGCAGGACTGTGATCAAGGTGAGAAATTGTCCGAGGTGGCTTGGAACAGAGTGGAGGTGCCAAGAAGAGTTTGGATTCTCAATCACCATGTTACGATGAAAGTGTCCCCTTGCTCTCTCCTCTACAGGTGTTCCTGGCACCTGTCACAATACTCACCCGTAAATGTCATGAACTGTCTCCTTTTTGGAAATGAACCGTGCTCATTTTGAAGGTTATAGAGAGTTCATTTGTCTCAAGTTGTGGAGGAAAGGCAGTTGAGATAGAAAAAGTGATTTATTTAGGGATTAAAAGAAAAAAATCAGTAGTTGATAGTGATTTACTGTGGGAAAGCAGATGATTAGGGCAGTATGTTCTTGGTCATAGGAGCTGATTTTAACAAAAATCCTCCTTTCCCAACACAATGCTGGGTATTGTGGTCGAAGACTGTCTCAATCTGATGTAATACTTGGACCACTCCATTGCACAATTCCAGGACATGCCTTTCCCACAGAATGCAGTGCAATGTGGATCCAGGGTTGTGCAACGTGGTGATGATTTATAGACATCTATCTATTATATCTTCCCAGTGTCACCAATTTACATAACAGAAACAAAGCAAAAGCCATGATCTTACATACTATTTGTTCATGGACTTGTTGGTTTGGGTAGTTTTTTTTTTATTTATTTATTTATTTTTATTTTTTTTTTTTTATTTTTTATTTTTTTATTGTTGGGGATTCATTGAGGGTACAATAAGCCAGTTACACTGATTGCAATTGTTAGGTAAAGTCCCTCTTGCAATCATGTCTTGCCCCCATAAAGTGTGACACACACTAAGGCCCCACCCCCCGCCCTCCATCCCTCTTTCTGCTCCCCCCCCATAACCTTAATTGTCATTAATTGTCCTCATATCAAGATTGAGTACATAGGATTCATGCTTCTCCATTCTTGTGATGCTTTACTAAGAATAATGTCTTCCACTTCCATCCAGGTTAATACGAAGGATGTAAAGTCTCCATTTTTTTTAATGGCTGAATAGTATTCCATGGTATACACATACCACAGCTTGTTAATCCATTCCTGGGTTGGTGGGCATTTAGGCTGTTTCCACATTTTGGCAATTGTAAATTGAGCTGAAATAAACAGTCTAGTACAAGTGTCCTTATGATAAAAGGATTTTTTTCCTTCTGGGTAGATGCCCAGTAATGGGATTGCAGGATCGAATGGGAGGTCTAGGTTGAGTGCTTTGAGGTTTCTCCATACTTCCTTCCAGAAAGGTTGTACTAGTTTGCAGTCCCACCAGCAGTGTAAAAGTGTTCCCTTATCTCCACATCCACGCCAGCATCTGCAGTTTTGAGATTTTGTGATGTGGGCCATTCTCACTGGGGTTAGATGATATCTCAGGGATGTTTTGATTTGCATTTCTCTAATATATAGAGATGATGAACATTTTTTCATGTGTTTGTTAGCCATTCGTCTGTCGTCTTTAGAGAAAGTTCTATTCATGTCTCTTGCCCATTGATATAAGGGATTGTTGGCTTTTTTCATGTGAATTAATTTGAGTTCTCTATAGATCCTGGTTATCAAACTTTTGTCTGATTGAAAATATGCAAATATCCTTTCCCATTGTGTGGGTTGTCTCTTTGCTTTGGTTATTGTCTCCTTAGCTGTACAGAAGCTTTTCAGTTTAATGAAGTCCCATTTGTTTATTTTTGTTGTTGTTGCAATTGCCATGGCAGTCTTCTTCATGAAGTCTTTCCCCAGGCCAATATCTTCCAGTGTTTTTCCTATGCTTTCTTTGAGGATTTTTATTGTTTCATGCCTTAAATTTAAGTCCTTTATCCATCTTGAATCAATTTTTGTGAGTGGGGAAAGGTGTGGGTCCAGTTTCAGTCTTTTACATGTAGACATCCAGTTCTCCCAACACCATTTATTGAATAGGGAGTCTTTCCCCCAAGGTTAAGTTCTTGTTTGGTTTATCGAAGATTAGGTGGTTGTAAGATGTTAGTTTCGTTTCTTGGTGTTCAATTCGATTCCAAGTGTCTATATCTCTGTTTTTGTGCCAGTACCATGCTGTCTTGAGCACTATGGCTTTGTAGTACAGACTAAAATCTGGTATGCTGATGCCCCCAGCTTTATTTTTGTTACTAAGAACTGCCTTAGCTATACGGGGTTTTTTCCGGTTCCATACAAAACGCAGAATCATTTTTTCCAAATCTTGAAAGTACGATGTAGGTACTTTGATAGGAATGGCATTGAATAGGTAGATTGCTTTGGGAAGTATAGACATTTTAACAATGTTGATTCTTCCCATCCATGAGCATGGTATGTTCTTCCATTTGTTAATATCCTCTGCTATTTCCTTTCTGAGGAGTTCATAGTTTTCTTTATAGAGGTCCTTCACCTCCTTCGTTAGGTATATTCCTAGGTATTTCATTTTCTTTGAAACTATGGTGAAGGGAGTTGTGTCCTTAATTAGCTTCTCATCTTGACTGTTATTGGTGTATACAAAGGCTACTGACTTGTGGACATTGATTTTATATCCTGAAACATTACTGTATTTTTTGATGACTTCTAGGAGTCTTGTGGTTGAGTCTTTGGGGTTCTCTAAGTATAAGATCATGTCGTCAGCAAAGAGGGAGAGTTTGACCTCCTCTGCTCCCATTTGGATTCCCTTTATTTCCTTGTCTTGCCTAATTGTATTGGCTAGAACTTCCAACACTATGTTGAATAGTAAAGGTGACAGAGGACAACCTTGTCTGGTTCCAGTTCTAAGAGGAAAAGCTTTCAGTTTTATTCCATTCGGTAAAATATTGGCTGTGGGTTTGTCATAGATAGCTTCAATCAGTTTTAGAAATGTGCCACCTATGCCTATACTCTTCAGTGTTCTAATTAGAAAAGGATGCTGGATTTTATCAAATGCTTTTTCTGCATCTATTGAGAGGATCATGTGATCTTTATTTTTGCCTCTGTTAATATGGTGGATAACGTTTATGGACTTGCGTATGTTAAACCAGCCTTGCATCCCTGGGGGTTTGGGTAGTTTATAGTAGGTTGATAGATGATTTCTAAACATGTCAGATCCTCATCCCTGGAACCTGTGAATGTTTCCATTTGTGGAAAAAAGGTCTTTGCAGATGTGATTAAATTAAGGCTCTTGAGATTGGGGGGAGAGAATCATGGATTATGTAGATAGTCCCAAAAGCAATCACAAGTGTCCTTATAGAGGAAGGCAGAGGTAGATTAGACACACATGGAAGGGGAGAAGGCGGTGTGGCCTGGAGGCAGAGACCGTGGTGTTGCAGCCACAGCTAAGGGATGCTGACAGCCACAGACCCTGGAAGAGGTGAGGAAACTTCCTCCTGCTGATACTTTTATTTTGGCCCAGCGGCAGTTCTGATTTTGGTCTTCTATCCTCTAGAACTGTGAACTGTTGTCTCAAGTCAGCAAGTTTATCGAAATATTATCATAGCAACCCCAAGAAAATAATATAGTAACGTGATAGTGAGTTAAGTAGTGAGTTAAGCTTTAATCTATTTTTGAGGTGGTCATTTATCCTCCAAAAAAGCAACTAAATTTTGTCTTTAAATTTTTTATGACTATTTCAGCAATGACTCTGTGCACAAGAATGATTTTAAAGCAGAGGCAAAGGTGATTATAATGCTTTTTGGTAGGGAGTATCCCTGTTAAGCTGGGTGCCTCCCAACTTAGGGTCTGAAAAGTCTGTTTTCTAATTAGCATTTTTATAAATTTTAAATAATGGTTGAAAGGAAATTAGGCTACTGAACAATTTTGCCTTATGTTTTTACTTACTTTATGGGTAAAATTCAATCTATTCAAAGATTCCTAATCCCCACCTGCAGACATAATCGATATTTTTGTTTCCTGAAAAAACTGAGAGCAAGTTTCTCTCTGGAGCTTAGGGTCATTCTGTAAGGATGGTGGCAATACACATCCTAAAGACTGTCTTATTCTCCACGTATCCACATTCTAAGGCAGCCCAGAGCTAACTGGATGGCTCAAGGATCCTCCTGTTGGAGTCATTCCTTTGTCTATATAGGTTTCCTCACATTTCCTTAAGTCCTTGGGCTCCTTCATGTTTGGATGACCTGGACTAGAAGATGCTCATGGACAAGCCTTCCAGACAATGAGCTCTCCTCTGCCACATTGTGCTCTGTACTCTGGAGGGGAGGGAACACACAACCTTCTGCTCAGGGGATGACAACAGATGGATGCAGGTGGTCCTTGCCTCAGCATTTGGGAAATGCCATTTGAACACACTGGGCACCTGTGAGTCTGAAGGAATCACTGCAGGGCAAGCTGGGTCACTTGTAGGGGTATCCACATTGGGGCCCTTCACAAATAAAGGAGAAGGAAATAAAATGTTACCTGTCCACTTGCCTCTGAAAAAGATTCCTTACCATGTTGCAGAAACATAGTCCACTATATAATGACTCTGGTGGGTGATAATGCTCAGATTCCCCCTTGATATCACATGTGATCTACTATTAGTTTGCGTAGAATGGAAAGCCTCTGTCCAGGCTTATTACCATAGTGTGGGACATTCAGGAAAGCATAGATTGTCAAGTCAAATGGATTCGGGTTCAAATTTGGGGCTCACCTCATTCTACCTTTGCTGCTTGGCTGAATTTGATTACCTTTAGTCTTATCACCTGTAAAATGGGAATAATATTTCTCAATTCATAATGTTCTTGTCAAAATTTAGGCAAAGAGTTAACAGAAAAGACTTTTAACACTGCTGGGCAAATAGTAGTCACTCCATTCTTTGTCTTTTTTAGCTTGTCTTATTATTGAGCTAAACAAAATTCACAAGAAGGATAGTAAATTTATTAAAATCTTTGCCTGAATGAGTAGTAAGTACAGTGGTTCGGCCAAAAAAAATGGAAATTTATATAAGATAATGAGAATAGATCCACAATGGGTTATTAGAGGAAGGCACAAGATCTGTGTGTATTTGTACCCCAGCATGGTAGTTTTATTTATAAATCTGGAAGCTGTTGTTAGCCTGTGAAAATAGCAATAACAATGTTTTGTTCATAGACACAGCTTTGGGCCCCATCAGAACCATGGTACAAAAGGCCAGTGGAAACTGAGAGGGCTCAATAGATAGGAAGGCTGGCGCTGATCAGTACCCAGTCCTGCCAGGAATAATAACATACTCCGGCTTCTATATAAAGGTTGGGAATGGGCCAGAATGACAGTTAGAATAGAGCATAGGTTCTGTGCTCTACTTCCCAGAAGGTATTTTTTTCTCCCCTTATTCTTTGAGATCAGAACAAAGAAACAATTGACTGGATATAGAAGTTTCCTGACAAGTAAATGACATTTTGTTCAGGATAATTGCAGGGTTAGCATTGTTTCCTTTTGACAGTTGATCAAAGGGAAATTAAAATTCTCAAGGCAAACTGCCCCCATGTAGATCAATAAATAAGCCAGTGGATTCAGTTTTCTTCCTAAGACTTTGGAAGGCAAACTGAGAGAACTTTCTAGAATTTCCCTCCTCGGTTGACTCCATTGGCGTTCCCCTATGCAGTTGCTTCATTGGCGCAGCCACTGGGTGGTTGTCACCCTCCACCATACACAGAGAATTTTATGGTTTCCTTCTGGAGCTTTGCTGCCTTCTGATCTTAAGCTCTAGTTAAAAAACAACACATTCTGAGCATCATATTGAATTTTTCTTGTATTTTAAGAACCCATCAGACCTGTAAATGTCTGTTGGCTCCATCCTTGTTTTTAGAGATGATTTTTCCATGCTGTTGACATTAAGAAGACTAGAAGCTAATGGTTTTTACATTTTTATTTTTTCAAAGTTTTGCTAGGATTATCCAAAAATATTGTTTTAAAACAATATTGTGCTAAAGAGTTCTGTTAAATTATACAACAGGCCAAACTCAGGCTGTTGGTTGGAGTGCTGTTCACCAGTGGGGAGGCCTCATATTCAGAAACTTAGACTTCAACAAAGAAGGATGCTTCTTGTCTTTCTGGTGCCTCATATTCAGAGGCCTCATATTCAGAAACTTAGACTTGAACAAAGAAGGATGCTTCTTGTCATTCTGGTGCCTCCTAGAATCGCAACCTTTTAACCAGAGGCTCCAGGACCTAGTTATTCTTCTAGTTCTAAATTCATTTTTCCTTCTCTTTTGATGAGGTGAAAAATGTCATGGCCTTGCTAATGACAGGGGGGAAAAAAAAATAAAAGAATTTTACATTGTCCGTGTTCACTATATTTTTAATTTTCTAAAACTTGTGACTGCTTGCCAGATTATTCTGGCTTTCTATGAGGATATGCCATTTGTCATCAGAAAACTTTTGAACTCTACATAAATGCAAACTATCAGAGGACATTTTTATATCTTGACAAGGCTTGTAAAAACAATTAGACCGCATTTTATGGGTTTTGTTTGGGTTGAATATGATTCTGGTCACCCAAAAAGGATTTCTCATTCATTCCTTGATTTATTTTATCAGTAAGGGTCTAATCAGGAAAATATAAACCATGTTAGGTATGTCAAACAACAGAGATTTCAAACAGACGACTGGTTGTAAAAGTAAGAGCTGAAGGAACCAAAAAAAAGGGGTGGGGGGACAACTTAGAAAATTGAATTGTAAAACTGTTCCCACTGGAAGAACCAGGCAGCGGGGTTCCCCAGCACCCCAGCGTATACTTGCTGGAAGTATTGGAGTCTGCATCTGATTTTGAATCTTCTGATTTGATCCCTGGAACTGCAGAGGCTGTAGAAACCCGTAACTACTGAAATCTGCTGCTGGTGCTGGAACAGCCCCCATCACTGGAGCCCAGACCTGCCTGCTGCTGTCACTGGAACAGCTGAACGCCACTGCTGAGAGCGGAGAGAAGAATGGCTTCTCCCCACGTCCCCTTCCTGACACCCTCCATGTCTGTGGCGGCTCGGATCTAATCGGAAGTCAGCTGGCAGGATTCTGGGGAATGGAACTTGTAGCTCCAACAGGTTAGCTCTCTGCAACACAGAGGCAAGCCTAGGAGGAAAAGAACGGCAAAAACTGTACAGAGTGGACAGCAATTTTCAGAAAATCTAAACCAATATCAACTAGCTTTCCTTTAGTTTTTGCTGTAAGACTCTAGTTCACATTTCTCTAAATTCAGATCAAAAATCCTCCTGTTTTTGATGGGTGGAAGTCTCCACCCTCAAAAAATGAGTATTCATTCATCTATCCATTCATTCATTCATTTAACAAATAAATATATTTTGAGGTCCTAGTATGTGCCAGGTACTGTTTAATGCTGTGAATACAGAGTGAACAAAATAGGGGAAAGTCCCTGGTCTTACAATGTTAAAGCTAAGTAATCTCTAACTTCTTTTTTTTTTTTTTTTTTTTATTGTTGGGGATTCATTGAGGGTACAATAAGCCAGGTTACACTGATTGCAATTGTTAGGTAAAGTCCCTCTTGCAATCATGTCTTGCCCCCATAAAGTGTGACACACACCAAGGCCCCACCCACCTCCCTCCTTCCCTCTTTCTGTCCCCCCCCCATAACCATAATTGTCATTAATTGTCCTCATATCAAAATTGAGTACATAGGATTCATGCTTCTCCATTCTTGTGATGCTTTACTAAGAATAATGTCTTCCACTTCCATCCAGGTTAATACGAAGGATGTAAAGTCTCCATTTTTTTTAATGGCTGAATAGTATTCCATGGTATACACATACCACAGCTTGTTAATCCATTCCTGGGTTGGTGGGCATTTAGGCTGTTTCCACATTTTGGCAATTGTAAATTGAGCTGAAATAAACAGTCTAGTACAAGTGTCCTTATGATAAAAGGATTTCTTTCCTTCTGGGTAGATGCCCAGTAATGGGATTGCAGGATCAAATGGGAGGTCTAGCTTGAGTGCTTTGAGGTTTCTCCATACTTCCTTCCAGAAAGGTTGTACTAGTTTGCAGTCCCACCAGCAGTGTAAAAGTGTTCCCTTATCTCCACATCCACGCCAGCATCTGCAGTTTTGAGATTTTGTGATGTGGGCCATTCTCACTGGGGTTAGATGATATCTCAGGGTTGTTTTGATTTGCATTTCTCTAATATATAGAGATGATGAACATTTTTTCATGTGTTTGTTAGCCATTCGTCTGTCGTCTTTAGAGAAAGTTCTATTCATGTCTCTTGCCCATTGATATAAGGGATTGTTGGCTTTTTTCATGTGGATTAATTTGAGTTCTCTATAGATCCTAGTTATCAAGCTTTTGTCTGATTGAAAATATGCAAATATCCTTTCCCATTGTGTAGGTTGTCTCTTTGCTTTGGTTATTGTCTCCTTAGCTGTACAGAAGCTTTTCGGTTTAATGAAGTCCCATTTGTTTATTTTTGTTGTTGTTGCAATTGCCATGGCAGTCTTCTTCATGAAGTCTTTCCCCAGGCCAATATCTTCCAGTGTTTTTCCTATGCTTTCTTTGAGGATTATTATTGTTTCATGCCTTAAGTTTAAGTCCTTTATCCATCTTGAATCAATTTTTGTGAGTGGGGAAAGGTGTGGGTCCAGTTTCAGTCTTTTACATGTAGACATCCAGTTCTCCCAACACCATTTATTGAATAGGGAGTGTTTCCCCCAAGGTATGTTCTTGTTTGGTTTATCAAAGATTAGGTGATTGTAAAATGTTAGTTTCATTTCCTGGTTTTCAATTCGATTCCAAGTGTCTGTGTCTCTGTTTTTGTGCCAGTACCATGCTGTCTTGAGCAATATGGCTTTGTAGTACAGACTAAAATCTGGTATGCTGATGCCCCCAGCTTTATTTTTATTACTAAGAACTGCCTTAGCTATACGGGTTTTTTTCTGGTTCCATACAAAACGCAGAATCATTTTTTCCAAATCTTGAAAGTACGATGTTGGTATTTTGGTAGGAATGGCATTGAATAGGTAGATTGCTTTGGGAAGTATAGACATTTTAACAATGTTGATTCTTCCCATCCATGAGCATGGTATGTTCTTCCATTTGTTAATATCCTCTGCTATTTCCTTTCTCAGGATTTCATAGTTTTCTTTATAGAGGTCCTTCACCTCCTCCGTTAGGTATACTTCTAGGTATTTCATTTTCTTTGAGACTATGGTGAAGGGAGTTGTGTCCTTAATTAGCTTCTCATCTTGACTGTTATTGGTGTACACAAAGGCTACTGACTTGTGGACATTGATTTTATATCCTGAAACATTACTGTATTTTTTGATGACTTCTAGGAGTCTTGTGGTTGAGTCTTTGGGGTTCTCTAAGTATAAGATCATGTCGTCAGCAAAGAGGGAGAGTTTGACCTCCTCTGCACCCATTTGGATTCCCTTTATTTCCTTGTCTTGCCTAGTCGTATTGGCTAGAACTTCCAGCACTACGTTGAATAGTAAAGGTGACAGAGGACAACCTTGTCTGGTTCCAGTTCTAAGAGGAAAAGCTTTCAGTTTTACTCCATTCAGTAAAATATTGGCTGTGGGTTTGTCATAGATAGCTTCAATGAGTTTTAGAAATGTGCCACCTATGCCTATACTCTTCAGTGTTCTAATTAGAAAAGGACGCTGTATTTTATCAAATGCTTCTTCTACATCTATTGAGAGGATCATATGATCTTTATTTTTGCCTCTGTTAATATGGTGGATAACATTTATAGACTTGCGTATGTTAAACCAGCCTTGCATCCCTGGGATGAAGCCTACTTGATCATGATGAATGACTTTTTTGATGATAAGCTGTAATCTATTGGCTAGGATTTTGTTGAGAATTTTTGTGTCTATGTTCATGAGTGAGATTGGTCTGAAATTCTCCTTTTTGTTTGGGTCTTTTCCTGGTTTTGGTATCAGGGTGATGTTTGCTTCATAGAATGTGTTGGGGAAGATTCCTTCTTCCTCAATTTTTTGGAATAATTTCTGCAGTACAGGAATAAGCTCTTCCTTGAACGTTTGATAGAATTCTGGTGTGAAGCCATCTGGACCAGGGCGTGTTTTGGTTGGAAGGTTTTTTATTGTTTCTTTGATCTCAGTGCTTGAAATTGGTCTGTTCAGGATCTCTATTTCTTCCTGGCTGAGTCTAGGGAGACGGTGTGATTCCAAATATTGATCCATTTCTTTCACATTGTCAAATTTCTGGACATAGAGTTTCTGGTAGTATTCAGAGATGATCTCTTGTATCTCTGTGGGATCAGTTGTTATTTCCCCTTTATCATTTCTGATTGAGGTTACTAGAGGTTTTACTTTTCTATTCCTCGTTAGTCTGGCCAATGGTTTATCTATTTTATTTATTTTTTCAAAAAACCAACTCCTTGTTTCATTAATTTTCTGAATGATTCTTTTGTTTTCAATTTCATTGATCTCTGATTTGATTTTGGATATTTCTTTTCTTCTACTGAGTTTAGGCTTAGATTGTTCTTCTTTTTCCAATTCCATAAGATCTCTTGTGAGATTGTTGATGTGCTCTCTTTCTGTTTTTCGAATGTAGGCATCTAAAGCGATGAATTTTCCTCTCAAAACTGCTTTTGCAGTATCCCACAGGTTTGGTAGCTTGTGTCTTCTTTGTTGTTATGCTCAAGGAAGTTAATGATTTCCTGTTTTATTTCTTCCTTCACCCATCTGTTATTCAACAGAAGATTGTTTAGTTTCCATGCCTTTGGGTGGGGTCGAGCATTTTTGTTAGAGTTGAGTTCCACCTTTAGTGCCTTATGGTCTGAGAAGATACAAGGTAAAATTTAAATTCTTTTGATTCTGTTGATATTTGTTTTGTGTCCCAGGATATGATCAATTTTGGAGAATGTTCCATGGGGTGATGAGAAGAATGTATATTCTTTATCTTTGGGATGGAGTGTTCTATATGCGTCTATCAAGCACAGTTGTTCTAGGGTCTCATTTAAGTCTCTTATATCCTTGTTTAATTTCTGTTTAGAGGATCTGTCCAGCTCTGTAAGAGGAGTGTTAAGGTCCCCTGTTATTATGGTATTATCAGATATCATATTGCTCAGACTGAGTAAGGTCTGTTTCAAAAATCTGGGAGCATTTAAATTGGGTGCATAGATATTTAGAATTGAAATGTCTTCTTGTTGTATTTTTCCCTTGACCAATATAAAGTGACCATCTTTGTCTTTTTTGACTTTAGTTGCTTTAAATCAACATGTATCTGAAAATAAGTTTGCAACTCCTCTTTTCTTCTGAATTCCATTTGCCTGAAAAATTGTCTTCCAACCCTTGACTTGGAGCTTTAATTTGTCTTTTGAAGCCAGGTGTGTTTCTTGCAGACAGCAAATGGATGGCTTGTGTTTTTTAATCCAATCAACCAATCTGTGTCTCTTCAGTGGGGAATTCAAGCCATTAACATTTATTGAGATAATTGATAAGTGTGGTAGTATTCTATTTGTCTTATTTTGTGAAAGTCCATTGCTTAGCTTTATCTTTTGCATCAGTGTGGAGGTTTGGTTCTGTCCTTTAATTTCTGAGTTCCTACTTTGCTGCTGATCCATTGTGATGGTCAGTGTGCAGAACAGGTTGAAGTATTTCCTGTAAAGCTGGTCTTGTTGTGGCGAATTTCCTCAATGTTTGTATATCCGTAAATGATTTGATTTCTCCATCAATTTTTAAGCTTAGCTTAGCAGGGTACAGAATTCTGGGCTGGAAATTGTTCTGTTTAAGTAGATTAAAGGTAGATGACCATTGTCTTCTTTTTTTTTTTTTTTTTTTGTAGAGATAGAGTCTCACTGTACCGCCCTCCAGTAGAGTGCCGTGGCGTCACACGGCTCACAGCAACCTCCAACTCTCGGGCTTACGCGATTCTCTTGCCTCAGCGTCCCGAGTAGCTGGGACCACAGGCGCCCGCCACAACGCCCGGCTATTTTTCCGTTGCAGTTTGGCCGGGGCCGGGTTTGAACCCGCCACCCTCGGCATATGGGGCCGGCGCCCTACTCACTGAGCCACAGGCGCCGCCCGACCATTGTCTTCTTGCTTGGAAAGTTTCATTAGAGAAGTCTGTGGTCACTCTGATGGATTTGCCCCTGTAGGTCAACTGGCACTTACTCCTGGCAGCTTGCAGAATCTTTTCTTTTGTCTTGACTTTGGACAGGTTCATCACAATGTGTCTTGGAGAAGCTCGGTTAGAGTTGAGGCGACCTGGGGTCCGATAGCCCTCTGAAAGCAGTGTGTCAGAATCTTTGGTGATATTTGGGAAATTTTCTTTTATAATATTCTCTAGTATGGCTTCCATTCCTCTGGGGCATTCTTCTTCCCCTTCTGGAATTCCTATCACTCGTATGTTGGAACGCTTCATAATGTCCCATAATTCTGATAGTGAACGTTCTGCTTTCTCTCTTTTCTTTTCTGCCTCTTTTACTATCTGAGTTATGTCAAAAACTTTGTCTTCTACCTCTGAAATTCTTTCTTCTGCATGGTCTAACCTGTTGCTGATACTTTCCATTGCATCTTTAAGTTCCCTAATTGACTGTTTCAGTTCCTTCAGCTCTGCTATATCCTTTTTATATTCTTCATATCATTCATCTCTGATTTGATTCTGTTTTTGGATTTCCTTTTGGTTATTTTCCACTTTATTAGCAGTTTCCTTCATTGTTTCCATCATTTCTTTCATTGTTTTGAACATGTGTATTCTAAATTCCCTTTCTGTCATTCCTAACATTTCTGTATAGGTGGAATCCTCTGCAGTGGCTACCTCATGGTCCCTTGGCGGGGTTGTTCTGGACTGGTTCTTCATGTTGCCTGGAGTTTTCTGCTGATTCTTCCTCATGGGTGATTTCTTCTATCTGTTTCCTTGCCCTAATTTTCCTTTCACTTCCTCTTGCTCTTTAAGTTCTCGTGCCTGTGGAAGTTGCGGGCGGGTTTAGACGGATTGAACACATGCGACCACTTGCCGGTTTTCCACTGTTTTAGTCCTCTTCTTGGGGTCCAGAAGTCTCTCGCTGACTCCCTGTATCCTCTCAGGGGTGATGATAGGCAGATCCCACCAGCCAGAGATGCCTGGAGTCCTATATCCCCAGACTCACGGTGCCTAGATGCCAGTAATCTCTAACTTCGAAATACTTCAAATGCACCTTAAATTTTGATGCCATATTTTCATTAAAGCAGGATTGCAATTATTAAGTGTATAAAATTACTGGAGGTCAGTAAGTGGAAGGTGGAGGAATTATCTTCTATCTGGCCTATTCTATTATTAAGTCCCTCTTAATAATAACAAATAAATCAAAACATTTACCCTCATAGTTATTAAGGGGAACACGAGTTAAAATACTTCTTATTGCTAGTAACAGATAATCTAATTTAAAAATCTAGGTAATAAAAAGAGTTCGGCAAAATGTAAAGTTGAAAGGGAGAGTGATTTTCGGCACTGTTTCATCCGCAGGTTTAGAAGGTGTCAGGGCCTCAGCCTCAGTTTTCTGAAAGCCCCATGGAATGCCAGCCAGCTTGTCCATTCCTCTGCTCACTGCTTTGTGTTTGCAGCTGGGCAGTGGGTTCTCCCTGTTCCCCTTTACTCTGTAAGGAGGGCGCTGCTGATTTTCAACTCAAGAGGCATGACTTAGCATGACTTACATGAAGCCTTAGGACAGTATAACTGCAAACAGGTTCATTCCTTCTTTAACATCCAAAATCCAATTAAGAATAAATACAGATGTGTACAGTTGACAAGTGTCAAAAATGGCCTGGCATTGTCTGTCACAAAAGGTTCTGGCAAAACCCATGGGGTGGGAAGGATTTGGGTAGAGACCACCAGAGACCTGATATCCATATAATAGTAACCTATCATAGTCATCATCGTCATCACCACCACCTCACTGGGATAAAGTGGGAATTGGGGAGAGAATGATTTCAATTTGGGAATGTGCAAAGCTATGTCTGGTGAAGGATTAAAATTTTGGTTTCAAAAAATAAAGGAGCAGCAGCCATAATACAGTTTATAGACAAGCAAATACAAATGGCAAACAAATATATTTTTTAAATGTAAGACTCTATAGCAGTTCTAGAAATAAAAATCCAAATGATGTCAAATTATAATCTGGCACATATTAAGCTAGGAGTTGTCATTTATAATAGGGAACATCTAGAACAGTTGAACTCTACAGTGCTCAGAAAATGGTTAAACATGCCATGGCATCAGTTCATTGGAAACTGGGTGGCAGTTGAAAGGGATATGAAAAGGACAAATACGGAGGCTTCGAAGGCTTCTCCAGGGTATTTATTGCCTACAGTGAGTGAAAAAAGAGGGAAACCTCTGGCTTCTCAAAGTTCTGGATTTGAGTGCCTGTTCTTGCAGACCTTTCCAGCTCCATCTATTAAGTCAGGCAACTCCAGCAAGTGTCAGGCTGGGTCCTAAGATTCAGTGTTCTCTTGTCTGTGATAATGATACTTAACTCGTGGCACTATTATGAAGCTCAAATGAGACCACTTGAACAAAGCAGTCAGCACAGTGCCAAGTGCAAAACAAGCCACGCAAATCACTACCTAAATGTTATCACTGTAACTATGTTTATTTTTTTCTTTGAGAGATGAGAAGGGAGGCTGACAGAAGTGGAAGAAAGGCCCCATGTCTGATAATGGAATGGGGGAAGTTTTACTAATGTTTTATAATTTTAAAATGTTGACATCGTAACGAATGTATTCTTAAGTCCAAACACCTCTTACCAGGACCTCGTCTTCTGAGCAGCTGGAGCGCTTGATTTCACCACTAGTGCTCGGAATGAGAATATTAAACTGAAGGGTCCACCGTACAGATTTAAATTGGCTGACTGTGTCTTTATCCTTTCCACAGCTGCTTTGAGAGAAACTGCTGCTCTTAGATATCTGATTATTCCACACCTGTGACGATATAGTATTGCTCCTTGAGAACCAAATCATGTTTGAAATTTCTAGCGTCAGATGGTCTTTAAAAAATGAATGGCTTAGCGTTTCCTCAGAATGCCGCATTCATGGGAGGGGTCTTCCACCTGACCTATTGGGAACAATGCATCTTTCAGGCTGCTGGGCAGTGAATGGGACGCTCTGAACTCCTCTCTTTAGAGTTATTATTCTGAAATCCTCATTGTCGGCAATGCTTTCTTGGCAGCTGGACAGTAAAATGCATCTTTCTATCAATTCAGTCTTTTTCCTTTTTTTTTTTTTTTTTCATTAGCTGCTTGGCTAAAAAAGCAAAAGCTGGCATAGCTACATTTTATTTCTGTGCACCTGCATTATTTCTGCCATCAGAAAGTCGAGGCAAGAAGCTGGAAACTGTGATTATTATTAGGCTTGGGAACCGCGAGGACAAGCCAAAGAGACTTTCTTTTAGCGTGGGTGGCAGGAAAATAAAATGACAATCCAGAAAGAACAAATTCTGCGGCATGAACTCTGAAAATGATCCTCCAGGTAACTGTGGAGAGGATGGCATCTTAGCCAAACGCTTGGTCTGCTTCCCAGTCCTCCGGAGGCTCTGCCACTTGCTGCCCCAGCTAGGTGGGTTCTGTTAGCCTGGTGGAGCACCTTCCCGGGACCAGGGGAGGAGGGGGGAGGAGAACAAGGGGCTTCTATTCTGTCCATGAATAGCTGTCACAAGGGCTCAGTTTGGGTTTGACCAAGGAATTGGAGCAGCCAGCAGTGCAGAGCAAGGAAGGGACATCGTAAAGTGCTTCTGTGGCTTGAGAGATAAAAACATCATCTTTTGGTTTTGAAATGGATAGAAACTTCCTGAAGGGAAAGCCATAAGGAGAAAAGGGAATATGAATATGCTGATTTCATTTTCTTAAAAAAAAAAAAAAATTGAGAGGAAGATACAGATTTCCCATTTATCTGCTATCCCCCCCCATCCCCCACGTAAATCCTCCCCAATTATCAACATCGTT
Source organism: Nycticebus coucang (assembly GCF_027406575.1). Classification (NCBI taxonomy): domain Eukaryota; kingdom Metazoa; phylum Chordata; class Mammalia; order Primates; family Lorisidae; genus Nycticebus; species Nycticebus coucang. The sequence goes on along the minus strand of NC_069792.1, from coordinate 64,492,499 downwards.
AACATTGTGGTACGTGGTTAAAACTGATGAGCCTACCTTGACACACAGCCATCCAACATCCATGGTTTGCATCAGGGTTCACTCTTGGTGTTGCAGGGTTCACTCTTGGTGTTGTACATTCTATGAGATTGCACAAATGTGTGATAACATGGTTCTACCATCCGAGCATTTTAAGGTAAGCAACATTTTACCTCTACATCTTAGGGTTTTTACAATTCTGATCTTGACAATTAAATTGACATAAGACAGATCAACAGGAGAAAAGCATACAAATTTATTATGAGTTTCACATGACACAGGAGCCCTCATAAGCAAACGCAGGCCTAAAGTGGCAAAACCTAAATGCTTTTATATAAGATTGAACAAAGAGGAGCAGTTGTGGAAGATAACTCAATTATGTGGGGAGACTAAAGGAAGATAAGAATTATTTTTAACAAGGTCTGTTTGTATAGAATTCTTTCAGCAATGACTTCCCATCAAAGAATGTTTCTTTTTTCTTGGTACAGGGAGACCATCTTCCACATGGCAGTGTTTATCTCCTGTTTTCAGGAGAAAAGGGAGTTTGGAATGCCCTTCTTGCATATTTCTTAAGTTTTTACTCTAAATAATCCTTATACCACAGCGGCATATTTTGAGGTGCATCTTCTGCCACATCTCACTGCCATACAAATCCTCTGTGCCTATCTATTCAGCACTCCCTCCCGGCAACCACTGTAGGTAGTTTATTATTTTCCTAAATTGTGTCCACAGTTTTGCCTTTTCCATAATGTCTCATAGCTGAAATCATACAATATGTAGCCTTTTCAGACTAGCTTCTTTCATTTAGTAATACACATTTAAGGCCCCTTCATCATGCCTTTTTGTGGTTTAATAGTTCATTCTTTTTTAATGCTGAATATTCCATTGTCTGGATATACTAGTTTATTTGTCTGTTCACTTACTGCTGGACATCTTGGTTGCTTCCAAGTTTTTTTAACTTAATTTTTATTAAATCATAACTGTATACATTTATGGGGTACAATGTGATGGTTTGATATATAATGTGGAATGCTTAAATCAAACTAATTAACATAACCATCATCTCACTTATTTTTGTGGTAAGACATTTCTAATATACTCTTAGTTGTTTTGAAATGTACCCTTGAATTGTGTACATTAGGTGAGATCACACCAAATACCCTCCCTCTGCTCACCCTCCGTTCTCTTCTTTCTTTATGGACTATCTTTGTGTTTTATCATTCATTTGAATGTGTAAGTGCTTATATACTGGTTTCATAATAGTATTGCGTACATTGGATACTTTTTCCCCCATTCTTGAGATACTTTACTAAGAAGAATACATTCCAGCTCCATCCAAGTAAACATAAAAGATGTAAAGTCTCCCTCATTTTTATAGCTGCATAATATTCCATGGTATATACGTATACCACAATTTGTTTATCCATTTCTGGGTTGATGGGCATTTAGGCTGCTTCCATGACTTGGCTATTGTGAATTTGGCTGCAATAAACATTTTGGTGCAAATGTTTTTGTTGTAAAATGATTTTTGTTCATCTGTGTAGATACCTAGTAATGATATTGCAGGATCTAATGGTAGATCAACTTTTAGTTCTTGAGAATTCTCCATACTTCTTTTTGAAAAGGCTGTATTACTTTGCTGTCCCACCAGCAGTGTAGAAGTGTTCCTTTCTCTCCACATCCACGCCAATGTCTGCAGTTTTGGGATTTTGTGATGTGGGCTAATCTTACTGGAGTTAGGTGATATCTCAAGGTGGTTTTGATTTACATTTCTCTGATGATTATAGATGATGAGCATTTTTGCATGTGTCTGTAGGCCATGCACTGTCATCTTCAGAGAAGTTTCTGTTCAAGTCTCTTGCCCACAAAGAAATGGGTTTGTTTGTTCTTTTCTTGTTGATTAGTTTGAGTTCTCTGTGGATTCTAGTTATCAGACCTTTATAGAAGTATAACCTGCAAAATTTTTCTCCCATTCCAAGGGTTGGCTTGGTTGCTTTACTTAAATACTCTTAGCTATGCAGCTTTTTAGCTTGATCAGATCCCAGTAATGTATTTTTGGTGTTGCTTCAATTGCCGGGGGTGAGGGGGTCCTCGTCATAAAATATTTTCCCAGGCCAATATCTTATAGTTTCATGTCTTAAGTTTAAATCTATTTTCCAGTGAGAATCAATTTTTGTTAGTGGTAAAAGATGTGGGTCCAGTTTCAGTTTTCTATGGGTCACTAGCCAGTTTACCTAGCACCATTTGTTAAATAGGGAATCTTTACCCTAATGAATGCTTTTGTTGCACCATTTGTTATGTAGGGAATCTTTACCCTAATGAATGCTTATTAAAGATCAAATGATGATATGTGCTTGGGTTCATCTCTTGGTTCTCCATTCTGTTCCATATATCTACATCTCTATTCTCGTGCCAGTGCCATGCTGTTTTGATCACTACAGATTTATAGTATAATCTGAAGCCTGGTAACGTGATGCCTCCTGATTTGTTTTTATTTTTAAGTAATGTGTTGGCTATTCAAGGGTTTTATGATTCCATATAAAATGTAGTACCATTTTTTTCAAGTTTTCTAAAGTATGACATTGGTGCTTTGATAGGGATTGCATTAAATCTGTAGATTGCTTTGGGTAGTATGGACATTTTAACAACGTTGATTCTTCCCAGCCACAAGGATGATATATTTTTCCATTTGTTAACATCTTCAGTTATTTCTTTTCTTTTCTTTCTTTTTAAATTAAATCATAGCTTTCTTTCTGAAAGAGTTAAGATTAGGTTAGGGGTACAATGTGCTGGTTTTATATATAATTTGAAATACTTTCATGAAACTGGTTAACATAGCCTTCACCACATTTTCTTAGTTATTGTGTTAAGACATTTATATTCTACATTTAGTAGATTTAACATGTACCCTTGTAAAATGCATCATAGGTGTAGTCCCACAAATTACCCTCCCTTTACCCATAATCCTCCCTCCCCTCCCCTGCCCCTCCTGTTTTCCCTTCATCTTGGGCTGTAGTTGGTTATAGCATTCATATGGAAGTGTGGGTGCTTATAAATTGGTTTCATAGTAGGGCTGAGTACATTGAATACTTTTTCTTCCATTCTTGAGATACTTTGCTAAGAAGAATATGTTCTAGTTCAATCCATGTAAACATAAATGAGGTAAAGTCTTCATCTTTTTTTTTTTTTGTAGTTTTTGGCCGGGGTTGGGCTTGAACCCACCACCTCTGGCAGTGCCCTATTTCATTGAGCCACAGGCACCACCCTTGATTTGCATTTCTTTGATGATTAAGGATAATGAACATTTTTTCATGTGTCTATAGGCTGTGGGACTGTCTTCTTCAGAGAAGTTTCTCTTCAAGTCTCTTGCCCACTCTGAGATGGGATCACTTGTTCTTTTCTTGGTAATACGTTTGAGTTCTCTGTGGATTCTGGTTATTAAACCTTTGTCAGAGACATAACCCGCAAATATCTTCTCCCACTCTGAGGACTGTCTGCTTCCTTTACGTACTATGTTCTTGGCTATGTAGAAGCTTTTTAGTTTGATCAGATCCCAGTAATGTATTTTTGGTGTTGCTTCAATTTCCCAGGGGGTCGTCCTCATAAAATATTCTCCCAGGCCGATTTCTTCAAGTGTTTTCTCTGTACTTTCTTCTAGTATTTTTATAGTTTCATGTCTTAAGTTTAAATCTTTTATCCAGTGAGAGTCTATCTTTGTTAATGGTGAAAGGTATGGGTCCAGTTTCAGTCTTCTCACCCAGCACCATTTGTTAAATAGGGAGTCTTTTCCCCACTGAATGTCTTTGATTGGCTTATCGAAGATCAAATAATGGTAAGTAACTAGGTTCATCTCCTGGTTCTCTGTTCTATTCCATATATCTGCCTCTCTGTTTTTGTGCCAGTACCATGCTGTTTTGATCACTATCGATTTATAATATAGTCTGAGGTCTGGTAGCGTAACTCCTCCTGCTTTGTTTTATTTCTGAGTAATGTCTTGGCTATTTGAGGTTTTTTCTGATTCCATATAAAATGAAGTATTTTTTTTTAAGGTCTTTAAAGTATGACAGTGGTGATTTAATAGGGATTGCATTGAAATTGTATATTGCTTTGGGTAGTATGGACATTTAACAATGTTGATTCTTCCCAGCCATGAGCATGGTATGTTTTTCCATTTATTAACATTTTCAGCTATTTCTTTTCTTAAAGTTTCATAGTTCTCTGTATAGAGCTCTTTCAAGCCCTTTGTTAGGTAAATTCCCAAATATTTCACCTTTTTTGGCACACTGTGAACGGAATAGAGTCCTTGACTGTTTTTTAAGCTTGACTATTGTTGGCATATATAAAGGCTCCAGATTTGTGAGTATTGATTTTGTAACCTGAGACACTGCTATATTCCTTGATCACTTCTAAGAGTTTTTAGTTGAATCCCTGGGGATTTCCAGATACATAATAATATCATCTGCAAAGAGTGAAAGTTTGATCTCCTCTGACCCTGTATGAATACCCTTGATTGCCTTTTCTTAACTGATTGTGACAGCTAACACTTCCATTACAATGTCAAAAAGCAGTAGAGACAATGGGCAACCTTGCCTGGTTCCTGATCTGAGTGGAAATGATTTCAATTTAACTCCATGCAATACAATGTTGGCTGTGGATTACTGTAGATGGCCTCTATCAGTTTAAGAAATGTCCCTTCTATACCAATTTTCTTAAGTGTTCTGATCATGAAAGGATGCTGGATATTATCAAAAGCTTTTTCTGCATCAATTGAGAGAATCATAATGGTCTTTGTTTTTTATTTTGTTTATGTGATGAATTATATTTATAGATTTACATATATTGAACCAGCCTTGAGACCCTGAGATAAAACCAACTTGGTCATGATATATAATTTGTTTGATGTGTTGCTGGATTCTGTTTGCTAGAATCGTATTGAATATTTTGCATCAATATTCATTAGAGATATTGGTCTATAATTTTCTTTTCTTGTTGGGTCTTTCCTGGTTTGGGGATCAAGGTGATGTTTGCTTCATAGAATGTGTTGGGTAGTATTTGTTCTTTTTGTTTATTTTGGAAAAGGTTAAGTAATATAAGTACTAGTTCCTCTTTAAAGGTTTGGTGGAATTCTGATGTGAAGCCTTGGTCCTGGGCTTTTCTTTTGGGGGAGATTTTGTACAGTTGATGCTATTTCAGAATTTGACATAGGCCTGTTGAACATTTCGACTTTGTTCTGGCTAAGTCCGGGAAGGTGGCATGCTTCCACGTGTTGGTCTGTTTCCTTCATATTTTCATATTTCTGAGAATAGAGTTTCTTGTAATATTCATTAAGGATTTTTTGAATTTCTGAGGAGTCTGTTGTTATTTTGTCTTTGTCATTTCTGATTGATGAAATTAGAGATTTTACTCTTTTATTCCTGGTTAGATTAGCTAAAGGTTTATCTATTTTATTGACCTTTTCCTTTTTTAATATTAATTATTTTTTATTAATTATTGACCTTAAAAAAACCCGGCTTTTTGATTTATTGATCTGTTGTATAATCCTTTTGTTTTCAATTTCATTTAATTCTGCTCTAATTTTGGTTATTTCTTTCCTTCTGCTGGGCTTCAGATTGGAATGTTCTTCCTTTTCCAGTTGTTTGAGGTATCCTATTAATGGTGTCCCATTAACTTCCTCTCTTTCCATTCTCTTGAAGAAGGCTTGCAATGCTATAAATTTTCCTCTTAGGACTGTCTTTGTGGTATCCCAGAGGTTCTGGTAATTCATGTCTTCATTATCTTTTTGTCTCCAAAATTTGGTAATTTCCTTCTTAATCTCATCTATGACCCACCTATCATTCAGTATAAGGTTATTTAGTTTCCATGTTTTTGTATGAGTATGCAGATTTCTGTCATTACTGAGTTCAACTTTTATTCCATGATGGTCTGAGAAGATTCAAGGAATAATTGCTATTATTTTAAATTTGCTGAGGTTAGACTTGGGACCTAAGATGTGATCAATTTTGGAGGATGTTCCATGGGCTGATGAGAAGCATGTGTATTCAGTTTTGTTAGAATGAAATATTCTGTAGATGTCTGTTAAATCTAAATGTTGAATGGTTAAGTTTAAGTCTAAAATTTCTTTGCTTAGTTTCTTATTGGAGGATCTATCCAACACTGCCAAAGGAGGGTTAAAATCTCTGACTATTGGGCCAATGAGAGCAAACCCAGTTACTCATCTCTGCCACAACAGCTCCTCAATATCTCTTCCCCTCACACGTGCTCACACCTGGTTCGATATGACAGTGCCAGTGGCAGCAGCTGGGGACTCCGACTCCTGGGATGCGGACACATTCTCTGTGGAAAATCCCATGCAGAAGGTCGGGGGCGGCGGCACTGCCAGAGGGGACCGCTGAGAAGGTAAAGATAAAGGACAAGGATGTCAAGAATGACTGGGGTGATGATGATGATGAAAAAGAAAAGAGGAAGCAGAAGTAAAACCAGAAGTAAAAATTTCAGAAAAGAAAAAAAATAGCAGAGAAGATAAAAGAGAAAGAACAGGAACAGAAGAAAAGGCAAAAAGAAATTAAAAAGAGGTTAGAAGAACCTAAAGTGCTAATACCTGAAGAACAATTAGCAGATAAACTGAGGTTAAAGAAATTGCAGGAAGAGTCAGACCTTGAATTAGCAAAGGAAACTTTTGGTGTTAATAATACAGTTTTTGGAATAGATGCTATGCACCCATCTTCAAGAGATGACTTCACAGAATTTGGAAGGTTACTAAAAGATAAAATTACACAATATGAAAAGTCACTATGTTATGCCAGTTTTTTGGAAGTCTTAGTTCAAGATGTGTGTATTTCATTGGAAATTGGTGACTTGAAAAAGTTTACCAATTCATTGACTGTACTTTGCAGTGAAAAACAGAAGCAAGGAAAGCAAATTAAAGCCAAAAAGAAGAAGAAGGGTGTGGTTCCTGAAGGAGGATTAAAGACCACCATGAAAGATGATCTGGTAGATTATGGTGGTTATGATGGAGGATATGTACAAGACTATGAAGACTTCCTGGGACATTTTATCTTCTCCTGGTGTCTTTATGTTGCCCACAATCCCTTCAACATGTAGGACAATTTCCTTTCCTTTCAGTTCTGCCAAATGCTACAATCAGAAGTTCAGTATCTTTTGTATTGGTTATTTAACCCCTTGACACTTAGGTGCTAATGTGCAAATGAGGGAACTTGGATCTTGCTGCCAATGGGTTAAAATTGGGAACCTCAGTCACTACTAAATCATAGTTCAAAACAAAACAAACCTAATAATGTTGTCATTGTTGCTATCTGATTCCATAGCAGCAGTCACTAAATTGGAAAGAAAAGTTTGTGACATGATAAAAAATTGTGTAGTATTTACCAGCACCATTCAGTAATACAGCCTTAATCATATCTCCTTGAACTACTTCATAACTTGCCAAGAAAAGCAGTTTGCAGCAAGAGTATGTGGTGTGCACCTAGCATTAAAATTGCTTTGTTTTAAAATTGAGCATGAGGATATTAAAAATACATTGTGAAGAAGAGTGAAGATACTGCAGCTGAAAAGCACTAGTTTGATAAAAATAAAATGACCAAAACCCTCCAACTTTGAAGCTGAAGAAGGTAAACCTCTCCAATATTGCTTTACAAGTTGTGGAATCTCTTGAGTGCATAGACTGTCTGGTTTTTATTTATCAGACTATTTCTACTGATGGAGTGCTTTGGAAGGGAGCGAGAAACAAATCTTTCTTCTAGGCTGCAATGGAACAACTTTAACAGGGTTTTGGCATTTTTTTTCCTTTATAAAACATGCTTAGCAAACTGTACCAGTTAACTACAATTTGGTAAATTGTTATGTTAACAATTATGACATCTGCAGTGTTTTATAAAGCAACTAATTTAATAAAATCATTATTGTGAGGACTTAAATTTTGTGTTCCTCCCAAGAGATATTTTTGAAGCGTATAGAACACAGCTCTTGGGACTAGAGTTCTCTGTATACTAAAGCTTAATAAATGCTTGACATAGTTTAAAAAAAAAATCTCTGACTATTATGGTGCTGGAGGAAATCAAGTTGCTCATGTCTGTTAGAGTCTCTCTTATAAATTGAGGTGCATTCTGGTTGGGTGCATAAATTTTAGTAATTGAAATCTCATCATATTGAGTGTTACCCTTAACAAACATGAAGTGACCATCCTTATCTTTCCTTACTTTTATTGGTTTAAAGCCTATTGTATCTGCAAATAAAATTGCAACACCTGCTTTTTTCTGATTTCCATTTGCCTGAATTAAGGATGACCATCTCTTCACCCTGAGTCTATATTTATCTTTTAAGGTAAGATGAAATTCTTGTATGCAGCAGATATCTAGCCTGAGTTTTTGTATCCAGTCAGCCAACCTGTGCCTCTTTAGAGGACAGTTTAAGCCATTTACATTAATCAAGAGTATTGATAAGCCTGGTAGTATTTTGAGTATCTAGTTTTTCAAAATTCCAGTGGACATTTTTAATTCTTTCACCACTGTGGAAGTTGGAATTTGATCAAAAGTTTCTGAGTGAGTTTACTTTGGTGGTTGATCATTGTGCTTGTCATTGTGGAGGATGGGTCTGAGAATAACCTGAAAAGCTGGATTAGTTATGGCAAATTTCTTCAACATGTGAATGTCATTAAAGTATTTAATTTCTCCATCATAAATGAAACTCAGTTTAGCTGGATACAGGATCCTGGGTTGAAAGTTACTTTGTTTAAGAAGGTCAAAGGTCAATGACCATTCTTTTCTAGCTTGAAAATTTTCAGCACAGAGATCTGCAGTCATTTCAATTTTCTTTCCCTTATAGGTTATGGTTGTCTTATATCTGGCGGCTTGCAGAATTTTCTCCTTCGTGTTAACTTTGGTGAAGTTTATTATAATGTGTTTGAGCAATGTTTTATTTGGATTGAGTTGGGCTAGGGTTCTGAAACTGTCTGCTATCTGAATTTAAGAATCTCTTGCCATGTTTGAGACGTTCTTCTCAATTATTTCTTGCAGTAGAGCATCTGGGCCTTTCAAAGCAACCTTGTCACCTTCAGGAATTCCTATAAGGCGAATATTAGGTTTTTTTTGGAATTATCCCAGAGCTCTCTGAGAGACTGATCCATTTTTTCTCTCCACTTCTCTTCCTCTTGAGTGTTTGGGAGCATTCAAAAGCTTTGTCTTCAATGTCAGAAATCCTTTTTTCTGCCTGCTCTATTCTATTGCTAAGTGAGTCTACTGTATTTCTCATACCTTGGAGGGCTGCAGCTTCTTTTCTCAATGTGTCACAATCTTTGGTGATTTTTGTCTTTGAATTCATTGAATTCTTGAGACAACTTTTGAATTATTCCTAGAATTTCTACAATTTTAAATTTTTTTTCTATTTTTATTTATTTATTTTTTTTTGCCAGGGCCTAGTTTGAACCTGCCGCCTCTGGAATATGGGGCTGGCACCCTTCTCCTTTGAGCCACAGGCGCTGCCCCATTCCTAGAATTTCTAATTCCAACTTTACTTTCATTCTGTTAATCTTATCTGCCATCCAAATTCTAAGCTCAATTTCTGACATCTCAGCCATTTGTTTCTGAATGGGATCTTCTGATGTATGCACCTTGTCATTCCTTAGGGGAGTTGATCTATTCTGATTATTCATGTTGCCAGAATATTTCTGCTGATTTTGCCCCATGATTATTTTTCACCATTTGGCTAGATGAGCTGGTAAGGTGAAATTGGATTGGGGGCTCGTGGAATAGTGAATAACCAGCCCTTTCCTGAAGAGCTTGGACTGGTTGCTGCAGCTTTTCCCCTACAACTTTGCAAAGGACCTGTACAGTACTACAGCCTGAGACACTGGGGACTGGCTTCATGTGGTAGGGCTTGGTGGCTCTGTCTTTTATTCAGCTGGTCTTTGTCCAATCCTAGTGAATCAGCAACTCTGGGTTGAAATTTCAGCTGTGGAGAAATACAAGCAACTAAGACACCCCACCCCCCAAGGGGCAACAACTGGAAAAGGAAAATCAAACCTTCCTCCAACAACACAACCAGGGTACCACCTTGGATGGTCCTCGGGTGATTGGCCCAGGTCAAGAGTTCCAAATCAATTGTCCCAGTCAGCAGCAAGTCTCAAATGTGAGAGTTCAAAAGGTCTCCAGCAGCTAGACAGCAGGGGTCTGCTGGCAGCTCGAGTGTGGCTCGCTCCAGTGCTCAGTGGAGTCAGAAGGGCCCATCCAGCAAATGAGTTAGTCCAGGGAGGTTGTTGCCTCCTTCCCTACCTTGCATCTCTGTCACACCCAGTCACTGGTAACACCACAGAGCTGTCGTCCCAGTTCCCTCCAATGAGCAGATGTGCCAGGGTTTTTTACCTGCCTGAGTCACAGGGAGATCTATGTCTCGTCAGCCAGACCGGCTGCACTCTGCCACCAGCCTGCAGGGGGGAGCTGAAGCCTGACTACCTCTGGTGCATAATGGAAGCTGGAGAGTGTCACTCAGTTCCGCCTGCCCTAGATTGATGTTGATGCCACTTATGTTCTCATAGAATTTGCGTTTCTGTCCCAGCTGTATTCCATTGTGGGCTAGGCACCATGTGAGTTCACAGAAACTGTGACTCAGCTCCGCCCTGTGCTACTGCTGCTTCACGACTTCTCATGGAGCTGACGTCTCTGTCTTTGCTGCACTCTGTGTTGGGGTGGGCATGGTAAGAGCTCACAAACGGCTCTCACTTCCTGCCCCTCCATGAGCTGACGCTGCTGCCACACCTGCTTTTGTCCCAGCTATGCTCCACTGGGAGCCGGGTACATCATGGGCTCACAAAAGCAGCAATTCCGACTTAGCCACACCCTAGGAGTATGCTGCCTCTTCATGCATATTCTAGTCTCCGTCTCTGCCATGCCCCACCTGGGCAGGTACCACCTTAGGCATACCCTTTGCTCTCGGGGCCTGTGTTTCCGTGGCTGCCACCGGAGTAGAGACCTGGCTCCCTCTGGTTGGTAAGAGAGACAGGAAGTGTTTCCCCAAAATATTACCAGGGTGTGAGCCCTATTGTTGCCACCGCTGCTGCTGCCACCACTGCCACTGCTATGCTGTGCTGCAGGGCACTATTTCTCCCTCTCTATGGCCCCCTCAACCCACAGTCCCCACTTTACCCTGCTGATTCAGCACAGAGTTGTAACAGTTTGTCTATATGTCTCAAGAAAATGCCCAGGAGTCTAGACTCTGCAGGGGACAGGCTTCCAGACCTTGCGGTGGGAGTGGAGGGGAGTGCTGGGAGTTCAGAATTGTGGGTAGAGTATATGTTCAGTTTTATCCCTGGTAGGAGAGTGCCATGGCACACTAGTGGGTCTGCTCTGGGGAAGGAGATCCAGTTTTTAGTGGCTCTCTCCCATGGAATAGAAAAAGAAGGGATCTGAACTCTGCTCACTTGTTTGTAGAAAGTACACTGTAAGCTGTTCTCACAGGAGTCCACTTTGTGATGGGTTGTGTACCTGTTGTTTGTCTCCTTGGGGTTGCAGCTCTCCTCAGCAGGGGTGATGTGCAGCTCTTCTATCTTCTCTCTTGGCTCAGCTCCAGACCATGGGCTTACTTGATAAACTTCTGTCCTTTAACTCTCCTTCTGGATGGGAGCCTCTGTGGAAAGCTGGCTCCAGTCAGCCATTTTGCCTCCTCCCTCAGTTATTTCTTTTCTCAGGGTTTCGTAGTTCTCATTATGGAGATCTTTCACTTCCTTTGTTAGATAAATTCCCAGGTATTTCATCTTATTTGGCACTACTGTAAAAGGAATAGATTCCTTGACTATATTTTCAGCTTGACTTTTGGCATATATAAAAGCTACTAATTTGTAGTATTGATTTTGTATCCTGAGATGCTACTACATTCCTTGATCACTTCTAAGAGCTTTGTAGTTGAGACCTTGGGGTTTTCCAGGTATAAAATCATGTCATCCAGGAAGAGTGAGAGTTTGACTTCCTCTGACCCCCATTTGAATAACCTGATCCCCTTCTCTTGCCTGATTGCAATGGCTAGGACTTCCATCACTACGTTGAATAGCATTGGTATTCTTGTCTAGTTCCAAATTTGAGTGGAAATGTTTTCAATTTTATTCTGTTCAATAGGATATTGGCTTTGGGTTTGCTGTAGATGGCCTCTTATCAGTTTAATAAATGTCTAATCTAAGCCTATTTTCTTAAGTGTTCTAATCATGAAAGGATGCTGAATATTATCAAAAATTTTTTCTGCATCAATTGATAGAATTATATGGTCTTTGTTTTGTTTTTTTTTTAATGTGGTGTATTATATTTATAGATTTATGTATGTTGAACCAACCTGTAACCCTGGGATAAAACCAACTTGATCATGGTGTTTAATTTTTTTGATGTATCATTGAATTTAGTTTGCTAGGATCTTATTTAATGTCTTTGCATCGATATTCATTAATGGTATTGGTCTATAGTTTTCTTTTATGGTTGGGTCCTTTCCTGGTTTAGGGATTAAGGTGATATTTGCTTCATAGTATGTGTTCAGGAGGATTCTCAAGATTTGGTAATTATGAGTAAAGTTGCTGAAAACATATGTGTGCAGGTTTTGGGGTAGATACAATTTTTCAACTCCTTTGTAAATACCAAGGAGTACTACTGCTGGATTGGATGTTGAAAGTATGGTTAGTTTTGTAAGAAACTGTCTTCCAAAGTAGCTGTACCATTTTGAATTCCTACCAGCAATAAATGAGAATTCCTGTTGCTCCACTTCCTCTCTAGCACTTGATATTGTCAGTGTTTCAGATTTGGGCTGTTCTACTAGATGTGTGGTGGTACCTCATTTTAATTGACAATTCCCTGATGACATCTAATGTTGAGCCCCTTTTCATATGTTTACTTGCTGTTAAGATCTTTGGGACATTTTCTAATCAGAAATACACAGCTGTTATAGACCTATTAATTGGAGAATACAATGAAAGAATCACTGATTAAGCTCTCAGTAGTTGACATTTTAAAGTTTTTGTTTGATGCTAAGATCAAATTGAAATATGGAAAAATGCAGTAGAATATCCACATCTTCGGCATCATGCCCAAAAAATGCTGTCTTGATTTTCTACCACTTATTGCTGTGAATCTACATTCTCCTACCTAACCCAAATCAAGACACCTTTAAGGTCACAAATGACTGATACCCAATAGAGAATCAACTGAAATTGCAGAGCTCCATGCTGCAATCAAATATTCAAATGCTTTCCAATGAAAAGCAGACACAAGAAAGTTATTAATAGGTAAGTTAACTTTAAAATTAACAAATAGTTTTTATTTTTTGAAGTTAAGTACATAATAGTTAGATTTTTATAAAATAATGTACTTTATTAAGTATATCTCATTGAAATTTCTTGAATATGGCCTTATTTGATTACAGCTAAATTAATGTGGCCTACCAGCCTGAAAAGTTTCCCATACTTGCACCAGATTAGCTACAAGTCTGCAGTTCTATATAGTAAAAATGGGCAAGCAGATGACATATAAGGGGGGGTGGGGTTTTGTGTACATGGACAGATTTTCACCATGAACCCTAATCTCAGGACTTTTCTATGACAAAATCTGGACTAATCCTATACTAAAAGACATAAGATGTCTAATTTCTGAGGATTTTTTTTTCTGAGAGTGATCATGTGATTTTAATAAAGTCCTCCATGTTCATTGTGCAAGCTATGTACTATGCAACCCAGGGTCCCTTACCTAGTGCTCTTTGTGCCAATAGAAAATAGGTTTCCTCTATAATGAACATGTGATAAGAATTTTTTTGTTGTTGTTAACCAGGCCCAGGCAAGGTTCAAACTCACCAACCCTCGTGTGCAAGGCCAGTGCTGTAACCACTGAGCTAAAGCACCCAGCCCAAGAAAAGAAGTTTTTAAAGAGCATTACTTAAAAAAATTTTTTTTTATTGTTGGAGATTCATTGAGGGAACACAGAACCAGGTTACCTTGGTTGCTTTTGTTAGATAAGGACCCTCTTATATTTGTATCCCGCCCCCAAAAGGTGCACCACAAACCTTGCCCTCCCCGCTCTCCTTCTCAGCTCTCCCAATCCCCCACCCCTCCCCATCTCCCACCCCACCCCATGGTAACTAGGACCTTAATTGTCCTCATATCAGAATTGAGTACATAGGATTCTTATTTCTCCGTTCTTGTGATGCTTTACTAAGAATAATGTGTTCCACATCCATCCAGGTTAATACAAAGGATGTAAAGTCTCCATCTTTTAAAATTTTTTAGTTGGTCTCAAAGTCAGATGACCTAGGTTCCAATCTGCCATGTGTGTGTGGCCTTGACCAAGTAGCTCAGTCACCTCCTTGTTACATTGGCTTACTAAACCCACTGTAAACTGTCACACATTTGCCCAGTTCATCATTTGCCCTTACTGTCCTTAGCACCCTGCCATTCTGTCCTCTTTTTCAGTTCTTCTAACACACCATGCTTCCTCTCATCTTTGGAGTCTTAAACACACAGTTTTCTCTCTCAGCATTTCTTCCTGCTTCTCAACCATCTCACTCTTCTTTTTTGACTCAAAAATTATATCCTCAGGAATCCTTTCTATAAAACCCAGAGGCCACGTTAGGACCTCCTGGAACCACACCAGTAGCTATTTTTCTGTATCACTCATTATCTATTAAATGTTAAAGTTTTTCAGTAACTGTGAACTTCATGGCCAAGGTCTGTGTCTTTCTTGTACATTTCTGTATGCCCCAACTTAGCATGAGGCCTGCCACACAGAAAGTACTTATTGAAGGGTTTTAAATGAATAAATGAATGAACAGAGGCAGATAATCTCCAAGGTCTTTTTCCCTTTGAGGAGTCAGTGGCAGTAATTCAGTAGAGTACAAAGGTGTGCTGATTGTATTTGTCTTAAAGCTCATTTGCTTTCACGTTACAGAGTACCCATTCAAGCTGGCTCTGCTAAAAAGAAAAATTATTGATATGACAGGGCGGTGTCTCATAAAACCTAAAAAGGAATTGTAAGAACTGGAGACACCTTGGGGAGCTTAGGGTCTGTAACCAAGACCTCATACTGGTAGGAATTCAACTGTAAGCTCCTTATTCTTTTAGAAGGTTCCTCCATTATTTTTCATTCCCATGGATCAGGCTTTATGGGTCAAAAATCTTCCTTCCATCTTGACTTCATGGCTTTCTTCCTCTGGCAAGAGCACCCCCTACTGCCTCTCAGCTCCCATTCTTGTTTTAACTCTTTTTACTGGCAATTGAGGATTTCATGGTGCAATTTCTGGTAAAAGTTGCTTGGAGAAAAGGCCAGTGTCAAGTCTTACTGCTCTGAAAATAATTTTTGTGTTCTTCCCGGCCCTGGCACAAGTGGATTCAGACTCTCTGGGCTCTCACTTCTCTTTGGCAGAGTTACTGACATCATAGGTAAGCTCGGACGCTATTGACAACTTTACATTATGGGAAACAAGCTTCAGTGATGAGCTCGACTCACAGACTGCTTTGGTGGTAGGTCTGGATTTCACATAACCCCTTAGTCTTCATCCTGTACCTTTTGAATGACCACATTGCCTAGTCAGAGAGAACTTACATTTTGGTTCGTTGCTTGATACACATGTTAAAAAAAAAAAAAAAAAGCTGCAGATAAGGAATGCAGGAAACTAACATAGCCTCGAGGCAGATTTGGCAGGAGTAATCTCTAGTTGGGCATATTAACCATCCCATTTCATTCTGAGAACAAACCCTTTCCTGCAACGTCCCATCAGATCTTGATTGCAGATGACAGACAAAGAGCAGCATGGTCCCTTGGTTTCTTTTCTTGTTGCTGTTTAGCATGTTCCCTGACACAAGCCAGGCTGGCAGGCCAGCTCTTGAAAATATTGTTATTGTGCCTTAAGTCCTTTTACAGATAGAAATTCCAGAATCAGAGGACTTGATGGAACTACCAAAGGCCAACAAGGCCACCACCTGCCTTCCAGGAGGCCCACTATGAAGACACTACCGTGGGTTTTCCAGCAGTGGGTTTGCTGTCAGCTGGAAGGGACATCCCCTCCCCTGGGGTCCTACAGCACTTGCTGTTCAGGCAGTCCCCAAGTTACAAACATCTGACTTATTTACAAGTTATACTTATGAATGGAGGCTATTACAGTAAGTCCCTGAGTTACAAACACCCTACTTACATATAAATGGAGGCTATTGCAGGTGATAGGTAAATTACCTGTTCCAACTTACATACAAATTTGACTTAAGAACAAACCTATAGAACCTATCTTGTTTGTACCCCAGGGGCTGCCTGTACTTCTCTTGGGATATTAACTTTCTCCCATTCTTTTCCCTACTACCTCCTTGAGGTTTCATCTTCTTTTCCTCCATAAAGTCTTGCTCAGAACATGTGATCAGCACGTGTTTCTTACCTGTATTAACTTCCTATTATTGCTGGAACAAATTATCCACAAACTTAATGGCTTAAAACACCCCAAATTCATTACATTACAGGTGTAGAGGTCAGAAATCTGAAATGGGTCTCCTAAGGTTAAAGTGTAGGCAGGGCTTTATTTGCTCCTGTAGGCTCAAGAAGAGGATTTTTCCCTTCATCTTCAAAGCCAGCAATAGTGGGCCAGGACCTTCTTGCACTGCCATTTTTCTACCTCCCTCTTCCACTTTGAAGAACTCCTGTGATGACATTGAGGTCACCAGATAATCCTGGATAATCTACCTATTTTAAAGTCAGCTGACTGGCAATCATAATTTCCTCTTTGACCTGTGAGATAACATATTCATAGGTTGCAGGGATTAGGACATGGACAGGTTGGGAGATTTAGGGGGAAACATTAATCTGCCTATCACATTGCTCAAACAGAATGACTAAAATTAGTAATCTGACTATTGGAACAATATCAATGGCTGCCTCCTGTATTGTAATGACTTTCTGAAAAAGTTGTAATAAACATTTCTGAAATAGAATTTTTTTTAATTACCAAAGGAGATAGTTCTGTTTTAAATGTGCCAGTTACTATGCTACATTAATATTTATATATATTGGATTTTATTGAAACAAAATTCCCATCTATTACAGTTAGAACACTTGTTTTATAAAATCTGTGTAAAGGTTATTATATTAATAGA
The DNA here is from genome assembly GCF_027406575.1 of Nycticebus coucang. Classification (NCBI taxonomy): domain Eukaryota; kingdom Metazoa; phylum Chordata; class Mammalia; order Primates; family Lorisidae; genus Nycticebus; species Nycticebus coucang. The sequence continues at coordinate 64,475,368 of NC_069792.1, read as the reverse complement.
AAAATTTTTGCATTAAAAAAATAATGAGGCACCAGCAGTTTTTGGAGTATGTGGTGTGTGCTTTTTTAGGAATGGTTTTTTTAGAAGAGAGGCTAATATCAACAAACTATTTTCCCTCTTTTATAAAGAGGAAATAATTTAATATGCTAAGTTTAATCCTATACTTTGATTTTACCTGTCATTCAATGCTATTAAGCAGAAATAGTGTCTATGAAATGTATATTCATGGTTCTCCTGAGTTTGAGAACGATTATAATTTACTAAGGAATTCAGTGAAAACAGAAAATCATATATCAAGTAAATTCATCCTTTTAGAGAGGATAAACTGTATTCTAACTAGCACATTTTAAAATTATTCTTCCTAATTATGGAAATAAACTCTGTCTCTCTAACTGTACCAGATACACTGCTAAATTTGAACATCATTCCTTGTAACCACCCTGTAAGGTAGTTATTAGTATTTCCATTTTATACATAATCAAATCAAGGTTAAGTAAATTGCCCAGTCACAGAGATGAAACGTTGCATTTGGGGAGTCCACATTGACATCTGAACATGCCTGACTCTGAGAGTTTATGCTTTTTCCGTTATAACACAGCATGAGTTCTTGATGCCAATATTTTGCATAAAAGCTCAACACAAAGTGTCACTTTGGGCTGGAGATCAGTTTTAGGATTGCTTCCCTGTTCTTGTTTATAGACATTGGGCTGTTTACACAGGCACTACAAGGAAAGCATCCAGATCCATCACTCTTTTTAGGCCTACTTCCTTATCCTTTGGAAGCAGAGAGGAATAGAATACTCGATGATTTGTAACTGTGCCAGATTTATAAATGTGCAATGGTGTCGGCTTGACAGCAAAGAAAGATTGGTTGTCCTAACATAACCTTTAAAAAGTAATAAGAACAACAGAAACAAAGATCTTGTAATAACATTTGCTCTGATTGCACTGAATGTTGCAAATGGACTGAGAAATGGATTGAGAAATTAAAAGAGGCGATTTGTAGATCATTTTCCTACAAAACAAAACCCTTAGTTTCATGTGAGAAATTCTCTTTTTCTGAGAAAAAATTATTACCCTTATTCAATCTATGAAAAAGAAGGCAGGGAGAGGCCATTTTTATTCCTTTAGTGAATTTAGTGTCTCTTTTCTCCTTTTCCTTTGTCACCAACTCAGGTGACTCTTCAGTATCCAAAAAGACTTGATAAAGAATCTTTGTGTGAATGTTACCAGCTATTAATGAAAGGTTATTGATTTGATTACCTGGAAAAAGAATGAGCAGTTCTCCAGTTTTTTCTGCACTGCTTTAGAATGTGCTTCTACTTTTTTCTTCAGGGATTCTTGGGAATTTCATGAAATTCCATATTATTGAGTCATCTCACCTACAGTAAGTTTTCTATATTTTTGATGGTAGACATTTTAACAGTTGGGAATAGCTCTGACATATAATAATTGTGCCTTAAATAAAATAGAACGTCGTCTCTCTCTCTCTCCCTCTCTGCCCACTGCTCCCCACCCCCTACTCGTAAAAGTCCAAAGAGAAATCTCATGTAAAAGTCCAGAGAGAAATGCTGTAGGCCTGAATCGGCAGCTTTTCCCCATGAAGTCTTCAGGAACACATGCTTTCTCTAGTTCACATCTATCTCCAGGGTGTAGAGTCCACGTCCTCGTGGTAAAGAAAATGAAGAAGAAAAGGGGCAAGGGGCTCAGACAAGTCTGACCATTTGTTTCTAAGGAAAATTCTGGAGGGTACCACATGACGTGTCTATTTACATCCCATTGGCCTGTCCTGAGTCACCAAGCCACAGAACTACAAGGGAAGCTAGGAATGTCTTTATTCTGGACAGCTATTTCCAAGCTAAGGATTCTATTTCTATGGAAGAAAGAGAAAGTGGGTACTGGGGGACAACTGTCAATGCCTGCCACAGACATTTTCGCTTCTCCTTTAGATCTCTCAAGGGCAGTCATGTGAACAGAAGGATTCAATTGACTGTATCATCAAAGAGCAAATCATGAATCTGATATTAAAGTTTTAGAGAGAGGACATTTAAGTTCTCATAAAGAAGAACTTTCTAGCAGTTTAGAACATTCCCACAACTGGAAGGCCTGGCATTCGTAGTGGGGAGCTCACCATTACTAGACATCATCCCAGCACGGAGTGCTACTACCTCTTAGGGATAGCGTAGAGGGGATTCCTCCATGGGAAGTAAGAAAGATTGGGTGACCACGGAGAGATCTTTTATTCTAAGAGCCTGTGAAATCTATGTCCCCTTTTTATTATAGATATTGGCAATTTGAGACTCCATTCTCTTTTTTTCTTGATCACTCTCCTAGGGCTTTATTAATATTATTAATTTGTTCAAAGAACCAACTTGTGGCTCTCTCATCATCCCTATTTTACATTGTTTCATATAAATTAGTTTCTTCTCCGTTTGTTATTTTCTTCTTTTTGTTCTCTTTGGCTTTACTGTGATCTTCTTTTCCCAACTCTCTGAGGTAGGAACTTAAATCATCCCATTTAAAAAACTAAATGCTTTTTATTGGTTCAGGGTCACATGAAATAGAATTGCGAAACTGCTACATAAACCATCAAGCACTATGCAGAGGTGCTATTTTCACCTGTTCGAGTGAAGGTGTCTCCCCTTTATGATCACAGGAGAGAGATGGTGGTTGGGGAATTTCTGTGTCTGCTTCTTACCATCTGCTCATGTTCCTCACCTGTCAGTTTTGCTTCTGGGAACACCATGACTTTATTCTACTTTGCTGTTTCTGTTGGATTTTAAAACCAGATGACCAAAATCTGTTAATAAGGGACTATCAAGTCCCTTGAGTATTAAGCTTCTTTGCCTTTCTCTAACTCTGTGCTTCCATCTTGGGATCATTCCTCTTCTGCCTAAACAACTCTTGAGAAACTTAGTAGACTTCTGTTGGAATTAATTCTCTCAGGTTTTGACTGAAAATGTCCACCTTTATTTAAAAAAATTTTAATTAACAACAATATACACGCATAAGAGAAAATTTCATTTAAATTCAAGAAAGGAAGGACAAGGGACTATGGTCAGTTCCCACCTAACGGGTACAAGGCACACTTCTAGTGATGGTCACAAGTACAACTCAGACATTACCTTGCAAACAGTGTAACCCAATCATATGTACCCTCATACTAATCTGAAATAAAAAAAAATTTCTAATTGAATTTTTACCTTGAAATGGCATGCCATTGTAAGAAATATTAGCAATACAGGGAGAACTCATATACCCTTTTCCCACTTTCTTCCAAAGGCAACATATTGCAAAACTAGTACAATATTACAACCAGGATATTGATATTGACACAGTCAAGGTGCAGAACGTTTCCATTACAGCAAGGATGTCTCAGGTTGCTCTTTTATAGTTAGGACACTTCCCTCCCTTTGCTACTCCCTCCTTAACCTCTGGCAATGATCAGCAGCTCTGTTTTCTATTACTGTAATTTCATCATGTTGAGAATGTTATGCAAAGGGATCATACAGTATGTGAACTTCTGAGACTGGTTTTCCTCACTCAGCAAAATTCTCTGGACATTAATAGAAGTGTTTGTGTACTTAAACAGTTCATTCTACTGTAGCCCTGGGGAGGACTCCATTGTATAGATATGCTGCACTATGCGTGTACATCAACAGTTCATTCTACTGTAGCCCTGGGGAGGACTCCATTGTATAGATATGCTGCACTATGTGTGTACATCAACAGTTCATTCTCTTTTAGCCCTGGGGAGGACTCCATTGTGTAGATATGCTGCACTATGTGTGTACATCAACAGTTCATTCTCCATTAGCCCTGGGGAGGACTCCATTGTATAGATATGCTGCACTATGTGTGTACATCAACAGTTCATTCTACTGTAGCCCTGGGGAGGACTCCATTGTATAGATATGCTGCACTATGCGTGTACATCAACAGTTCATTCTACTGTAGCCCTGGGGAGGACTCCATTGTATAGATATGCTGCACTATGCGTGTACATCAACAGTTCATTCTCCATTAGCCCTGGGGAGGACTCCATTGTATAGATATGCTGCACTATGCGTGTAAATCAACAGTTCATTCTCCATTAGCCCTGGGGAGGACTCCATTGTATAGATATGCTGCACTATGCATGTAAATCAACAGTTCATTCTCCATTAGCCCTGGGGAGGACTCCATTGTATAGATATGCTGCACTATGCGTGTACATCAACAGTTCATTCTCCATTAGCCCTGGGGAGGACTCCATTGTATAGATATGCTGCACTATGCATGTAAATCAACAGTTCATTCTCCATTAGCCCTGGGGAGGACTCCATTGTATAGATATGCTGCACTATGCGTGTACATCAACAGTTCATTCTACTGTAGCCCTGGGGAGGACTCCATTGTATGATATGCTGCACTATGCGTGTACGTCAACAGTTCATTCTACTGTAGCCCTGGGGAGGACTCCATTGTATAGATATGCTGCACTATGCGTGTACATCAACAGTTCATTCTCCATTAGCCCTGGGGAGGACTCCATTGTATAGATATGCTGCACTATGCGTGTAAATCAACAGTTCATTCTCCATTAGCCCTGGGGAGGACTCCATCGTGTAGGTGCAGTACTGTAGGTACTGCAGTTTGTTTGCTCATGCAACTGTTGAAAGCTTCTGGGTTGTTTCTGGTTCATAGCTGTCACAGAGCTGCTACAAAGCAAGTATAGGTTTCTATGGTAGCGTATGTCTTCATTTCCCCAGAAAGCCTGACTGCAGTTGCTCGGTTGCATGCTCAATGTTTTTACGAAGCCACCAAACTTCTTCACAGTAGCTGCAGCAGTTTGCATTCCCACTGGCAACATATAAATGATTCAGTTTCTTAGCATCCTTGTGGGCATTTGGTGTTGTCACTACTTTTTATTTGAGCTATTCTGATCTCATTATGGTTTCAACTTGAATTTCCCTAATGGCTAGTGATGTTGAAATTCTTTTTATGTGCTCGTTTGTCATCTGTATATATTCTCTGATAAAATATCTCTTTGTGTCTTTTGCCCACTTTCCAATTGCCTTTTTGTCTGACTGTTTTGTGGTGAGAGTTCTTCACATACCCTAGTTATGAGTCCTTTGCCAAATAATTTAATTTGTAAATATTTCTCCACTGTCCTATAAATTGTCTTTTCATCCTCTTAACAGGATACTTATTCCTTCTATCAATTATTTTTTAATAGATCGTGATTTTGATGTTGCTCCCATGCCAGATGTTGAAAAGAATAGCTTCCTTACATTGAAGTACCTTCATACATTTTTCAAAAATTGCCACTCATACTTAACATGGGATACTATTTCTCGGTTCTCTAATCTAGTCCATTGATCTCTGTATCTGTCCCTATGCTGGTACCCCATAGTGTTGATCATTGTAGCTATCTAATATGTTCGGAAATCAGGTAGAGTGATTTTTCCATTTCATTCATTTTTTTCAAAATCATTTTAACTGTTTTTGCTCCTTTATTTTTCATATAAATTTCAGAATACTTTTTTGTATATATTTACAAACAAATCTTGCTGAGATTTTGATTTGGAATTGTTTTAATCTTGTATACTAACTAGGGGTTGATTGATATATTTACGATGTTGAGTATTCTAATTTGTGAACATAATGTATCTCTTTATTTATTTGAATTTTCTTTGATTTCTTTCATTGGCATTTTATAGTTTTCATCATATAAGTCCTGTACATGTTTTGTTAGATTTATTTGGTATTTTATTTATTTCTGAGTAATCATAAATGGCATGTATTCTTTTTTTTTTTGTCACTTTGTCGCCCTCAGTAGAGTGGTGTGGTCTTATAGCTCACAGCAACCTCAAACTCTTGGGCTCAAGTGATTCTCTTGTCTCAACCTCCAGAGTAGCTGAGACTACAAGCACCCACCACAACGTGGGCTATTTTTAGAGACGGGGTCTCACTCTTGCTGAGGCTGGTCTCAAACCTGTGAGCTTGGGTAATCCACCGGCCTCAGCCTCCCAGAGTGTTAGGATTACAGGCTTGAGCCCCCACGCCAGGCCTAAATCCCGTGCATTTTTAAATTCAGTCTCCATGTGTTCATTACTATTGTATAGAAATATAATTAATTTTTATTTTTATATTGTATCCTGTGACTTTTTAAACTCACTTATAAGTTGTGAGAGGTCTTTTGTTTTGAGGATTCATTAAAATTTTCTGTATAGACAATTATTTCATCTACAAAGGTGGTTTTATTTCTTCCTTTCAAATCTGTATGCCTTTAATTTCTTTTTCTCACCTATTGAAATGGCTAGAACTTTTAGCACATTGTTGAATAAGAGTGATGAGAGTGCATATCCTTGCCTTGTTCTTGAACTTACAGAGAAAACATCTATTGGATAGATGCTTTTTTTTTTTTATCAAGTTAAGGGCATTCCTCTCATTCTTATTTTTTTTGTGAGTTTTTATCATGAATAGGTATTGAATTTTGTCAAATGCATTTTCTGCACCAGTTGATACAATCATGTAATTTTTCTTCTTTAACTTGTCAATATGGTGAAATATATAGATTGATTTTTGAATGTTAACCAGTTTTGCCAATGTAATAAACCCCACTTGGTTGTGTGTATATTTCTTTACATATATTTTGCTGGACTATATTTTCTAATATTTTGTTAAGAATATTTGTCTTTTCGAGAGAGATATTATTCTTTAATTTTCTTTTTAGGTACTGTCCTTGCTTGGTTTTGCCATCCGAGTAATACTACTTTCATAAAATAAACTGGAAGTGTTCTATCCTTTTTCATTTTCTGGATGAGACTGTGTAAAATTGAGCTAATTCTTTAAATGTTTTTTAGAACTCTCCAGTGAAATCAACTACATCTTGAGATTTCTTTTTGGGTAGTTTAAAAATGACAAATTCAATTTCCTTAATAATTTATAGAGCTATTCAAATTACAAATTTCTTGTTGTATGAGTTCTGGTAGTTTTTTTTTTTTTTAAGAAATTGGTTCGTATTGTCTAAATTGTCAATTTCATGGGTGTAGAGTTGTTCATATCTTTTTGATAATGAAGGACCTGTAGTGATGTTTCATTTGTGATATTGGTAATAAAATGTTGATTTTTTCCTCAGTCTTGATAATTTGTCAATTTGATTTTTGTCAAATTTGATTTTTTTGTCAATTTTATTTTTAAAAAAGAACCAGTTCTTGATTTCATTGGTTTTTGTCTATTATTTTCTGTTTTTAATTTCATTGATTTCTGTTTTGTTCTTTGTGATTTCCTTCCTTCTGTCTATGTCTGACTTTTTTTGTTCTTCTTGAGATTGGAGCATAAATTATTGATTTAAGACTTTCCTTCTTTACTGAAAAAGGAAAATTCTTTTAAATTTCTTTTAATGCATTGTTTTAGCTCAGTTGTATTTTCATTTTCACTCAGTTGAAATTTTTTTTTTTTTTTTGTAGAGACAGAGTCTCACTGTACCTCCCTCGGTAGAGTGCCGTGGCCTCACACAGCTCACAGCAACCTCTAACTCTTGGGCTTACGCGATTCTCTTGCCTCAGCCTCCTGAGTAGCTGGGACTACAGGCGCCCGCCACAAAGCCCGGCTATTTTTTTGTTGCAGTTTGGCCAGGGCTGGGTTTGAACACGCCACCCTCGGCATGTGGGGCCGGCGCCCTACTCACTGAGCCACAAGCGCCGCCCCCTATTAATTATTGAGAGTGAGATGTGGAAGTCTCCAACTATAAATGTGGATTTCCCTATTTCTCCTTTCAGTTCTATCATTTTTGCTTCAACTATTTTGCAATTTTGTTGCTTGATGCATACACATTTAGAATTGCTGTCTTCTAAGATTGAACCTTGTATCATTATCATTATGTAATATTCTTCTTTGTCTCTGGTAATTTAATTTTTCTGATGTGTACTTAATTGATACTTAGTAATCATTCCCATTTTCATTGATGTTTTTATTTTTATTTTATTTTATTATTAAATCATAGCTGTGTACATTAATACATTTATGGGGTACAATGTGCTGGTTTTATATATAATTTGAAATACTTACAACAAACTAGTTAATATACCCTTTACCGCACTTTCTTAATTATTGTGTTAAGACATTTATACTCTACACTTAATATATTTCACATGTACCCTTATAAAATGCACCATAGGTGTGGTGCATTCACCCATCCCTTCACCCATCCTCCTCCCCTACCCTCCTCTTCCTCCTTCATCTTGGGCTGTAGTTAAGTTATGTAATTAAGTTATGTAATTAACTTTCATATGGAAGTGTGAGTGATTATATATTGGTTTCATAGTAGAGCTGAATTGGATACCTTTTCTTCCATTCTTGAGATACTTTGATGTATCTTTTCCCACCCTTTGAAAGTAAAACTTTCAACCTCTATAATTATATTTGAAATGAATTTCTTATAAACAACATATTGCTGGGTCATGTTTCTTTAATTTATCAATCTCTGTCTTTTAAGCAATATATTTAGATAATTTACATTTAATGTGTTTATTGATATTATAGGATTTAATTCTGCTATTTTATTTTTTATTTTCTGTTTGTTCTGGTTTTCATTTCTGTAGTTTGTTTTCCTGTCTTTCTGTGGGTTAGTGAACTGTTTTTAGAATTCATTTTTATTTCTCTCTAGTATTTTGGAGTATATCTCTTAATATATCCTTTTCATTGCTTGCTCTGCATATTAAATTGTACACACATATTAATAACATCACAAACTACTGCTGTCATCATTTTAGAAAATTTGCCTCCATTTAGGTTCCTTTATCCTACCCCTTTTTTATAATGTGATTTTCTTAAATATTCCCTCTATATACACTTAGAATAACATTAGGCAGGGTCAAAATGTCAAACATAATTAACAAAACTTAAGAGTAGACAGAAAGTCTATTATACTTGCTTACAGTTTTGCTTACCATGTTCTATCTTCCATCATGATGTTCTAAGAATTTTTTTATGTTTCTAAAATTGTGTTTGAAGAATCTCTTTTAGCTATTCTTCTATGATAGGTCAGCTAGAAGCACATTCTTTTTGTTTTTCTTTAGCTGAGAATATCTTGATTTTATCTTCATTCCTGAAGAATATTTTTCTGGGTATAGGATTGACAGTTATTTTCTTTCAGCAATTGAAAATATGTGTCACTTCTTATTACTTCTTTGGTTTCTGATGAAAAAATTACTGACATTCAAGTTGTTTTTCCCCTACAGATAAGTTGTGATTATTCTCTGGCTGCTTGACAGATTTTTTTCTTTGACTGTAGTTTTCGGAAGTTTAGTTATGACCTGTGTGAGATTCTGTGTGGCTTTCTTGGGGTCAATCTTGTTTGTGATCTTCTCAGATTCGTGATTCTCTAGTTTTTTGACTATTACAAAATTTGGGAAATTTTCAGTTCTTGTATCTTCATTTAGACCTACCCTCTATGTCCTCTGATTTTAGAACTTTTAAGACATGAATATTAGATTTTTTTTGAGTTATAATTTTCATTTTTATTTTTACATATACACGTGTTAATTAGGTTTCCATTTTTTTGCCTTCACAAAATTAAAGAGTTAAAATTTAATAACAATAACAATGTTTAAGATAAAGATTAGAAACAAAAACCTTGTAAAGAACGAACTAACATAAATACATTCAGAAAAGGAATCAGACAATTGCTACATCGAAATATTAAGCACTAATAATAATAATAATAATGCAAAGAAAGTAACATTCACATCATCAAATAAGAGTATGTCTATTATAGAATGCTTTGACTCTGAGATTCAGTATGGAGTAAGATTCAGTATGGATCTTTTTTATAGTATTCACTAGTATCTGAAGCTCTGTTTATTTTTTGTAGTCTATATTCTTCCTGAGAACAGAAGCCACTCCACCTTCATTTATTAAAGACGTTTTCTCTGTTTATAGGATTCAAAAGCTGCACTTTGTTTCAACATTTCAAACTTATTGTTCTATTTTCTTCTGGATTTAATAGTATCTTTCGAGAAAATCTTTCTTGCCCCATTAAAGTTAATATAATGTTTTTTTCTTGCTGTTTTTAAGATTTTGGCTTTGCCTTTAAGTCTTAGCAGGTTGGCCATGATGTGTCTATGTGTGATTTTCTGTGTAGTTATCCTGTTTGGGGTATATGGGATTTAATAAATCTGTTATTTTGTGTCTTTTATAAGTTTTAAAAATTTCTCAGTCACTTCTCTTTAAATAATCTTTCTGCCCTATTCTCTCTTCTTTCCAAAACACATTAATCTTTTCATCATGTTCTCAATGTCTCTTACATTTTTAATGTATTTTCTTTTCTTTTTACCATGTTTGAATCTAGATATTATCTGCTAATCTATCTTTCATTTAACTTATTTTTTGTTTTGATCTATCTTCTCTGCTCTTAAACCTATCTGTTGTGTTCTTACTTTTGGTAATATTTATCACAGTGGTTCTCAAGCTGTGGGTCACGACCCACAGAAACTGTATTAAAGGGTCATGGCATTAGGAAGGTTGAGAACCACTGATTATCAGTTTTTTAACTTTAATGTTCCTTCTTTATAGATTTCATTTTTATGCGTAGAACTCTCCATCTTTCCTTGAACATATTAATTATAGTTACTGACATTGTAAAGACTGATGAATAATCCAGGGGTCTACTGTTATTGCTTATTTTTTCTTCATAGATTATGGTCAGTTATAGCTAATTATGGCATGTTTCATGATTTAGGATTGAATTATAAATAGTGTCTGAAAATTTTGAAAGGTTCTGGAAGATGTAATATTCCTTTATAGAGGGTTAATTTTCTTTGAAAGGTAGTTAGAACAGGGGCAAATTAGGCCCTGTTCAGGTGTGGTGACTCAGGCCTGTAATCCCAGAACTCTGGGAGGCTGAGGTGGGTGGACTGCTTGACCTCAGGAGTTTGAGACCAGCCTGAGCAAGAGCAAGACCCTGTCTCTACCAGAATAGAAAAACTATCTGGGCATTGTGGAGGGTGGTGGGTGCCAGTCCCAGTTACTTAGGAGGCTAAGGCAAGAGGATCACTTCAGCCCAAGAGTTTGAGGTTACTGTGAGTTATGATGCCAACATGGCACTCTACCCAGGGCAACAGAGTGAGATTCTGTCAAAAAAAAAAAAATAGGGACAAATTACCTTGATCCAATTAGGGGTTATAATTATTCTAGGATGGATCCTGGATTTTGTGAGAACTCATCTATTACTTCAAAGACTTAGCCTTTCAGTTTTGAGACTTGAGAACTTTGGGTACTTACCAGACTTTAACTCCCTGAAGAATCTCAAACTGTAATTTTTGTCTCCCAAGTATTGCAAGACAGTTGAACTCTGCCTTTAGCCTTTTTGCTGCATTTTTATGCTTTACTTTTTGTCCTTTTGTCTTATGCCTCCATAGCAAATGCTTCAAGTAGAAAGCATGACAAAATTTTGGGACCTCTTCTTTGTGATTTTTTTGAACCTGAATTTCAGTCCCCTGAGTCATGGATGCTTTTAAAGATTTGTACTCCAAGTTGTGCCTCTACAATCTCTTAAGAATGGTAGAAACTCCACACCACGTAAGAATCAGCCAGTAATTTAAGGAGAAAAGCAGTGGGCAATGCAAAGAATGTTGGAATTATCTCAGTGCTATGAACTAAATGTCTATGTCTCTCCAAAATGGATACATTGAAATCCCAACGGCTACAGTGATAGTATTACCAGGTGGAGGGCTTTGGGAGGTGGCTATGTAATGGGGGGACAACCATCATGAATGAGATTAATGCCCCTATAAAAAGAGGTTCCAAATTGCTGCCTTGCTCCTTCTACCACATGAGGATACAGCTTGAAGTTGCCATCTATGAACCCAGAAATGGGTCCTCAGCAGACATTGAATTTGCTGGAGACTCGATCTTGAACTTCGCATCCTCCAGAACTATGAGAAATAAATCTCTCTTGCTTATTGTTGCCTTTGCTACTCTTTGATGGCTTCCAACCATTAAAGAAATCTAGTTATTATTTTCTCAGTGAGAATATTAATCTGCATACACACTACTCCATCACAGTGGGAAATAGAACTCATCCAAGCCTGTACAATCTAAATATGCTTCAGATAAAACTATAATAATGTGGACATAATTTTCTTCAGGATATTTTTACTATTTTACTTCACTCCTTTTCCTTGATTCAAATTTTCCTGATTAGTTTCTTTTTCCATGTTACTCCTTAGGCCAAAGCTAGATTAAAATGTTTAGAATTTCAATATGCAGAAAGATAATTTGGCCTTATCCCCTTATAAGAAATTAAAATGAAAAAAATTCTGGGGGCAAGACATGATTGCAAGAGGGACTTTACCTGACAAATTGTAACCTGGCTTATTGTACGCTCAATGAATCCCCAACAATAAAAAAATAAAAATGGAAAAAAATAAATAAAAATAAATAAAAAATAAAAACAATCCTAAAGTATAGAATAAACATAAGAAATAATTCAATTGTTTCTAAAAACATGTCCACTGTAAATTATTTCCAGAAATTTATGGAGCTAATCTTCCTGGTTGTAAACCCTGGGCTTGCCATGTACTAGGTAGGCAAGTTTCTTAATTTCTCTATGCTTTAGTTTCTTCAGTTGTGAAATGTGAAAAAGAAAAGTACCTGCCTTATAGGGTTATTATGGTAAATGATCTAATATATGTACAGCACTTAGAACAATTATTTACATCTAGAAAATAATTAATGTCAGTTAATACAAAATATTTTCCAACATCAATAGCAATAGCCATAAAGTATATCAGCAAATAACTTATATATATTCATAATAAATATTTATTATTTAGTAGGGATAAGTCTGATTACTTGGTAAATTTATTTGGACCCACCAATTGCTAGAAAATTTTGTGGTAAGTGAACAGTTTTGTCTTTTATTTTTTCTTCCTTTGCCTTTTTTGGTGTTTGACATGGGGAGAGGCTTTCTCTTCCCTGTTAGTAAGAAGAAAAAGGAACCATTTCTTTCTACTTTTCAACATGTATTTCTCAGTAGTTGAGCTATTCAACATTTATTATGCACTCATTATATTCTGGGCTGTGTGCTAACCGTGGTGTGGCAGAGATGAATAAGATTCCATCCTTTCCCTGAAGGTCTTCAAAGGCTTATCAAAGTCAGACAGATAAACAAGAAATGACACATACACTGAGCCATCTACTCTGTAGCAGGGTGTCAGAATTTTATAATATATTAGCATTATAATTGTCCCAACAACCTTCGGCTGGAGGCACTGTGGCTCAGAGGACTTAGGCAGATAGCTCAAGGTCCCAATATAAAAGAAATGAGATTTGAACCTAGTAGCTCCAAATAATTGTTCTATGGCCTGCCCGCTAATGTTAAGACAGAAGAGACAGCAACATGTCTACCTAGAAACATTGAAAAAAAGGGCTGATTAGAATTGTCTGTTCATGCCCAAACTACTTGTATGTTTAGATATATGAACCCAAGTCAGACTGCTGGTTTATTGGCATTTGCCAGTTATTTTTGGAAAAGTGGTCAAATTAATAATAAGCAGTCTTGACATTCCTACAGCAAGTGAAAAATAAGGTGCAGAACTATTTTTGAATGGGTATTTTTAAATTCAGTGAATCATTTTCACCTTAAAACATGACACATCAACTAGAAAATAAAATGACACGTATTCTCTTGAATGTGGTATGCTGTGACTGGAGAAGGCCTCCATGTGTAGGTCCTGTGATACTTTCGACTCCATTTGGATTAATTAGCCATAGTTCTGAAAACCTGAGTTCCAAGGAGATCAGTGTCGTGCTTTGAACTCTGCAAGAGACTGGCAGCTTCCTTAGCTTTAAGAGGAATCTTGCAAAGGGAAACAAGTGATGCCAGATTGGAAGTATGTTATAGACAAGGGCTCCCTGCACCCACTTTTCATTTTGAAGGTCAGTTCACTGATTATTTTAATTTATAATGAATTTAAACCTAAGTGAGGATATAGTAAAGTATACTTCATCTTAAAATGCTAGAACATTCAAAGTAAAAATGTGTTGGATTTTGCTAATTTTCAAATTGAAGTCCTGATTTTAGGGATTTTTAGAACTAAGAACTTTCTGTTTCAGAAGAGATCCCCTACTGGCAGAGTGTGGCACTGCAGTGTTATTGCGTTGGATGCCAAAGCTACGTGAAAAGGAGGAAAAGCTAATCAGACAGTGTTGGGTTTGGAATCAGAGAGATGATAAATCAGGCAGGTCAGAGAACTCGGGGCCCTGGAAATCTAGAAGTATATGTTTCTCTGTCTCTACCCATTCCCTCCTTACCAGGGTGCATTTCTGAACAGAAAACCAGAACTATAATTGGAACAAATTACAAATTTGTGAATTGTGGCTTTGCTGAAATGAGCCCTTTGTGAGACCTCCTGACCCATTTGGACAGACATTGGATTCAATTGTTTTCATTCAAATGGCTAAATTCCAAACTGTTATTAATCTGAAATTAAAGGGGCAAAGTTCTTTATAGTTTGATTTTACTTTTGCACTGCTGCAGCTAATAGCATCAAGAAAATAACTTTTCTAATAAAAATCTATCTTTTCTCCCAATTATAGTTGCGATAGAAGTAAAGAAGATAAAGTGAAAGATGGAATAGAAAGATGTTATGGCCAAGCAGTTGGGACAGTAGTTTTATTATTAAAGAAACAACTTCTGACTCTACTGAAGAAATTCCATTCTTTTACAGTGACACAAATGTAGTCTGCCCAGCTGGCTGAGATTCCATTTACATTTTAGCACCACATACCTACTCTTTACTTATTTATTTATTTTTTTTAAGAAACTAGAATAGAAGTCCTGATAACCCTGGCATGTAAAGGTCCTTAGGGTTTTGAGGGCAGTCTCTTCTCCCCTGCCTTGTAATTTCTTTGTTCTCTGAATGGGCACACATTTTCCAATGTCTTTTTCAGAGTACTTTCCTGTGGGTTTCATCTCATTTTGTTTAATTGGCTTCCCATTAATTAAGAGGAGAATTAACTAGGAAGTTAGCATGTGTGCGGAGTTAAAAGTAAGCTAGGGAAGTGGAGGAAATGAAGCTAAAGTTAGAAAACGTGTGGGACTGCCCTTTTATTCTGCGTCTCTCGGAGTTCAATGAACTTGATGTTCAATGGACTTGACAGTGGTCCTCTTTGCTCATGGTCTGGATGAGCAGATTTGGGAGGAAGGATTTGGCACCAGTACGACCCCAAAGCGAAGTTGTCAGCTTACTCATGTGTTATTTTAAAGTAGTGCCATTGTGAAACTCTCTTGGTCATTGTTTTTGCATAGACATTTTACAGTGCAGGGATGCTGAATGCATCTTACCTGATCACATCCTACTTGGTGTCAGGATCCTTAGACCCTCTCATCTGCCGCTGAGCCACTGCCCACTGTGTTTGTTAATTTCTCTCCACCATTAGCCTGGTCTCAGTATATCATTGTGGATTCTTACATGGTTTTTAAAATATCTTGTCTTCCAATTCCACCTGGAACTTCTGCTTTTATTCATTTGCTTAGCAATACATTTAATTTGCAAAGAAAACTCCCTCCAGAGTTTTTTGGTTTCTTTCTTTTTGTTCAGCAGAGAGAGAGACACACACGCTTCATGCTGGTGATAGCGAGACCAGCGGGAACTTCAGAGTGGCATGAATTTCCTGCAAGTAACTGCAAAGAAAAGACACTGAAGCCCTAAAGAGGAAAGTTGTAGGCATGCCTGAGTGACAGCTTCAGGGGAGCTGTCCGTGTGTGTGTACTCTCTCTCTGTCACACACACACACACACACACACACACACACACACCCCACAGTGACAGATGACCTATTGAAATAATTTCAGAGCCGGTCTGTGGTTGCTACGACAACCAATGATCTCTTGGCTCTCATCTGGCCATGTGACAGGGACTTTGACGTCAGCTAGAGGCAGAGTCTGTGGCTGAGTCCACACAGTCAAAAGCTTGTGAGAATCTGGTGGATGCTGGACGTTGCTGCTGCTGCGGCTGCTGTTTCTCAGGGTCTGCAGAGCATGGACTGTTAAATCTTGCACTTCTTCTGTGTGAGGTAATTAGTTTGCTTTATCCACAATAGTTAAGATGTTTTTATAGCTCACTGTGGTTCTTCCCTCTCTCTTCCCCTCCCACAAGTTTTCCATGAGCAATTATTGTTGTACCGGGGTAAATTGTGAAGCAGCATCTAGTCATGAGTTTCTTGCAGAGTCTCTGCGATTCGGTTAAATTTGGATTAATGTTCTGTGAAATAGGTTAAAATATAATCGCCTTTCTTGCTCACCACTCGTGAACATAGCATTATTTAGAGATATGGATTTTGCAGCCTGAGCCAAATCTTCTCTCTTGAATTCCAGGAATCCTCCCTTCAGTATTGTTTTGAGTTGAAAAACTCCGGCATAGCCTTGAAATATGTTGCTAACTTTTCTTTTTCATAATTGCTACCTGATTCTGAATCAGCCTAAAATAGTTTGGAATTTGGTTTCTGTCGCGGTTGCAGTGTTCATAATTAGCAACAATCGGAACAGCGGGAAAGAACATTATACTTTGAAACAGAAGTTGGGATTTTTCTTGCAATAACCTTTAGTATTATGAAAATACCAAGAAAAACTGTCAACAGCTTCCTGTTTAGAGAAAAATAATCTGAAATATGCCAAGGAAGTTGTGGTGGGAGCTTTTACTTGTATGCATACAGTTGCTTTTTGGTTGTGAGAGGAAAGTATACAGTTTCAGCGTCCTCCCCTGAAAATTCAGCTGTGAGAAGAAAGGGATTGGTGGCTCTTTATTAAGGAAGCACATAAGCTGTTTTTATTTCCGAAAAATTGAAATAATTACCTTGACAAGAAAACAGTAGTCCTAAAATTAAATGTATCATTGATATAAAGCCTACCTTAGCTCAAACACAGATGGAGTCACCAAATTTGCTCCAGATCTTCAATTAATAATTTGATTAACTGTGATTAAGGACTTTTATCTCTACTCTAATGACACTATATAGTACAAATTATTTTATTTTTATTGTGATAGATTCCCAAGTTTAAGAATTTTGGATTTTCTTTCATGACACACAAGCTCGATTGCTTTGTAGCTTGTCATTCAGAGAAAACCCCTGGTGCAGAAGTTAGTCAAAGTCTGGATTTATAAGCATGTTTCTAAATCTTAGAAATTTCACAGGAAAAAAAGACACATTTTGGAGAACTGCTGGTATTTTAAGAAGTAGAAAAAAATGGTTTGCCTGTATGTATGAAGATGTATTTATAGTATGTGAATTATACCTCAATTTAATACAAGAATATATTGTTTTTAATTTTTATGTTCTTTGTTAGTTTCAGAATTCTAGTCATTAGCATCTATTTTACTATTGGAGGTGAACATTTTGAACAGTATTAAGCTGCAGTGGTAAGTGAGTAATTGTGGGTATACCAATAATTCCTCAGTAGCTTTCAAAGAGTAAATATTCATGTATGTTACTGGCATGTGATATGTCTATTTTTGGGCAGAGCCTCCATGGAGGATTTTCTGAAAGTCTAACATGCTTATATTTAAGGCACACCTAGTGGACATCATGTCATCATTTAATTGATCTCAGAATTCTAATAACCCAGAGGCCATATTCTGAGCACCCATAGAGATATGTTAACGGACATATAACATTTCATTTGAGCAGAAATGGGGCCAGTAGTGCTGTCATTTAAGAGCATGATCTTAGGTGGTGCCTGTGGCTCAAAGGAATAGGGCATTGGCCCCGTATGCCAGAAGTAGTGGGTTCAAACCCAGCCCTGGCCAAAAAACAAACAAACAAACAAACAAAAAAACCCTGCAAATAAAAGCATGAGAACATTTTGATGCTTACTTTTTTCACTCAAAATTTGGAATTAACTATAATTTTTTTTAGGTAGCAAAGATTTTTTTAGGTGTTCTCTCTATGATGTTTTAAATTAAAGTCATAAAATGATTTTATTTAATACTCTGCTAGATTTCACCTGTATGAAATACAAGGGAACAACTTAGGGTTGATGTCAAAATGTCCATGATAAAGTTTATCATTAGAAGAAGTCAGCCTGTGCTATGAAAACAGAGATGCTCTAGAATCTACAGGTTTTTTCATATAAAAATGATTCTCATCAGAACCATCTATTCACAGCAATGAGACTATGTTGCTTTCAAGGTCAAGTTTGTTTCTGCTTCAAAAGATGCTAGCAAGGAATGATTTACTCTAGGAACCTGGCTGTTGCATTATTAAAAGCTTTGTGTGTAGTTTCAGGGATTTTTAACCTTTTTGGGACCATGGATCTCTTTGGCAGCCTGATGAAACCTATAGACTTTTCACAGAATGATGTTTTTAAATGCATAAAATAAAGTATGCAGGGTTACAAAAGAAACTGCTTTTATTGAAATAACATTAACCAAATTCTTTAAAATTAGGATATGTGTTTTGTTAATAATACGTTATTAAATAATGCATACCAGCAGCAGGTAGGATAACTACCATAATCTTAAAGTAGCGGCGAGTGTAATAGACATTTCATGATGTCCACAACAACTTTCATGTGATGTGAAAATACCTGTGATTTCTCTTGGCAACAGTATCACAGGTACTGTGGTTTGTGGCCTACATTTTAATTGAAGGAAATACTAAATTTTGGTTTGAGGTTAGTGAAACTACAGATGTCGTATTTTTCCCATCCAAGATCTCTAGGCCCTCTTGAATTCTGTCCACCCCTGAGTTAATTGATATGTAAGCTAGTGATGCCAAAAGGCCATAGAACTGTGTTGGATAAAATCCACAACCTCGTTGCCACATTCAGTTCTACCACATCTGACTGTAGTCTCAGAATGTATGGATTTCACAGTATTCTCTGAATTCTGTGTGAAAAGGGATGATATCTCCACACAGCTATAAACTGTAACTTTGCTTTATTTTCGTCCTTGTGACCCATGAGCAGACGTCTTTCACCTGGACTGAGAAATCCTTACCTGGTTAGTCAGGGATTAAGAGGAAACCTCATAGTAGTAATGCAAGTTATGCACGTTGGAACCATGGGCTGTGGAAGTAGGAACAGAGCTGTTTACAAAGGGACCTTTATCCACTCAGAGAAGATAACAAGCAGTATTTAGATGAAGAATGCTGGTCGTTACGTGAGACCACAGCTGAAGAAACACAAGGTACGTTGTATGCTGACAGCATTTGAGGTGAACATTAAAGAATGGCAGGTGACTTGCCAGTTTGATGTAAGGCACATGTGCAGATTAGCCTATCAGAGGTCTCTGGGATAGGACAGATGCCAAGTGAAGTGGGAAATGGAGACGCTTCCCAAGTAATCAGAACATAGAACTTTATTTGATTTGCTGGATCTTTAAGACCAATACAGGAAGTATTAATATTATTATTTAGTGTGACTTATGTAAGTAACTGTCTCGTTCCCTTTGTCCCATTGAATGTGCAAAAGATAGTGCCTGATTTTCTTTTCCAACCAACAGGGTAACTTTGCAGTTGGTCAGCTACCATCACAGCCTGCATTTAGAGTATCCTCAAACCATCCTTTCTATGACATCAGTACCCCCCATCTCAGCGTAAGAGAACAGGAGCTGTCACATTTTGCACAAGCTGCTGTTTAAACTCGATCCAAATTCCTCACATTTGGAGTGGAAGCTTAGCAATTTTTCTTCGTGTGTTCTCAGAGGAATTATGAAAGAGATTTTCTCAGACATTTCTTATTCTTGGGATTGGAAAAGAACACCTGCCTTGGGGACTTTGAGTCTCTGTGGCAATTTGATTAAAAAAAAAAAAACTTGGAAAAAGTCTAAAATCTCTGACTCCAGGCTGTACTGTTTGCTCCTCATTGGCAAGTGTTTGAAATTTTAAGTTCAGATAGAAATGCACCATTATTTTTTTCATGAAATCCACTCTTATTTAACTGGTGCCCCGTGGTGGAAATGTAAGTAGGAAGAGCATTCCAAAGCATAGTATTTTTTTACTGTTTCCAGAAGTGATGCCATAAAAACGAGTGCTCATTAAGATTTTGATATAAAAATTATATGATAAATATTTAAATGCACTGGAGCCACATTCTCCAAACTGAAAACAGTCTGTTCTTTTTAATCTCTGTGTGAACTTCAGTTTTTTGGGAATATATTTCCATAAATGTCTTTATGTAAAGACACAGCATCCCTTTAAAATTTAGTTTACATTGATGTAAAACAGAATATACCAAAATCACAATGAAGTTCTGTATTTGATTTGTAGGGAAAAAAGGCTCTAATCAGAAAGGTGTTCCAGCTGTTGCCTGTCTTCCTGGGAGGATTGTCCATCTTTTCTGAATTCTCTCCCAAGGACTGCAGGAAAACCAAAGGCTACACAATGCTTTTATCCAAGGATGAGTTTTTTAAAAGATGATTTGGGATTTTCTTTATTTTATGAATTTAAACGCCATCTATTAGAGGTAAATGTTGAGAAGAGTGTTATGTTCTTTGGCTGTCTACTCAGTAGACTCCCACAGACTTTTATATGATTCATATAACTAAAACCACAATCGATTTTGTGATGACTGTATTTACAACATCCATGGAGATAAAATAAAAAACAGCACCTCACAGAAGTTATCCCATCCCACACCTTCCTATGTCTTACCATGAATCGGGTGCAGCAAACATTATTTAACTGGCTACCGTGTCCGTATTACTAGAGTAGACATTTTTGATCCCTCCCTACTGGGCTCCTTGAGGGTTCGGTGCCACTGACATAGAGAACACAAGTCACTTTCTGGATTCTGACTTTCATTTTCTTGAGCTTTTATTCAAACATTCCATCTGTCATGCAGTCAACAGATTTTGAGCACTTAGTATGTGTCCGACATTAAACACCAAAACTCTTTTGGGGAGTGGGACAGCAAGATCCCTGCCATCATGGAAGTTACAGTCTAACTATACAGGGCACCTGCCAGGGACATGTGGACCAGCAACCAAGGTTCCCTTTCTTACAGTCACACTGGCCACCACAGTCAAAAAGAGAATCCTCACTAAGGGGAAAAAGAAAACCATCAAAACAAAAGAGACAAACAACATGGGGACCATTAGATTTTACACTGAGTCAAATCTTAGAAGAGACATTCTTCAGCTGGTGAACAGCCGGTCTCATTTGTGAGCAATCTGTTCCCTTCAGTGTCGGGGATTCCAGGTTGGTACGCTCAGCCCTTTTCCCATGTGGCCAAAGGTTATTTGTCATCTAGTTCAGAAGATAAATGAGACTGGTAGGGACTTACTGAGAGAATGATCTTCTATGCAAAAACCTGGTTTTATGCAAATAATGAGAATCATCTTATTTTATGAAAGGAATCTTTAAGTTAGTTGTGCCCAGGTATATCTCTTCCATCTTCCCTACATGAACCCAGCCAGGAAAGGCTCCCTGGTATACTAAATAGCCCCAATGTCAATGGCCAAATGCAACACTATACATTTCTCACTCACCCACAACTCAGGTTTGGAAGAAGGGCTCTGCTCCATGGAGTCATCCAGGGACTCAGGCTCTTTCTATCTAGTTATGCTAATCTGGGAGCAAATCCTTTCTGCCAGTTGCTAGTGATACTTTGGGCAAGTAATCTAAGTCACAGTTTTCTTATCTGGATTAGTACCTCCCTCTTGGATTTTTGAATCAGTTCCTTAGCATAGTAACTGACAGGTGTTAAGTACTCTGTAATGAGACCCATTATTAATAATATTCTCCTTTGCTAGGGCTGGCTGGCACCACCCAAGAGCCAGAAGTTGGAAGAATTAAGAAAGTAACTAGTACTTAGGGAGCTAGAGAGTCTTTAAAGCTCTTTTCAAAATAACTACTGTTTTCTTCACAACATTGCAGTTTGTTTTTTTTTAATGAGGAAACTGAAGCACAGAGAGCTTAAGTAAATTTCCCAGTGTCCCACAAGTATATTCCAGACTCTAAGCGTTTGGGTCCAGAGTTCTGGCTCTTTATTTACTGTGCTGTATTGCCTTTTAAGTTGAAATATACAGTAAGTTCTTGAATAACGTTGTTTTATTGTAAACTTGATAAGAAAAATTTGATTTTGTTATATGTTGTTTCACTTAAAGTTGCAGTTTCTAAGAACCCAGTGACATTGTTAAGTGAAGATTTACTGTGTGGTATTTTCCCTAGAAGTCATGTTATGTGTTGTGGCAGATGGCACTCTCCAAAAATGGCCATACAACTGTATCCCCTCCCACCTGCTGTTCTAGACTTTTGCCCCCACCCATTAAGAAGTGGCATCTGTTGCCCCACCCATTGAATCTAAATAGGCTTGTAATTGTTTAAACCGATAGAATACAATGGAAATACTACTAGGCGGCTTCCAAGGACAGGTCATAAAAAGGATATAGTTTCTTTTTCTCTCAGGCTACTCTTTCTATTGTGGAAGACATCTGCCTTAGAATCCAGCCACTGTGTAGACGACTAAACACCTACACAAAGTCTCTCTATATGGTCTGGGCTTCCTGAAACATAGTGGTGAGATTCTGAGGGTAAATGTCATACAATAGGAAGATGTAGGAGCTTGTTCCCAATTTACAAGCAGGATGTCTTCCTAAAGCTCACCCAACACCTCCAGCTCAGGTCTCAGCAGGCATCCAGCGTCAGCCACTAGATGTGTGACTGAGCCACACTTCATTCAGGTGGTCCCAGGCCCCAGTCACTGGGTCACTCTTCCACATCCAGCTGCCAAGCAGACCAGAGATGAGCCATTCCTGTTGTTGAGCCCTGCTCCAAGTTGTAGACTCATGAACAAGAGACAAATTGTTGTTTTAAATGTGTAAATTTTGAGATAATTTCTTAGGCAGTCAGAGTAACTGGAACATATGGGGTAATTGGAAGTAAGTGAAATACGTATTTAGAGGGCTAGACTTCAGGTACACACAGATTAAATAGGCTTGTGTGATGTGGCATAAGTAGTGTACCTAACCTAAAATAATTCCTGAAAGAAAACATATTTCTGTTCTCGATCAAATTATGAATGAGCTTTAGGAATATATCCTGCTTGTAAATCTGGAGCAGTTTCCTACTTCTTGATGCTGTTGCTGGTTCTTGGAGAAGATTTGAGCAGCAATGGGGCTGGACTGTAGGCCCCAGCAAGTCTCGTGCATTACCTGCTGCTGCCTGGGACCCTCCTGTGGGAGAGCCCCATGTGGATGGTGGCACTTGTCCTTTTTCCCTCCATCATTGCCTAGTCTTTCTCTGCCTTTGTGTCCCTCTCTCACACCTGCTCTGTCTCATCTCCTATCTAGTTTTCTGTTGTTAGACCCTGATGTCTTCTTGGCACTCTCTTTTGGCCCATTTCTAATGCTTATACACCATTTCTTTCTAATGGTTTATAATAAAGTTAGGGAATTCCCCTTGGCCAGGTAAAATTCAGTTCACTCAACAGAAAATCTTATTCTTCTTTATAAAGCTGCCCAAGTGAAAGCTGTCCCACTGGTTTGTGGCTCCACGGGTTGGTCAAACCCAGCATTTGGAATCATTAGAAATGTAATCCTTATGTCTTTACTCAGAGGCATCTGTCTCTTTGCTGCAGAGAAATCAATACCCCAACCTTCTTCTCATTTAAACTTTGCCCGTCGTGGGAGTCTTCCCTTAAGAAAGTGCTTATTCATCTATTCATCCAATGCTTGTTAAAGCAATACAGTGGGCACTGGAGTTGAGCACCTGCGGAAACATTCCTTTCATGTTCCGGGCCTGGTAAGATTCCTCCAGTTGTCCCTCATTTGCTTACCACAGACATGGAGCAGATGTGGTCCAGTTGCCCAGACCTTTAACCAGAAAATGTCCCACACTTTCCAAGATGCTCCAGCTAAGGAGTAATATAGGACCAGGCAGTCTCTGAAAAGGTACAGTCTAGTTAGGGAGGCTGGACAATGCCCAGAGCTACATCTTACATGTTGGTTATAACCTCTCACAGCACCTAGTGTCATCCTGGACAAATAGTGCCTACACAAGTCTCTGTTAGATGACTAATGAGTAGATTAACTCTAGAGGATATGTAGCATTGGAATGACCTTGGAGAGGAAGTGAGCTTTGAGTTACCCCTTAAAAGGTGGAGAACATCTGGCATGATCAACAGAAGTGAAAATGTAATCCAGTGGGAAGTATCATAAGAACATTCTAGTAACAGATATAGGACACCTGGAACAGAGAACATGGTTGGGAAAAAGAAAAATGTATACTTTCTAAGGTGGGTCCACAGAGAACCTAGAATTTATCATTTAAGCTGGATTTGATCTAATAGACAGCAGGAAGCTAGTGAAAAACCAGGAGCAGTTAAGTGGTGTATGTGTTAAACAGAGTGTGAATTTTTTTAAGAGACAAAGTCTTGCTCTGTTGCCCGAGCTGAGGGCAGGGGCTCAGTCTTAGCTCACTGAAACCTTGAACTTCTGGCCTTAAGTCATCTTCCTGCCTCAGCCTCCTGAGTGACTGGGACTTCAAAGGAACGTGTCACCATGCCCAACTAATTTTTATTTTTATTTTTATGTTTTAGAGATGAGGTCTCGCTATATTGCCCAGGCTGGTCTTGAACTCCTGCCCTTCAGTGAGCCTCCTGCCTTGGCCTCCCAAAGTACTAGGATTACAAGTGTAAGCCTCCACACCTATTCAGTGTAAGAATATTTTAATGACCCTGCTTCTTTAGGCTGGTTATGTTAAAAGCCTATGTGCTGAGATAGATGTTCTGCTTTTCTCCATTTTTCTCACAGAAATGTTTCAACTTTTCAAATTAAAAAAACGTGAATTCTCTTTTTGCCCTCCACACTGTGTGCATTGCTCTTTTAACTTTAGCCAAGTTATACCTATAGGCATATCTATGTAGCCTCGTAGTTTAAACATATTATCTGTTATTCAGCAAAGTCATATTCATAGGAAACCCAAATCAGCTTATTAATTAAGGGCTTCATAACATTTTCTATAAAACTATACTGTAATGATTATATAATTACAATCGATATCTATAATTAAACCTCTGAGACATTGCAACATTATTCTTTTAAAAAATCTTTGAATCAAGTCACCAAGGAGAGACTCAATTATCTTCAGTAATGTTTTAGTTGTAAGTTGTGAGTACATGTCAATATGTTGGAAGCCTTTGCATTCTGGTCATCAATATATGTGTTTGACAACTACATAGTGTCAAAATGTTCCTAACTAGACCTTTCTTAAGAAAAATATTGTACATTATACATGCAAAAAAACTAATATATGAAGAATAATAGCAAACAAATCCCTGTGTTGCCAACAAAAACACCATTAGTCAATCATTCTAGTGACGTGTAAGGTTATACTTCGATATTCAAGATAACGTTACTGCAAATTATTACTGTCTATAAGGTCCATCACCTGAAGGAAATTAAAGCAGATTTTTTTTTTTTTAACATTCCAGTCACCTAAACTTTTTAAACCAATTGAGGACAGAGAGTCAGTCATCTCTTTCTGTGCTGGTGAGTGAAAGTCACACTGTCTGCTTACAGGATATCACCCGCCATTGCTGCTGGCAATCTTGACCTTTTGGAAATCAGGTTCTGTGTCCTGAGACCAGGTAACCTGTCTTGTTACCTCCTGATTATTCAGGAGAGATTTGCCAAAGACCTTTGGTGAGCTCTGAGCTCCCGTGTAAGTCCAAATACCAGGAGTGGTAAAAGAAAAACTTTCTCTCTTTGGGAGGTTTTCTTCTTTATAGAGAATGTGAATAAAAACTTAAGTGGAAATCACAGTTTTCATGAAATTTATTTTCTGATATATTCAGAAGATGCTTCACAAAATAGAAGTTAAGAAAAACGCAACCTCTGGCCCAAATTCCAGTTTGTAAAAGAAACTATCATTAAATTTCCTGTGCCCACCTGCAAAAATGTCGGTCAGCTTCCAATTTTAAAAGTCAGTCCATTGCTATTCAGAAAAAGAACTCTCTTTCTCCTTCGACCCTCAAAATGACTTGTGGATTAATGCCAAGAACTGACCAGGAGTCCATTAACCACTCCATCAGCATCACCCCTCAGGAGGGTTACTTTGTTAAAGTCACAAAAGGCACAAAACTGAGTTATGCTACGGATTACTGAGAGATACTGATTTTGAGATAGCGCAAAACAGAAACGATCATGCTGAAATCACATTCTATCCTGCCTAGATTGAAGATTCACAGGTTTATTTTAAACTCCCTATTCTTTTCTATTTGGGGACTTTTCTATTGTAAGATATACATATAAAATTTACCATTTTAAGCATTTTACTTAATGCTTATTTTAAGCATTTACTTAAGTCAGTCCATTAAGTACCTCCAGATTATTGTGCAGCCGTCATCCCCGTCCATCTCCAGTACTTTCTCATCTTCCCAAACTGAGACTCCCTAGCCCATTAAACTACCGTATTTTGCTGTGTATAATGTGCTCCTGTGTAAAATGCTCCCCCCCACATTTGGGGCCCAAACTATCAGGAAAAAAAAATTCTTTCATTTAAATGTTTTAATCCAAATTCAAAGCCTAAAGCTTACAGTGTATGAAAACCATTTCGACATTTTCCAACAATTTTTGTAAAAATACCAGCTAGATTGCTAGCTCCTGCCTAAAGTGTACAAAGAAAAATATGTCATCTCTGTTGGCCAAAAATGCTTTTATTGCAAGTTTGTCATAAGTTCAACAAAACGGATTACCATATTCCAGGGTATTATCATTATTGCTTTCTACAGTTACTCTTTTAACGCATAAGCATAAATAAAAGAGTTAAAAACATTTATATAGATACAGAATTAGTACTACCCATACATAATGTGCATCCTTTTTTCCTCTCAAAAATTTGGGCAAAAAAGCATGCATTATACATGGCAAAATACAGTAACTCTCCATTCCCCCTTCCCCTCCCAGATCCTGGTGGCCACCATTCTACTTTTTCAAAACAAGGACATTTTTAGGGAGTTTAAAATAAACCTACCATTTCTCTTGCTGTTGCATAAGCTCTTCAATTAATTAAAACCCTCTTAAAAGTCCTTAGGTTTCCTAGGCTTACACAAGTGGGCAAAATTTACACAGAGTTCTATGGTAGATAATTCAGACATATATAACAGTGGGAGTGTGTTCTTGATGTCATGAAGACAAAGGAGATGGTGGGCTGAAACATGTGTTCCAGATCACCTACTTAAACCATATTCAGTGCAATATTTATATAATCACTCAGCTCACCATACTACTTTTCAAAAAGAAAGCCACTGAACCTGGGAGATTTTCTAGTAATATACTCAGATAATTTTATATTAGTTTTCTATTAATATTCATTTTAAGTAACTTAAGTATAAAATCAACATTTACGGTAGAACATTTGGAAAATACAAAAGAGTGTAAAGAAGAAAAGAGCCTGGACAGAGTGACTCACCTTGGGTTTGGGAGGCTGAGGCAGGTGGATCACTTGAGGCCAGGAGTTCAAGGCCAGCCTGGGAAACAGTGAGACTCTTGTCTCTACAAAAAAAAAATTAAAAACTTAGCTCGAGGTTTGAGCTTAGCTCCTAGGAGTTTGAGGTTACAATGAGCTATGTTCATTCCACTGCACTCCAGCCTGAGTGATAGAGACCCTGTCTCTAAAAGAAAAATTAAAAAGAAGTATCATTCTTAATATTCTACTGTTTACAGATAACCACTACTAATATTGTTAAACCAGGAAGCATCATATTTAATTTTTCTTTATGTCAAAAGAAGGAAAAAATAACCCTGAAATGAAACTGAGGATTTAAATTTCAGATAACATTTTAAAAGCAGGAATTATTGATTTTTAACTCAATTAACTTTCTAATTAAAAATTTAAAATCAATTAAACATTGTGATTGGGGATTAACCTTTTTAAAAAAAACGAATTGCTGGGCGGCGCCTGTGGCTCAAGGAGTAGGGCACCGGTCCCATATGCCGGAGGTGGCAGGTTCAAACCCAGCCCCGGCCAAAATAAATAAATAAACAAATAAATAATAAAATAAAATAAAAAAGTTCTCTAAAAAAAAAAACGAATTGCTTTTTAAGGAGTGTAGGCTTATATTTTTAGTTTGTAAACTTAACTCTTCTATGATGACTAGAATAGACCACACATAATCAAACAAAAATGCCCTTCAATTAAAAAACAAAACAAAACAGTTTTTAAACAGAGTTCAGAATCTAATCCCACCTTTAGAATTACTCTCCTGGAGAAAATTATATAAAAAGAATATTCTATAAGGAACCCTGGCCCATGAAGCCATAAATCACTTTCAGAAAGAAAAATAAACCATACGATAGGGAAGAAGTTCTTCTCCCCAGTGGGCTGGAACTCACTACTCACTGTCTCCTCAACTAGAGAGGTTTAACTTCATTTGCTTCGACGTTAATTGTTTAAATACAGACTATATTTTAGTGTGCTTCCTATTTAGACCATGATTGCCCTTTATGTATATTTATTTTTCTAGAGTTTCTGATGATATGGTTGACCTGAAGAAACTTTAATCTTCAGTACATACATTGTACTTTATGATGATTGATTATTCACATTGGTTTTGATAACCTCTTTCTTGTTGAAGATACTCTTCACCGAGCCCTCTGTCCTACTGCTCTAATTTGGAGCAGCTCCACCAGGATTTCTTTCCATCATAACTGGGTTATTTCCATTGCCATCAGGTCTACCCCTTTCTTGGATTCATTTTCAGTTTTGCTAGAGTATGTTTTTAAGTTGCTTTCTTCAAAATGACAGAAGAAGGGTGATGTCTTTTAGATCTTTACTTTACCCTCATAATGCAAAGATAGATTCGATACTACTTTCTGTCACAATCTTATGGAGCTCGTTCCATTGTCTTCTGGCAACCTGAAAAGCAGATATGAAGTCTGCTGCCATTTCGATCTTGATTGTTGTATAGGTAGCTTTCCCCAACCTGCCATCCCATGTGAGTTTTAAGGATTTCCTTGTTTTGCTTAA
Organism: Nycticebus coucang; assembly: GCF_027406575.1. Lineage (NCBI taxonomy): Eukaryota > Metazoa > Chordata > Mammalia > Primates > Lorisidae > Nycticebus > Nycticebus coucang. The sequence continues at coordinate 64,446,412 of NC_069792.1, read as the reverse complement.
AGATATACATTTTACTAGGAAGTATCCAAGTATGTCTTTGGTCATTATTCTTCTTCAAGCTTTTCAAATCCATTTGTTCAGCTCAGGGAAATATTCTTCTATTATTTATTTGAAATCCTCATCTTCTCTATTTTTTTTCTCCTGTAATAACCCTTATTATGGAAAGGATATTAGATCTTTTGGCTCTAGGAGATATTGGGTCCCTTGGATCTCTCTTCTATGGTCTTAACAGTTCTCTCGTATTTTCTTTCTTCTCTTGTATGTGCATTCAGAGGATATCCCCAATTTTGCCTTCTGAATCTCTGAATTCTTTGAAATTTCTATCTATGGATGGTAACCTTTCCTGATTTCGATCTCTGCTTTATGAGTTATTCTTTTTCATACCTATTTTCTGCCATGTAGGTGTAATTTATTTTGGTGTCATTTCATTTCAATTATTTAACCTTTCTACAGAGCATCTTCTTGGAATCATTTTGAATCCTTACATTTATGGATGCAACATGCTCTCACATATCCTTGAAAATAGTACGTTTGGAAAATACGTTAACTTCTTTGTCCTCTTTCAAACTCTGTTTCCTTTGGTATCAGTTGTTCCACTGTTCTGGATCCTTCTCTCTTATGCCCTGGGTTTTCCTTCAATAACTGATGACTTTTGACTGGCCCACTATATTAATAAATGAAAGTCTGGTTGCCTGGCAGAGGTAATTGGTGCGATTTCCCTGGCAGTTGTGTAGGAATGGTTCTCTACCAGGCTTCTACTCATGAATGGAAGGACAGACAGACCCCCAGGAGGCACGCGTGAGGGTGAGAAACACACAGGCAGCTTATGACCACCCAAACTGCCAAAATCAGGAAGGCCATATTTTTAGGGGTGAATTACTTTTATGTACTGATTTTCTGTGCAGAGTTTGGAGTATGTTAGAGAGAAATGCAAAACAGAATTCTCGAGTCCTTTTGCTAATTACCTCAATTGCTCCCTCACCCTAAGATTCCACACCTGAATTCTTCTGGGTTCAGTTGAGAAGAGCAGCTCTCATCTCTTTTATCAGCCCTCTCTGAAATCTGTTTTACATTGTGAGTCTTACTGGCTCAATCCAACCCTATCTGTTTGCTGTTTTCCAGAAATTCTTTGAAATTTCTATCTATGGATGGTAACCTTTCCTGATTTCAATCTCTGCTTTATGAGTTATTCTTTTTCATACCTGTTTTCTGCCTTGTAAGTGTAATCTTTAGAGGAAGGATAACTAAATCCTCCTGCTTCATTCACCGTCTTGATATGAGATTATACCAACATTCAAAATGGTTGTCCCAGCATGCTGGTGCCTGATTGCTGTGAGGCCGTGGCACAGTGTCTTACTCTCCAGGGGGCTATTTGTCTTTCTTTCATGGCCACAGACATTACTCCTAACCCTGATCAGCCATATGAGCAATATGGGTCATGTATACAAAAAGTGCAAAGTGAAAGAGGATGAGTCCCATGAGTTAATTCCATCTTCGGATCCATAATATCTGCCTTGACCAGGCATTGTCTTATTCTTTAAGATTCAGGCCCTGCTCCTAACTTTCCCAGTACTCCTGTATAATACAAACCCCAATTAGATCACTGAGCACACATTCTACAATTTCCTTTCTGTCTCCATTAAACTCCGAGCTCCCCAAAGGTAAACAGAGTGCTTTATTTCATGTCTGCATCCTCAGTGCACTCCGTAGAGGCTGGTGTTGAGTGCCCAATACAGATTGAATAACCAAGCAAGTGAATGAATGAAAGAAAGAATGGACTGGCTTGAAGTTGACCTTGGAAACAGGTGTGTTATCTTTCTTTGCTGAAAATGAGGCCGCTGATCTTCTTATTAGTCATGAGACATTTGGGGAAAGGGTGTTTTAGGCAGAAAAAGCAGTATGGATGGAGACTCAGGGACAAGCTGGAGATGGTGTTTTGGAGGGGTGCTGGCAGAAGTTGTTTTCAGAGGGCTGTTGATTGTTAGTTTATCCAAATAAAACCTAAATTTTTGTCAAGTTCTTTGTGCTTTGGGGAAGTCTTATTACAGGGTTCTTCCCATCTTTGCCAGTTAAGTGAGCAGAGGTCTAATTAGAGCTGCTCCATTGTACCCTGTTTCCCTGAAAATAAGACATCCTCCGAAAATAAGACCTACTTACAGGAAAGATAAGACGTTCCCTGAAAATAAGACCTAGCGCATCTTTGGGAGCACACCTTAAAATAAGACACAGTCTTATTTTCGGGAAAACAGGGTAGTAGAAATGCTGGGGCCTCAATTCAACAGGTGTCAGTAAAGGCTCCTCCATGGCTCTATAGAATCATGATTTAAAACCTACACCAGTCTCCTTTGCAAATTTGCATTAAAGGATCTACTTACACTTGTATTAAGTAGCGTTAATTGCACTGAGCCCTCACTTCACAAGAACATTACAAAACCACAGACAGCTTAGGAGCTTTCAAGCTGTCCTGGGGCTCCTGTTGCCTGCTGGAAATTTACAAAGCATGAACCCTTCAGTTAGAGAGCTCTGCTGTGCATGTGATTGCTTACACAGAACGTCCTTGCTCAAAAGCCTCTGATTCTATTTGCCCCCTAAAAGTCTCTCCCAGAGGTCTGAATGCCTTGCCTTCTATTTTTTGCTAACTTAATAAAAAAACAACCTCCCCTCCAAAAAAAACTAATAGTTATCAGAAGAAAGTAGACTCTCAATTCCTGGTTAATTAAAATTACTACTTTAATTTTGAGGTGTGTTATTCTCTACAAAGCAGAGGCTCAGTGAATATTTGTCGAGTGAGTAAAAGAATGAATTGAATCTTAAAGGGGAGATTGTTTTTGCCTTTCCCGAAAGTGGAGGTAAGGAGCACATTTGCTGAAAACTGTCCCAGGGAAGTACAGGGATCTGCTTTGGAACACAGCCATCCACTCTTTGTTTTAGCCACTGTCAGCCCAGTTCTGTATTGTACACATCATCTATCTCTCATCTTTGGATATAATTCATTCCAGGATTTAGAATGTCACTAAAGACATCTCAATAGGGTCCTGCTGTTTGTCTATAACATGGAATTGTTAGAGGCTTTGCCATTCCCAGGGTCTCACTCCCCACCTGCTGAGGCAGACCTTGACTCCAAGGGCGCATCCATACATCCTCAACTTCTCAGCATCAAACTGGGTTTGTTTTCAGAAATGAAGCTGCTGATATTAGAGATCTAATGGTATAAAACAGGATATTCCCAGGCATGTGCCTCAGGAGCTAAGTTACCTAATAGGAAAATGAAATCTGGCAATGCCAATAGTACAAAGCAACTTGGCATAAAGGGACACATTTTCAGCAGCCCTTGCAGTAGTCACAGCTAGAGGCACCAGGAGAGAAATGATTGTGTGAAAGCGACAGGGGCAGAGAGGCTGGGGTTCTCACCTTACTAAAGGTCTCTGCTGGAGCTGAGCTGCTGGACCAGTGCAGAGAAGCACCAGCCCAAACTGCCACTCAAGAGCCCTTGGTTAGAGTCTTCCCAGGAGCCAGAAAAGGGAAATACAATATCTAAACACAGGGCCCTCCAGCTCCTAGAGTCAGAATCACAGTGGTGTGATTCCTGAGGCTGGATTCAGAACTGGGATCTGCCTCTGTAAAACTTTTTAGGTGGTTTTTAAATCACATCCACTAAACCCTGAGCGCCGCCTGCACCTCCTGATCTTCTCACTCTAGGGATCTCCTGTTGAGGACGTATTCCCAAGCACTGGGAGTTTTATCCAGGCATGTGGCTAGTCAGCACATAACAGGAGGAGCCGGGTTCTGTGCTCTTGCTTTTAATAAGTAACGTAGGATATAGGCATTGCTTTAGCCCTCAAGGGCAATTCTTGCCCATAGGGACAGTAAGTTATGAAGTGACGAGCTGGACCACCCACTGCAACACAATGGACCACCTAGCATCTTAAAAACTCCTGTTGTGGATCTGTGCCATTGGTTACAAAGAAATCTGATGCCAGGAAGAAGCTGTCTGCTCTGATGACTACCAAAACAACTCTGAGCAAATTCCCTATTTGTGAGGAGCAATCTACGGATGGGGCTAATTCATAAAGCTCGCAAAAGAACTGCCACAGATTCCCTGAGTAGAGTTGGCCAAGATTTCGAGGCTGTCAAACTTGAATATGTGGGTACCTTAAATTGGCAAGCATAAAGGGCAGAGAACGTGCCCTATTTATCTGTCTTCCTTAGAAAGCCTAGCATAGCACTCAGCTGAATGCAAGGCATAAGTGCCCAGTGGTTCTTATTCAAATGAGACTGCCCTAGGTGGTGGCCACTTGGGAGTGTAGCAAGGAGAGTCCAGCTCACGTCCATAGCTATCTTCCTCTCATCCACGGGGCTGAGTACTTCCACCGTGAGTCATTCCCATGTGCTCCATCACTTATGAAATGACAATGGAACTGGTAGGGACTGCAAGTTGTGTCTAGTAACCTAAATATGCCTCTTTCTTTGACAGCTTTTTCTTGCTTCATGAGAGTAAACCTCCCTTCAAACAACACATAAGTTACTGTAAAGATTTCAAAAATTAAATCACATGTCTACACCAGTTTAACATAATCATTTCAGAATTACATCTTCACTTTGGATTTTATTTTCTGTCCTTAAGGTAATAAATTAATGAGCTACGAACAAGGGAAGTTCCTATTTCAAGAAAGTTTTGTAAAGTGGAAGAATACTTTGTACAGTTACTACTTTTATTGTTGGTCCCCGCCTTCTTTAAATGGGAGCACACCTATTTCCAGGAAACCGTGGTCAACAAGATAGCATTGGCTTCCTTAAGGTGTGTCAAAGAAATTTCAGGATGTTACATACTTTTCTTTTGATTCATATTTCCAAATTGCTATTCAGAGGAAAAATACTAGTGAGAGAGAGGGGCAGCCATCTATAGGTAATTAGTGTGTCTTACACTGTATGAGTCATTGGATTCCATTCTACCTCCCCATTTGTAATTCTTGGGGATGTCTTAGCAGTTTTGAAAAGGCAAGTGTCTAGGGTGGTGCCTGTGGCTCAAAGGAGTAGGGCGCTGGCCTCGTATGCCGGAGGTGGCAGGTTCAAACCCAGCCCCAGCCAAAAACTGCAAAAAAAAAAAAAAGACAAGTGTTTAAATCCCCCTTCCTTGTCAGAACAGCATTTTAACTTTGCTTAGGTGTTGTTCCATGACCTTCTGAATCAGTCGTGTTTAATTATCTACCTTTGAGCTAAGTTCGTGTTCATGCTTCATTACTGGACAGGAAAACCAAACTGTAATGAAGTTGATCCTGGCCCAAAAGCACATGACAATCAGAGCTGTGTCCAGAATTCTTAAACTTTTCCTTCCTCTGAATAAGCACATTTTTTCCCATCAGCCTAAAATTTCCAAAATTTACAAAATGTGTTTTCATTTCTATAACTAGTCCTATGTTAAGGAAGAGAAAATTCAACTCGAGTCTCATATGAGAATCACCTAGAGAGCTGGAATAAAATGCCACTTCCAGGGTCTCACTCCCTGGGATTCTAATTCTTTTGGTCTAGGTCTGAGCATGGATCTTTTGAATTAAACAACAACAAAAAAGTTTCTTATGATGATTCATTCAGGGAGGCTGAAGGATGCTGATCCAGGCAAAGTTCCTAATCTGAGCCAGCAGTCTCCACAGGTTTCCGCCACCCTGCCATGAGAACCCCAGCATATGGAGCCTTCTGGAGACATACACATTTAGCCTGGCTTACAGCAGGGTGTTACCAGACTGGGAACATTAGCATAGGGGGGAGTTTATTTACCAGATTAACTACAGTAGAACTAAATTCTCTGGCCGAGGACAGGGAGAGAAGAAACAAGCCTGTCATGTTGTGTGCTGACCAGACTGGTGAGGAAGGGGTACAGCTGGGAACCCTAGGCTGCCCCAGATCATGACCACACAGGAGGGCTGTGCTCCCAGGCGGGGATTCCCAAGGATGAGTTGATGGATCTTAATGCAGGAGAAAAAATCAAGGGAAAGTTGCTGACCCAGAGTAATACTTTGAAGTCAGACTGCCTAGCTGCAAATCCTGGCTCCATCACTTAAGTTCTGTGACTTTGGGCAAGTTACTACCTCTTAAATGATTCGTTTCCTAATTTGGAAAACAGAGATAAAAGCTGCAGCCACTTCATAACTTTTTGAGACAAAGAAATGAGATAATATATGATATGACCTACTAGAGCCCACCCCTTTCCTGAGTCACTGGATCACCATTAATTCTCTTTACTAAAATGGAGCTGGACCAGTAATGACCCTCTCCTTCAGGGTAACTAATTCTTACAAGGAAATAAAAGGTTAGATTTAAGCTGATGAGACATAGCTTGACTCAGAAGCAAGAGATTTCATGGAAAATACTATTCAAGGGAGCTTTTGGCCTCAGAATTGTAGGGTAGAGCTGTGGGCCCCAGAGAGAGCCATGTCCTTAGACCAAAGAATGAAAATAGGTGGGATTGTGACCAGACTTGGGTTAAAGAACATAGAGAGCAACCAAAGCCCGAGGCGAGGGGGCCAAGTCGCTAGAAAATCCATGACCCAGACACAGAGAAGGTGCCCATGGCCAAGGGTCATGGTTCAGGAATAGCGTGCCAGAGAAGAGGTAGGGTTTCTTTGTTCTCTGCCTCCTTTGAGAGTTGCTTAAGCCAAGAAGCTCCCTGAAGTGAGAATCTCAGCAGGTGTGTATGCTGCTAGGAAAATGAGATTTCTAAAACAGCATCCTCTGACTCTGAGCTGTCAGCATTTCCCAGAATGGGCCCACAGAAGGCCGGTCCTGTAAGCTGTTTCATGGTAAATGTATTTGCTGAATGAATGAAATTTAGCGTGTTTCTTGATTGAAGGACTTCCAGTGCTTTTAATTTGCTTGCAAATCTCTAAGAGGAGGATATAATAGGATGTCTTTCCCAAACTAATTGGACCACGGAACCCTTCCTTCCTGGGATTAAAATCCCTGACTTCTGTAACTTTCGCTATCGCTACTTGGAGGCTCTGTAGCAAGGAGAGCAAGGAGAGCATTTAGGGCCTCTTCCTCCCTTCTCAGGGATATGTGGAACCCTCTGGGGGACATGGCCTCATTCCCAGGTCCCTACTGCTCAGGTAGATGCATCATATGAAGCTGTAAACCATCTGAAGGTCAGGGTCAGGTCTACTTTGTTCATATTCTCTCTGGCAATTTCAGCTCACATGGTGCAGATTTGTGAGATAATTATTGAATGAATGGGTTGGCCTAGTTCATGCCAAACTCCACTGCTGCCAGAGCTAGCACCTTGTGTGTATCCACGGCTAAGTACGTAACTGACCCATACTTGTTGGGGGGAGTGTTTTCTGGGCTATTTTACGTGAAACTGAGAATCATGTGACATGAAATGTCCTAACGTGGAGACCCTGTTTTCTTACCTGTCCAAAATGACCACACAATAACGTTGCCCTTCTCATTTCAGGACAGTCATGGAAATAGTTTGTTAAAATTAAAATCTTCACAAATATAAAATATCCTCCTAATAAGTTCCCTAGGAATTAGATACCATCTATTGATGTTCTGCTAGACCCTTTAGTATGGAGTCTGAATCCCTGTGGAAAACCAGGCACGTGGCGGTAAAGGCTACTCCAAGCATGGTTTATAATCACAGGCTTTGCAGATGTAATGGAGGAAAAAAACATGGAACAAGAATGGGCTATTTTCCTTGACTGTTTCATAGTGGGTAATGTTTCTTTTGAGATGTTTCCCAGGTAAGTAAAGCTTTTCTTCTATGCTTCCTGCTACTGCCTCCTAGGAATGATGTATTGGGGGGGCATTTGTGTCCACCCCAGGTTTAACCTGAACTCGCTGATCTGGAGGTACCATGATGCTTCAGTGGTTTCTGCCAAAGCTCAGCAGAGGTTCTCATCAGACATGGCCCTAAGCAGAGTGCTGCCTCGTGTGGGAGCCATACCTTGTTACTACTTATGAGTTTCATCCAGCCGCACCTGCCCTACAGGGGTACATGTTTTATTTTTATTTTTTGGAGGGGGGTAGGTAGAAAGAGACTCAAGCAACTTTGATTGGAAGGAATTAAACTTAGCTCAGACACACAGTTGCAACAACGAGGAAAGGGAAAAATTGGTCTGAATTCTGCATTGGAAGCTATGTTTGAGTTGGGAAGGTTAAATTTAAACTTTATTATCACACATAACAATGTATAAAAACACAATGACCGCATTTTCTTAACCCTGAAGAATACTCTGGTGTAAAGATTTTATCTGTTTTTTAAAATGTATTTATATAAACAGTTTTCAGCCAGCATAATAATTAAACCACATTTTTTAGTTTTAAACAATTGCTGCATTAAAAACAGAATTATTTGAAATCATGACTTCTGGGAAATCTGAACTGTGGCTGTCTCTGCCCAGTGCCTTGAGAGAGAAAGAGACTTGGAAGTCCATGCTGCTTGCCAAGTGTGTCAAGAGTACTGCTTGTCCCAGATGACAGCTGGCACACACAGGCAAGCCACTTGCTCTAACTTTATTTTTTTCCGGTAAAGAAATAGCAGCTGCTTGCCAGCCTACTTCTTCACTGCAGGAAGCCAACGAGGAGTCTGTGTAGAGAGTCTGTCATTTTAAATCATTGATTCAGTGTAAATTCCTACCATCTGAGAGGAAGAAAGAGTCTATTTTCAAGGACACCTTAGATAATGGGGAAAACTCCAGGAAAAAATAATACTTATAATAATTTTGGCTGGTAATTATAATGTCACCTGCAGCTGAGATTTCTTCAAAGCATTAGCCTAGTATGCCTGGCATATTCAGCTGTTTGGAGGTCTGGAGTTTTAGGATTAAATACATAGTAATATGAGAGAACCAATTGATGTGCCTTTGGCTAGTCCAAAGCAGTTTGGTATCTGCATGACAACATTGGTTATTTTGGTGTCCTGTTGGAGAGCAGAGGGACACACAGCAGGTTTTCTGGAAATCAAAGCTTTCTTCCTGAAATATATGGCCACAAAGGATGTGTTTCTGGGATCTGATGTTTCCTGGCTTACTCAAATAATAATGACGATGTTAGGAACCTTCCAGAGCTACAGAACTCATCTTCCCTTCAACTCGATGCCAAGAACAACAAAAGCCTCATCAATCTGTTAACGATCTTTGCTCCTGTTAGTCTGAGTTTTATCCCTGGGCTGTTGGCTCTCCCATCAGTGCCTGTCTGCTTTCCCTCAGCTGGGCTGGCCAGCATTGTGCAGAGTCCTGTGAATGTAAGTGGCTCAGTCTTTGTTAATTAGGTTATCTGATTCCCCTCCCACTCCTGGGCTAATTTTGTTTGAGATTTCACAGTGCTTCTAAATTTATATATGTAAACAAACAGGGACACACTTTTCTTCAAGTAATTTATTAGAATCAAAACTAGGAAGACTCTTTAACCTTCAAACAATTGAGTGGATGAAAGATGCTATGGTAGGTGGATGTTGAAAATGTTCGCAGGTATCTGAGCAAAAAGAAAGTGAGAGGGAAAGAGAGAGAATCTGCACTCACTTCTAATCATGTTTTAGCTTTTTAAGCTGTGGGTCAATGAATGAATGTGCGTCAATTCCAGGGTAGCATGCTTAGGCTATTTTCTAAGGGAAAGGAAAATGGTCTTCCACTGTTGGGTTTGGAAATAACCAGACTGTATTCGCTTACAAGCTCCTAGGTGGTATATTATAATTCATTTTCTTTATGAAGTGGAGAATACATAAATCAGGACATCACTAATGGTCCATTTAAAATACTGGGAAATATTAAGGATTTAGGTAAATTGAGCATAGGACTTCAAGTTGAATACTCAACACCATTGTTACCAGACGCTTCAGAAGTAGACATTGTATTAGTTTCTGAATCAACAAAAATTTAGGAGCCTAAGAACATCAAATTGATTATTTTGTGGTTCTGGAGACCAGAAGCCTAAAATGGGTCAGCAGGGTAGCCTTCTCCAGCTTCTCTACCCTTCCCCCTGGGGGCTCCACGGTGCCTTCCCCAGCTTCTCTAGCCTTCACTCTGGGGGCTCCATGGTGCCTTCTCCAGCTTCTCTAGCCTTCCCTCTGGAAGCTCTATGGTGCCTTCTCCAGCTTCTCTAGCCTTCCGTCTGGGGGCTCCACGGTGCCTTCTCCAGCTTCTCTAGCCTTCCCTCTGGGGGCTCCACGGTGCCTTCTCCAGCTTCTCTAGCCTTCCCTCTGGAAGCTCTATGGTGCCTTCTCCAGCTTCTCTAGCCTTCACTCTGGGGGCTCCATGGTGCCTTCCCCAGCTTCTCTAGCCTTCCCTCTGGAAGCTCTATGGTGCCTTCCCCAGCTTCTCTAGCCTTCCCTCTGGAAGCTCTATGGTGCCTTCTCCAGCTTCTCTAGCCTTCCCTCTGGGGGCTCCACGGAGCCTTCTCCAGATTCTCTAGCCTTTCCCCTGGGGGCTCCACGGAACCTTCTCCAGCTTCTCTAGCCTTTCCTCTGGAGGCTCCATGGTGCCTTCTCCAGCTTCTCTAGCCTTCCCTCTGGGGCTCCACGGAGCCTTCTCCAGCTTCTCTAGCCTTCCCTCTGGAAGCTCTATGGTGCCTTTTCCAGCTTCTCTAGAGTTTGCCTGGATTCCTTTAGCTCACAGCCCACATTACTCAGATCTCTGCTTACATCATCACATCATTTTCTCAGACTCCAGGGCTCCTGCTCCCTCCTATAAGGACTCTTGTAATAACATTGGGCTCACCAAGGTAATCTAGACTAACCTTCCCACCTCAAGATTCTCAACTTAATCAGATCCGCAAAAATCCCTTCTGCCCTGAAAAGCAAACGTATTCACAGGTTCCAGTGATTAGGACATGGGCATCTTTGGGGGCCGCTAGTCTACCATGGACATCATAGATAAATTAATTTACCCTTTCTAATCAGTGTTCTGGCTGGCCTTCCTACAGATCTGAAGGAATTTGAAGGTGCCATTCCACAGCAAGACTCCCTGTGGCAATGAAGCCTGCTGGTGTTATGGAATGTGCTCTGCCCAAGGAAACTTCCAGTGAGCACCAAATTGATATTTTCTCCTTTTCCACCAAAGTCGTGCATACGTACCTTATCCACAGAATCAAAAGCTGAGTGTAATAGTGTTTGTAGGCAATGGGGCTCTAGAATGAAGCTGTTCAAATGCTGAATCTGCCCCTTACTAAGAGTGTAATGTATAAGTTCTTACTTTATTGTGCCTCAATTTCTGTATCTGAAAAAGAGATAACTTCCAGAACTGCTATGAGATCAGAAGGATACATTATGCGAACTGCTTAGCACATACCTAGCCTAAGTTGTTGCCCAATTAGCGATAGTCATGGTAGGGGTTGCCGCAGAGAACAAAGACCAGAAGTGAAGAGTGGCCACAAGTGGAGAAAGCTGCGAGTCGGCCATTCCCCAGTTAGTGAATGAGTCTGGCCACCATCATCATGCAAGGAAAGTGGAAGGCTGCACTCACGCTGACCTCGTAGCTTCTGCCGATGCAAAGTCTGAGAACTTAGTATTAAGAATAAGGCCCCATTGGCCTTGGTGTGTGTTACACTTTATGGGGGCAAGACATGATTGCAAGAGGGACGTTACCTAACAATTGCAATCAGTGTAACCTGGTTTACTGTACCCTCAATGAATCCCCAACAATAAAAATAAAAAAAAGAATAAGGCCCCATAATGGGAAGGCAGACCCTACCATGTAATGGTATGGGTGGTGACCACCTCATTATCATAGAAGAAGAGGGTTAGGGTCCAGATCAGCTCAGTCCACAGGCATTTCCCTCAGTCATGCTGAGTAGGGATGACACCTTGTCCTTTGTAACATACACAGCTGCAAATTAACCACTAGCTTGCTAACTTACTCCCAACTAATGGCTAATACCATCTATTGCCTAGTGCAGCTTCAGCTGTATTCTCAATAATCTATTGAGAATAACGTAGTAATATGAGAGAACCAACTAATGTGCCTTTGGCTAGTCCAAAGCAGTTTGGTATCTGCGTGAAAACGTTGGTTACTTTGGTGTCCCGTTGGAGAGCACAGGGACACACAACAGATTTTCTGGAAATCAAAGCTTTCTTCCTGAAATACATGGCTACTACCATCTATTACATAGTGCAGCTGCAGCTATATTCTCAATAGTCCATTGTCATCCTAAGTCCTGATTTTAAAAATGTTACTCAGATGTTAATACACACACACACCCACATGTGTAAATATATATTTATAAATTAAGTACTAGTGGATGAGACTGTGGCCAGACTAACTGGCCACACTTGCAGAACCTTTAGGTGGTGGAACCCGTCTCTGAGCTCTAGATTCTGGTATCTAAAAGGGAGAAATCCCAAGTGATAATAGCATGATAACACTTTATTACTAAAATGAAAAAAAATGAGTTGCAGAACTATGTATAGATTATGACTTGATTTTTGTAGGTTAAAAGGAATGTCTATGTATTTGTATGTATAATGTATATGTAGTTTTAAAACTTCTGTGGAAGCTGACGAAAGTTATGATACCTTTTCCTTAGAAATGTATGTGTATGCATGCACACAGAATTTCTCACATAACTTAGAAGTTCAGGGTAGGGAATCTCTGATAAATATGTATCACATGTGTCTCTGGGGGGGATATCCACCAAATTGTTAATCCTGTTCTTTAAGGGATAGGATTGTAAGCTATTATTCCTTTAACTTTCCCTGTAAGTGAAGAATAACTGAAAATAAGGAGATGTCGGGGAGGGACATAAAGAACATTTTTTTCTTCCTCTTTTTATTTTTTAATTTTTTATTAATCATAACTGTATGCATTGATGCATTTATGGAGTACAGTGTACTGATTTGGTATACAGTGTGGAATGCTTACATCGAACTGATGAACACATCCATCGCCTCACTTACTTATTTGTTATAGTAAGACAATTACACTCTTAATAGTTTTGAAATATACCATTGCATCAGGCACATTAGGTGAGGTCCCCCCAAATACCCTCCGTCCTCCTGCCTCTCCCCTTCCCATCCCTCTCTCTCCTCTTCCCTTCTACTCTCCAGACTATAGTTATGTTTTACCATTGTGTGAATGTGTAGGTGATTATATATTGGTTTCGTAGTAGTGTTGAGTACATTGGATACTTTTTTCCCCTTCTTGAGATACTTTGCTAAGAAGATTATGTGGTCCTCATTATGAATGAGAGATGTGCATGAGACTTTCGGTGGCGTTCTTTACATGAGAAGCAAGGGACCTTTCTGGCTGCAGGACTGGACAGTAAATGGGGTTAATGCCGCATTGCAGGGGAAGGAGCAGAAGTGTACTGCAGCAGAGACCTGTATGCTAAGCAAATTATCCTCGGGTTATTGTTGGAAATGACCTCTTAATCTTCATTTCAACTTAATCTGGCACTAATTGAGATGGCTGTTTCCAGAGTGCCTGTGCTAAACCAGGGAGTCTCCTTGTTTCCTCTCCACTACGTGCTGCTCACGGTGGCTGCCCCTGCCAGCTGATGTGAAGAAGCATCATCTCACACAGTCACGCTGGGTCTGGAAGACGCCTCCTCTTCCCATTCCTGCTCCCTCCTCCACATACACACCCCCCCCCCCCGCTCCTGTGCAGTGCAGGGGTCCTTAAGCCGGGTAATCAAATCTTATTCTGAGCATGAACAAAGATTCATCAAGGAAAAAATTTTTAATCATGCATTTTTTTTAAAGGAATCTGTAATATTGCATCCCAATTTATTCTTCGTGTATTCTGGATGTGTGCACACGGTTGGGTTTGACAGTAGCTGGAGACCCCAGCGGCTCTCCTTGCCGAGGAGAACGGTAAGCCCTTCCGTGGGGTCCTATCTCCAGAACGTTGCTCCCCCCACCACCATGTGTGTAGCAACTGCAGGAGCAGCAAATATTTATGAAGCTCCCTAAATCCACACCAGTCTGCTGGGTAAGAAAAGGCAGGGTTTCTTTCCATTCCCCTGCTCAACCTGAAAATAGAATTTGCGTGCTGCTGTTTGTTCTCTCCCTCAGATGCGGTGTAAGTTCCATTTGTGTGCAGTGTGGGGTATCCTGGTCCATGCCCAGGATATCTGTATTATATATCTCGTTCCTGAAGCGGGGGACAACAGAAAATTACACACCTCCTTGTAGACTGCTCTGCGTGGTTAGGAGATTCCTGCCTATTGGTGAGGGTCCTGATGGTTCATGTTTACCTGGTTCCTTCACTGGCCTGGTCCCCCAGCAGGAGGCAGGCTCTGTGATTAGCAGACGCTGTCATGGGGTGGGGTTGGTGGTGACATACTGTGGTGTTCCTGTTACCACAACCTGGGCTTAAATCCTGACACAGCCACTTAACTATGGTTTTGTAAATTTTCTAACTTTCTCTTTTGCTTGCCGAAAAGATGGTGGTATTAATATCTACTTTGCAAAACAATTAGGAGGATTAAATGGGGTATCACATGCAAAGCACTTGCCACCAGCAGTGAAGTACTCCATAAACGGCAGCTAATGACACTGTTAAAATGCTGTTAGCACTTCCATTTAAAAAAAAAGACAAACTTTCTCTTGACCCTGCTTTCCCTGTCACCTATTGTCCTGTTTTCCTGCGCCCCTTTCAAGCAAAGGGGCCTGTGCTCATTACCTGACTTCCCTCCTCCCATTCACTCCTAAACCCCCTCTGATGGGGCTTTGATTCCACTTACTTCTCCAATGATACTTTTCCTATCAATGTCACCACTGGCCACTGCACTGCTGAAAGGAATGGCATTTGCCAGTAGCAGGGACCCCTCAGCAGCATGAGGTGGGGGATCCCTCCTTCCTCCTTGATGTGATTTTCCCCTTGTTTCATGACACGGCACTTCCTAGGCTCCTCCTATCTTGATGGCTGCCACTTTGTCTTTGTGGCTTGGGTCGCTGATCTTTACCTGTTTCAGGAATCCAGGACTCAGTATTGGTCCTCTTTTCATTTATTCCACCTATGAGCCCAGCTGGTCTCATGGCTTTGTAGATTATTTTTGTGCCAGTAATTCTCAAATAGGCATTACCAGCCTTAAATTCAATCCAAAATTCCAGACTCACATCCAAACAACTACTTGACTTGACTGTCTAATAGGCATCTTGAGCACAGTGTGTTAGTCAAAGTTCTCCAGAGAAACAGAACCAATAGGACGTGTGGGTATGTGCATGTATATGTGTGTGTGTGAGAGAGAGAAAGATCGATTTATCATAAGGAATTGGCTCCCATGATTATTGAGGTGTGCAAGTCCCAATGTCTGCAGGTGAGTCACCAAGCTGGAAACCCAGGAGAACTGATGGTGGAGTTCCAGTCCAAGGACCAGCAGGCTTGAGACCCAGAAAAAGCCAGTGTTTCAAGTTCAAGTCCAAAAACAAGAAAAAGGCCTGTTGCACAGTTTGAAGGCAATCAGGCCAGAGGAATTCTCTCTCACTCAGGAGAGAGCCCACCCACATTAGGGCGGAGATCTGCTTTACTCAGTCTACTGACTGAAATGTTGATCTCATTCAGAAACCTCCCAATAGACACGCTCAATGTTTGATGAAATTTATGGAGATCCTGTGGCCAAATCAAATTGACACATAAAACGAACCATCACACACAGAGAGTCTAAAAACTGGACTCCTAATCTTTTGGACAAAAGTCACTCTTATCTGTATCCTTCCCCATCATTGGTTGGCAACTGCATCCTTCCAGTTTCAGCTCAAGCCAAAACCCTCGGATTCATCCTCAATTCCTCTCTTCCTGTCATATCTCACATGAAACCTGTCAGAAAACTCTGTTGACCTTCAAATCACATCCAGACTTCAACCATAGCCTGCCACTTCCATTGCTAATACAGATTATTTAATTGCTACTACCCTACTTTGAGCCACAGTCGTTGCTCAAGGATCTTTATTAGGGGTACTATATTTAAAATTGCTCCATCAATATTCCCAATCTCTTTTATTCTAATTTTATCCATAGGACTTACCATTTTTTTCATATACCATACAATTTTCTTATTCTGATTGTTGTTTTTCTATTTGTCTCAGGTAGAATGCCTAAAACGATGCGTGATATGTAGTATCCATGTGATAAATGTGTGTTGGATGAATTACCACTGCAGGGATAAAGAAAACAAAAGCTTAAAGGAATTAAGTAATTTTCCAGGGTTACATTGTAAGTACTAAAGCTATTCTAAAACAGTATGTAACAAACTCATAGGCAAGAAGTGCTGATATCAGATGTTTCCACATTATACTGTTAAGCATCTATTTCCCATTTTTTGTTAAAAGTAGACCTCGTTTGCATAGCAGTGTCTACAAACCAGAGCTAATTTACATGATTACATTTGACAATAGGCTAAGGTTTATTCTGTTATTCTTTTTTTTTTTTTTGAGACAGAGTCTTACTTTGTTGCCCTCGGTAGAGTGCCATGGCGTCACAATTCACAGCAACCTCCAACTCTTGGGCTTAGATGATTCTCTTGCCTCAGCTTCCCAGTACCAAGTAGCTGGGACCACAGGCACCTGCCACAATACCCGGCTATTTTTTGTTGCAGTTTGGCTGGGGCCAGGTTTGAACCCGCCACCTTCAGTATACGGGGCCAGCGCCCTACTCACTGAGCCACAGGCGCCGCCCTATCTGTTATTCTTATCTCTATGCCTTTCGGTCATCTGATAAAATGCACTTGTTTTGAAATATTTCCACGTTTTAGAAACTAGCAGATTAATTTCGTGTTCCTCTTGCTTTTCTTTAAAGGTCTTAAGCCAAGCCAGGCATCACATTAGAGTTTTCCTTCTTGGTTAATCCTTTTATCTTTTTATGATATTTATAATAGTATTAAGTCATCTCACCAGAGAAAAATGAGGTTTTTATTACATACGTCTTTGTGTTACAGTCCACACATACGGCATGATCACATATGTGGGCTCTGTGATGGTTGGAGAAATGAGGAGGCATCCAGAAACTCCTAGTCTACTTGGGGAAATGCATACGTATTAGTTGGGATATTGATTCAGCTGATTTAACAGACACTAAATAAGAGTGGCTTACACAAGACAGAAGCGTTTTCTCTTCCTCTCTCTTGTCCCAGCTGATAAATGATTAAGGGAGTGGAATTTGTGCTCCCAAGGTCATTGGGACCCAACTCCTTCCATGTTTTTGCTCCACCATCCCCTACTGTGTTGTTCTCATCAGATGGTGGAATTTGGCTTATACCCCCACATATACATTCCAGGGCCTGGGATAAGGAGAAGAGGAAAAGTGAGCAAGTGGCTTCCTTTGAAAGATAAGACCCAGATGTCATACATCTCACTTCTACTCACATCTGATTAGACAGAACTCAGTCACATGGTCACTCTTGAGCCAAGTGGAGGGGCTTAGTGTGGGGGGCAGCCACATGCACAGCTCAGGGGAGTCTGTTACTAAAAGGAAGAGGGAAGATTGACTATTAGGGAACACATAAGTCCCTGCTTGGCCATATCTGTAAATATCTCTGTCACTTCCAACTGAGTAATAAGGTTTCAAGGAGCAGGGCTGCATTTTACGCTCTCAGCACCTTGAACATTTTAAGTTGTCAATAAATATTTTTGGATTGGGGGGTTTAGTTAATGCACTTTCATCCAAGAGATTTCATAGAGAGTTTTTATTATATTGCCCAACACAAACACTGTTCAATCTTAGGGTAAATATTGAGGGCAAATAAACGTCACAGGGCAGCGTAGTCATAGATAGGTGTTCCCTACACCCACATAACTCTCTATTCTAAGCGGGAGAGGCCGCCGGGAGTAAAACAGATGCAAAAGATAGACTCTGACTAAAGGGATTCGTGTTCCAGCTCATCAGCTGCCTCATTAATGCAGCCAGAGATTAAGCCACTACTCCAGCAAATTTGCTGACCTAATTTTGAGAACTAAAAGGCAGAGCAAAGTGTGGTTTCGTGGTACACCACATTCCTTTCTTAATAAATCATGCTTCATGTGAACCAGGATCTCAGACTTCCCCTCCCCCAGGTAGCAGTTAAGCTGGATTGTTCTCTCTAGTCCATGAGGAAATGGAAACGGATCCCACTGGAGGAAGCAAACAGAGCAGCAATAAAGCATCCCTCCCCTTTGAATGTGAACATCTGCTCAAACTGTGCACAGCTCCCAGGAGGAAGGGACAGAACAGGGGGCTTCCAGCTAAACGGGGAAAACTTCATCCATTTACACTCTGCTAACTTGAAATTTATGATGCTTTAACCTGACCTGGCCCTGAGTTTATCTCTATGGTGCCTTTGAAGAAAGGCCAAGCTGGGTAAATAAATATGATAAGAGTATAAAGGGTGATGTTTATCGTATTCATGAGAGCAAACCTTTGCAGGACTTAACTTTATGAACAATTTGAATATCAGTGACTACTGCTCATGCCAAGTGAGATACAGATTCAATAACCTAGGGTCACAACTCAGTTTGAGTTGATATTTATATAGCTCAAGTTTAACATAAAGTTGAGTTGCTCTATGGACTTGAAAGAAATGCTATGCTCTGTGGTTCTGGAATTTCACTAATGCACTCCGGCCTTTCTTATTAATCTGAATTAGCAAGAAGTTAGCTCCATCAGGTTGAGACAGCCAGACACTGGAACCTCAGCTACCACTAATCCAGATGTCAGTCCTCATTTACCACAGGACGAATGGAGAGCCCTTCCCTCCCATGTTGTCATCTGTCCTTCCCAGAATGGTTAGCAGTATGGCCTTTGGCTAGTCCTCTTCTTCTTCCTTGTGTGGCAGGCTCTGAGTGGTGGCTGCACAGCTGGGCCCCCCCGGCTCTTGTTTTCAGTTGCATCAGAGCCCACTGGCCTGGAGGCAAAGCTGCAGAGTGATAAGTTTTATAAAAATAAAGCCCGTTGCTAGCCAGGCCAGCCAAGCAGCATGGGAGGAGTGGAAAATTCAGGCTATGTGTTCTTGGCAAGACCAATTGTCAATGTCAGAGGTGTTCTGCTGGGAGAAATGGGATGTGATATCTTCTAAGCGGGCCTAATCTGTGCATTATCAGTCTGGAGCCCTTGGAGAATCATGTCAGAACCAGGCTAATGGGACTGGAGCCATAACCTATGTCAGCTGGTTCACTGGCCACCATCTTGACTCGACCAGCCCCGTAGGGTCTGGTGTGGCCTTGGGAACCTTGGGGTCAGAGTGCAGGCGTGGCTGCCCTTAACTGAACTACCAAGGCAGTAAGTACTGGGTATATTATTCAGTCAGGGATCAGGCCAGTCTCTCTCCCAGCCCCCACCTGCCACAGGCCCTACTGATGATACTCATGTTTTTATCCAACAGTCTGAGCAGCACATATCACTACTTATATCAGGCACTGGGGTGGCTGTGCATTCTGAAGTTTTGGACACAATGGAAGTTACTATAGTGCCTAGAAATTCAGTCTGGTCATTAAATAGGTAATTGGTAACTGGTAAATTGGTCATTTTACCTGGTCTTCTTTGGGGATGTGGGTCTAGCTGCAGGACTCCCTATTCCTTGTCCTTCAGCACTCTTTCTTGTATGGCTGAGCTGAAATAAGAGTAGGAAGGGAAACATTGCTCTCCCAGCCCCCAGAGCAGGCAGGTCCCTGCAGTTACCCTCAAGACCCACCTTGAATTCAGACAACAGCTCCTTCCAGAAAAAGTGTGATCTATTTTTTTTTTATTTTACTGCTTATAGTTGCCCCATCTATGTATAAATAAAATAAAAGCAAGCCCCTGTCTCCTTCTTCCTTCTCCTCCGCCTCCTCCTCCTTTCACTCTTCCTCCCTCCCGTCCTTTCCTTCCCCTTCTCCCTCCCTCAGTTTCTTCATCTTTGAAGACACTGACAACCTTTCTGGCATGTTGCCTGGGCTTAGAGAGAGAATCTTTGTAAAAATTTCTTTTAGTTATTGGCCGGGAAGCACTGAATAAATCAGCAGGACACTTTGTTGTAAAACCTTCCCATTATCAACATTCACTACCGTTTCATTTTATGAATGCTTCTCTGTCTTCCAAAAAGCATTTCAGACCAAGCGATGCTGTTCTTGAAGATGTGGGAGGTTTCTGCTGGTATGCTTGGCTGGTTGAGTGGTTGCCACGAATATTACAATGCCAGGTTCCTATAAATAAATGAGTTAAAAAATATTAATTTATGAAGTAGCTTGGAGATAGAAGGGGAGAATTAGCTTCCTATGACCCAGTTGAGCCTTTGGATTTGTACTTTCTAGGGAGTTTTGAGATCTACATGTGGCTCAACTCTTCCATTTAAGCAGAGAGTGAGATCTTTCCTGTGACTGGATGTGTATATAGATACAAATTAAATTATCAAAGAAGAGATTTTTGCACATTCTTTGTGCCAGCACCATGCTGGACACTGGAGATGTGCAGATGCATACAACCCAGGCCTGCTCTTGAGGTGTTTATAATCCTGTGAGAGGACTCTCACCTGCAAACAGCCCCTGTCTTGCACTGTAGTAGAGATGTGAGAGACACCTGAGGTTTGTCCCTAGAGTCAAAGACACACGGGGGGAGGAGGGACGTGGTGCACATGGCAGGTAAGAGCACCTGGTCTTTGATGACAGGCACATGGGGTTAAATTCTGGATCTGACATCATCAGTAAGTAAGCAAGTCACAGCATGAAATAAGGCATAACCTTCATTGCTATTGGGATTCAGAGAACTTACTAGAATGTCATCTAAAGTGCTCAAGACAGTATGTGACACACATGCTTGCACAATGGCAACGTGTCGCTGGAAAGCAAGCAGTTGTTCAGGCTTTGTTTGGTGGGAACCTGGAAGTGTGAGCAGGAGTGGGGGGCTGAGAAAGCACCAGGAGTCAGCATGTGGAGGGGAGAGCTCAGGGCCTGCTCCAAGAGGCCAGGGGTGATAGAGGAGAACATCAGGGCACGCTGGGCCCAGACCAGAAAGCCATTTGTACGGTCAGATAGAAGGACCAGACTTGACATTGAGGACAGTGGGGTGTTACTGGTGTTTGTAAGCAAGGAAGTGGCATAGAGGGATGTGAGTTTTAGAAAATAGCTTCTCTGATAGTTGTGTGGGGAAACTAGAAAATGACTGCACTAGTGCAAGGAAGAAATTATGTTCTCCTTCACTCCACTGTATCGTGTCCCGGGCACTTTGCTAGGTACAGAGATAGAGAAAGGAGAAACGCCATGACTTTTTTTCTGAGATAAAATTGCTAAAAACTGGTGACCCCCCCCCAGAGATGGAGTGATGGAAAAGGACAAGTGAAAAATCATTTCATGGAAAAATGACATCTTTTGGGGTGTTTGGATCCAAAATCAGACATGGGAAGGAAAGAACAGCCAATTTTCTTCTTGCCTTGCTCTTTTCCTTCCCTCTTACTCCTTGGAAAAAGAAGTTGCGGGAGCTAGTGATGACAAGCCCTCTCTGAGCAGTTGCTTCGGGAGCCTCCTGAAGTCAGGACATACTCTGGATTAACTTCCAGAGAGATCATGAAAATTGAGTGAACTGGGGGAAAGGAACAAATAGCTTCACCCCAAATTCTTATAGTTTCCCATGGCACCTCGAATATTCAACTAAAAGAGCAAAGCATTTGACTTGGGAAAGTTGTTTTCCTGTTGAAATGGAAATGTTATGATATTGAATAATGGAAAATATGGGGTTATTTGATGAGAGGCTGAGGACAGGATCTAGAGGTCATCATAGGTGAACAGTAGGAGTGGGTGGGGACGTGTAAATACTGACGTGGACTGAGGAGGAAACGAGGAGAGGGAAAAAGGCTACCACCATGAAATGGTTTGCTTATCAGAAAGATGTTCATGAGGAATAATACAGTTTTAAAGAGAAGACAGAGACATAGAAGACTAAGGAGGGAGCTACTGTTGTCTTTGACTGTGTTAATCCTTCCAGAATTATCGGCAACACCCTTACTGGAATGATGGCCATAGATACCAGGGCATAATTCATTGCTAGGAGTGAGTAAGGGTCAGTCAATACCTTGCATGTTTCACAGTAGAGATTATAAGAGAATAAATTTAAAAATCATAAAACAAGATAGTGCGTGCACATTGAGCTATGTTTTTACCAGGAAAAGCTCATCCAGCCAGATCATCTTGTCAGATGCACATGAGACTATAAACAACTACTGGCAAACCCGAGTGCAGGTGAAATTGCATCCCTCTTGATTTTGGTTAATTCTTCAGAAATCCCATATACCCCATTAGCAGCAAGCCAGGATCTCTGCCTTGTTCTTTTCCCCTGTCTTTTATTTATTTGTTTGTTTCTTTGCATAGACAGAGTTTCACTCTGTTGTCCTAGGCTAGAGTGCTGTGGAGTCAGCCTACCTCATAGCAACCTTAAACTCTTGGGCTCAAGCAATCTTCCTGCTTCAGCCTTCTGAGTAGCTGGGACTACAGGCTTCCACTACAACACCTGCCTTATTTTTCTATTTTTAGTAGAGTTGGGGACTCCCTGCTACACAGGTTGGTCTTGAACTCCTGAGTTCAAGAGATACTCCCACCTCAGCCTCCTAGCTAGGATTCTTCCTTTTAATTGTTCAGAAATCTCTAGGGTTTGGTCAGTTCATAGATGGCCCTTGACTTCCACTTGCCTAGTGGAGATTGCTGATGTCTCATTGGTCTATCCTACACTTATTTCTCGCCACCACACAGTGGTGCTGTTTAACACAGGCTGGGTACAGTCCAATGGTCATTGCCCATTTATTGCTTCAGGGAATCCTAGCCAGTCCTGCCAAACACTCAGGCCAAGGGAATGTTCCAGCCAAGGAGTTTCACCTATCTGGCAACTTCTCAGGACTGGGGAATCCCCAATTAACTTCTCAGGACTCAGGGCAGCCCCAGTTGTGCTGAGTCAAGACCTCTTGATCTGCTACCTCCTGGAATCTTTTTCCCAAGGTCTGTCACCAAAACAGTGAACCAGCTTTTATATTAAATCCTCAAAATAAAGGATCTTGAAATACTTATCTTTATAGACAGTGGAGCCATTAGCTGTACATTTATATTCATCAGTGACACCGCTTCTGCCATGTGTCTCAGAGGGACAAATTTAACCTCTGGTATGTCCCCATCAATGACACCGCAATATGCATGGCATGTTTAGGAATCGTTTCGCTGCTGCTTCTCCCCACATCAGTCATGATTCCAGAACTTGAAATTGTGCAGGCTGAGTTCACAGTGGTGTTTAACCTGTGGGGAATCTCTTGTTGTCACCACTCTGTCTTTTCACTGGTAATAGAATATTCTGGTTTACCACGTGTCCCCAGTTTCTCAATTCATTCATATTCACACAGACATAGAAGCTGAAGGTAAATGGTTAGCCACAAACAATTTACTCTTTCCTAGTTTGTTGTTTACAAAGGGGTGTTGCTCTTTAGTTGCAAAGGATTTCAGCCAAGAACAGCAGCTAGACCACAGGACTACTGTTACAATGTATTTCCCTGGCTTTTTCTAAATATGTTCCTCCATTTCTCCTGGTAAGCCACAGGATGTGAGATGCAGGCTCAGGAGAGGCTGCTGGAATGGAAAGCAGTGAGAGAAGGAGAAGGGATTTTGAGAGACAGGAGAAGGTGAATGTGGAGCAAAGAGGCAGAGAGGTGTCGTAGCATGAAAGCTCTCCGGGTCCCAGCTTTGGCACAAATCCTGATGGCTGTTGGGCCCATCTTTAGCCAAGGACAGCTGTGATGGGCATGGTTGACAGAGTACAGCTGAACAGGCCAAACTGAGCTCTGTTTACTATGATTAAGGTGACTATATAATTTACTGTCCAAACAGGAACACTTTGAAAGCAAAAAGGAGCCCTGTTCAAGAAGAAAATTGTTGTTAATAACAAAGTCAGGGTAACAGGTATAAACCTGGACTGTCAGGGGCAAACCAGGAGTTAGAGTCATTTGTATTTTGAAGGTATTTTATTTAAAAATTGAGCTTTTTGTTGGGTTTGGTGACTGATACCTGTAATCCTAGCGCTCTGGGAGGCTGGGGTGGGAGGATCACTTGAGGTCAGGAGTTGAGACCAGCCTATAGCAAAGCAAGACTCTGTCTCTACTAAACAATTAGAAAAATTAACCAGTCATGGTGGTGCCTACCTGTAGTCCCAGCTACTCAGGAGGCTGAGGCAGGAGGATCACGTGAGCCCATGAGTTTGAGGTTTCTGTGAACTAGGCTAAAGGCACCTTAGCCAGGGCAACAAAGTGAGACCCTGTCTGAAAAAAAAAAAATTGAACTTCTTAAATGTGAGCAATGTGTTACTCTGATTGCGGTGGCAGCTACACAAAATAAATAAATAAAACAGTGCTACTTCAAAGAATTGACAATCTAATTGTACAAGGAAATTGCCAGTAATCATTAAAGGTGGTGTCTAAACAAATGCCAAATAAATGATGGTCATAGGATGTGGTAGGAAGCATAATGGCCTTGGAGTTAGAAGACGTGTGTCAAGTCCTGGATCCGTCTTCGGCAGGGTGAGTTGTGCAAGGTACTTTATCTCTTTGAGCATCCATTTATTTTTTATTCATTTGTGTATTCATTCATTCAATGAACATGTAGTCTTGCTCTGTGCCAGTGTATCCTGGTGATAAAGAAGTCTTTACAGAGAGACGCTTGGGTTCAAAATGCTGCTCTCTCACTACCTTCAAGACCTTGAACTTGTAGTTCAACCCTCCTGAGTTTCAATTTCCTAAGCTGCTATGGCCTGAATGTTTGCATCCCCCAAAGTTTGTATGTTGAAATCTTAACCATTAAGTGATGGTATCAGGAGATGATTATGACATAAATAGGATTAGTGTCCTTCTAAAAGAGGCCCCAGAGAGAACCTTGCCACTTACACCATGTGACAACACAGCAGGAAGCTGCCATGTATGGAGCAGGAAACAGACCCTCACTTCAGATGCTGTATCTGCCAGCAACTTAATCTTGGACTTCCCAATCTCCAGAACTGTGGGAAATAAATCTCTGCTATTTTAGGCCACCCAGTTTATGGTGTTTTGTTATAGCAGCACAAATGGACTAAGACATCACCCAACTCCAAGAGCTATTGTAAACTTTGTAAATGAGAGAGTAAGAGTTCTGCACGTGAAGCTTCCAACAGTTTCTGACATATAGAAAAAGCTCCAGAGATGATGGCTATAATTATTATTCCAGATGCTGCACTGGTTGTTGAAAATGCAAAGGTGACCTGGGGAGAGGGATATATGTTGGAGGTGAAAGCAGACAGTAGTTCCTGCCTAAACCCCTCCCAGGGCTGTTAGGAGGATCTCGAGAAGACATGAGGTGAAAGTGCTTCATGTTTGTGACACACTGCACAAAGGAAAGACCTGATAGCTATTACCAGTTGTTGGGACATTGTTTAGATAATGATCTTCCTTTCTCCTGTCTGTTAGAATATTGTCAGCTGCAAATAACAGATAACCCAAAATATTTTGCAGAATACATACATACATTATCTCATAGAACAAGGAGGCCAGATGTGGAGTGTTTCCAGGGCTGGTTAATTCCTTGGTTTAATGATGTCATCAAGAGTCCATATTTCCACCCTGTTTATCTCAGATATTTGTTGACTTGCCTCAGAGAGACACACTGGCTGCAGCAGTTCCAGGCATTGCATCCTCACTGCACCACACACCAGAGGCAGAAAGAGACTATCTCTTCCTTGTGTCTTTTCTTAACATCCAAGAAGCCCTTCTCAGATCCCTAATCCCGGCCTTGCAGACTTACTTTTAAGTCTCATTTGCTAAAATTAGTTCCCAAGTCCCTTCCTTAGCCTGTCACTGGTAAGATAAAGTCCCTATAACTGCCTTATACTAATCAAGACCCACCCTCCTGGGCCTGGGGAGCCTTTCATCTTCCCCAAAGCCATAATATTGCAGAGGTGTAGATCACTTGAAAAAAAAAATCAAGTTTCTGTTAACAAAAAAGTAAAAAGAAGTGATTGTGGGTAACCACCATCACTGTCTCATACAGTACACTCTCTCTCTATTCCCCGTCAGTCACTATATTCCACTAATTCTATCTCCAAAATGGCTCTTAAATTCACCCTGGCCTTTGTTTGGGTTCTCCACATCTCCTGCTACGCCCATTCAATGTTCCCTTTGGCTACCAGTCAGCTGTTTGAACTATACAGATGTAACTCAAGACTCTTAAAACTCAATCCAGTTGCAACCACCTCCCTCTTTGTAGGTTCTCTAGATGTCTGCGTTATGTCTCGTAGCTTCTGAATTATTTGTGTGTTTTCTGTGCCTCCCACTATCTTCTCTCTCCAGTATGGTAGTGTTGACCAATGTGGCTATTGAGAACCTGAAATGTGGCTATCCCAAATTGAGATGGGTTGGAAAAATAAAGTATACTTTGAATCTGAAAGATTTTAAAAAATTATTGTGAAATATTAATGATTTTTAAAATGGTTACAAGTCGAAATGATAATGCTTTGGATATATTTCAGTAAAATAAAAACATAAAATGATTTCACCTGTTTCTTTTTAATTTTTTATGTGGTGACTAGAATATGTCAAATCACACACATCACCCCATTTTTTGGCCCAAATTATGTCTCTGTGAGCTACATTGCTAGTTCCTGCAGAGAGGAGGCTACACCTTACTTATCACATTTTCTTTCCTTCTCCACCTCAGTGTCCATAAGGGCCAGAATCTAGTCGAAACATTTTCCTTGGTTAAAACAAAGTATAAGAAAACTCAGTTTGGGAATGAAAGAGCACAGGTAATTTCACATTATTTGATTTCTACTTCTGGAGTTCTGACACAGGGGTTGTCTTTTCTGTGTTCTAACTTATTTAAGCTTCTTTTAAAATTTGCCAGGGTGGGAGATCACTCTTTGTCGTGGTTACTTCAGGGCACTAAGTTGTTATGGACAAATCCAGATTGAAAAAAAGAGACAAACTAGAGTTTAAAATTTTCGATCAGGTTTGCTTTTCTCTATTAGTTCTTCTTTTATCTGCTTAGACATTCTTCAACAAACTGTATTTTACATTTTAGAGGTAGTGCTGTCTCCATGGCTACAACCTCTAAAATATTTTAGTTATTTTTACAATTGTTATTAGGAAAAAAGAAGCAGATTTCAATTATGCTCTTTCTATTCAACTCCCATGAATTATAGCCAGCTGTTGCATTTTTTGATGGATGAAAGAATTATATGTATTTTTTTACTGTTTGTTGTATTCTTAGCAGGGATTATTTAGAAGACAAGGAAAATAAACACATTCTAGAAAACATTTAGTAGAAAAACTGTGTATAATGGCTCAATGAAATAAGAAATTTTTCTTATATTTAATGAGGAGAAATTAAGGAATTATGTTTTATATTTATAGTAGCCTAAAAATGCCATTTTGAGAGGGAAAATCATCTTTTCCAGAAATATCTTGTGAACTTAAACTTCTAATGTGGAAATAAACAAGATGCATGGTTATAAATCATGTGCTGAATAATTCAACAGGATTACTTGGTTACTATCTGGTTCAAGGGCCCAGGCAGCCTTTGAAAGCTGAATTGTGTCTGATCCTCCCACTTCTGGGGCGTGCTGTCTCCCAGTGAACAGCAACAATCATGGCATCCGTGATATTTTCAGTGGGACTGCTTTCATGAGTGCTTTTTGCCAGTTCTTGTGAAGGGCACTGTTTCCTTAGGCTTTGATCTTTTCTCAGTCATTAAGAAAAGTTCTGCCCCAGTGACATGTGGATGTGGGAAGTTAGGGTAGAATTCTGGGCCCTTCCCTTCACAGAGCTGTTATCCCTAGACAGCTGGGCAGTAGGTTTTCTTTCTTTCCCCTTCCCTTCCCTTCCCTTCCCTTCCCTTCCCTTCCCTTCCCTTCCCTTCCCCTCCCTTCCCTGCCCTGCCCCTTCCCTTCCCTTTCCTCCCCTTCCCTTCCCTTCCCCTCCCTTCCCTGCCCTGCCCCTTCCCTTCCCTTTCCTCCCCTTCCCTTCCCTTCCCTTCCCTTCCCTTCCCTTCCCTTCCCTTCCCTTCCCCTCCCTTCCCTGCCCTGCCCCTTCCCTTCCCTTTCCTCCCCTTCCCTTCCCTTCCCCTCCCTTCCCTGCCCTGCCCCTTCCCTTCCCTTTCCTCCCCTTCCCTTCCCTTCCCCTCCCTTCCCTGCCCTGCCCCTTCCCTTCCCTTCCCTTCCCTTCCCTTCCCTTCCCTTCCCTTCCCCTCCCTGCCCTGCCCCTTCCCTTCCCTTTCCTCCCCTTTCCTCCCCTTCCCCTCCCCTCCCCTTCCTTCTCTCTCTCACTCTCTCTGCCTTCTCTTTTTCTGTCTCTTGCTTTACATCACTTTCTCTTGCTTTCTCCTTCCCTCCCTCCCTCTCTCCCTTCCTTCCTCCCTTCCTCTGTCCATGGAAAAGAAGCCATACTCTATAAAATCCTCCCCTCTCCTCTCCTCTTCTCTCCACTCCTCCCCTCTCCTCTCCCCTCCTCCCCTCTCTTTCTCCTCCTTCACTCCCTCCCTTCCTCTCTTCTGTCCATGGAACTTTGTAAAATAATTTAAAGAGGTTTATTCTGAGCCAAATTTGGGAACCATGACCCAGAGCCATGCCCTAGAAACCTCCAGCAAGTGAACTTATCAGGAGGTTGCAGCTCGGTTTTATACATTTCAAGGAGAGAGGAATTACAGGTACAGTCATAAATCAATACATGAAAGGCATACATCCATTTGTCCCAAACAGGTGGGACAGACATCTCAAAGTGAGCGCTTACAGGTTATAGGTGGGTTTAAAGATTCTTTAGGTGACAATTGACTGAAAGGGTTAGGCTCTGTCTAATAGACTGGGAGTTAGCAAAAAAAGAATGTTCAGTCAAAATAAGGGTTAAGAGGAGACAAACTACAAGACAAATGCCCAGACTCAAGTGGTTTGTTTTGTATATTGAGGACTACCTGCAGTTACTTCTTTCATAGTCTTAGGCCTGCTAATGAATCACAAAGGACATCTTTAAGAAGGCAGGGCTACCTGATGAGGCATGTCTGATCTCCTATCTCCTTTCTCATGGCTGGCAACTCAGTTTTAGGGGATCATCTTGGCCAAGAGGGGGTCTAGTCAGCCAGCCACTGTTAGAGAGCCTTAAGATTTTATTTCCTTCCTTCCTTCCTCCTTTCCTTCTTTTCTTTCTTCTTTCTGTCTCTCTCCTTCCTTCCTTTCTTGGCAAAATATGCATAACATATAATTTACCATTTTACCCATTCTTAGGTATGTAATTTAGTGGCAATAAATACATTTTACGATGTTGTATAACCACCAACATTGTCCATTTCCAGAACTTTTTCATCATCTCAAACAGAACTGTTGTGGGAGAGATAAGGAGAACTTCCCCTTCACCTCCAGAAGGTTCACTGAAAGATCAACTTCCAATAAGGCAGATTAATAAGAGAAGGAGATTACAAACTCATTTACTGTGCACACTTGGAGAATCACAGAGAATCAATATCTCAACAAGGTCCAGAAGTTTATATACCCTTATTTTAGAGGCGGGGGGAGAGAGGAAGATAGGTCATTCTGTTGAGGGGAAATAAATTGTTAGTAGGGAAGATGAATGGGTGGGGAGGAAATGGATTGACTTGTTAATGATTCTCTTTGGAAATTAAATTGACCTGAGAGACAGGTATTAGCTCTAAAAATGGATTGTGCCAGGTCTGGTTGCATTCTTGACCTTTCCTGAAATAGATATTGGGATAATAGGATGGTGAAGGAAAGACAATTGTTCTTCTTGTTGGGTCCATCTGATTTTTATAAAGCTAAAGTGAAATCCCCTTCCAAAGCCTATTGATCTCAAAGGGCCTTTAATTCAAAATACTCTTTATAGAAAGGAGTCATATTTTGGGGTGAAGTTCCCTGAGCGCAGTCAATATGTATCTGTGAAGTGCTAACTGCTCATTCATCCCCTTTTACCCAGCTCCCGTGATTTCTATTCTACTTGCTAAGAATTTGCCCATTCTAGGTACCTCATGGATGTGGAGTCATGCAACATTTGTCCTTCTGTGTCTAGCTTCTTTCATGTGGCATGGTTTTGTCAAAGTTCACCTGTGTTGTAGCATGTGTTCATTTCTTTTTAAGGCTGAAGAATATTCCATTGTATTTCTGCACTGTATTTTGTTTATCCATTCACCTACTGGTATTAATTTGGGTTGTTTTCATCTTTTGGCCATGTGTGGTTTTTAATAAAGCATGAAAACACGAGAATTCCAGGTGTTGTAGCACCTAAAATCTTCAGGTGGTGTGCTCTTAAAAAACTGTAATGATGTCAAAACTGCAAGGGTTTTGGTCTTGGTCCAGTTGCTCATCAATCAAAGATCCTATAATTGAGACAATGAGGATTGCCAAGGAGGAAAGGAATTTTTCACATGACAAATGTCTTGCTGGGAGAAGGGGAGAAGCTGCCTCAAATCTGTCTCTTTAACTAAGAGAGATCATGGACCATGATCATGGACCAGGTAGGGCCATGTCCCTTGGGGCAGGTCATGTGGGGTGGGTTGTAGGGAGTGGTGAGTTGACAGGAAGTCTACCTTGAAGCCTTCTGGGAAACAACTCAAGAGGTCAGGTGGTTAGTTAAGGGAGAAGATTATATAGGGGTCATTGATCTTTGTTCAGTGGTTACTTGATTTCCTTGCTGAAAAGGTGAAGCCACGATGTAGAAGGCAGGTCATCACGTGGGGACCTCTTTGCAGGTCATATCCCCCAAGGCCACAAGCAAACACCCCACCCCTTCCTGCCCAGAATAGGCAATAGGCAGCTCTGCCTCCTTTCCTGGAAGCTGATGAGGGTGTGGGCTGCTCACCTCCCACCCCACACTCCTAGGCAGGAAGGACTGCAAAGGGTCTGACAGAAAGCCCCAGCCCAAGTGTTGTCTGGTTGCTACTGCAGGAAGAAAAGAGATTTTTACAAGGAGAGCAAAAGTGTCCCTGTCTCAAGAATTGAAGCTCCTTGGGGGACTGAATGTACTGTTTCTTTAGGAGAGCAACGCTTCTTTTGGTCTGAGGCTGCTGACATTTTATTCTGCATGGTGGAGTTAGTGATGTTATGGCCAGAGACTTGGAAATATCCAAATCCTGCTCTACCGATCCCCTCCTCTTTCCTTGGGGTTTCTCTGGGAGCTATAAATATGCAGACCTTGGGAAATCAAAGTGCCTTTATCACTAGTTGGACAACCAGAGTGGGCCTCTGTGATCATCAGGTTGGAGTAGAAGATTTGGACTCAAGGCCTGGGTGAAGCCTCTTCACCCTTTTAGTTAAATCCTAATGTTACTACCATCCACCTGCTAAGCCAGAAGGGACCAGCGTCTGTGGGAGTAGAAGGGATGAAGGAGAAGGTGCCAGAGATGTCTGCTTATCTCTGGAGCCAGGTGAAAGCAAGACATAAAGGGAATGTGTTTGACTTTATTGATGTATAATCCTCATATTGGAGCCCTACCCAGTGATGTCAATGCCTCCTGGGGACTGACCTGAATAGAGGCAGAGGGAAGGACAAAGGTGTCCTCCCTCCCTCTGTGTGTGTTCAGGCACTGAGCTCAGGGTTTTATGTATGTTTCTTCATAACAACCATATGCACCATCACTCTTTATTATTTCCACGTTCCAGGTGAGAATGCAGAGACTCCAAGACCACACCTGACCCATTGTACGCACTTAGTGGAAGGTCAGGGTTCTCATCCATGGTCTGTAATCCAGCAGTTACTGATACTGGTCCTTTGCTCAGACTTGGTTCCAGAGAGAGCTCCTTATGGCCCCCAGATAGTCACCTCCATCAGTCCTCTCTCTAATCCTGTTCAGAGGGTAGAATGGCAATTGTGTGGCAGATCAGTTCCAGTAATCATTTCTGCTTCTTTGCAGAAGCTCTTCTGACCACTGAGGCCATCTGTCTTGCAGAGCCATTTATGAAGCTTAATTTAGAAACAATTGAAATGATTATAACATAATTGTGTTAGAAGAAAAAGAAGAATGGACTTATTTCAGGATAATATGATTATTTTAAGAGTTTCTTTCTAATCAACAGTTGATGTCTGGTTAGAAATAAGCAGTGACTTCAGCAAGTTTTACTGAAGGGACTTTTGAAAGCACACAGAGTTAAACCCATGGAACTGACAAGATACTGCTACCCAATTACATTACACGTGTGTGCACACACACCCAGGGACCTGCTCCAGGGAGAGAGAAGCAAAAGAGACTATACCCATGTTACATAAGGATTATCCTGTAGTACCAACACATCTCACACGCTCCCCGGCCTGGAGAACATCTCATCCAGTCTGTTCCCCAGGTCAGCTTCTCTTCATCCCCATGGTCTTATGGTTGTCTCAGCACAGAGCCTACATAATGTACTGGTGGAGAGCAAGGGCTCTGGGGCTATGCCCCTGCATTTTAACCCCGACTCTACCACTTACTATCTGTGTGATGCTGGATCATTCACTTAACCTGTCTCTGTGCTTCAGTTTCTTCATCCATAACATGAGGACAGTGGTAGGGCCACTTTCAGAACCTTGTTATGCAGATTCTGAGTTGTGGGAGTGCTTTACAGGAATGTGGCCCAGCACATAGAATCGCAGCAGCCAGCCAGAGCTCACTGTGGGTGGAGCCAGAGGCCAATGGGGAGAGTTGTTGGTTTTTTTAAAGAACCTGGGCCTTGTACAAAGGACCACACAGTGGTCACTTTTGTCACTCTCTCTACTAAGTTTACATGTCAATTCCTAGAGTTACACCGACAAGATTGTGAACAGACTGGCAGTCAAGCTGCTCCAACTTAGACCCCTAGACAACAGCACCTAGTGTTCTTTGTAATCCTACAAAGACTCACAAAGTGATTTGGTTGTGAATATTTTAATTATGGTACATTGAATTTTTACACATTATAAAAGTATAAATTTGCTAACCAGATGTATAGAAGCAGGACCTACTCCCTACATTGTGATATCATTTTGTAAATAAGCCTTTCCCCCCAAAAAGAATTATTCTGAGTCCTAGATATCAAGGTTTCTGATTAACTCTAGCCACTCCACAGTGCTTACAAAACCTGCTGTGCAGTATTCCTTGATTCCAGTAGACCTAATTTCCCATCATCAAAGAAAACCCAACACGGTGTGGAGGAGGCCATGAGATTTAAAGAAAACATTCTGTTGACTGATTTTCTTCACCTGAATCTCACTCACCACATTTCAAAGCCCATGTCCACATAATTGAAAGGACTGTTCGCCAGGGCATGATGACTGGGATCACAAGACTGGGTTTATGTGTATTTTAAACAATGAGCAATGACATATAAAAGTGGCTCTCTGATCTCAGGAAAAGCACTTGAGTTATTCTGAATCAATAGTGGGGCACGCGTCATAGCTTTGTGAGATTTTCTCTTTCCCACAATTACTAATTATTTTTTGTGGGTTCATAACATTTTTACTGCTTCAGCAAGGACATTTTCTTTTTTTTTAGGCAGAGTCTCACTTTGTGGCCCTGCGTAGAGTGCTGTGGCTTCATCATAGCTTATAGCAATCTCAGTCTCTTAGACTCAATCGATCTTCTTGCCTCAGCCTCCTGAGTAGCTGGGACTACAGGCATGTGCCACAATGCTCACCTAGTTTTTTAATTAATTAATTTATTTATTTATTTATTGAGTGTTGCTGTCCACTGGCCTAGTCAGAGACATGGAGGCAGACACTGCACATGAAATGAATGATTTATTAAGGGATGGCTGATGCTCACTCAGGCACAGCAGCAAATGGCCATTCTTTTTTTTTTTGTAGAGACAGAGTCTCACTTTATGGCCCTCGGTAGAGTGCCGTGGCCTCACACAGCTCATAGCAAACTCCAACTCCTGGGCTTAAGTGATTCTCTTGCCTCAGCCTCCCGAGTAGCTGGGACTACAGGCGCCCGCCACAAAGCCCAGCTATTTTTTGGTTGCAGTTTGGCCGGGGCTGGGTGTGAACCCGCCACCCTCGGTATATGGGGCCGGCGCCTTACCGACTGAGCCACAGGTGCCGCCCCAAATGGCCGTTCTTATTCACATTCTTATATACCCAAAATCATCAGATAGAAATAATCCAAGAACAAGGAAGACAAAAGGTAAAGATGCCTTATCAGAGTTAATCCAGCAAAGTATGTACACACCTTTCTAAACCAAGAATATCTTGTTTAGAGATAAACAACAATGGAGATGAACCAAAATGGGCTGGGTTGTCTGTTCTGTGTGCCTACTTCTCTATATGATTAACTGAAAGTTTTTGTGTAAATAGAGGTAGGGAATTAAGTCCAATGGTCCATTGCCCGAGGCAGATGCTCTGTCTCCAGCTACGACTTGGTGAGAGCCCTCCAGGATATTCTTTCCTTTAAGGCGTGACTGCCTGCATTTTTCAGCAAAGTTGCTTATGTGAGCTTTGGGAGACTATCCCCCAAAACTCATACCTAGCCCAAGTACTGGAAATGTCCCTGCTCAGGGTCTCGTAACTTCAAGGAGCACAAATGAGACTGATTCACCTACAAGGGTGCAGTGGACTGTGCTCCTTCAATTGAGATAGAATCTCACTTTGTCACCCTCGGTAGAGTGCCATGGCACAGCTCACAGCAACCACAACCTCTTGAGGTTAAGCAATTCTCTTGCCTCCCAAGTAGCTGGGACTACAGGTGCCCACCACAATGCCCAGGTATTTTTAGACACCAAGGTCTCACTCTGACTCAGGCTGGTCTTGAACTCGTGAGCTCAGGGAATCCACCTGCCTCAGCCTCTCAGAGTGCTAGGATTACAGGTGTGAGCCAGCCTGGCCCTTCAAAGACATTCTAAATGAAAGAAAATTTTTTTTCTCCCAGCAAATTCCTGATGAAGGGGAAAATCCAAAAACTATGGCTTCAAAGCTGCTGCTTTGATTCTTACAAAGGTATTGGCAGGTTTTCTCACCATATAATTACTCAATTTTATTTTGGTCATTTAAGTCAGGACTTCTCCTCCCAACTGTGAGGCCCCCCCGGTGAGCTGTGAATGGGCTGGCATCAATCCCTAGGCCTCCCAAGCCACAGGAGTGGGGCTTCAGCACCCTCATCTCAGGGTACTGCAGAAAACAGTGTCTTTGTGTCTCCAGGTATAAAAGGTGTAAAAGTGCTTCTGTAACTGCCTGCTGACTGCAGTAGCTTCCTGCCACCACTGTGGGGACACATGGTCAGTAGAAATTCTCACAGGTAGTTCCCCTACTGAGCTTAACCTTGACAATGAAGATAGGCAACAGATAAACTAAGAGTGGGATAGGATCCCTGCCCAGCCTGAAACTCAGATTCTGTGGTTTTAAAACTTTGATAGGGAGAAGCTTTATAAACAAAAAATGGAAAGTCATTTCGAGATCTGCCAGCACTATTTGTTTTGCTAAAGATAGAGACTCTCAAT
Source organism: Nycticebus coucang (assembly GCF_027406575.1). NCBI lineage: Eukaryota > Metazoa > Chordata > Mammalia > Primates > Lorisidae > Nycticebus > Nycticebus coucang. The sequence continues at coordinate 64,411,106 of NC_069792.1, read as the reverse complement.
TGCTTTGGGACTATTTCTTTGACTATGAAAACCACCCAAGTGAGCTTTAAATTATGCAAGTGTGAAGCTATGGTTCTCTTTGGAAATAAAGATGTTTAAAATCTTCTAGTTTCAAGAAGCTAGAAATTTTTGTTTTGAGAAGAAGTGGGGACCGAGGATGTTCTGCTGGAGGGGCAGAGCCGGGATTCCAGGCTTGGTTCATCTACAGACGCTGCTCTCCAGGGCGCTGTTTCTCTGCCTGAATTGGTGAGCACCGTGCAGTGGGGTGGGGGGTAGACTGGATCCTCAGGGAGGACCCCGAGTGCCAAGAATGGTGGGAGCTGAGGGAGGGAGAAAGAGGCACTTGGAGGTGGGGTGGTGGCCCAGGGACTGATCCCGCCTCTGTCTTCGATTCCTTCTGAAGTCACATGGACATTTCCCCCATCCGAAGCTCTTTGTATGTCAGTATTTTTCCAGCTTCTCACAGGGGTTAACCGAGGACACACTTTAAACACCTCTGTGATTTCCCATCTTACACGTTGGCCCTAAGGGATCCTTTGGCATTTACTGTTGTTACCCGATTGTCTGATGGCATCAGTGTGGGCCCCATTTGTAGTTCCCAGCCAAGAGGTTAGGAGGAGTTTTCACACAAAACTTGGTCATGAGATGCTATATCCAGAACTTTTCTGTGTGCTTTATCCTCAAGGCATTTTTATAATTTGATGCTGATATAATCTGTCCTCCAAAATCTGGGAAGAGATTGTTTATTGTTACCCTATTTTTTCTACCTTCTGTGGCTAATGAAAACAGCCTCAGAATTTGTTGCTCATAGCTCAGTGTTATTTGAGGGGGTCTGAAGAATCAGAGCAAAGAAAGTTCAAAAAAAGATACTCGCCTGCCAACATTAGAGGCAAAACTCACCCATCCTAATTGCTCCTTAACCCAGTCTCATAGTGAAGAGAACTGCTACCTTCATTGTAGACGGTGTCATTTACAATGAAATGTGTTATTGCCTTAACTAGATTATACTCTTTGAATGTAGATACCACAGATTTTAGGTGAAAACATCATCCATCTGATCTTTTTCCAACAAGGCTCCTCTGCCGTTCCATCCCATATTTTTTAATTGACTATAATATCCAGCGACACACACAGTGAATTTTCAGAAAACTTACATGAAATGATTCAAAGGGAGGTGGGGATATTCTTGAGTCAAGACATTATTCCAGGCTTCTCCCATGGACTATAGTGTAGAGCTCAGTTTTAGTCTAGGAATAATGTTTATTCTAATTTTGCAATCCTATTGTTTGATAGATTGGTGGTAAATGTAAACATTTTAAAATAACCCCTTTAATACCTATTTTAAGTCCTTATAATTTAATGAGGAAAGAAATGAGGATCAGTTTTTCTATCTATATATACATGCCAGTGTTAAAACGCAGATTTTTAAAATTTTTGTATTTTGCTTTAAAATAAAAATGAATTCAACTCAGTTTTCATCACTGACGTATGTTAATTCTAGTATTTTACTGTGCTTCCATTTTTTTTATCACCACTTTCTCTGTGAACATAATCAAATTCCATTTTTGCATAATTTTCTTATAATGGGAAACGCTACTATAGAGAAACAAGCAACCGATTCAGAGGATTGGAATACTGCTCCATGTCATTTTACAGAGGGTGGCACATCATAATTCACTGATGAGGGGGGAAGAGGAGTCCCGGCAAATTTATCCCCCCTGTTACCCAAATGGAGGGGTTACAGACACTGTCACACCCTTCCCTTATTGCTTTCTCCTTCAGTAAAATTGTTGGGATGAATTTTAGATTTCCTTTTGTTTTTTACTGAAACCATTTTTGTTCTAATCCTAGTCATAAAGCCCAAATTGACTGCAGGAATAAGAATATTTGAACTTTAGCTCTGCATCAATGAGTATGACTTAGGTTATCAGTTCCAGACCTTTATTATATGATTATATTTGTGCTTTTTAGTGTAAACCGGGTACCTGCTTCATGCATTTTAGGTGTTTGCTAGTCATGCCTGCGGCGTGCATTGCTCCAGAGTCTTCTGTCCTGAGTTCATCTATGGGTGCTGTTTGCCCACATCATAGATAGCAAGTTATGTACACTAATAAGCCCTTCCATATTGCAAGATTACAAGACCAGAAGTCACCTTACTCAGTCACCTTTTTCTTTTAATGACGTTAGTATATTTTGTGGTCCCCCACATGGGTATGTGAAGTGGTTACTGTGTGTGTGCGCACTGGGATGAGGAACGCAGGTGCCACCTCTGCTGGTCCTGGCCAGCTTAGCAGGGGGTACGTGCAACCTGATTTTGCTTCAGCTGACCCTAGCCCAAGGAGTGACACTACAGGAAAACCTACAAGCTTTTTCGAACTTTAAGATACTTTGGGATCACTTATTTTTCAAACTGATTCTATAGCATTTTTTTTTTTTTTTACAGTATTCGCTGTAATTTAAGGACTAAAGAAAATAAAGGCAGTTCATTAGTATTTGGGATGGGCAGGAAAAATCCTAAGTGGTTCCCTCTGGATCCAGGCTGTTGGGTGTGCAGGGTGACATGTGAGTAAATCCACCCAGGCACACACAGACATCCTAGAAAAGGAGCTGAGGGAGGCTTTGTTGGGTTTTATTTGTTTGTTTTATGGGTTTTTCCTCTTTTTAAAATTTTTTTAATCACTTTATGGATAAAAATTTATCCACCTTTTCTCTCTTCAGATGAAGCCTCCACTTTCTTTTTTCTTTCTTTTTTTTTTTTGTAGAGACAGAGTTTCACTTTATGGCCCTCGGTAGAGTGCCGTGGCCTCACACAGCTCACAGCAACCTCCAACTCCTGGGCTTCAGCGATTCTCTTGCCTCAGCCTCCCGAGTAGCTGGGACTACAAGCGCCCGCCACAACGCCCGGCTATTTTTTGGTTGCAGTTTGGCCGGGGCCGGGTTTGAACCCGCCACCCTCGGTATATGGGGCTGGCACCTTACCAACTGAGCCACAGGTGCCGCCCGAAGCTTCCACTTTCATTTTCTCTTAAGAAATGGAAATAGTAACCAGAGAGTAAATAGCCAAGCAGGAGAGCTTTTCCTTAAGCACACAAATATACACACATCCTCAAACACTTGGCAGCATCCTTCCTGAATCTCACTCTGTTCTCTACCACGAGGTGCCGTGTACAGAGGAAGCAACATGAAGATCCCTGTTGTGCTCCACCTTTGAAACTCACCAGCTGCACATGGAACATTGGGCCAACCCTTAAATCTTCACCAAAGTCCTCAAGGAGAGGACTCAGGCTGGAAGCCCATGGTGGTCCTCTTTCTGTCTTCTCTCACTGTTACATTTTTGCTCTTGTTTTTTACTAATTCTTCATGGAAGTAAATCAAGGGGTAGAATGCCTGCAACTCTGGAGGGCTCCAAACAGTCCAACCAAAGTGTACCCTCATCCCGCTTAGATTAATAGTCAGTGTTTGCTGAGCACCTACTAGACGGCTTTCCCCATCTCATTTAGTCCTCCAGACAGCCCTATGAGAGAGGTAGTATTGTGAGTATTTTACTGCAGAAAAAAATAAGACCCAGAGATGTCAAAGAACTTTTCCAAGATCACCTAAAGCAGTACGATAATGAGGACATCAGTTCTTCTGCTATGAGCTCAATGCCCTTTCCACACACCTCGCTGCAAGAAGCAAAAGGGGTGAGAAGTGGAAAGAAGTCACTTTGCAGTCTCTTCCTGCTAGCCAGTGAATGAGCTTCTCACATGTACATATATTTGATGAACAAATATTAATACTTTTAGACATGCTGGCCGGCATAGGACATGATCATCTAATACCTTCCAAATGAAAGAGCCATTCTGACACCAAAAGGGATCCAGCCAGAGATGTGGAAGGGATGAGGGTGGGGAGGATGATTCTGGTCCCCAGATCACAAGTTGCAAGAATTTATCATGACAGTTAGCTTCCCTAAGCCTCTGGTCATAGTAGTAAAACCAAGATATAATATCTGTGATATCAAACTACAGTGAAATTGTGAAGATAATGTATTCTTAAAAATGCTGTGAATTTGCATTCAGAGTCCCAGATTCCTGTCATTTCCTTATCCCATGTAGGATATTATTTTTATAGAAATAGTCTTATAAGCCAGGAAATAGTAGATGGTAAACACACGTCTGCTGAATAAATAAAAAAATATGAACTATTCTCAGACTGTATTGAGGGGCTTGAATCAATTTACCAAATGCATTTGTGCCCCTGGGGGTATCTAAAAATGGAGACTGGTGCTCCTCCATACCACTAGCCACCAGTTAAGTGACGAGGCCTGGATCACCACTGTTAAGTCTGTTTGCCTCCCCTGTTCATGGTTTTATCAGAATCCAAAGTAATCGATCTGTGTTTTAAGTAAATGAATACTTAGTACCATTAGTTAAGCAGACATTTACTGCAGTCAGAATTCCTCCAAGGGTGGGGTCCTAGCCTGCCCGCAGGACCTGGGCCAGCACGACAGGCAGCTGGGTCGCAGTGGTCCAGTGGCCAGGTGGTCTGAGAGTCAAGGGGACACGTGGACTTGACTGGAAGCCCTTGACTGCAGACACTCCCCCACAGCTTCTTTGTTTGGGCTAGCTTTGTGTAGGGTAGCCATAAAGTTTGTGTGCAATTTAAAATAGCATGCAAAATTATAGTTTCTGTAGACCCCAAAGGTGGCCATTTAGTGTGCCTTCTGTCCATGTTCTCATGGGCACTTTAAGCATGAGGTGTTAAGTGCCCCTCCCATTGCTGGGAACCTAGGAGGGAGTGGGGCAGAGTTAGACATTAGATGGACTTGACGTAGCTGGGAAGGGAGAAGTCTTACAAATCAGGAGTACCAAGCAAGAGAGAATTCAGGATGTTGTTTGGTTAATATATTACTGTAGGCTGAAATGGGAGAGGGGTATACTCATGGTTACAGCAATGTGCTCTTTAAAGAGCAGGGTGAGTGTGCCTTCCTAGGAGCTGGGATAGCAAATGCCAGGCTCACTGCTGTGTGCCTAGAACTCAGGCAGGTGAATGGGGTTGGGGTGGAATTCTAATTCCAGTTCTAATTCAATTCTGATCTCAGCAGATGCATAAACTTTTGCAAGAGTATAGGTAGGATATAAAGGCCTTAGAGGAAAATGGCTGATTGGAGAATTTACAAGGAAGGGGCTAGAGATCACTGTACTTGTCAATGGCATCAGAATCTCTTTACAGTAAATTCCACCTAAGGAATCAGGGGACCTCGGCTAAGGTAAATGCCAAACAAATTTTTAAAAAAGTGGAATCAGCTTAAATGTTCATCAAGGAGGATTAGTTAGATGAATTCTATATAATGGAATACCCAAAGGTGCTAAGCCTCACATCGTACACCATTGTATCTCCTAATTCAATGCTTACCGCAAGGTCAGCACCCAGTATTGTGTGTTGAATCAATCAATAAATGAAAATTCAGCAATTTAGAGGGATGTGTGAGATACATTCAAGAAGAATGCTTTTAAGTGAGAAGAAAGTTTAAAGAATAGTAAGGAATGATGCTATTTATGGTTAATATGTACAGATTTCATATATATATTCATTTAAATGTCTAGGAGCATATTTATAAACAGAACTGTTAGTGCTGGATTTTTTATGGAGAGCTGTTATATCAGAGTGAAGGTGTTCACTCTCTCATTTTTAAATTCCTTTAGTACTTAGCTTTTTATAATAATGATGTGTTACTTGGGTAATCAGCAAAACTAAAAATGATATTTTCATATTCAGAAGATGGGGTGAGGGTCGTTGTTCGATAAGGTTCTCTTCACATTCTTAGGAGAAATATACGTGTCATTGGTGTTAATGTGGTTGAACTTGATGTTTATGGAAAGTAAACCCTGAAAAAAAAAAAAAAAAAAAAAAAACAGAAAGAAAGAAAAGCCCACGGCCAGGCCATTTTGGATCTGAAATGCATGCTCTGTAGAGCGAGGGCTCTGATATTTTAGAGACTGTGACACCTGATCACCTGAAGAAGACCAGATGATTTCCTGGCCTTTATCTCTTAGAACTGGGAAAGCAAAAGGAAGAGCCAGTTTGTTTCTCTTAAGCCTCCTGCTCACTGGAATTTTTTGTACCAGTTCTCATCTCAAGCTCAGTCACCTCTCTGCAGGGGGCATGAAAGCTGAGGGTGTGGCCAGGGGTCCCAGGCTCCGACCCCTCACTGGGGAGAAGGACGCACGTTTTCAGACAATTCCAGCAAAGCCAGATGGGTTTGTAAGTCTTATTTCCTTAGATCAGCTCATCCTATCAGAGGTGAGAGGAGAGAATATTCTTTGATCAAGGTAAAAGATTAAGCTCCTAGGATTGTTATATAACTCTTCAATTCTCCTTTCCTTAACATTTTAATTTTCCCCTGATGCACCACTATATTTTATTTTCTGACAGGCCTATTGCATATAAACATGTCAGCTGTATGATGGTCTCCTTTCAAATTCCCACTGGTTCCATTAAAGAGAAATTCTGAAGCAATGCACTCATCAGGTTTTTATTTAGTTATGATTTTTTTTTCCAGTAAAAATCAAAGACAACTGACCTAGAATTGAATCTGTGGGATGTTAGCCTCCAGTAAAATTCAGACAGCTAAAATATCTAATGTCCAAACAATGGTAAGTGAACACTTACTCCCGTTCATCTGTTACTGGTATAACTTCTTCCCCTACATTTTAGGAGGGTTTTCCTAGTTTAGATGTGTTTTAGTTGTATTTTCATAATTTAGATGTTCCATTGATTGAAAAATCAAAGCAACTCTAGTGGACAAGGTTACATGCCTCAAATTACGTAAATGTTTTAATGAACCTGCTGTCTTTCTGGAACTGCCGTGGGTTCTGTGTTCCTTGTTGCAGCCAAACTTGACTTTAGCTGCTAGCATCTTGTAAATTCCATTTTAGGAGACCTCAGTGCCGTTTGCATTGAGATTTTTCCCCTGAAGGGTAAATTATGGACTTTTCCCTGGGAAAAAAAAATCTGTCTCTGGGCTCTGAGGAATTAAGTCACAGAGTTTTCAGAACCTTATGAGGAATCACAGAAATGTAATCCTGCATGTCTTTTCCTTCACTGACACAAAAAATATAGAAGGGAGAGCACGCATTCCAAAAGATTATTCACTAGCCACTTCCTTTCACTGTGGCATCATTTTTAGTTGCTATTCCTCTATTTTTCTTTTTAAATGGAAAGTGAACTTCGTATTTTGGATTTCTGATTATGGTTCTTTGTGGGTGATTTGGTATCTTCTCTTCTCATGCATTTTTGTTTTTTCATCTGGGGTTAATATTAACCCCAGATTTATTTTTTTGAGCACTAAGAGACTACATGTGACTCAAAATAAAATGGGAAATTTCACATTGCCCCTCTCAGAGTAAACTGCTGAATAACAAGATGCTGATATCTAATAGAATGGGTGTGGTTCACTCTAGGAAATGAGGGACTGAAGCAAAGACTAAAGTAAAAGATGGGATAACTAGGAGGCCAGGGTACCTGCCCCAGAGGGAGGACAAAAATCTAAGTCAGAGATGGCCCACGGCCAGCTCACACAGACTCCGAGGGGCCAAAAAGGGAATCTAGACTTTATTCTAAGTATGTTGGGGAGCCTTTGTAGGATTTTAAGTAGAGGAATGACATAGTCTAACTTTTGTTTTTAAAAGGTCACTCTGATGCCAGGTATAGTGGTGTGCTCCTGTGGTCCCAGCGATTCAGGGGACTGAGGCAAGAGACTTGCTTGAGCTCAGGAGTTCCAAGCTACAGTGAGCCATGCTGACGCCACTGCCCCTCAGCCTGGGTGATGGAACAAAATCCTGCCTTTGAAAAGAGATCACTCTGGGTAAAACAGATTGGAGCAAGGGGTAGGGAGACAGGAGGAGTGGTGAGTGAGATTCCAGTGAGGAGGGTGTGGTAGAAGACCAGGAAGAGAATGGTGGTTTGGACTGAGGTGGTGATAGTGGAAACAGTGAGGAGGGAATGGATTGAGACAAATATTAGTCACAGAACCAAGAGCAGCTGTAAGGGAATGAAAACTAAAGGAATCGCAGATGAGCCCTAGGGATTTGGAGCGAGCGATTGGGTGAAAGATGGTGTCCTTCACTGAGATGAGGAGTCAGGGTGGGGAAGAGATCACAGGAGTCCGAGAGGAAGGCACAGTGCCGATTCTTACCTGTTCCACTCTAGGGAGCCCTTTCAATGCGCAGCCTTGAGCTGGCCGTGAAGGACACATTGAAGAGGGCCTACGTAGTCTCAGCCTCTGTGTTTTCCTCCTGTCTCGCCTGGTGACTCTTTCTTATTCTCCTTCACTGGAGTGACTCCTTCACTCTCACCTCCCAGAGTGTTAATGTCAGCGTGACCAAGGGCTCCATCCTCAATCTGCATTGACTTTTTTGGTGTTCTTATCTGGTCTTGGGCTATAAACTCTATCTTTATACATACTGATGACTCCCAAATTGATCTTGCTCCCTGCACCTCTTCCTCTCACTTTGAACTGATTTATTCAACGACCTGCTTGACATCTCCAACTGATATATAATAGGCATCTCAGAGTCAACACACGCACAACTAAGCCCTGGTATCCATGTCCCCGGCCTCACCCTGAAGCCCTGCTTCTCCCGCATCTCCCTCACTTCTGTAAATATCAACCCTGTCTTTACAGTTGCTCAGGCCCAAGGTTTGCAGTTATGCTGCGCTGTTCTTTTTTAAAAACCCTCTGTCTGAGCCATCCACCCATACTATATTCTACCTGCAGGCTATACCCTAAATCCAGCCACATGTCCCCTCCTCTGCTGCTACCAGTCTGAGTCCAGTGACCATCCTCTTGCCTGGGTCATTGCTGGGGCCTCCTAACTGTCCTCCCTCCCTGATTCTGTCCTTTTCCTCTCTAGCTCTCTCTCAACACGGCAGCCAAGTGGTCTCATTAGACTGTAAATCACTCCTCTCACTTCTCTGCTAAAAACCCTGCACTGGCTCGCTCTCACTCAGGGTAAGAGCCAAAGTCCCTACGGTCACTGCTAGGTCACTATGTGACCGTGCTGGTCCATCTCCTTTAATCCCTCTTGCCCTCTACTTTAGCTATGTCCTGGCTGGTGCTCGGTGCACCCCAGTTTAGACCCTTTTCATTCACTATTCTCTCTCCTGGAGGAGAGGTCTCCCACCTATCTCCTGGGCTACCTGCCTCACTGTCTGTCATTTTCAACCACTGCCATCTCATTGGGGTCTTACCTGGCTGCTGCTTCAAAGTCTCATCACCCAACCTCCCACCCGGCATTCCTCAACCCCCTTCCCTTCTCTGCTCTTCTCCGTGGCACATCTCCTGCTGTCATTTCGCTTATTATATCATCTGTCTCCTGCCACAGGCCTGGAAGCCTCTCTCACGTTTCATTTCTCTGGTAATAAAATAGAGAAAGCCTCCCCGCCACCACACAAGTTTGCTGCGCAGGTTGGGTAGAAGGGTGTCTAAAGGACCAGTGAGGATAAGGCCTTGTCATTTACCACAGCATCTGGCCCTGATTGACTGCCAGAGTTTTGCATATGGGACTATCTCATCTAATTCTCACATCAATTCAGTAAGACCTGAACTCCTATGATGGAACTCATTTTACAAATGAGAAAACTGAGGTGCGCCAGAAAGTTAAGTAAATTACCCACTAGATAGTAAATGAAAGAGCCAGGCTGTGAACACGAGCATTTTCCCCACTATATTCTACTGGTGCAAAGTAAATGTTTTAATGACTGATCGGAGCAATGGGAAGGATTTTGACCTGAGCTGCACCTTCTGTCTCCAGACTATTTTTGTGTTGACTGCTAATTAACGGTAGCATTTCTCCCGAGTTATCCTGCCCCCTCCCCTTTGGCAAAAACAGGCAGAAATTCCTGTCTTCCAAAAGTACAAAGGTATTGTCAGGCACTCCTCTCTCTTTCCCCTCCCCACCCAAGGAAAGAAACTCTATCACATGTCCCTTGAGATTTTTGTTGTATGGTCTAACCAAATGCAGATGGTTTTTTCCCCTCAAGTTAAGTCCTCATACTTAATGAAGTATTTGTCGTTATCTGCTGAAACAAATTCTGGACTTAATTACAAATACCCGCTTCCCAAATAACTTATTTCATGCTTTTCTGCCTTGTTTGTGTTATGGCCTTTCTGCGCTAATGAATTTGTAAATGTGGTTTAATTACTGTTTACAGAAAAATAGCTGCACACACATCAGGCTCAGTGGGAGACTTAGCCAAAATGTTGAGGCAATTTGTTTCTAGTGCAAAAGCAGCTAATAAATGAGGAGCACTTTTTAAATGCTGGGAAAGGAACTTGCGTTTTGAAGAAACAGTGCTTTCTGTGTCTAGGGAAATAAATCCTTCTTTAAGGGTGTAGATTTAAATATTCAAATGGTGTTTTCCCCCCAAGGCTATACACACAGCGATTTGTACATAACCAAACTATAATAATGACAATTTGATTGAAAACCACACCAAAGAGCTATATATTCTAAAGAACTCCCCAAAAGGAAGATTTGAAATTACTTGTAAATTCCATAAAATGTTTCAGAGCTCTATAAACCCATGTATTATGTATTACCTCATGTTTCTAAATTCTGGCTTCAGGCAAATTGCCAATTTAGCAACTAAATGATAATTTTAAAATTCTAATAGAAACCAGCCTAACTTTTTTTTTTTTAATCTGGGGGTGGGGGGAGTGGAGGGGAAGGACACAGAGGAAAGTGAAAGATACTGGAATGTTCCGTTTGTAAGTTCTGTTTCTGCTCCAAGTCCTAGTTTAATTTTGCTTTTGCAAAAAACGGTATTTGCTTCTGCATAAAGAGGGAACTCGGAAAGTAAGTTCCTTCCTGCAGCTGCTGGCCCTGCTAACAGGGCAGCTGCTCCATCCTCCCTGCCCTTTGAGATGCTGCAATGAGCAGGGCAGAGCCAGGTCTGTCTCCAGTGCAGAGCTCAGGAAACAAAGCCCATCAACTTGGCAGTTAGTAAGGATTGCTCATTATTGCCTCAACTATGAGTATTACAAAAGCAGCTTGAGCAGCATGAGATACCAACTCTGTCCTGTGGGAATTTATTTCTAGTGAGACACTTAAACAGGCAATTCCAATTAAGTGATCTTAAGACCAGGTCTTAACAACCAGATAGCTTCTGGTGTATCAAATGGCGTTCCAAAAACTGGGCCTCATGCTTCTAGCAAAAAGACTCCTTTGCCAAGACTATTCCATATTTCTGTGTCGCGATTCCCTTTCTATTCCTCATTCTTCATGTCTCAGTTCACCATGTGCCATTTGTCGTGGGCGCTGCCAAGACGACACAACCCCATGGCAACCCTGCGTCCCTCAAGGTGCTGACCACGTAGCAGGAAGGAAACAGAAACAAACACCAGGACGCATAAAAGCACAAAGAAAATCAGCAGTCGTCACTAAAAAAGATGGAGACTTTACCTCTTTAATAGTAACCTGGATGGAAGTGGAACACTTCTTCTCAGTAAAGAATCACAAGAATGGAGAACCAAGACTCCAACATACTCTAATATGAAGGCAGCAGACGAGCTAATACAAGGGGGTGGGTAGGGGAATGAGCAAGTGGGGAGAGGGGAGGAGAGAGGGGGATGGGGTCATGGTGCGTGACACACCTCTTAGATTGGGACATAATAATAAGAGCGACTTGATCTAACAAATGCAATCAGTGTAACCTAATTCTTTGTACCCTCAATGAATCCCAAATAATAAAGGGGGGGGCAGAAAATCAGCAGTTGTGATTAAAATGGGGATAGGTTGTCTTTCAGATATTCTATAATTTACCAAGTCTTACTTTCAGGATGTTTTCTAGTAGAATCAACATGCAAAATATAAGTGAAGAGCCCCTTGATAAGACCACATTTAACACATATTACTGCAAAATAGGAACTAATTTCAGATCCCACATCCTCCAAGAAAGCTTCCCTCATGGCTCCCTGGGGCTTGGCCATCCTTCCTAGGTACTGTGACTGCATTTGCTGTCAACTCTGGATACGTGAATGGTGTATCTATCATATTGTCCCCTCCCTGTTACCACCACCCTGACATACACAGCTGGGTGCCCTTAGGAAGGAGGGGCCACGTCTTACTCTTGACATTCAGAGCATCAGACGTGTCAGATAATGGTGCTTGGTAAATGGCTGTGAATGGCTATATGACTGAGGAGGTGGCAATGAAGGTGTTTTCCCGTCTAGTGAAAGCTCTCTTAATTAGCTGGGCACTCTCTTTACACTATGTAAAGTTAAAAAATATATAACAAAGGATATGGATTCATGTATTTTTGAAATGTAAGGGTTTTAAATGATATATTAATAGCATATTTGAGTAAGTAGGCATACAAAAACTCTGGAAGAATGCACACCAAAATGTTAGCAGTGGTTATCTCTTAAGAGTTAGGATTTGAAATGATATTGACTTTTTTCTTTAACCCCAGTGTTGTCTTCCTATTTTTCTATGGATGTGTGCTACTGTTATAATAAGAATACGCAAAATAAGCCAAATTCATGAGGCATAAATAGTTTTACAAAGCATCATCTTTACAATCTAAACCCAAGGTTGTCCATGATTTACTCTGTGAATTTTAACTACTGAAACAGCTTGGTTGTGTTTAGTGGTATTAGATAGGTTTGTTTCCATTTTCCTTCCTCGTATCTGTGTTTACAATACTTAGAAGGCATCCAAGCAGCACCTTACTTAGAAATATTCTACCATTAAAACCTGCTGAAGAGGCTGGGTGTGGTGGCTCACGCCTGTAATCCTAGCACTCTGGGGGGGCTGAGGTGGGTGGATCGCCTGAGCTCATGAGTTTGAGACCAGACTCAGCCAGAGTGAGACCTCATCTCTAAAAATAACCGGACATTGTGCTGGCACCTGTGTCCCAGCTACTTGGGAAGCTGAGGCAAGAAAATTGCTTGAGTCCAAGAGTTTGAGGTTGCTTTGAGCTGTGGTGCCACAACACTCTACTGAGAGTGACAAAACGAGACTGTCTCAAAAAAAAAAAAATACTGAAGAAGCTGGATGTGGTGGCTCTTGCCTATAATCCTAGTACTTGGGGAGGCTAAGGTGGGAGGATTGTTTGAGCTAGGAGTTCAAGACTAGCCTGAGCAAGAGCAAGACCGTGTCTCTACTAAAAATAGAAAGATTAGCTGGGCACTGTGGCAGGTGCCTTTAGTCCCAGCTACTTGAGAGGCCGAGGCAGGAGGATCACTTGAGTCCAGGAGTTTGAGGTTGCCGTGAGTGAGGCTGATGCTGCAGCACTCTAGCCTGGGCAGCAGCGAGAGACTCTGTCTCAAAAAATAAAAACAAGAAAACATGCTGAAGTGTCTCTTTTGGGCTCTCTCTCTTTCTTTTCCTTTTTTTACATTTTTCCTGCTAATTCTGCAATTAGTATTAGAACCCTAGCCTTCTTAAATCCAGGCTCAACCTCTTGCAAATTGATAAATCAGAACTAAATAACCAATTAATTTTCCGTCCCTCCTACCTCCTTGCCTGCCCCCTCCTCCTCCTAGTCCCTCTGATCTTTGCTTTCAGACCAGCTCTGTATGAAAGAAATATCCATTTTCTGGTTGGTGATATTTCTGTCCCATATCTTCCACTGGCCTCTGTTTCTATTATTTTGTTTGGCTGGCTGCTGTATTGAAAACCTAGACAATGTTACTGAACTACTGTAAAGTTTGTTTGTTTTTTTCCCCCAAAGGAACAATCACAAATTATAAAGCATGCTTCTAAAGAATGGCTCTAAAAAGCACATATGCTTTCTTTTTTTGTCTGCAGCTGAACTCTTGCTGCCAGGATGGGCAAACAGAACAGCAAGCTGCGCCCGGAGGTCATGCAGGACTTGCTAGAGAGCACGGACTTCACAGAGCATGAAATCCAGGAGTGGTATAAGGGCTTCTTGAGAGACTGCCCCAGCGGACATTTGTCAATGGAGGAGTTTAAGAAAATATACGGGAACTTTTTCCCTTACGGGGATGCTTCCAAATTTGCAGAGCATGTCTTCCGCACCTTCGATGCCAATGGAGATGGGACAATAGACTTTAGAGAATTCATCATCGCCCTGAGCGTGACTTCGAGGGGGAAGCTGGAGCAGAAGCTGAAATGGGCCTTCAGCATGTATGACCTGGATGGAAATGGCTACATCAGTAAGGCCGAGATGCTGGAGATCGTGCAGGTAAGGAGCCTGAGCCCTCTGAAAGACGAGAGTGTGTGTCACCAGGAAGGCCGGGAAGGCCCACAGGGTAGCACAGTGCAGAGGTGGCAAACTGACCTACCCAATGTTTTTGACCAGTTCGAACCCACATCACAAAACAGGGAGGTGGTGCACAAAAGTCCGTATTGGTTGGGACCTCTTTTTGTTGTTGTTAGACAGAGTCTCACTCTGTTGCCCCAAGATGGAGTGCCGTGCCCATCAGCCTAGCTCACAGCAACCTCACATTTCTGGGTGGGTTCAAGCAGTCTTCCTGCCTCAGTGTCCAGAATATCTGGGACTCCCACCTGGCTAGTTTTTCTATTTTTAGTAGAGACAGGGTCTTGCTCTTGATCAGGCTAATCTCAAACTCCTGACCTCAAGGGATCCTCCCACTTCAGCCTCCCAGAGTGCTAGCATTATAGGCATAAGATGCCTGGATGGCATCTCTCGAGATCCCAGCAGTCTGATCACTCTGGGCCCACACTCTTCCTATTGTTAGTTCCCTGGGGCTATCTGGTGAACCCTTCACTACTGATGATCATGTGCCCTACAGCTGGCCCTACTCATTATGGCCACTCCATCAACTCATTGCAGTGAGCTAGGTGGACCTGAGCCTTTGGGGTTATATCCTCTGGAGGGGTGTTCAGTAATCAAGCTCTGGCCTGGATTCAAGTCCCACATCATTTAGTCACTACCTCTGTGACTTTGACCCAGTTAGTTTACCTATGTGAACCTCCGTGTGCTCATCTGTAGACTGGAGCTGCCAGCAGTGTACCCATCCATGTTGTGGAGCTAGTCTAAGATGAGGCGCGACTCTCCAAGTTAAATGCTTAGCTCAGTGTCAGACATACTAAAAGCTCATCATCATCATCGCCATCAATTATTTACATTATCAGACTTTCGAGTAATAGCAGAAACCTGGACTCTAGGCTCCACCCCATCAGAGATACAAGCACTGTAGAACTGAGGCCCCCATCGTTTTAGTAAGAGACACTCCATTTCATTTCCCCAAATCACTCTCCCAGACCAAGTTTTCTGAATGGAACAGGAGAATGGGCCCTAGTGCTGGTGACATTTTCCTTTCAGGTCCGCAGCACATGTGGGGAGAGGGGTAGACAGGATAAGGAGCTCAGGCTGTGGCAATGACAGCAGCTCAGCAGTGGGTGGGGCCCAAAGACGATCGTAAGGAGACAGAGACAAGCTCGGGAGAAGACCAGGAGGGCTTAGCAGCAGGCTACAAGGAGGGGGTGGTGGGCAGTGCAGGGGAGGCTGGCAGGCAAGTGGGGCACGATGGGGAAGCATCTGGCAGCAGATGACAGGTCCGAGAGAGTCGACCTTTGGCTTCCTGGAGGGCTTGTCTCAGAGGCCAGCACTCATCCCAGGACATGCAGGTAGATATCCTGCAGAGGGAGAGAGCTGCAGCCCCTGGAGGACTGTTGGGATATTAGACGGGTGGGTGGCATAGCACAAGGAGATAGAAAGAATTCAGCTACTGGTGAGGAGGAGGGTGGGGTACAGTGGTATTTGCCTATAAAAAATTCCAGGGAACTTGGTTTGGAAATAGGAACAGAGCTCAAAAGAGACTTGCAAGATGACCTGTTAGTGGGCCTTCACAGGTCACCTTCGGCAGGTGCTCCCAGGCCATAGGGACTGAAGCCACATGGGCCCTTGCAGTGACAACTGCAAACGCTGGTGAGGGGCAGAAGCAGGGACCCAAAGTGACCCATCCTTATCACTGGGAATTATCCAGGATCTGCCTGTTCCTTCTTTCTGGCTAGTGGCTTTTCCTTTACCCAGAGCATCCTTCAGAGAATTCCTTAAAGAAGTGGCTGTTAAAATAAAAATAAAGGATCCCTCTTCCCTCGAGGTCAAACATATGTAACATGTAAAAATATGGACAGAAAAACAGAAAAGATAAAGAGAAGTATTACTCATAGTTCCACCGTACCTACAAAGAGAATCACTGCTAATTATTTTTAATGTATCTTTCCTGGTTCTATTTCTATGCATTTAAAATGGGATTGCATAATGTATATGAAATTCATCATGTAGACGAAGTTTTCTATCTTGCCATTTTCACCTAATGTAATAACACAAGTATTTCATGGTCTACAAACTTTTAAGAAGCTATTTTAATGGCTGCATAATAGCCCTACAATATATTTTTAATTTTCTTAATTTCCCCCTACTCTTTGATATTTAGGTTGTTTCCAGTCTTTATTATTATACACCATGCTGTAACTTTAAAAATAAAATTGATCAGCAATCCTTGTACATAAAGTTTTTCTATATTTAGGATTATTCCCTTAGAATTTAGTCCCAGAAGTGCAGTTACTGGGCCAGAGGGTGCAAGCATTTCTGAGGCTCTGGATATCTCTGCCAAATGGTTTTTCCAAATGTGCTCACAGTGTGTGAAGGCTGTTCCTGTATCACTGCACTGTTCTGCTTTTTCTTAACCTTTGCTAATTAAAAATTAAGGTGATATTAAAATACAGAAGATGATTCATTTTCATTAGCTTTATGTTGTGTTTTTTTGTTGTTGTTGTTTTTTTTTAATCTGGGAGTGTTGTGCTCCACCCCTCTGTGGTAAAGGGATGGGGATATTCTCCTTCTGGAGAGAATTTCTTCCTGACTGGAGTCTGATTAACCACTGTGATATATCCTGTCGGATACTTTTGCTCAGTTGTTCTGCCTGTCACCAGCCGACGGTTTTGTGGCCAGAATTGATATAGGGAGGGACCTTCAGATCTTGAGGGCTCATGTGAGTTTTACTCACAGCTGAGTGCAGTGGCTCATGCCTATAATCCTAGCACTTAGGAAGGCTGAGGTAGGAAGATGGCTTGAGGCCAGGAATTTGAGACCAGCCTGGGCAATACAGCAAGACCCCCATCGTCACAAAAAATTAGTAAAGGAAAAAAAATTAAAGAATCATGCACACATTCATAGATTACCTCCTAAAAACTTGGTCTTGGGAATAACAGTGAAGGGAAGAAAATAGAACTGTCCCTGTGTAATGGAATCCAGTCTGCAGGAGCGGGAAGGTTGCAGAATCTACAAAAGGCACTAGGAGGCCCTTGCTCAGCTGGGCCATGGCTATTCCACCATGTTCCTTATGGGATATAAAAAGTGATCATAAAAAGGAAGATGATTTGTCCTGACAGAGGCATTTTCTTTCCTCAGTCCATTCACAGATCTGTGGTAAATTTCCAGGCCACAACCATAAGGACATTCGTCCCTTAAGAAATGCTTGTACACCAGTGGCTCTAAAGAAACCTGCCAATGGAAGGCTCGGATTCCCCAAATTGTTTTCTAGAGCATTAAGCGTTGGTGATTAATATTCATGATTGCAGAAAGGAAATATTGCAGCACCCTGAGGCAACTTCAAAATCATCAAAGAGATTAAATTAAATTTAGAACAGTTTTCATATTGAGGGTTAGGTTATTGTATTTGGCTACTTTGCACAGCAACGATTCATGTATTCTGTCACACTGTTATGCTAATCTCCCTGCTTTCAATTATTCTGGATGCACTGGGATTTGCTGCGCATCTTCCTGCTCTTCCCATTCTATTTTTTATCCTCCTTTTCTTTTCTTCCCTCTTTGAAAGCCCACACTCCCCAGGCCTTGTCACTGTGGCAGGAAGCTCGGTGCCTTTGTGTGGACCCTCTTTTCTTTGTTCTAGCAGGTTCACAGCATTTAGGGGAACATCCGTTTGCTTCAGAAGCACCACTGTCTTGTTTCTGTTTGGGGCCTGGATGAACATCTGTTAGAAAGTTGGACGAGGGGGAGGCAAGTTGCAGACCAGGAGAAGCAGACATGAATTAAGGTTCCATTTGCTAACATGTAATTTGCAGCTTGAGAACAAGTGGCCATACATAAATTCTTAGTTGAATTTCTGTCCCTCCATGACTCACCAATGAAACTAATGAAAATTGCAGATTCATGATCGTTCACCTACAAATGCTAATAACTGGTTAGGGTGAAGATTGGGGTAAAAGCAAGTTTATAATTAGGCTTAACAATGAATGGGGTATAGAAATATTATTCATAAATTGCCTAGTTGTTCTTTCCAGATGTTGTTTCCAGTGGTTTAGTTTCGGTATCCAAAGAAAAACATTTGTAATGACAAGCTACAAATTTTTTTGTATTTCCTAACATTAGTAGAAAAGACTCTAAAAATGTATGAGACTGTTATGAATTCTGTATGGGACCACACCACATTAGTGTCCTCTGCTGCTGTAACAATGCACCAGAAACTTAGTGGCTTAAAACACTACACATTTACTGTCTTACAGTTCTGGAGGTCAGAAGTCTGAAATCAGTTTCACTGGACTAAAATTAAGGTTTTCTCAGTGTTGTGTTCCTTCTGGAGGCTATTAGGGAGAATGTTTTTCCTCGTCTTTTCTATCTTCTGGAAGCTTCCTCAGTTTCTCAGGGGCCTATGACTCTCTCCATCCAAATTCAAGGTCAGCGGCAGCAGGTGGAGTCAGTCACGTGCCCTCCACCCAGGCATCTTACTCAGCTTCTCTCTGCCACTTGTAAAGATCTCGGTGGTTACACCTGCACTCTGTAGATGAACCAGGAGAATCCTCCCAGCTCAATATTCCTAATTTAATCACATCTGCCAAGTTTTTTGCTCTGTAAGGTAACGTATTCACAGTTTCCAGGGATTAGAGTATGTGGACATCTTCAGGGACTGCCATTCACTCTATCACATATACCAAAATGCAGTTGTGCTCCTTTTTTTTTTTTTTTTAAACTTATTTTTTATTTTTTTGTAGAGACAGAGTCTCACTGTACCGCCCTCGGGTAGAGTGCCGTGGCGTCACACGGCTCACAGCAACCTCTAAGTCTTGGGCTTACGCAATTCTCTTGCCTCAGCTTCCCGAGCAGCTGGGACTACAGGCACCCGCCACAACGCCCGGCTATTTTTTGGTTGCAGTTTGGCTGGGGCTGGGTTTGAACCCGCCACCCTTGGCATATGGGGCCGGCGCCCTAGTCACTGAGCCACAGGCACCGCCCATGCTCCTTTTTAAAGAAAATATTTTCTGGGCTATATCAACATCTGGATGAATGAGCAAAACCATATGCAGATTTATTTTTAGAGCCTCAAATGAACATTTTTACATTCATGGGTTTATTTTTTTAAGTGACAAATTTAGGAACATGTGTTAGGCTTGGTATTTTATTATTGTATCACAAAACATCTCTCAGCAGTCTTAAACCAGATAAGAACCCCGACCTTTCCTCATCATACAGCAGAGTCTCCCCTTTTGGTGGGGGCTGCGGTCAGCCCATCGCTGCAGGGGGAAGGAGAATCCTTCCTGTCCTACACAGTTCCTGTCCCTCAGGCCAGCTGTGTCTCAGGAAAGGGCCAAGCGAGCAAGTCGGTGGTGTCACTGATTTTGCCATGAGCACTTGGATGTTCTCTGGGTTCTTGGGGGGAGGGGGGTTCAGGGAATGCTGAATTCACGGATCAATGAGTGGGTCCACAGCCCTTCAAGGGATATCATGTAGGAGGCAAATGGAATGATACTCGCCTTCCTTCTGTTCTCAGAAAGTAGCTAAGTAGGACCCTTGAAAGGTCAAATTTTCCCCTATAGAATGGTCATTAGCTATTTATAAACAAGCTATACTGCATTATTCTCAAGATTGACTGAAAATTGTAGGGTTGGACAAAAAGCAATCATTTATATCCAAAGCGAAGGTGAAGAGGAAACTAAAAGAAGACCAGGAGCGTCAGAGCAGCCATTGTGGACAAAGGGGTCCGCATTGCCTCACCTTTCTCTTTTCTCAATCTCCCATTTCCTCCTTTCCCTTCTCCTTGAGTCCCGTAAAGCCTCAGCTTCCTTTTGTTGCAGACAGCTGAGCATTGTTATGAAGGGTATAGACCTCAGTGCAGAGTGCCTGGCTTCCCTTCATGATCCCGCCAGAGTAGCTACGTGTCCTTGAACAAGTTATTTAACATCTCTCAAGCCACTTCCCTGATTTGTGAACTGGTGCTACTCAGAGCACCTAACTCATGAGTGAGTGCAAGTGGGAAATCAGCTGTTAGGAGTAAAGTGCCTAAACCAGTGCCCATCGTGATGTTACTCAATAGATGTTGGCTCATAGTATTCCAACCATCGTTTCCAGATCTGGGACAGGGTGTCTCCCTGCTCAATAAATGGAATTTATTTCTGATTCAATGGAGAACGTAATACATAAAATCTTCCATTAAGTTTAAAGGGTTTTTTTGTTTGTTTGTTTGTTGGTTTGTTTTTAGACAGAGTCTCACTCTATTGTTCTGGATAGAGTGTCATAGTGTCATAGCTCACAGCCACCTCAAACTCTTAGACTCAAGTGATCCTCTTGCCTTAGCCTCCCAAGTAGCTAGAATTACAAGTGCCCACCACAATGCTCGGCTAGTTTTTCTATTTTTAGTAGAGACAGGGTCTTACTCTTGCTCAGGCGGTTTTGAACTCCTGGCCTCAAGCAATCCACTAGTCTTGGCCTCTCAGAGTGCTAGGATTACAAGCATGAGCCACGGCACCTGGCCTCATTAAGTTTAAAGTCAAATTTGCCCAGTTGTAAAATGTTATGTTCACAAAGAAAAGGGAGGAAATACACCTAAGTCTCCAATTGGCAGAAATCACAGAGGAGAGATTCTTGGCTTCAGGACTGCTCACCTTCTTTCCTACTGGCTTTCCACCTAAGACCAGCCTGCCCGAAAGTAAGCTAAAACTACGTTGCTCTGGTGCTCACAGGATGCAGACAAAAGAAAGATCACCTTTCCCAGAAAGAATGTGGCTGCTCTGAGCTCACAGTGACACATCATACGGTGGGACTATCTGGGGGACAGCTCGTGAGGATTTGTTCTCAAGTTCAAGAGAGAGCCTTTCCCAAAGAATCCAAAGGCTGATGTAATGTTACTCATAGTGGTCCTTAGGGAACTTACTTGAAAGACCAGGTTAGAATAATTCGAATTAATGTTTTCACTACTTGATGTTACTGATTGCTTTGAAAACACTCGGAGTTCACATAACTGCTAATTTGGAATCAGTCTCTTCCCACTAGTTGTGTTCAAAGTTGATCAGCATTTTTTTTAATTAATTTATTTTTATTGTTAAATCATAGCTGTGTACATCAGTGCAATCAAGGGGTACAATGTGTGGGTTTCATATAGAATCGGAAATATTCTCATCAAACTGTTCAACATAGCCTTCATGGCACTTTCTCAGTTACTGTATGTAGGCATTTGTATTCTGCATTTTTGACAAAGGCAAGGTACTTTAGAATACATCCGTTCTCCATTTTTACACCTTTTAAATGAATGAAACTGAAGGAAGGTGTTTGGACATACCTTGACAACCCAAAACAAAGATTTTGATTTTGCTACTTTTGGCAGTATGAGAAAAAAAACAATTCTTATTTACCCATGTGATGAATAAAATCATAAACAATTCTTATTTACCCATGTGATGAATAAAGTCATACACTTCTATGCAGCAAACAGATGAGGAGATTGGGGTGGGGTGGGGCAGTGGTCAAGGTGGTGGCCATGCAAAGGAAGGTCCCCTCTACGGGCACCAAACAAACCCACAGATTAATCCCTCCTGGTTTCCAGCACACCAACTGTGACCAATTCAGACAACCATCCTATGCATGATTGTGCCTCCGAGATCAAAATTAGGGCCATAGAGACTTCTTGACATTCTTTGCAGGAGCACATTCTGAGAAGTATTTGCATTTCCCCCCTCAAGCCTTTCTAAATTGGTGTCATAGACACCATATCACTTTTAATACCTTCCTTAGAGACCTGAAACACCGTGCTCTTCTGATTCTAGGAGGGGAATTGTAAGGGGCAAGGAAAGTTTCTAGTTCATCTTCTATGGTCCCCGGAAATTCAGCTCCAAACCCTTGCCTAATTCTCAATTATGAATGGGGACCACAGATGTTAATCTGGAATGCAACTTCAATTTCTTTCCTGGAGAAAATTCTTTAAAGCAATTGCTCGGGCTAATGACTTTCTTTAAGAACTGACCTTAGTGTTTGCTTATTGGTTGCATTGAGTTTGTTCTTTTCTTATCAGAAGCCACTCTATAGCTTAAGAGTTTATATTATTTCTTAGCATTGAGTATGGCATCTAGCAAACATGAGTGCTTATTATCTAAAAGGTGCCTCTTTCTTTTTTCTTCTAGAATATAGTTGTTAAAATATTTGTAAAGTTTATTTTCTTTTTATAGATTCAGAGTACATTTTTGTTACATGGCCATAGTGTATAGATGTGAAGTCTGGGCTTTTAGGGTAACCATTGCCCAAATGTGTCCATTGTAACCATTAAGTAATTAAGAGGCACCACTTTCTGGTTGCTCCTTCCAAATTTTCTTTGTGGACTTCTTCCCTTCTCCTGCT
Organism: Nycticebus coucang; assembly: GCF_027406575.1. Lineage (NCBI taxonomy): Eukaryota > Metazoa > Chordata > Mammalia > Primates > Lorisidae > Nycticebus > Nycticebus coucang. The sequence continues at coordinate 64,388,501 of NC_069792.1, read as the reverse complement.
CCCTAAATATAGATATTCCCAAGTAGGGTTCCCTCTAGTGCTTCCATTTCCTCTGAGAAGTCTCTTCTCAGTGGTTGTTATGGGCCAGGCAGAAGCAAAGGGCTCTCTAAGCTGTATTGGTTTTCTAGGGCTGCCATAAAAAAATTATCATAAATTGGGAGGCTTAAAACAATAGAAATTTGTTCTTCTCTGTCATAGTTCTAGAGGCCAGAAGTCCAGCAAACAAGGTGTCAACAAGGTTGGTTCCTTCTAGAAGCTCCACGGGGCAATCTGTTCCCTGCCTCCTTCCTAGCTTCTGGAGCACCTTGGCCATCCTTGGCATTCTTTGGCTTACAACTGGATCACTCCAGTCTCTGCCTCCACCCTCATACAGTGTTATCTCTGGGTGTTGTGTTCAAATTTCCCTCTTCTTATAAAGACACCAGTCATTGCTGTAGGGCCCATCAGAAGCCATTATGATCTCCTTTTGACTTGCAAAGGTCCTATTTTCAAGTAAGATCACATTCACAGGTACCTGGTGGACATGAATTTTTGCAGGACACTATTAATCCTAATACACAAACACTATCTCATTCAATCCTCACAACAGCCTTATCAATCCTGTATTATGATTGAAGAAACAGATTACTTCCAGATATTTATCTCCAATGTTAAGGGACATCTCTACTATGATGTTGCCATGGTACCGAAAAGTCCATATTCTAAAAGCAAATTCATCATTGCCCAATCCTCCCCAGTCCCTCCACCCCCTTTTTAAATACTCCTCCCATCCATCCTGTAATTGAGGAAAAGACATCTTTGGCACTCCCCTTCAGACAGTCACTAGACCTATTAAATCTGCATTCTTAATGTATTTTAAATCCATCATTCCTGTCCATTCCTGCCGCTGTCTCATTTTAGTACCCATCACTTTTAGATATTAACACTTAATAGTTTTTCAATCTTATGTAAAGTTTGATGCAAAGGCAGCTGCAGGCAATTCCTTCCAAAGGGATCTTCACCCTCCTGAACAGACATTCTGGGGTTGCTGGAGCTCACACTTCTTACCTATAGTACTATAACTTTATCCTGGTTAGCTATTAAATTTTATATATTTCAAACAAACCCATAAATTCACGACTTAAAACAACAATCATTTATTTAGCCCATGAATCTGGTACTTGGTGGGATTCCATCTCTGTTCCATGTACCATCAGCTGAGGGGGCTCACAGGCCTCTGGGAGGGAGCTGGAACGGCTGGGGGTCCTCGGGCCTCCTTCTGTACCTCCTTGTGGTCTCTCCTCGTGCTCTCTCCTGCACGGTGGCTTCGGGGTAGCCAGACTCCTTCTATGGCAGCTCAGGGCTTAAAAGCTGAAAGTCCCAAGAAACAGAACCAGGCAGCACCGTAGCTGCATTTGTGACCTGACTGTGGAGGTCACAGCACATCACTTCCCCACGCACCCCCAGGCAATGAGGTCACAGACGTCTCTGTGGGTCACCAAGGCTCAAGGAGGAGGATTCCTGGAGTCTACCTCGATGAGGTTCTAGAAGATTGCAGAGGACTAGGAATACTGTTCTGTCCAATTCTGTTCTGTTTCTCCCACTGATGCCAGAGTGAGCTTTCCAAACTGCAGCTGTAACTATGCTTCTCTCATGCTTAAACTCTTTGACTGTCTACCCATTCACTTCAAACACTATCTAAATTCCTTAATGAGGCAAATAACAGGCTTTGTGGCAGTGACCCCAGCTCTCTGAAGCCTCATCTCACGTTGTGGTTTTTGAATGCTCCATGTCTCCGTCAGCTAACCGTCAACAGGAAGATTCCAGAAGGCACCCCCATCTCTCACATCCTGCCACCTTTCCTCACGTGACAGCCTGGACTGTCCTCTTACCACACCTTTCTCTCTCCCCCATGAGAGGTTACCATGCCCCAGTCTCATCCACATTAACCTAGCTTTTCTGTAGTGTCTTTTGTTATTTTAGTATTACTGATCTGCATAATACTGCTCCTACTTTTTGTTAATTTCAAACAGACTGATACTTTTAATCAGGAACAACGTCACTAAAAGATAATTACTTTATGATCTCCTCAAAAAGACTTCACCATGTTAAGTGCTGGATGTTTTTGTAGCCTTATAATTACACTTTGTTCTGAGTATTAGTTCAGTTACTGGGAAACAGTCTGAACTTGCCAGATCTTGCTTTTGAGATTTGTTAGGCAACACCAGAGAAGTACTCACCTATAGGACTAATTATTCCCCACTACTGAGGCAAAACCTTTATGAGTAGACAAAGCCCCCTGTCTCAGGAGGCTTTCCAGCCTGACAGATGAAAACAGGCACTCTTCTTGACCTGGTGTGAGGCAGGTACTTTCCTTTTAGTCCTTTCACTTGGTTCTCTTCCCGAGTCTTGGGTAGTTTTCTCTCATGCATACACTGACTCAGCCGAATCCCTGAGCTCTCTGGAGTTCTCTGCACAGCGACCTTCTCTATACCCTGTCTGGTGACACCACTTGGGTGTCTTCAGACTCTCAACTCCACTGCCCAAGTCAGTGAGTCCACCGGGGGGGCCTCATGGGTTCCCCATCATGGCACGGTGGCTTGGAAATTCTCTCAAGGTGTTAGGCTGGGGCCATCACAGGGCTCACTTCTATTGTTTCCAGTGTCTTAGGGCTCACTGTCCTTTGATGTCCAATTCCCAGTGCCTTGAAAACTATTATTTCATATATATTGTCTTTTGGGTCTTATTTCTGTTGCTTTAGGTGGGAGGGTAATAAATTCAATCCCTGTTACTCCATCTTAGCTAGGAGCAGCACTCTCTGCTCTCATTTTAAGGTATATACCTGTTTACCTGGCCATCTGCCACTTGTCCTATGAGCTCCATCAGAGCAGGGCTGTGCTTTCTCTCTCTAATCAGAGAGATTTAGCATAGTCCCCTGTGCTTATCAAAAGGTCAACAAAGGTTTGTTGCATAAGCCAAGTGTTAGACTCCAGAGCGTATAAAGATGAATATGATAGTATCCCTAGCTTACACTAGAAACTATGGGGAAGGCACATCTCATGGAGAAGCCTTATAGGTTATCTTGTCCAAAAAAACAAAGGAACAGTAAACAAAGCCCATTTAAAGAGGAAGCCAAAGTAAGAATTGATCCTATTACAGACAGAACTTTCTTGGGATACTAGTTTCATAAACTTTTCATAGGTGCTTTGTTGACAAACAAAAAGGGTTCTGGCCAGAGCAGTTTGAGGAAAACTGGGTTAAACAGAGGTCAGCAGGTCTCTTTACTGTAGGATTCCTCAATCTTTAATGTGTTGGTGTTCCTCGTGGTGCTCCAAAAAGGGGGTAAATGTAAGAAGCAGTGTTTCTCAAGCTGTTTGATGATGGGATCTCTCCCATCTTAGAGCATCTTGAAAGGATACTATTTCCTGGAAAATGCTTTGGGAAAACCTACTTGTCAATGTCATCAGCAGATGGCCGCTCAGCCTTTGCTTGCATGTATCTTCAGTATCCCTGGACTGACTTCTACAGAGCAGCCCGTCACTGTCCCGCCATTGGACACCCTGCACATCAGAAAGTTCTTCTCACGTTGAGACTACATCTAACTTCCCATACCCATTCAAGTCTTCAAAGGGGATATAGCATGGGGTTCTTTTAAATCATAAGCTCCCCTAGTGAGCAGGGGGATGATTCTGGGTATGAATCTTTGACTTGCTCATTATCTTTGAGGATCAAAGTACCACAAAGGGAAGAACGTGCAAAGTGGTTCAGTGGTTTCAAACTCAATTTTTAGCAGCAAAAAAATTGTTCCCCCTTCCCCAAGTAAAATCTTACAGAAAATTAGGTATAAGAATAAAACTCCTTTGGCTGAAAAAGAAATGGGCCCGTATTCTCCTCTCACCTCCCTACCTGTGAAGGTGCTTAAAGCAACTCAGGAGAACACTATGAAAACCCAGAAATTACTGATTTAAGTTATTCTTCCAGCTCTAAATGGGAAAGGACTTATGCCATTCCGTACATGTAGATCTTAATCCTATTTTTAAAGTATTACCATTTCCAAAAAAAGATTTTCATGGTCCCCCTTTCCTGGTACCTTCTAAAGATGGTGCCGTTCTTTGTCATTTAAAAAACTTTATACTGCTTAACTTCTCTTGCCCTTAGTCTGCTCTTGGAAAGGCTTAGATGCCTGGTTTCCTCTTAGAAGACCCTAAATTTTCTGATGCAAAGAATCAGTGAGGTTCCCCTTCAGAGAAGAGGCTATGTGTGAACTCTGGGAGCTGTGCCTGCCCTCATTCCCTCCCACAACCATGAGATCCTTCCTTTCTAGCATTCCAAGAGGTTGTTCCTTCAAAGGGAAAAAGAGAGAAAAATGTAGGCCACAAGGAAGCTGGTAGGGGCCCTGGCCACAGTGGGGAGCTGTCCCAAGCCTGCCTGGGTGTGCCAAAGCTCTTCATCCACCCAGAGATGAGAATAGGACTCTTTAAGTTTAATCAAACACAGGGCGCCCCTGCTAGGCCTCTTGACATTGCTAAAAATAAAGTAGGGAAGTAGTCTGGTCTCTCCATGGTTGAATCCCATTACATTTTGGGAGGTGGGGGCAACTGGAACTAACAAAAGACATGATTTGTTTCAGAAAGGCTGTCTGGGGTCATGTCTCTTTTTTCTCTGTGCTGTGCAGTCCAGATTTTGCAGTTCTAATACAATCAGCTCTCAGTTGTTGATGCCGTGGGAAGGGAGCAAAGGAACAGACAATTCCCCAAATGTGGTTTTGCCAGGCGAGCCATCCACTTACTCTGGAGACCACAGGGACTTGTCGCCTCAGCTCTTTGCTCTCTGCTATGGTACCATGCGTGTCACAGATCTAGTTTTATAAATAATTCACTAATGCCTAGCAGTGAATTGATGCACAATTTTTTTTTTTTTTTAATTAGTCTGAGTGTCATGAAAGAGCCATCTGGAAATGTGAGCCTCTTAAAGGAGAACTCACTTCCTCCTCAACCCATAGGATACTCAGGCACTGTGCCTCCTGGCCCATTACAGAAGCCCCATTTGCAAATATGTTCATGTCAGGGCCTTCTGACCGTGTTCCTGTGGGGGAGGAGATGAGAGGTGGGTGGTTGGTTGTGGTATTAACCTATCCTCATTTCTCTGTACCAACCCCCTCCTGTAGCCTAAGAGCTAAAGACTCATACTTCAGAAGACTCTGTTGAGGGTGAGAGCCTTCTCTTCTCACACACGTTCCTGTGTCTGCTTGGGCTTGTGTTCATTTCTTGGACCACGCATATAAAGGGAATCACCTCGCAGTTGATTTTGCAGCAGAATCCTAAGGAGAAGAAATTCATGGAACCAAGCCTTAGAGGCCAACAGTTCCAAGGAGTGCTTCAGATCAATGGGTTTATTTGCCACTAGGAGACCCAGAGGTTGTTTGGGTACAGGCTTTCATAACAACTATTAAGACATCACTGTAATGACTATATCTATCTCAACAGTGCTCATAGGGGTGGCTCCTGTGGCTCGGCGGGTAGGTTGCCAGCCCCATATACCAAGGGTGGCCAGTTAGAATCTGGCCCCGACCAAACTGCAACAAAAAAATAGCTGGGCGTTGTGGTGGGCGCCTGTAGTCCCAGCTACTTGGGAGGCTGAGGCAAGAGAATCACCTAAGCCCAGGAGTTGGAGGTTGCTGTGAGCTGTGATGCCAAGGCACTCTACTAAGGGCGATAAAGTGAAACTCTGTCTCAAAACAAAACAAAAAATAAATGGTGCTTATAAAAAATGAGGTGATATTAATGATGTACATTACCATCCAAGTCCTCCGCTAGAGGATTAGTGAGGTCTAGAACAAGAGATACAGCTCGGTGCCCATAGCTCAGTGGTTAAGGCACCAGCCACCTGCACTGGGGCTGGTGGGTTTGAACCCAGCCCAGGCCTGCTAAACAACAATGACAGCAACAACAACAAAAAGAGCCGGGTGTTGTGGTGGGCACCTGTATTCCCAGCTACTTGGGAGGCTGAGCAAGAGAATCACTTGAGCCCCAGAGTTTGAGGTTGCTGTGAGCTGTGACGCCACGGCACTCACCTGAGGGTGACAAAGTGAGACTCTGTCTCAAATAAATAAATAAATAAAAGAAGAGACAGTATATCCGTCTTGTACCCACACCTAGCACAGAGTGGACAATAATAAATAATTATTAAATAAATTATGAATGACCATTTTTCAATTCTCTAAACACCATTCCCTGAAAATAAGGGCATAGAGTTAAATTTGGAAAGTGAGGGTAAATAGGTAAATCAACCTTAATGTCATGTCCATCTTTATGTTGCTCTTTGGAGAGATACAGATCTCCAGATGTGGTCTGTGAGGCCCACCGGGCTGTCCGGACCTACCCTACAGCCGCATCTGGTGCCGCATGTCCTTGCACTATTTCTTGCACATGTCCTTGCACTATTTCTTGCACATGTCCTTGCACTATATCTTGCACGCCTGCAACCTGGGCTTCCACACGGTGTTTCCCTCACCCTGTGCCTTTGCCTTTGCTCAATCATCAGTCCTCAGGGAAGAACTAGCCTACCCTAGCCCTCCTGACAAGGCCAAGTTTCTATTATGTCATCTTGTGAGACGGAACACCCTCTTTGGTAGCATTTTCTTCAACAGTGGCTTTCTATTTGCTTTTCTGATTATTCTAATAATGTCTGTCTGCCTTATTCAGCAGCAAACTCCATGAGGGCAAGGACTGAGTCAAACATGATACTTAGCAATAGTGGCTTCTCAATAAATATTTGATGAATGACTGAGGAATGTATGATTGAGTGAGACGGTGGGCAGGAGTAACCTAAAGAACTGAGGTTTTCATAACCTAGCTGTGGTCCCCAGGCCTGGGGCCTAGGATGGGTACTGGCCCGTGGGCTATGAGGAACCCGGCTGACCCGCAGAGCAGGAGGTGAGCAGTGGGGAAGCAAGCAAAGCATCATCTGTATTTACCGCCGCTCCTCGTTGCTCCATCACCACCTGAGCTCTGCCTCCTGTCAGATCAGTGGGGCATTCGATTCTCATAGAAGCATGAACCCCACTGTACACTGATGATCTAGGGTGCACGCTCCTTAGGCGGCTATAATGTCTGTTGATCTGAGGTGGAGCTGAGGTGGTGATGTTAGCACTGGGGCCATCTAGTTGCAGCAACACAAGCTCAGGGCTCCCACAATAAGTGTAATGGGCTTCAATTATTCCCAACCGAGTCTGTGGAAAAATCGTCCTCCACGAAACCGGTCCCTGCTGCCAAAAAGGTTGGGGACTGCTGACCTGGGTCCGTGGGTGGGCTTGCAAATCCACAGCAACTGAGACTGTCTGCATTGGTGAGTGGGTATCCACAGCACATTCACATGGCTTCTAAGGGGAGAGCCCTTGGCTTTTGACAGATAAAGAATCTTTAAGGGGGATCAGTGCTAGTAGTGCAGTGGTTATGGCACCAGCCATATGCACTGAGGCTGGCGGGTTCCCCCCCAGCCTGGGCCAGCTGAACAACAGTGCAACAAAAACTAGCCGGCGTTGTGGCGGGCACCTGTAGTCCCAGCTACTCGGAAGGCTAAGGCAAGAGAATCACTTAAGCCCAAGAGTTTGAGGTTGCTGTGAGCTGTGACGCTACAGCACTCTACACAGGGCCACATAGTGAGACTCTGTTTCAAAAAAAAGGAATAGAATTTTTAAGGGGTTTCATGTGAATATGTTTAATTACATGAAAAGAGGGAGAAGGAAAAGAAACTGAGAAAAATGTAAACTGATAAAGGGGGAAATTTATAAGAAAAATAGAACAGAAGAAAGGTTAACAGCGGAGAAAGAATACACAAGAAGGCACTTGGGGGTGGCAGTTATTCTTGAATGAATTCTGCTAACTTAGTGATGTTGACTCTGTACAAGGCCCTTAGGCTTAGCATGGTAGCTCAGCCTATAATCCTAGCACTCTGGGAGTCTGAGGTGGGCGGATTGCTTGAGTTCATGAGTTCAAGACCAGCCTGAGCAAGAGCAAGATCCCATCTCTATTAAAAAATAGAAAAATTAGCTGGGTATTGTGGCTAGTACCTATAGTCCCAGCTATTTGTGAGGCTGAGGCAGGAGGATTGTTTGAATATACTTTGAGGTTGCTATGAGCTAGGCCATGGCACTGTAGTCTGGGACAACAGAGTGAGACTCTGTACTCTGCCACTCCTGTTGCTGTCATCCCAAGATCCCTGGGCGTGGAGTGTGAGTTTGAAATCTGTGTGAGGGGGTGCCTGCCTATTTGGGTGTGTCAGTCGCTGCCTCTGATTCCATTTTGACTTGTTCAGAAATTACAGAAAATCTTCCACTGTGGGAATGCAGAAAGCCGAGGAGAGCTCACTGTACCTTATAGAAAGAGTCCTGCTTTCCACAGTTACTAAATATTCTTCTGGCCCTAATAAATCTTAGGGCCTCTGTCTACCCTTTTGTGAAAAGAGATCTATCTCCATGACCTTTTCTAGCACCCCCACCCCCCCCACCCCAAGAAGTCAGCTGTTCCTAACAGCCTGACATATGGCACAGACTTGGGCTGGAGGAGACAGCAAGCAGGGGTTTAGGGGAAAGGAGGACAGATGACAGCTTGCCCGCCACCTCTAGCTGACCATGGCTGAGCCTACCCCAGTGACACCTATAACCCCAGATGGGCCATAACCCCAAGCCTGACCTTCCTCCCAGACTGTCGCAGTGGAGGCAGCTCTAGAGTTCAGCAGGGGTTTGGGCAGGCTCGAGGCAGACTCAGGGAGACTGATCAGAGGGGTCCCTAAGGGACAGGATCAGCCCAAGGGTCAGCACAGTGGGCCAGTCAAGTGTTCCTTCTTATTTTATTGACTAGGACTAGAATATTTGCCCCCCTTTATCCAAAATATTTTCAGCACTTTCAGGCAGGGCTGATCCTTAACAAGGCCAGAAAGCATCTAAGTTGGAACTTGGTGTCCCTCTCTCTTTCCACATTTTCCATTTGGAAGCCACTTTCTCTCTGCTGCCATCCTTTCTCTGCTCTTTCCAGCTGCTCTGCTGCCTCCAGAACTCTAGAAATTTCTGGAAATTTCTGCCTACCCCTAGGAAAATTTACTTTTTCTAGAACTTTGACTCAGGGCTGAGGTGCCCAAAGTGAATTTGATTAGCAAAGTTGTGCTCTGCCTTTCCATTTCTCTTCCCAAACAGAAACGGCCTCTGACAACTGAGGCCTCCATGCAGAGACCACAGGCGGCAGGGAAGACAGTTTCAGCACTGCTTGCAAAACACTCCTTCTTGCCCATCAGATTTCACAGCTGTACCCAGTTAACCTTGGGCCTGAGACTGCATATTTAATGCAAAACTCAGATAGCGGGTTGTTTCCATCTCAGGGCCAGCTGGGAGTTTGCAGAGAAGGACTGTAAGACCTTTGACACTTACAGGGGGAAGAACATGAAGATGGGTTCCAGGTGTGTCTGCCTGGCGGCAATGCCAACGCCACTAGCACACTATTGTGTGCTCATCATCCTGGTGGGGCCTTCATGGAGACCACAAGAGACCTCTATTTGTCTCTCTGGCCTGAGAAATGTCACCAACGGCCTTGCTCCGTGAAGTAGGGTCCTCAGAACAGCAGCAGCAGCATCACATGGGAGCTTATTAGAAACACAGAATCTCAGTCCCACCCCAGCCCCAGCCCTGCTCAGTCAGAGCTGCATTGTCTCAGGATTCCTGGGAATTTGCTTGCACATTGATCTTGCAGATACAGGGTCTGGTGTAGTGTTTTGCAACCTTTTTTATCTCACAGCACACTTGAAGCTATAATTATCCTTCCATGACACATTTGAATTATATTGATCCAAAATGAATATACTTACTGTGCTTTGAACTTTTCTTTTGAAAATAATTTAATTAATTATCTTTAATAATGTTTGGAGCATGCCTGAGATCGTCTCACAGCACTCTAGTTGAAAATCACTAGTCTAGTGGGTCTTCCTGCCAGTTGTCATTCCTGAGGGTCTTTACTGGATAACATCTTGCTGGCTTGGCTCGCACTGGGGACTGGGCCTCCACAACTCAGCAGGGACAGGGCTAGCGCCTGTGTGGATAGGGGCAGCCCCTCACCCCTGCATTTGGGAGGTTTAATGATAGGAGTATTGTGTGCCATATGGTGTTTGCCTCACCGCCATGTTGCTTCTGTCCCCAGGCAATCTATAAAATGGTTTCCTCCGTAATGAAAATGCCTGAAGATGAGTCAACCCCAGAGAAAAGGACAGAAAAGATCTTCCGCCAGATGGACACCAACAGAGACGGTAAGAGGCGGAGGCTCTTTGCTCTGTCAGGTGGGGCTGTGGGAGGGGCCAGGGAGTCCAGGAAGGGAAACAACACCAGAGGACACAGTCTTGGGGACTGGCTGGAGACCCTTTATGAGGCTATCACACCCTCCGTGCTTCCTGGCCAGGCAGGAAGGAAGAGGACTAGGTGGTCACTACAGAGCTGATCCCAGTCCATGGGCAAATGCCTTCTTTCTAGGCCCTTCTCTCCTCCTTCTCAGTCATCTTCTACCTCCAAGAAAATCAGATGGGTCTTACGGAGCAGGAATGGAAGAACCCAAGAAAGCACTGTTAGCACAGGCCAGTCCTCAGGACAGGCCCAGGGCACAGCAGGCTGGGTCCCTGCAGGCCAATCAGAATGGGAGGAGGGGTTGTGTCATCTGACCCAGGTGCTGGCAGCTTTCACCCCAGCCTGCTCATGGGATCCTGTTGGGGTGTTTTGTGTGTGCTGTAAGGGGTTGGGTCTCCCAGAGACACATGGGCTCCCTTAGTCACTGAGGGACCAGGGAGGCGGGAGGAGTGAGGAAGGGAGATGGCCAGCAGGTTGGGGCATACTTATACTAAACAATTGTTTGCTGTTTATCTGAAATTCACCAGAAGGCACCACCTGCACGATTCAAACCCAACAAAGTAACAAGGAGGGTTGGAATAGAATAGAAGGACTTGACAAAGCATTCTATGACAGACATACTCTTATCTGACAATATGAATGTTACTTTTTTTGCATTATTATTATTATTGCTCAATATTTTGTTGCAGCAATTGTCTGATTTCTTTTCTGAATGTATTTATCTTCATTCGTTCTTCACGAGGCTTTTGTCTCTAGTCCTTATCTTAAACATTGGTATTGTTATTAAGTGTTAAGCCTTTTTAATTTTGTGAAGGCAAAAAGTGGAAACCAAATAAACACATATATATGTATAGAGAAAATAAAAAAAAGAAAAGAAAGAAAAAAAGAATAGAAGGACTTTAGATACGGAGTTGCTGGATAGAATACAGAAGGCCCAATTATCTTTGAATTTCAGATGAACAAGGGATTTTTTAGTGTAAATATTTGGGGCATACTTATACTAAACAATTGTTTGCTGTTTATCTGAAATTCAAAGTTAACTAGAAGTCCTGTATTTTATTTGCCAAATCTGGCAACCCTATTTAGATGTTATACCCCAGTTTAAAGTGTTGAGCTCAGGGCCTGGTCCTTAATAGGCTCTGCAGCTTTTGCTATTCTGACCAGCCCACTTGTTGTCTCAGAGTCCCCAGCAGTTCCTGCCAAATATGTGCACGTACACTCATCCGCCCCACCTCGCGTCAATGTACAGAAAACAGCAGGCTTTGCAGCAGAGCGAGCCTCTCTCTCTTTCTGTCCCCACCCTGGGTCACCAGCTGCCTGAAAGTCTGGGTTTGCACAGTGCGGGCCAATTCCTTTGCTGTGTTTCCTCCACCCAGGTGCCATTTTGTCCCATTACATCTTATTTCTCCTTAAATTTGATTGTTCTTAAAGAGGAAACAAGCGCAGACTTATTTTAGTAGCTAATAAACTTACTGATATTACACGGTAGGATTTGCTGTTGCTCCAGGGCACACGAGGGGTCTGTGCTCTGCTCTAGGTCCCCACCCTTTTAAAGCAGGGCTGGGGGGTGGAAGAAGACCAAGAATGCCACAGGATAATGTCCTGTGTGCTGGTCATAGGCAACCAACTAGGGTCTCTCCACTGGCACCCTGATGCTATAGGATCGCAGAGCCCTAACTGGGCTAGACCTCGAATGCTCAAGTCCTGTACTTCCCTAAGGGAAAGGGCAGCGAGGGAAGGGGAGGAGGAAGCAGCAGGAGGCTCACAGCCTACAGTGGTCAGAGGAATCTTAACCCAACCAAGAGACTGGGTGCTTTAGCTCAGTGCTTAGTTTCCAGACCCCAGGGCTGAGGCCACCTGGTCCCCTATCTGCCTGGAGCAGAACAGACCTCACAGAGAGTCCCAGCCATTAGATTCCTCTTGCCTGAGGCTCTTGGCATTCAACCCCTGGCCTCTGACTGGAAGAGAAAAGCCTGGGGCCATAGGTAAGCCCAGCTCTGAAGCCTGAGGTCCAGTCAAAGGTGGGATTCGTCTCTGCCACCACCAAGTGGTGCCTCCCAGAGCCGCCCTCAGAGATTCCAAGGTCCTGGGTGGCTGCTGCTGTCTCCTTCCCATGGTGCCTTGCAAACTCTGAGGACTCCATCATCATTCTGACTACTACGTGGATGGGGCATGTTCTTAAAAAACGGTCAGAACATGAAACCTAGAGGGGACCAACTCTACATATTGAAGACAAACTAATGACTAAATCCCCATCTTTCTGCTTCACGTAGATAAAATGGGTTTGGTTAAACAAGAACTGGGGTCTGGGGCAAGAGGTTGTGGCTGAGAGCAACACATATTTATTGATGTCTCTGTTGGGGGAATCACCTCCTGTCTGGGTTTGGAATAAATCAAGAAATAAGAAAGCAATAACTGAGGCAACAGGACAGGGCTACCATGGGTGATGTGGCTCAGTGTGGCAGTCCTAGCACGTGCCGACAAACCCCAAGGGCTGTGCAGAGCAAGGTGGACTGGTGCCTGTCCATGATGGAGGAGCAGGTGGAAATAAGTCCTCTGTAGGGCAGCTTCTTCCAAGGGAAAGGAGGAGGGTGACGTGGAGCAAAAATGTCCTGCAGTTCCTCCCACATTTACCAGTGAAGTGACCTGTGTCACTCCCCATGCAGGGCAGGCAAAGAGAAGTACCGGGAATGGTGAAAGGGCTTTGTGGCCTCCAGCTCCTATCCAATCTCCTCTCCTCCCCACAGCAATAGTGACAGAGGGGCCTTTCCAGAAGAGAATTCATGCCAGGCTGATGCAGGAAGGGTCACTGGGCAGGAGTGGGACCCCGGGCTGCCAGGTCGCCCTTTTCCAGCCCATCAGGGCAGGAGGAAACCAGGCAGGCAGTGTCTGCTCCCCACACGCACACCTTCACTTCATTCTCCACCCTGGTGGTAGTGGTGGAGGGGTGCAGCTGTCTTCTTGTGCTGCCTGACAGAATGAACGGATGCTATGTCACAGCTTCTCCCCCAGATATGAGAGGTTCTTGCAGCAAACCTAAGTACGCTGGAGTGGCCTGAAGAGGCCCAGAAGGCTCCCAGGAACATTATGGGAATGGCCTCGGTGCGGAGAGGACACAGCTCATTCTCATGAAGGCACAAGGTGCCTCTTATCCCACAAATACTGAATGAGCCCCTCCAGGGCACCTGGAGTCTGAAAGGCCACGAGGGTAGGGACCAAGTCAAGGTCATCCGTCACCTTCCCCCAAGCCCCGGCCTAGGGACGGGCACACAGTGGGCTCTCGGGAAGTGGTGCTGTGTTGTCATGTTCACTGAGGCTGGGGCTAGCAACGCCACAGCAAACAAGCCAGAGACCCTGCCTCGTGGGTCTTATGCTGGAAAGAGCGGCACCTGGGCCCTTCCGTGGCACAGGTGACAGCTTTGCATCCAGTGGCTGTGAAGCTGTGGGCAGGTAAGCGGCTGCTGCCACCAACACGCGGTGGGAAGGGTGTATGCTCATGTAGCTGACGCCAGCTGCCACTCACCTGTCTTCTTGCTTCCTAGGAAAACTTTCCCTGGAAGAGTTCATCCGAGGAGCCAAAAGCGACCCGTCCATAGTGCGCCTCCTGCAGTGCGACCCGAGCAGCGCCGGCCAGTTCTGAGCTGCGCCCCACCACTCCACGTGTAGAGCTGCTTGTGTCCCCCTTTGATTTTTCTTTTTAACAGATTTTTTTTTTTTTTTTTTGCCAAACAATATTGATGGTGATGCTGCCCCCTGTGCGGTCAGACGTGCTTCCCTCTGTGACGCCTTCAGCTTCTCTTGTCGTGGATGCTTCGCAGGAATGCCCAGAGCCCCAGTGTGCTTGTGGAGAGCATGGACAGACTTTGCGGTGTTCATTGTTTGACGATTTGTAATCGTTACTATTATTATTTTCTTTCAATTCTAATGTCTCTCTTCTAAAACCTAAGACTCGGGGTGGGGTGGGAGGCTACAAGAGAAGGGAAACCCATCTAGCCCAGTGATTCCCCTGGAAGCTTTGAGGGGGCTTTTGTTTGGAAGAACAGAACACCCCACCTGGGCCTGCTGTTGCACACATGCAGAGGGGCCGGGTGGGTGGCACCTGAGGCTGGATTCCCCAAGAACAAGTCAGCCTCTGGGACTGGGACATTCCTCCAGGGAGCCCATTCCACCCTCCTCCCAGCAGGCTGTAGTTTCTAAGCTGTGAACATTTCAAGGTAAATTAATAGAGGAGAGGAAAGAGATGGCTCAGCTGTTTTTTCCCCCACAGGTTTACACTAGTTGAGCTGATATGAGTGTCTTTGGAAATTAAATACAGAGGGTAACATATTCCAAAACCAGACCCATCTTACTGCCTATTGTTATTTACAAAAAAGAAAAAAAGACTGCTGTATATAAAATATTGGGTATTGCAGACCAAATTAAGTGTTTTTGCCTTGTTTAAATGAAATGCATGTTTAGTGAGCACTAATACAATCTTATTCCAGAGACTGTTTTAGTAGCTTATTGTGAAGTAAGCCAATTATAATGAATGTCTATGTCTTGTTTTAAAGTCATATCTGTCTTTGCACAAATGTACCAATCAACAAGTATATTTTATGTATTCCATAAAAGTGCAGAATGACCCTGCCCAGGGCTCGATGTTAATGTTGAATGTCCTTCCAGAGTCGCAGCGCTGGGAGAGCAGAGGAAGAGCGGTGTGGCTAGGGCATGTCAAAGAGGAGCTCCAGGAGGTCAGCATTTACGGGAGGACTGAGGCAGGAGATTTACTCACCTGGCCCAGCAGCTCATTGGCAACATGAAATTGGAGGCCTGGGGCTTTTCTGAGCAGATTGAATATTCTGCAGACTTAAAAAAGATAGCATGGATGCTTGGGAATTCCCAGTGGTTTAATCCATGTATATGGTTAGGGAGCCATATATGGAACACTCACTTTTCCAGGTCCCCAGTGGCCCTTTCGAAGGCTCAGAGTTTGGTTTGATCTAATTCACTGTAAAGAAGATATGAACTAGTGAGTCTGTGGCTTCCAAGTCCCACTATGGAGAACTCAAAAGTATTTTGCTTGAATGCAGATTTCTATTTCCAGAAGTGACAGCACAAATTTGCTGTTTGGCCTGACCTCATAGATATTACTTGGAAATGAAGGTTAAGAGTAAAACTTGCCAGTCACAGGCAAGCCATATACTCTCACCAGCAGTTGGTATGATGGGCAACCTGCCCTGAGAGAAGGCAGAGACGTCCCAACTGCATCTGTGGGCTCCTGTAGAAGCGGAGCAGAAAGATAAACATCACAACCAGGAGGGAAGTGTCACTGAGTCCTTTCTAACCTCCAGGATCCTGTACATGACCTCAGTTCAGTCTAGCTAGTAGCAAAAATCCAAATTTGCATAGTGGACCAAAATGAACCAAACTTTAAGATGAAATTCTGAGACCTGGACTTGGTAATGTCATCTTAGTTTTCCTCATAGTGGTTCTATACCAAGACTTGCCAAATTCCTTCATGGCCCAAGGGGTAAAATATTTTTTTGAAAAACAGGGAATTAACCTAAGTCATGGAGTGCAGAGGGGGCCCAGCACCCCCTATGGGTGTGTTCAGGAGTTGCACCCCACTTTTTTCTGGGTTGCACTGAAGGCCTCTCTTCTCCCTTTAGTTCTCCTTTGATGGGTGAAGTCAGTTAATGATCAGAGAAACCTGCCTGGGCCCTGCCCTTGGTCATGACATCTTGCTGAGCCAGACCCACTCTCTTCCCTAGAACCTAGAGCTGGGGTGAGGAGCACAGAGGAAGGTCTCCAGCTGTTCAGGAAAGAAAACAGAGCCAGACGCTTGGCTAATGAATGCCGATGCTCCCAGGGCGTGCGGAAATAGCCCTTGTCCTGCTGCTGACCCTGTCTGTGTCTTCTCAAGGGTTGTTTTTCTCCTTCTCCTCCTTCCCAGGCAGGCCCTTGTATGTCTAATTCAGGGCACTCAAGTTTGGCCCAGGGACTCCATGACACCCAGGGGCAGAATGCCTAAAAAAGTGTGGGTCACTCCTGTGCTGGGCTGCTCATTGTCATTTCTGTGTTCAGGGACCTCTGGATATGGCCTGTTCTGAACCAGATAAAGCCAGCCTGTGATGTCTAAGGGACTGGAATAAAGTGGCTTACGACCTGAAGGAGTCTACAGAGTGCTTGACTATTTGTACCTCATTTGGGGAAGGGGTGCTGAGGGTGCTGGTCCATCCCATTTGTAGGATGAAGGGGCACTTTCCACAGTGGATTTGATGATATATGTGTTTATAAATAATATCATGTAGAGTGGCCCCCACATCTGCTGCTTTTATGTAGCTCTTGTGTGGCATTAAAGTAAGTTTATTGTTTTTTATATGATCATCTGGAATGTGGGATTTTCATGCCTAAACTGTTGCCCCAGCTGACCCTGTGCCTTAGTGAGGCTCTAGATTCTGACACTGGCCTCCTCCTGGATGTTGTTTCTGCCCTAGAGAGACACAGGGACCCAAGTTTGTGGGTGGGAGATGGGAGAGGTTGCTGAGCCCAAAGCCCTGAGCAGAAAAATCCTGAGTCTGCATGTGGGCTTCCTTCCCTCCATCCGCCCATGGTCTTTACCTTTTTCCTACCTCCCCTCCTACTCCAAACTAAAGCCCGAACATTAGACACAATGGAAAGAGAAACTGAGGCAGCTCCCTCTTCAGTGAGATCTGTGTAAGCCTAAGGAAATGAATAGTCCCTTCTCCCCCTCTCAGCCTGAGAAGATTCAATGAAATAGATGCCATGGTGCAGAGCTGCCCCCTCAAAGCCAATGCAGATCAAGTGTTTGGCCTTTGTTGCTGTCACTGGCCCTGCCTTCAACACAGGAGGCCATCAATGCGGAAAAGGGCCACCGACTGGGCCGCTTGAATGTCAACTCTCGTGGGCGTTTCATGGACCAAACAGACATGGTGTGGGGGCTGAGTTGGCCTGGAGGGGTCATAGCTGGCCCACAGAGACCACCATGGAATTGAGCATGAATGACCAAATCAGATGCTGGGAACGTGGCTCAGAGCCTCCAACCTGAACAGGAACCCCCACACCTGCAACCTGGTCGTTTCTAGCAAACTTCCCAACCTGAGGCTCCTATTTTCAGATCATTGTCTTAATGTCCCAACCCACTGAGTTCCCTTGTACCCCAGGTGAGGCATGAAGTTGTACCTACATGGAGAGGAGGAATCCAAGTGTCCTCTCAGTCCAGGCAGAGGGGAAGGATCAGAACCACCTTTGGAAGAAATGGAGATACTTCTTACTGCTCGTCTTTGTCGGGAGTACTCTCAGCACATCCCTGAAATTTTCTGGGGTTTTGACATGGTTGAAGGAACAAGAGAGAAACCATTGAGTCTTGTATTTTCCAAGTTAGTAGACTACCAATCAAATCTGCCCAAAACAGAAAAACTTGCATATTGGAAAAGATGTTCAGGCTGAAGCAGCTCAGAGGGGCCAGGCCCTCCGGGAGGCCATTTCCAGACTTGACTTCTTTTCTCGGCACTATTCCAGGAAATGGGTGGCATTTTAATAGTTCTCCAAGAGAAATGGGTGGCAGCTTGCCACCTCTTGTTAAATACTCACCTCTGCCACCAGTACGCCATCTTCATGAAGACAGACAGATGGGCAGACTTTCCAATACCAGTATCTAATCACTTTCCAATACCAGTATCTAATCACTTTGTTGGGCTTACATTAAGTATTCGATGGTGACCCAACACACAACCAAGTGCCATAATATTGGATACATTTGGGGGTAGAGGGAGGAAGTTTGTTAGCAAAGAAATAACAGGCCAGGCTCACTGTTCAGCAGTGTTCAGCTGGTAACTGCTGTGGGTAGTTTACACCTGTGTCCCATGAAAGAGCAGGAATCTAATTATTTCCCGAGTGGAGCCTGAGGGCTGTTAGCTACCCAGGGAACTAGCAGGTGGCATCTGTCTTTTGTACTTTTTCACTACCCCTTCCTCTCTCCTACTGCTTCTGGGTGAGCAGAGGTCCCCACTGTAGAATCCCTGAGTCCCCAAAATTAATCCATGTACCCATTTAGAGGAGCTCAGAGAAGTGTAGAAATGAGGGACCCTTGGGGATAAGAGTTGATAGTCCAGAAAACTCACTCGGGGAATGCTGAGTGGAGCCTGAGTGACTCTCTGTTGGAGACTTTTTAATAGGGGTTGACCCGCCTAGATGTTCCTTTTTACAGTGGTTCTCAACCTGTGGGTCATGACAGGTTCCATAGGAACTGTATTAAAGGGCTGCTGCATTAGGAAGGTTGAGAACCACTGCTTTAGTTAGGAGAACCTGCTGCTGGCAGTGGAGCTGACCAGCCAGCGGCTGTCACACCTGGGAGCCACCCTGAGGCCACGCTGTGTCCCTGCGCTGCTCCTTGTTAGTGATTACATGTGGCAGGGCCACTAGAACTGTGCCCTTCTTGCACGAGGTGGGACGTTTGCAGCAGGTGACCTGTGCCTGGGGACTCCCCACTGGCCTGGCTGAGACTTGCTCAGCACCAAGTTGCAGTCTGGCCCTTCCTGCCCGATGGCAGCCCCCCTCCTCCCACAGTGTCAGTGCACAGGCTCCCCCAGTCTGCTGCTTCTTTCCCGGCATCCTTCAGTTTCCCTCTCAGTAAATCTCCTGAACTTTGCGACACCGTGACCACCTCCTTTCCCATGCCCCTGGATCCCCCGGGTCTCTCCATTAGGCTCCTCAGTAAGCATGGCCCTAGCCTCCACCCCCCCCCACCCATGACCCAGGCATGAGGCTGCTGGAGAGGCCACAGGGGTTGAAGTCAGTTGGGAGGGGGGTCCTTCTTGAGGGCAAATTTTTAGCCAAGATTTAAAAGTTGTGGACATGGCTAGACTGAATGGGAGATGTGGGAGAGCACCGAGACGCTGCTCATTTGGAAACAGAGCTGCCCTTGGGAGGTGACAGAGGGTGGAGGTTAAAGGAAGGTGGGTGGCTTTCAGGGGCTAGGGGTGGCCACCGAGAAAACTTCAACACACACTGGGAGGGCACTTCAAGGGGCTGGCATCTGAGTAACAGACACCAGGGAGCCTGTGGGTTCCAGGGTAAGAGATTGTCCTGATAAAATCAGGGTTGGAACCACATGGTTTTCATGGTTGGCATGCATGAACTGGGGGAGCAGAAAGTGTCTGTGGAAGTGAAGGGTGCGTGAGGGAGCCTGGGGTGAGGAGGGCGGCAGGGGGGAGGATGGCATGGTCATGCTGAGGCCTCCTGACTGTCCGTTGCCTCTTCTCATTGGACCCCGGGGTGGAGCCCAACTAAGGAACCTGAAGAGGAAATGCCAGGACTGTGGAAACCCAGGACTTGGGAGGCCAGAGGAACCACCCAGAAACTTCTTTCCAACCAGGCAAAGAGCCCCAACACTCCCCTCACAGAAAGCACCAGGCACTGTTGTTTTACTCTTCTGTTACGAATATTTATTTTTCTTCTTAAAAATGTACAAAAAATAAAATAACTGTATTTATAGTTATAGATTCCCCCTCTCCCATTTACAAAACTATTAAGTTACATTTTACCTTTTCTTTATCTTTTAACATGAGAGCAAATTGTACATACATCAATCTCCCTTGCTTGTCTTTAAGAAAGGGCTGTTCATAGAATTTGGCACAAATCCTCTATTTCTGTTGCATTTCCATGATTTTAAATAAGAAGGAAAATAAACGTTTGATTCATTTCACGCTTCCTAAGTTTCTGGGCTGGGACGTGCCTTAGTCTTTTAGGAACCAATTCCAAGAAGACATCTGCCTGCAATTGTCTGTTGGTCTCAATTTCCAAACACCTGTAAAATCTGAACAATTTGGAGATGTGTAAGGAAAACACATGCTTCGCATATCCCCCATATCCCAGGGTTTTTTTTTTTAAGCTTATTTATTTGAGTGTGATTAATGTAAGGGACAAAAAGGAAGAGGAGGCAAGTCCTCCTATCTTTCTGGAGTGTTCTTGCTCGGGAAATTTTTCTCATCTAAGCTCTGCTAGTATACAATGCAGGACACCTCCAAGCTAAGCCAAGGGAGCCCCAGGAATGCAGAGGGGGACAGATCAGATGGGATGTGGCACTCTGCACCACTCTCTGGTGGCAATGGCCTCATATCCTTTGTTATAGCAATGGTCACCACAGTGAGTGCTCAGGGACTTAGGACAAATGCAAAAACATCTTTGCTTCATCTTTTGCCTTGGGACAGTTTTCCAAAGAGGCTGGAGACAGAAGGGTAGCTAGCAGTGTCAGGCTGCCCAAAGTTTTATCTTTTCCCTACGCTGGAGTCCCGGGCCCCAACCCAATAGTATTTGCTGCTACATCTTCCAATTATGTTTGAAATTATTCCTAACCCATGGAGCGCGGGAAGTGCATATTACATACGTATTTCCAACACTTAAACACAGCCCCCTCAGTCCCCAGGATGGTCCAGGCCAGTGGCCATCAGAGCAGAGGAGAAGGGGACACACTGGAGTGGAGCTGAATGCAGGATGCTAACCTCTGTCACCACAGGAAGGGGTACCACAGAGGACACTGGGAAAGGCACGGCCTTACCACCACGCAGGGATCTTCTTGGGCACAGCACCTGCTCTCCATTCCATCCAGTTCCTCTGTGGCCTCAAGGAGAAATAGCGGAGCTGGAAGCAGCCCCTCCATCCTGCTCTGGGCCTCAAGGCCAGATGAGGGGAGGGCAGAGAGCCCTGATACGGGGGCCCCCAGGTAAGACGTCAAAGTGCTTTACAAACAAATCTGGACCTTTCCACAGAACCTGCCCTAGATCTGAGCCTTGGATGCTGGGATGTGTCTGGCTACCATAACGTTGGAGCTTCTGCCCATAAATGTGAACACAGTCCCCTAAACCACCTACCTGTCCCCTCAAAGAGAACAGTGGCCCACACAGTGCATCATTTCTGATTGCTTAGGGAAGCGTCTTTCTCCTCTTCATCTCCTAGGGCACAGAGTGGGAGGACACAGCCTTCTCTCTCCCAATGTGCATCCGGGGGGAGGCTGGTTTCAGAGGGGCCAGGGCTCACGAGAGTTCTCACTCACTCACTTCCTGAAAGCCCAGCACCCAGGAGCCAGGCAGATGATCCTCCCTTTCCAGGAGGAAGCCCTGGCTTGGTGGTTCAGAGCTGAGCTGCTGGCAAGGCTCTCAGAACTGCATTTGGACTTTACAAAGGCCACTTGAGATGAAGGACGTGCTTGTAAACTGTGAGACACTACACAGCATCCAGGATTCTAAGGACAGCAGAGGAGTTCTGCAGCAGGCCCCAGTGCCAGGCATCTGATGACAAAACCCCCATACAGCCTCTCTAGAAAGCTCAGGCAGGGCTGGTACCCATGCAGAGGAGCTGGACGTAGACGATAGGACCTTTCCCATGAAAAAGCTCAAAAGAAGAGCCAAGCAAAGCGTCCCATCGTGAGATAAATGTGGTGGCCGCAGGGGTGTGAAAGGAGGCTTTCTCTGGGGATAGAGGAGGAGTTCCCAGGCACACCCGCTGGAGAGTCTGGCTTGGTACCCACTGCAGCCACGTGACAGCCCAAAGGCCCCTTCCCTCACACAGCATGTCTCCTGAACAGGTGCCAAGGCAGAAACCTCTTGTAGAAAACAGTCTCCAGGTATGTGCCACCCCTTGGCCAGGGGCAGTAACACCTGCCCATATACCACAGGTAAAATATATTATTGCAATATTATAAACACTATGTACATGCGCGCCAGGCATACATTCTGTGTTAGTTACTAATTACATGGTAGCTCAGTGTCTTCCTGTACAGGGCCTGGTGGCCACTGGCTGGGAACCCTGGAAGTCTTTAGCAAGACAAGCTTCCCCAGAGCAGCCTAAAGTTTTGACCAGGAAGGGGTATCCACCTCTCACCCCACCATGACTACTGCACCCAGAGAAGTAGCTCATTTTGTCCAGCCATTCCGGAGACATGGAGAGGTGAGGAAAAGGGACAAGGATGTTTCAGGCTGTCTGGAAGGAGTGCTTCTCCTGAAGGGGGAGCTCTGGACGGTCTCACCCGGAGCCAGCAGTGACTTGCAGTAGGCCTCAACCCTTGGTGGGCAATAAATAAGAACCCTCCAGACCCAAGGCATCTTCCCATGGGGCTCAGGCGTCAGGTCCCTGGTAGGAGCTGGTGGACGGGCCAAGCGCACTGGCAGAGTGGGGCCTGCGCAGTCTTGTAACAGCAGTTGTGAGATGGGTGAAGATGGTCTCCGGGATCTGCAGCCTCCATCTTTCCCAGGGAGCTGTGAGCTCCTGCCAGGGGCGTGCCAAGCCCAGGGCTCAGATCTCCATGAGCGTGATCTTGAAGCCTTCCACCGTGCTCTCCATGTTGAGGATGAAGGTGTCCTCGTTTGAGTAGTGCTCGATGATGTTGTCATCCATGTTCACCAGGATGCTGTCACAGGCGGGGGTGGGGGGAGGGGCGGACAAAAACAGAGATAGCGTGAGCAGAGTGCTGGGCAAGGGAGGCTCCAGCCTGGGGCTTCTCTTAGCCATCCTTCTGCAGTGGGGGTGGAGGAGGGGACTGGCATGGAGGGGAGAGGACACAGCAGGGAAAGAACCTTATTCTATTGTCTTTCTCCAAGAAGCAGTTTGAAGAAAACAAAGCCTCGATTTCTCAGAACTAATGTTCAACCCAATCCTTTTGCTTTATAGATTAGTAAACTAAGGCTCAGAGAAGTTAGGAAGCGCAAGACCAGAGAATTAGCTATTGACAGAGACAGGACCTAATTAGGCCCCCTAACTATTTTCATTAAGTCACATCACCTCCTAAAAATCCATTATAAAAAATGCATTGTGTCTGCTCTCGGGAGGAAGAAGAAACTAAACAAGAATCGCAGCTACCCTTACTGAGCGCAAAGAACGTGCCAGTGTTTCAGAGACTTGCATGTAGTCCTGGCAAGCGTGAAGGCAGGGATCTTCATCACCATTTTGCAAATGAGAAAACTGAGCTCAGCAAGGTTAAATCATATCCCCAAGTTCATTTGGCTTGTGCATGGCTGAGCTTGATTTGAAACTGTCTTCGCCTCACTCTGAAGCTCATGCTTTGCCACCTGTGACCTACTGGGCTGTTTCTAGTGAGTGGAGTTTCAAGAAAACCTACAGGTCCCAGAGTTTGCCTGCTGAAATGTTATCTTCAGCAAGTGCATGGGCACCAAGGAGTTGTGCTTCGCAGTGACCTTGAGACTCACTCAAATTTCACTGTCAAAGGAATACACCCAGCCTGTCACACTGACCTTTAAAAGAAGTGCAATATACACTTTAGTGAGCATTCCAAAAGGGTTCTTCCGGTGGAAAGGGTGTCCTCCTTGACCCACAGCCATCCAAGAGGCCCCACCCCTCAGAAAGCCTGAGAATCTTAGGCAACAAGTATCATTTATGAAAATGGTCCATGGCTGGGCATGGTGGCTCACACCTGTAATCCTAGCACTTGGGAGGCCGAGGTAGGTGGATTGCCTGAGCTCACAGGTTCGAGACCAGCCTGAGGCAGAGTGAGACCTTATCTCTAAAAATAGCTGTGCCTTGTGGTGGGCACCTGTAGTCCCAGCTACTTGGGAGGCTGAGACAAGAAAACCGCTTGAACCCAAGAGTTTGAGGTTGCTCTGAGCTGTGATGCCATGGCACTCTACCAAGGTGACCAAGTGAGACTCTGCCCCCCCCAAAAAAGAAAAGAAAGAAAAAATGGTCCAGAGAGAAGAGTTTAAAGACCCATTTTCTACCTTTTGTAGAAAAATAGCTTCAAAGGCTGAGTCATGAAAATTCTGTCCTGGCACTTAAACCAGCTCCTGTGGTCACTACTCCTAGACTCCCATAGGCAGGAAGCCCACATAGGGTGTAGATAGTGGAAAGTGGAAGCTTAGCTCTTGAGCTTTGTGAACACAGACCTGGGTTCAAATCTATCCCTACTTACTGAACATAACACCTTGGGCAAGACATGTAAGCTATCTCTGGTTTAGTTTCCTCATCAGCAAATTAGCAAAAATAATAGATTCTACCACATAAAGCAGTAAGGAGTAAATAGAGGAAAGCATTAAAGCACTTAATAGGGAACTGAGAACCTACGGAACACTCAATAAAGAAGAGCTATGGCAATAGTGAGAACAAGCAGGTCTGACGATCATTTGAGAACGTTTTGTTAATTACCCTGGAAGAATTCCCTGTGTCCTGAACCATTTTTTGTTCCTATTGTGCTTCCCTGAAGCCAACGGCTATGGCTGCTGTAAATTCCATTCTCTGCAGAGAGGTGACTTTGCCATTACCCCCAGTGTCCTCACCACCTCCAGACCCCTCTCGTCCATCTGCTCATCCTGTCAAGGGAATCTCAGGGGACATGATGACAAAGCACTGTCATCCTCCCTCCCTCTTCATAAGATCTTCAAAATGCATTGCTTTTGCAAACTCCTTTGCAATCCTTTTGGAAGGATGACACACAATTTTTATGAAGGAAACATAACAGAATGAACAAAAGAAAGGTATCTTTGTGTGTGTGGTTTTCTTCAAGGTATTGAATAGGCTTGAAATAGAGTCAAGTAAAGCTCAGTTTCTTTCTTACCCTTTTTTGCTTTTCTTGTAAAGCTTTGTTATCTTCTCCACGGGTAGCCCATATTTCTCAGATATCTGTAACATCAACAAGAAGGCAGATGAGCACAGAAGGAAGCCTGCATAGAGGCAAGGGGAAAAGTTCCAATTTTACTCTCCTGGGCATTTCCCTGGGCACAGGGTGCTCTTCACTCCTGAGTCAAACTCTCAAAGCACTCATTTATAAGGCTCACCCTTTGGATAGACCTTAAATCATTCAACAAAAGATTCAGAGGCATGGGAATTCAATCTATAATAAAAGTGGCATTTCAGATTAATCAGAAAAAGATGGACTCTCATCATGACATTGGATTAACTAGTAGCCATATAGAAAAAAACTAACAAGTTAGGTTGAATCCCTTCTCCACTTGTATGTCAAAATAAATTTCAGGTGGATCAAAGATTTCCATGCAAAAGATTGGCATCTTAAAAGTAAAAGGAGAAACCATGAGTTAATTATTTTTATAGCTATCAACTTAAAGTAAGGAAGATCTTTCTAAGCAAAACATGAAACCTGGAAAACAAAAAGAGATTAAAAGGTTAATTAATACAAGATTAAAAATAACAGTATTGCAAAAACCATCTTAAAAAGCTTGAGGACAAATAATGCAGAGTTAAACATTTTTGCAATGCAAATGAAAGACCTGGAACTAACTTCATTAAGTCAGAGAGAAGTCTCTGAAACTCAAGAAAAAGACTAACAAAGTCAATGGGGAAAAAAAGACAATGCGAAGAAGCAATTCATCAAAGAAAAATACAATCAGTACATAGCCCTACTATGAAACTAATTTGGGACTCTCACATGAAAGCTATAACCCAGCTACAACTTAACAATAGGGGGAAGTGGGAAAGGGGGGGGTGGGTAGAGGGAGGGAGATCGGTGGGATCACACCTGTGGTGCATATTACGGGGGTATTTGCGAAACTTGGTAAATGTAGGATGTAAATGTTTTGGCACAGTAACTGAGATAATGCCGGAAAGGCTATGTTAACCACTGTGATAAAAATGTGTCAAATGGTTTATGAAGCGAGTGTATGATGCCCCATGATCATATCAATGTATACAGTTATGATTTAATAAAAAAAATAAAAAAGAAAAAAAAAGAAAAATATAATCAGACTATAAGTCTATAAAAAATGTGGATTGCCTGAGCTCACAGCTCACAGCTCAATCCACTTCACTCCTAATTAAAAAATTTCAAGTTAAAGCAATAATAGGAGACTAATTTTGTTTTTTCAGACTAATAAAAACTAAAATATTGATCATACAATGTCAGCGAGCATATGAAAAACAGCGACTCTCATATTCTACACACAGGAGAGTAACAAGGTTAACCCTTTTGGAAAGAAATTTGGCAGAAGTTATTGAAATTGAAGCCACATATTTCCTTTGACTCACATATTCCACATCCAGTAATCTAAATGCCTTGGATGTATGCAAATACTTTCAAAACGTCACTGTTTATGGTAGAAAAAACTGGATATAACAAATATCCATTAAACACATTTTGATATTTTCACAGTTTAAAAACTACACAGTCATTAAAAGGAATGTGCTAAGCTTGTATGAATTTATATTTCTTTAAAAAATCCTTATTATATTAAGGGGAAGAAAAAGCAAGTTGCAAAATGGTATATATAGTGTGATCCCATTTGTATTCTTAGAAATATATGTGTGTAAGTACATAGAAAATATTTGAAAGTTCTGCCAATCTATAATGGCTATCATTGAGGAATAGACAGTAATAAGACATTCTTTTACTATTTACTTTGCACAATTCTGTCCTGTTTATTTTACTTTTATAATGATTGTGTTTTATATTTGTAAATATAAAATAGTAATAGTTTAGAGATGGATTCTGGCAAGACCTGACCCAAATGTTTTTCATGTCCTCTCCATTCCCAAATTATATCTACCTGCCCCTTCAGAGCCAAGCAGCTGGTGGGCTCACAGATTGGTGCAGGGGAGATTCCAGTCTTAGATTCTTGAAAAGTCTAGTAGAAGCTAGAAAAAGAGGCTGAAGACCTCTACAGCAAAGTTGAAAGAGCTTTGGATCCTGGGAAGAGCTCATTCAAAGAGAATCCTACATTCCCACCATTCCATTGTCCTCCAACTCCCATAAACACATAAGGAGCAGGACAGGTGGGCTGAGGGTCAGGAGAGCAAAAGATATCTGGGGGTGGGCAACCTGCCTGCTGACTCATCACTGATGAGATTTCCCTCAAAGCCACATCTGAGCTAGAATGAACCAATTATTAAAAATTACACATCCAAGGGGGGGCTGTAGATAGTGAAGAAAATTCACGGAACTTGTGTTGGAGGCCTCCATTAGAACAGAACATAAAAGAGCACTTAGGAAGGACACTCACGAAGCACTCACATGCAAAATTCTTATACACAAATATCATCATTGAATGGAAAAATCTGAAATTTCAGCAAATGAATGGAAGGAAAGGTGGTCAATTCAGCAAACCAGATACTGTTAGGAAAAATGAAATTGAAAAATGACTCAAAGGGCAAAACAATAATACATAGCATAGATAGGAATTATGAAGGAAAAAAATAGACCTTGAAGAATACAGTCAGGCCGTGTTAGAAGTGAAAATCATCCCAGACAGAGAAAATGGAACAGCTGGAGAAGATGAAATAAGGGAACAAATAATAGATGAAAAATTTAGGCTTTTGAGTGGGAGGAGTGTCCTGAATCTCTGGACAGATCAATGAGAAAACAGACACCTGGACACTCTGAAAACGCTAGATTTCCAACTATAAAGAAAGCCTTCTGGAGTCTCCCAGACAAAACGGACAAGTTACTTCCCAAAAGGGTAAAGGAGGCTTCAGTTTTCTCATCTGCAACACTAGAAACCAAACGACAGTGGAAGAATCCCTATCCATAGACTGCAGAAAAAAAAAAAATTCACCCCATGAATCCTATATACCAACAAGCTATCCCTCACCTCTCAGGATGAAAGAGCAGTCTCTAAGAAAGGCAAGGGTTCAGGGAGTATTTCATCACAGTATCTTATTTGAAAAAAATATAGTTGGTCCTCAATATCTGCAGGTTCCAAGTCTACAAATTCAACCAACTGCAGATCAAAGGTCTTTGAAAAAATTCAAGTTTACAAACATATGACAATAAAAACCAGAAATTAAAAATCAATACAGCGTAAGGACTATTTATATAGCATTTCTTTTGTATTAGGTATTATAAGGAACCTAGAGATGATTTAAAGTATAGAAGAGTCTGTGTATATGTTGTAGGCAAATAGTACATCATTTTATATCAGGGACAAGAGCGTTGGTGGATTTTGGTATAGGGGGGTTGTCCTGAAACCAATTACTCTGCAGATACTGAGGGATGACTCTGCTCACAAAAGAGCCAGTCTCAAACAGCAAATGCATCAGAACAGAGACGAGGCAAGCATAAGAAAACAAGCAACTCGTGTTGTGCCGTGAACTTGAGTATACACGTGGTTGCATGGACTGGAATGTGAAATACACTA
Source organism: Nycticebus coucang (assembly GCF_027406575.1). Taxonomy (NCBI): domain Eukaryota; kingdom Metazoa; phylum Chordata; class Mammalia; order Primates; family Lorisidae; genus Nycticebus; species Nycticebus coucang. The sequence goes on along the minus strand of NC_069792.1, from coordinate 64,360,046 downwards.
GTGCTAAACAAGAATTCCTGGTATAAAAAGGATGTATTGCAAAGAAAGAGCTAATCATTTCCTTAAAAAAAGACACTAAATTATTTTGATAAAAGCTAGTAGTTGGGAGTTTGTGGTAAAAGGCTAGGCATTTTGCTGGGTTCATCCTAGGAGGAGGGGAAGGGAGAAAAGAAAGCTAAAAGTCTCCTCCTACAGGAGTCAGGGGAGATAGAAGATCTTCATGGGGGAATTTTGGCATTTTGTAATCAAATAACGGAGAAATAAGAAGAGATTGAAACAAGGTAGGAAAAGGAAAGAGTAGCTTTCAAAATAAAATGGTAAAAAACAGCAACTTAATCTGACTGGAAAACTGAAAATAAAAGTCAATGTAAGTAAAAAGAAACCATAAAATGAAATAAACAGTCAACAAAAGATGGAAGAAGTAAAATCAAGTATGTCAGTCATCACGCCAAATGAGAATGAACTTCATTCCTTCAGGCTAAGGCAGAGTATCTGAGTGGGTGAAAAAGGAAAGAAAAAGAAAAAAAGAGGAAGAGAAAGGAAGAAAAACAGCTGCGTGCTGTTTCACAGAAAAGCACTTCACACAACCTAGCTAATAGAGAATGATCAGTGGTAACCACACTAGTCAAATGTGAACAGCAGGATAGGAGGAATGATGAGAGGACTATTGGACAGGGTATACTTAGGGTAACAACAGACGTGTGCAACCAGAAAAGACACAATTCATGGGAAAGCTGTAATAATCAGAACACATGAAAATCCAGTCTACGGTGTGTGCAACAGTTGTTCCCTAACTTCAAAAGGCATAAAATGCAATTAATTTTTATTAAACCACATGGTATAAAATGTTTAATTGTTTGTATTTAAAAATAAATATACCTTTGCTTCTAACAATGCGTTCTGTAAATTTAGCATTATGCCAGTGACAGGCTTGAATTAAAACATAAGTTCCCAAATGGTGTATTTAGCCAGAATAATCTGGAGGAAAAGATGTTTCTGGAGTGGTGTTCTATCTTGTTTTGTCTAAAAAATAACCTGCCTAAAAATTATTTGCTTGCATACTAAATGTAATAAAGCTTTTCAGATTGGATACTTAACTCATAAAATGAGTGGGTGCTAGGTGTAACCTTGCATGGCCTTCTGTATGGCTCACTGTAACTTGTATTTAACTGTTAGAGTAAGGAAAAATAACAGTCAGTCAAGGACTATTTGCGTTGAAAGAAAAAAATCCTGGAATTTCCCAAAAGATGCCGCTTTCTTACAAAGCTGATGGGATTAAAATACAGTGGTGACTGAATATGCCTTAGGGAGTAAAGTGGGTTGGTGTGATAAATATTTTTTTGTTTGTTTGTTTGTTTGTTATTTTTATTGTTGGGGATTCATTGAGGGTACAATAAGCCAGGTTACACTGATTGCGATTGTTAGGTAAAGTCCCTCTTGCAATCATGTCTTGCCCCCATAAAGTGTGACACACACCAAGGCCCCACCCCCCTCCCTCCTTCCCTCTTTCTGCTCCCCCTCATAACCATAATTGTCATTAATTGTCCTCATATCAAAATTGAATACATAGGATTCATGCTTCTCCATTCTTGTGATGCTTTACTAAGAATAATGTCTTCCACTTCCATCCAGGTTAATACAAAGGATGTAAAGTCTCCATTTTTTTTAATGGCTGAATAGTATTCCATGGTATACATATACCACAGCTTGTTAATCCATTCCTGGGTTGGTGGGCATTTAGGCTGTTTCCACATTTTGGCGATTGTAAATTGAGCTGCAAGAAACAGTCTAGTACAAGTGTCCTTATGATAAAAGGATTTTTTTCCTTCTGGGTAGATGCCCAGTAATGGGATTGCAGGATCAAATGGGAGGTCTAGCTTGAGTGCACTATTTAAAGTGAAAAGGCATTGAAATATTTGTTTTAAAATAATGCTTTGATGACAAGGATGTAACTTATGAGAAGACTGCTTAACTTTGGATTTAATCATTACTTTTGAATATTTGCTATCCATTTGATGAGGTTAGGCTATTATAACACAAGTAGGTGAAAGATAGAAATTAAAAAAAAAAATTATACATCCAACAACATAGCACTTAAGCAAAAACTATTGCAGATAGAGGAAAATCTTGAAAAATGCAATTATAGTGAGAGGTTTCAACATACCTCTTTCAGAACTGAACAAACCTAGTCGACAGATAAGAAGTTGAATAACACAATCAATATACTTTATATAATATACCACACACACACACACACACACACACACAGAGACACACACACAAACTTTACATCTCCTCAGGACTTTCTTACATATTGAGTAGCAAAGATATATACCACATTGGATCATAATTCAATAAAATTAGAAATAAAAATTTTTAAAGTTACCAGAAATGTTTAACCCATTGGAAAGACTCCTATATTACCCTGGCTGTACAATGAGGCTATATCACCCTCTCTTCCTTAGAAAGTCAAATTCTTTAGCAACTGCTTGAGCAGATGTTATGTTGTATCTGTCTAAGTAGATACAACAATAGTAAGTTTCCTTGAAATCTTAATGCTGTTTCCAAATCTAGTGAGACGCTCAATAATGTAGGGCTGACATTGCTTTCATCACTCCTCCTCCAGAGCTCCCTCTGGAAGAATTTATGCTTCCCTTCTCCTCCCTCCCATGCCTGGCATCCATACTATTTGTCATGTCTCTTGGTGTCCTTTAAATCAGAAGGAACTTGCTGAGGTGAGCTGGCTCTACTGTGAGAGGGCTCAGAGTGAAGCTTTGCTGAAGGGATAAAGGAAAAAGGACCAAGGTGTAGCCAATTTTCAGGAGAGTGCTCACTACCTTTCCACTTCCCTGGGGTTCTAGAACCACTTTGTTATCAGAACCAGGTCAAAAACATGCTTGAAGAGCCATCTGCTTGCACATCAATTATAGAGCTGTCATTTCCTCGTTGTGGTTGGTCTAAGCCAGGGCATCTTAACTTGGGGCTTATAGGTGCTCAAAAAGTACACACATGAGCTTGGATGGGGAAAACACTCATCCTTATTTTCAGTAACCTCAGACTGGAATTAAGCATTTCCTTCAATTATGAAGGTACAGTAGCTGTGTCTTTGTTATCAATGGAAATCACAGGTATTTTTGTCATACTTGAATTCTGCAGATATTTCAAAACATTGATTGGACTCATTTGCCATGCTTTGAAATTACAGCAGTTATCACTCTTACCCACAGATCATGATGTTTAGGGCATGAACAAGGAGCACATGTGTTTCTATATCACATTTCTGCATGTTTTTGATGAGTTTGATGGCCATATCAATATAACTGGCTTCCTCTGGAATCCTACGTATTTTATTTTATACATTTAAAAACATCCTTCTGAAAAGGGTTCATAGATGTCACTAGACTGCCAAAGGTATTCGCGGCAATTTAGGATTCCTTTCCAGGAATCTAACAGAACTATCTGCTCTGGAAATCAATTACTTGTCATTACTTTAATTTGGAATATATGCTGTTCTTAAGATTCACATAAACAGCAGGAGACTCTTCGCCTGCAAATCCTTTCTAGGCGGCCATACTTGACCTGTCTAGAGAACCAGTGATTCATGAATCACTTCCATGAACGAATGACTCAGTCAGAAAGAAAGTGTGTGCTACTGAGGCATCAGCAACTTTTTTTCTTGTGCACATGGGCTAGCTTCACGGAGAGAGGTCATCCCTAATCCTGTCCCTTCCCTTTTGGCTTGGAGGAATCTCAGTCTGCCCCTCTACTCCACAGCACTTCAGTCTACTCCAGGAAATCTGCGCAGTGGGAACACTGCCACCGTTCCCAAATCCTTCCCTGATGTGATGCTTCCCAACTCAAACCTCGGTTCCCATCTGAAAGAAGGGTGGCAACATGGTACTGTTTATGTCACAGTGACAAATCAACATTTCACCAGTAATTGCCAATAACTATTTTTTAAAAAATGAAAACTTTTAATTTTTTTGCTCTTTAACTTCCAGCACAGATTTTCTTCTCCATCTAGGTAATGCCTGGCTGCGGGCAGGGAATTGGGAATTTGACAGGAGAAATAAAGGGCAGGTTCTCCCCTGGAAAGCAACCCATGTCTTCCTGTTGTGGAAACAGGTGTGTCACCACCATCATCGCCATCATCTGCTCTGCTAATATCTGCAAGTGTTTGTGTCAACTCATCTAAGGAAGCCGAGGCATAGCCAACCTTTTAATAACTAGCTCAAGAAGGGAGTAACGCAATGCGAATATTGACATGAAGCAGGAGTTTCTATTTTAAAAACAATTGCAAGATACACACACACACACTTTACACGAGGCGTATTTTCACATTTGGAGTTGTGAAGTCTGCTGGCCCTGGAAGATAGTGAGTTCCTTCCTCAACAGAGACAAACATTTGGCCTTTCCCAAACATTGGTAAGGAGGTAGTCTAGAGCTGGGCTAATTCCTAAAATCCTCAGGGATGGGTTATGAAACAGTCTGTACTTCTTGGCTCAAAACTACCTTTGCAGAAACTTGGGCCTAGAAGAGTTGCAACAGGGGAGCCAATTCCCATTCTAAGTGAACAGTTGTATAGGAGCTTAGGACAGAATCGAACCCTAATGCTAGTTCCTAGCTCAGGCACACACCAGCTAGTGGCACTTAAATGTTAGTGTGTGTCAAATCAACTAGGGGGCTTGTCACCAATGCTGATGCCTGGACCCATCCCCAGACTCTGATTCTGATGCTTAAGGGTGGGGCTCTGGGATGGCACCATTGTAAACATAATCCAGGGGATCTGATGGACCCACTTAGGAACGCAATCCCTTAGCTCCACAGTAATGAGACGGGGGCTGTTTGTGTTTATGGGAAGCCATTTTCAACGTGTGACAGGGTTCGATGTGATGGCATGAGGTCAAACACAATATCTCTTGATGAAATAACTTTCCTTAAAAGTTAAGGTTTTTCCTTTCCTACTCACTGAGCATTTTTTCTGCATGTAACTTTTAGTTGTTAAAAAATATAAGCCTCACACTTGGTTTTTGAACTTAGGAGTTGTCGCCTTGCCTTCTTGTTTTGAGACTTTGTTTACTTCAGAGCCTTGGCTGTGGAGCAAAAAGATCATTTCTCAGGGGCAACTTTCTGCCTCCTGGCTCAGACAGAGGGCCTCCCATATGGCTGCTGGAATCTCGGGACTGGATACCTGCAGCATTTCCACAGCACCACACCTCGTCTGATATTACATAATGAAATCGCAAGCCAAAATCTTAGGAACAGGAGGAAGAAGTCTTCATACGGTGTCTTTTCTAGGTCTGATTCCTTCACAAAGCAATGTTTTTGTAGCAGGGTCTAACCTTAGCCCGGGACTTGGCAGACACCAGAGCCCAGGCAAGGTTTTATGTCTGCATTGTCTCATTCAATCCTTGCAACACCAGGAATTAAGTATTATTATTATTTCCATTTTAAGAATGTAGAAGAGGTTAAACTTGTCCACCTCATAAGAGGCACAGTTGGAATTTGAACACAGGTTTTCTGAGGCCAAAGCCCTATGATGACCCCTATACTATCCTGTTTATATCGTATACATGAGTAGGTTGGTCTTACTTCATTAATACACAAATGTATTACCAATACCCATGTGTATTTACCAATATAGAGGTACATTTAGATTATATACAAACATGTATATGTTACCAATATATAAGTATGTATTGCTGAGTGTCATTGTGGTCAGTGTCATACACTAGAGAGGTCTCATTCTTCAGAGAAACCACCTCTACAAGGAACCCTTTCTTACCCTACCTAGGTACCGCATAAACTTAGGGTACAGCTGCAGGGAGCAGAATCCAGGGTTCATCTTGTTTCACAGTGCGCTCCCGTCCTCACTGCAACAGAGCCTGGTGTCCTGCATGGCTGTTCTCACATTGCAGAGGCTGCTGAGTCATTCCTCTGCAGCTTCCCACTAGACTGCATTGCCTGAGGGTCCTCAAAGAACTTGGGCTCCTGCCCTACCTTCCCATTTGCAAACCTTAGGAAGCAAGGAGATAGCTTGTGTTGGTGCTTGAATACAACCTTTCCTTTCCAGACTTAAAGGAGAGATAAAGTCCAAACAGCCCTAAGAAATTTGACCAGAGCCACACAAGGGAACTTGGCCTCTCCCTGGCTTACGGGTCAAAGGATACTACGCATTTCTCTCACCCCACCCTGAGCCCCAGTGAACTGAAACAAGGGGGTGTAATGAGCTCCCCCTTGAAGGGTTCAACAGCCATGCGCTGCTGTGGGGGGAGCCTCGGCAGAGTTGCTGAGCTGCTGTTTGGGTGGGAGTGAGCGTACCACGCAGCTCCACTGTGGCCCAGAGGGACCACATCTGCAGAACACCTGTAGATCTGGCCAGGTGTCATGGAAGGGAAAGAAATGACACCAAGGAAAAAGGATCATAATGCAATTAATTTGGAACTGGTCTAGATCAGAGGTTTTCACACCTAGCTCATCTCACAATATACCAAGGAGCTTGTTAAGAATTCAGATTGCAGGTCCCCACTCCACTCTCCCACTCCAGCTCCTGTTGAGCAGAATCAGAATCTCTGAGGTCGAGGTTAGAGAATATGCATGTAAACAACTGCTTCTGTAATTCTCATATTCTCTCTCCCAGGGAAGTCAGTAATAGAATCTTAAAGGCCAGGTCAGGTATGAAATTGTCCAAAGTTGATCAGAATATTTTACAGAATTTTCTAGTTTATTAGTCTATCCTTTGGCAATTTTAGGGTCATTTTAAAAATCTAGGTTCATTTGAAGAGATATAGACTGTATTGTTTGTTGCACTGATTTCCATTTTTTTTTTTTTTCTTTATGTGAGGCAGGATCAGTAACAGCAAACTCCATCCTATTGAAAAATCATGTAGAACAGAGTAGACTACACTTGGCCCTTCACCAGAATTTCTTAGAGGGTGGGCCTTGGCGCTCTGCTCAGAGTTGCCTCGGGACAATGCATTTCCAAGGTGCAGCACTGAATCTCTTTGGGTAACTGTCCTATGCATTTTGCTTTTAAATTTCTGATGAACACTGAATACTTTCTGAAATACATACCATAATTTGCCATTTGAACCATTTTAAAGTGGTTCAATCATTCAGTGCCATTTAGTGGATTCATAATATTGTGCCACTATCACCTCTAATTTCAAAACATTTTCATTCACCCCTAAGAAAACCCATTAAGCATTCACTCCACTCCCTGCCCCAGTTGCTGGCAACCACTAACCTGCTTTTTCTTTCTATGGGTTTGCCTGTCCTGAATTTCTCCTATAAATTGAATCATACCATATGTGGCCTTTTGTGTCTGGCTCAGCAATTCCATGCCTCAGTATATACCCCAGAGAACTGGAAACAGGTGTTCAGACAAAAACCTGTATGTGAACATTCATAGAAGCACTATTCACAATAGCCAAAAGGTGGTGAAAAATCCAATGCCCATGGATTTTTCCATGAATAGAAAAACAAATTGTGTCATGTCCATACAGTGGAATATTATTTGGTCATAAAAAAGATGAAGTACTGATTTATGTTACAATATGGATGAACTTCCATAAAAAGGGTCTTAAATGAAAGAAATCACATTGTATGATCCCACTTGTAGAAACTATCCTATACGTTTTAACATTTAGCCTCATAACCCAAGATGCTGTTTCAATGTAGCAGTTTTCCAAACCAACGAACAAACAATTCTGGACGGTGCCCCTGCTAGCAATCCTGTTGTCTCTATCACTATAAATAACCTAGAACTTCTACAACATAGTTGTATGGGGGAAGGAGGTGCTGAGGAGTTAGAAATTATACTCAAAGTAAAGTCAGTAAAGTTATGTTCAAGTAAGTAATATGAAAATAAAATATAAAATAACTTATCTTAGGCCAACGTTGAATGATATTAGTCTAGACCAGGGATGGGAAGGGAAGAATCTTACCCCAAATCATCATTATTCTGCAAAATGTTTTTTTCGTAACCAAGAGGTCATAATTTATTTTGGATTATACTATCACAGCTAGCAAGATACCTCTTAATTGTTTTTGTTCTGTATGTATTTGGAAGTTAAAATCATATAAGTTGGTTTCATGCAAAGAGACCAATGGGAACTCAGTTTCACCTTCCCCAACAGCTCTTACTGTGATTAGCCTTAAACTGACAGGGAATTGGCGGTTCTTCAGTTTCCTTATGCCTGGACAGTGTAGAGATCAGTGTCTCCACAAATCTCATATTTTCCTTGTTCTTTATGAAGCTCATTCTGGGGCCACCTCAGTGGCTGCACTTGAAGTAAATGGGCTGCAGAGAAGGAGAACACCCTAGGACTTTGGGGGCTAAAAGGGGCTGATCGCTTACCGCTTCCATCAGGCCCTTCACCGTAGGCGACTTCAACATCAGAGCATCAAACACGTCATCTGTCTCCTTCCTCACATATAGCAGCACTGGAAGAGAGGGAGAGCTGTGTGAGGGAGGGCCCACAGCTCTGCAGGCACCCAGGGATAGGATCTGTCACGCAGGTGTCCAAGGGCGGTGCTCAGACCCCAGCCATACAACATCCCACACAGGTGATGGAGACACCTCCATAGACAGCCGTGCAAGGGACTGTGAGGAGCGATTCAATGAGATAAACTGACAATTGGGAGACACCTACCAGCTGTGAGGTGCTTTTTATGTTACACTTGAACTTCTCAAGGTGGGTATATGGTCTCTTTATGACAACTCTTTCTGCAACCTCTTTATTCTATTTATTTGTTCATTCAGTAAATGCTACTGAATGCCCACTTGAGCCTGTGGGCTGTGTATGCTTGGAGCTGAGGTTGCAGCAGTGAGTTAGGTCATTGGCCCTGACCTTACGGAGCTGCAGCCCACATAGAGAGGCGGGTCTTCCCCAAATAAGCAGATGACTAGACAGAGTCATGAAGGAGACCAACACAAGACAGTGCTTACGGGGGCCTGGCCTTGCCGAGGCAGGGAGGTGTGGAGGTGAGATTCTCTGGGAAGGTACCCTTGAAGGAGGGATCTGAGTTCCGAGGAGTGTGTGGGCATGAGGGCAGGTGACAGGTGGGATGTGGGGAGAGAGAGAGAACAGAGAGAACAAACTCCCAGGGCGACAAGCAGCAGGTGCACAGGCCCCGGGCACTGATTGAGGCAAAAGGAGGAAAAGGTGTAGGGTGCGGGCTCCCAGTCTGGCTGACCCCAGAGTGAAGTCCCTGCTGTGAGCTCTGGGCACTACTCTCCAAGCCTGTTCTCCTCCGTGAAGCAGGAATATAACACATGTGTCTGCCTCCCAGGACTACTGTGGGGGTTAAATGTGGTAACAGCCACGTGGTGTGCTTAAGCGCGAGCCCGCACACAGCAAGCACCTGTGTCCTCAAATGGTGGACAAAGCAGCTGAAGTTCTAGTACCCTCTGGGCTTTGCTACTAATTTCTGTGCAAAACAACCTTCTGAGTTTGAGAATGTACAGAACATGAGAGAGGGTAGGGACCCCGGCCACCATTAGAGACCCAACACGCTGAGGTTCAGAGGGGCTGAGACACTCCCCCAGGGTCCCACAGACTGACAGCTGCTGGCTGCTGGCCCTCCTGCTGGCCAGTGGCCTCCCTGCCTGTCCTCATCCTTACAGCAGCTGCATTACAGGTCAGGTCCCAGAAACAACTTGGACCTGACATTCAGATGCAACCCTCAGGCCCACTGAATGATTGCCCTTCCCTTCTGCCTTCTGCCAGCGATGTGACTTCTGCTGCTTCCTTTGGAGGGAAGGAAGAGGATAGAGACTGAAGCTCCAGGCATCTGGCCATCTAAGAAAAATGCACAGATCTGAAGTCCAGTCTGGATCCCAACAACAGTCAGATATCAACTGAGCTACAATCACCATCAACCGGAAGAACAGAGTTGAAGCTAGAAAACGAAATCAGCTCTATTCAAACTCCCAGCCCTTCCCACCCTCCCCGTCCCCTAGGACTTCATTAAAGCTGCTTGCTTGGCAAAGACCATGTCTACATGGGCACACATGGCTCCTGTTTGCAATTCTTTTCTGCAGCTGGTATATGTTCAGTTAGTATATGAAGAAAAGAAAGAAAAATCTTTAAGTATTGCAGAGTTTCTTCTTTTAGTCAAATATAAAAGTAAAGTACCAATTAAATAAATAGATTGAACGTGTCTCCAAAGATTTCTAAATTTAGTTCCTTGGAAGGAACATTTTATAGCCTCTATTTCAGCTAAAATGAGCTAATGACATAACGGCTATTATCAAAGGACTCGATGTGAAGGTACAAGAAAAATAATTAGAATATAGGACCTCAAATTACATCCAGATAAGGAAAATTAAAGTCAAGGAAAACGTAACTGTTAGTGGCTGCTATGAATGAACATTCTATAACTTCTCCAGCTGGCTGACCCAAAGGAGACCCCAAACCGTATTCTATTAAAATGAGGACTGCTGGCGCTGGATTTATGAATCTCTTATTTTGAAATCATTGTCTTTAAAATCTCATGGCCGCTACATTCGCTTTAGGTGTGGCTAGAAAGCATTAAAGGGGGGATGGTGTCTCCCACAGCCTGTGGAAGAAACGCCAGGCAGGGAAGCCCCACTGTTCTTCTGAGCCTGTTGACAGCCACAGGCTGGGCGAGCTGGGCTCATGGCACACCTCACAGCCAGCCCCAGAAGCAGGCTTTCATTAACTCTGCATCTGGGGCACAGCAATTCCAATACTCACTCCGCCACGATAGCAAGAACCACCATCACGCACCTAGACGTTGCACAGCCAAAGGCAGTCAGCTGCTCAGGGGCGCCCCCACACGGCTGCCACTGGGCCACCCTGACAAATGGCTACCAAGGCAAAACAACCAACAACAGTGATGGCACTGGTGATAATTATGATCGTTCTCTCTCGGCAACTTCTAACAAATAAACAAGAAGACAAGTTACTAGCCCTGATTCAGTATGTTTCCTCAAAGATCAGCTCCAAGCAAGGGGCTTAGTAACCCCACTGGGCGTTTTCTCTATGGCTGGTAGGTCACAGAGCCCTAGTGCATCTTGATGATTTCAATGTTTCAAAGGTGATAGCCTGTTTTTAATCACAGCCAAATACAACTTCCAGTGGCAAACTTTGTGCTGGCTTGGCAGTCTCAAACATAATCTGACTAACCCCCGGGCACAAATTAAAGAGGGGAGGCATGTCCTGAGCTCCATGTAACTGCCCTAATGCTAAAGCATAGGAAAGGCACTGAGGCGTGGGGCTCAAATGTACTCGAAATTCAACAGGTGAGCCCTCATAATCAGAAAAAGTTCTAAATGTTTAAATGTTGCTAATGTTATGTTTGTGCATGTATGTTCTTTCCGTTCTGAAAAACTATTCATGATAATGAGGATATAACTCAACTAATAGAGGCCTAATAATAAAACTAACCATTCTCACAGAACTCGTGGTGTGCTAGGCTCTTGCATGTGAACTCATCAATCCCGACAGCAACTTGGGAGCAGGACCTCCCACCACCCCACTTTACAGGTGAAGGCTGCGAGGAGCAGATGGGGAAGGCCCTTCCTCTCAACCCGGGGTGGCTCAGACCATTATGCAAATCCCATTTCAACAAATAGAGGGAACAAAGCTTCTCAATCACAAAGACAGAAGCTGTGTTGACAGTGGGCCTATTTAACATGGTGAGCTGATTCTTTGAAAAACCAAGACTGTGTGAGTCTAAAGTCTCTGGAAGCCTCGGGGGTGGCTGCAACCAAAATACGGTTGTCCCACTTATTCCAGAAGGGACAATGGATTGGGTATGGCACAGACACCCTGTGCTAGACATCGGCTTGCCCGCTTTGTTTCTAACCCTCTTGGTGAAGTGGTAAAAGACCCTTGATTGGGAGAAAATGAGTCTTGATTGGGAGAAATGTAAATATTCATTACATTTCTCCCAAGGCAAAGGAAAGAACCCCAGGGAGAAGAAACATTTCCTTAAGGCGTTTACAAGGACAGAATAGAAAGCAAAGGAGAAGACGGAGGACTTCCTGTGTGCATCAAGAGTCACCAGGCTGGCACGGAGCTGTGGGGGCCTGGCAGGGGGCTCGCAGCCCACAAGCTCTTCTTGGTGAGATGCCCCACCCCTGCTGGGAACGTCTGTAAGGGACACAACAGCTCGGTGATGTGCCGAACAGGAGAGATACCTCGTTTCATCCCTTCTTCTTTAATCTGCTTAGAAGGTGCCGGACCAAACTCCTCCTCCATGGGCCTGAACATCCTCTTAACAAGGACACTGCTGGTAGAAAAGATGAGCAGAAATTGTTAGGGAAAGCTGGGCAAGGTGTCGAAACACAAGTTCATGTACACGTCCCCTTCCCTTCATCTATGCCATCCCCGGCTGTCTTCAGCCTGATCTACTCACACCCTCCTTCTTCCCCTTGCAAGCCATCCCTGTCAGAGGCAAAACACACACACCAGTATCTTTAGGGCAGTGGTTCTCAACCTTCCTAATGCTGCAAGGCTTTAATACACAGTTCCTGTGGGCTGGGACCCACAGCTTGAGAACCGCTGCTTTAGGGGATGGACTTATTACATACCCTCTGTTGCTGAATACGGACCACAGAGGTGAGGCTTCAGGCTTTACCTGCTCCATCCTGCCCAGGTCAGAGCTGGGGGGAGGTGGGTCCCTGGTGTCTGTGTGGCCTCTCAATCACACCAGCCCCTCCCACCCAGTTGAGGCCTGAGTGACCTGTGCCTTTTTGGCAACCCCCTTAGGGCACAGCAGTGGCTGGTAGAAAGAATGTGGGCCTGCCTCACTGGTTCAGTTACTTCAGTATGAGGCATCCTGCTGTCCTGCAGCTCTGCCTCTTTATCCAGCTGGAGTGGATGAGACACAGGCCCTGGCTGCCCAGGTCTTTCCTCCTCCTTGGGAGAGGGATTTAGTCCCCCTTCCTAGAAGCCCATGGTGCTGAGGCCCTGCACATCCCCAAGTTGGCTAGTTCTGATGGCTCTGAACTTCCTCCTGAAGTCCCTGTCCCCTTCTGACACCCTGTGGAAGGAGAGGATTGTTTGAGAGAAACAGAAATTGGAAGGATAGAAGTCACTGATACCAAGAAAATGCTCCTGAGGGGAATCTTGCTATTCTTCAAACCTCAAAGAAGTGGATACAGATTTTTAGAAATTTTTACTCTTTCTAGGATTCCTAGGACATGGTGCTGAAAGACACAATCCCAAGCACTATGATCCTGAATAATCCTAACATATTTCCAGGCTTCTGATCTTTCAGGATTTTCAACATTTGGAATTATGGCAATCAAGATTATGCCTTCCAAGATTACGGTTCAGTTAGAGCAGGGACTCTGGGGCCAGACTACCTCGGTTTAAATCCCTGCTTTACAATTTGCTGGGTATAGGAACCTCGGGAAGTTCCTCAACCTCCCTGGGCCCCAGTCTTCTTATCTTTAAAAGGAAGCTGTTGAGAGAATCAAGTGAACGCTCATATGTAAAGTACTCACAAGGTCCCCCGATATACTGTTAGCACCCTTGAAGTGTTAGAATGGAAGATGATGCTGGTGCTGATTACAAGTTGGAGAGATCTGAGGAAGACAGACCTGGAGAAGAGTAATTGAGGCCCCCAGCCTGACAGAGGTCAGAGTTTCCATTTACCACCAGACAGCAAATAGTCCAAACCGAGGACTGATGTTGGCAAAGCACCCGGCATGGGAGATGGACGGTACATGAATCTCAAGCTTTCAAGATCATGCAAAACCCGGAACTCTGTGTCAGCCTTCAGATCTTTAGGAAGTTACTGATCAATGCTCAAGCTGAGTTAATGGTTGGGGGCAGTGATAGGAAGAACATATGGTATAAAACTATGGAAAGAAATAGTATTTCTATTAATTCTAATAGTTTAAATAACTGAACCAAGGATGCTTTAATTTGCCTTCTCCTACACTAGCTGGTCCAAAAGGTATATCTATCCATCAAACTCCTCAATAAGACCTCAGATGTTACCAAGTGCTTATGATCTCCTTATTCACTCAGGTCTCCTAAATACTGTGAGCCGGCCAGGACAAGGGCCAATTTTATCATTTCAGTGATGACCAAACACATAATGTGTTCTGTGTCTTATGCAGGGCCATCCAGCTAATAAGTGAAACAAGCTGTTGAGAGAACCCGCTTTTGAGGGAGTAACCTTATGACAAAGTCACTCAGTAAATGTGAGGCGATGACAAGTAAGGTGTACATGAGAGAGATGCTGTTATGAATCAGCATTCTCTTACTTTATTCCCTAGTAAATCAAACTATGGAAACAACTGAAAGAAAAACCTAAAACTCAAGCCTTAGCTGAAAGTGTTAATAAGTTTTTATGGTACTGTTTCCTCAGCTTCCCCTCACTACCTTGTCATAAAAGTAGGTCATGTCACTCTGTCACATCCTGGAACTAAGGAGACCATGGCCTCCGGATTAGAATATTAGAAAATCCATTCATACAGCAGTCAGTGGCCAGTGGTTAATAATGAGTAAACATCCTGAAATATCACCAGACACGCATGCACGCTGGATGAGGGTCTCTAAGCTAGTGAGTTTGTCATCAAGCATGATTTATATTTTTCCAGTTCTATTGACTTTTGATAGCACCCTGTTCTGAGATATGACAAACTTTGCCATTGAAATGACATCTTGGATAAACTACATTTTTCCTGGGAGTTCAAAAATGCTTTTTCATACTTTCAAATCTATGAACCCAGTGGGAGTCGATAAGTTTGTGTGGCTCACATTAAAGTGTTTCATTTATTTTCAAAGCCAGGTATAAAAAAGAGGGCAAATGTGACTGTGCCATTCACCATGTGAAAAAAGCACAAATTTCAGGTCTCCTGGTGTATGACTGCATTTGACACTTCCTAGCCAGGGGTTCTTCATATCTGGCTTCAAAAAAACGCATTCAAAAATATTTGGGGGAAAAAATCGTAGCTATAATGAACATGTGCAGATTTTTTATTTTTATTTTTTGTCATTATTCTCTAAATACAATTTAACAATTATTTTCATAGCATTTACATAGTATTAGGTATTATACATACTCTAGAGATGATTTAAGGTATACAGGAGGGTATGCACAAATTACATGCAAATACTATGCCATTTTATATCAGAGACCGGCATATCTGTGAATTTTGGTATCTGCAGGAGGTCTTGGAATCAATCTTCCACAGATACTGAGAGATGAATGTGCATTGGATAGTATCACCAAAGGACCAGAGGACAAGGAATATGTGCTTTCTCTAACATCAATCTCCATCTGACTGGTGCAAGGTGCTGATTAATATGTAGAATGATTCTAGGTCCAGCAGCACATAAAGCTGTTACCTTGTGGGACCAACCTCAGGGAAAGAAAGTTACTGAGGAGTAAACAAATGAGAGTTAAGCTTCATCAGAAAAACGTGGGGAAGGTTTCAAGTCTGAACCGTGGGTCTCTGGCCACACCCAAGAAAGACAATGTTTCATCCTACCTGCCAGGCTGACCTGCACTACGCATTGGGTGCCTAATGAGGAGGTGCCTAAAAAGAGGAGGTGCCTAAAAAGGGGATGTAGGCACTGTGGAAACACTGCTTGTCTGTTTCACAACTCTGCTTATGGCAGGTGTATGCTAATTACCCAGTGTTCCCTAAATAGGTGGAGGTCCCTTGCCCATGTGACCCTCAGAAAATGTAGTCATCTTATATCCTCAAAGTGTTTGACATTATGGAGTAGGAGCTCAATTTATATTCAACAAATTACTCTTTGGGGAAGAACCTACCATCCCCAAATGATTTTAATCAGTGCTAAATTGAGGTGTTTAGTAGAATTCATCTAACAGAATCAGTACAAAACGAAAACAAAACACACAAAAACACAAACATAGATTTAATTACTATTACTGCAATGTGACCTCAAAATTGCAAATGACTAGGTCAATAGATCCCAGAAGGATCATTTAAAAGGGTAATACAGAGATTTCTGTTTCCAGCTAAAATATTATAGCATATGGCAGATCAAAGTTTTCAGGCAAGAACAACTTGAAATTCCATCTAAAAACAAATTTTAAATCCTTATTGAAGGTATTGGAGAGCTATGGATGAGAGAGCTAGAACTTGAGAAATTGAGATCCCAGAGAAGAGAACTGCAGAAGGGTGACCTGAGAATCAGTGACAACACTTGGCTGGGATAGAGTGGATGATAATTCCAGTGGAGGCATGCACCTTAGGGCAAAGAAACTTATGCAGCTTTTGGTAATCTTATAATGCTAAAGAAACAAAAATTGGGATTTAGGTCTGCAAATGTACCCAGGACTAATAGTCAAATTTCCAGAGTAGGGAGGCACAGAGAAGTAAGCCAGATACTCTGTAGTATTCCTGCTAAGTTCTTAAACTGCAGAAGACAAGAGAATATGTTAGGTAGAAAGCCCTTGAAAAATCAGAGGAGGTTTTGGGCACTCTCACCATCCTAAGGAGTCAAAAACCAAATATCATGCCTCACCAAAGAAGAAGACACACAGTAAATGCCTCAGCACTACATCCTAGGATGAGACAGGGGTAGTGTAAAGCTAATACAAACTGCAATTTCAGTTTGGGTGAGTTTTGTCCTTGACTCAATCATGGCAATCTGTATCTACTCAGGCAGCACAACAAAAGATAGGGAAAACTTTCATAAGAGAGAAATATGGCCAAATAGAGCCTCTGTAATTTTTATGTACATTGTTCACTATTGATTGATATTTATCAAGTAGACTAGTAAAAAAGACCAAAGAGAAAACAGATGATAGAAACAGACCATAGATAATACACTTATAGCACAATTATTTTAGTTATCAGATATGAACTGAAAAGAGTTGTGATTACTGTGTTCATGAAAATAAATGGCAACATATAGAGATCTGGAATCTTTAAAAAATAAACTTCATAAATTCTCATACTAAAAAATGCAATAATTAAAACAAAGAACTGCCAAAGGAAGGGGCTTTTTTATAACTAAATATGAATTTTTAACAGTTAATTGGACCCAATGGATACAAGAGAAAATTTTAAAATTAGATCAAGAGAAAATATCCCCATTTAAGTATGAAGAGCAAAGAAGATGAAAAATCATCTAATGATTATGGGCACAATAAAAAGTGCTAATATGCATTTAGAGTCTCAAAGTAGTGTAGAGAGAGAAAACAGAGAAGAAGCGGTATTTGAAGAGATAATGACTGAGAATGTTCTAAAACATTTATTGAATAAACAGATTCAATAAATGCTATAAAATGCCAAGCAGGAAAAATATACAAAGAAAATCTACACACAGGAACATCATAATAGAAATTCCAAAAACATAAGAGAAAAAGAAAACCTTAAAAGCAGTCGAGAGAGAAAAGAAAGAAAGCATTCAAAGAAGCAACAATAAGACAGACCTCATCTCAACAGAAATGATGAAAACCAAACCATAAAGAAAATAACTGCCAACCTGTGATTTTATACCTAGCAAAAATATCCCACAAAAGTGATTGCGAAATAAAAACACTGGCAACAAATAAACAAGAAACAACAGGGAGAATTATTTGCCAAGGTCCATGACAAATGGAATACTAACTAGCCAGAGTTACTTAGCCAGTAGAAAAGGGATCCCAAAGACAACAGAAATAAAGGAAGAAATGAAGAACCACAGAAAGGGCAAACATAGGCAAGATGTAGAAAAGAAGGTAAAGCCCAGTTTTAAGAGTCTTAAATTTACATTTCTTAATTTGCAGAATGGCATACTAGTATACAAGTAAGAATAACTGGTTCTAATACAAGAAACTAGTGACTTAATGATGGTAAAAGATTCATTTCCTTAAGTATTTTTTAAAACCTCCGTTGTACATCTGATACTGTTTTGAGTAAACTGAGTGGATTTTTAAATGCAATAACTAACAGTAAAAAATAAGAATTTATCTGTTGAAAGGAAGGGGCCTTTTTACAACTAAACATGAATTTATAATTATCTCAAAATTAAAAATTTAATTTAAAACATAATAAAAAATGGGAGACAGCATTGTGTCAATCACTTTATGTAATCATTTCTTTCTAATGTTTTGAAACTCATGATTTGCAGCTTGGAATAAAATTTAGAAGGATGGTCAGGTACTGCAGTGGTACACGCCTATAGACCCAGCTGCTTTGGAGGCTGATGCAGAAGGATGGCTTGAGCCCAAGAGCTCAAGGCTATAGTGTGCTAGGATAGCATCTGTGACTAGACACTGCACTCCAGCCTGAGCAACATAATGAGACCTCATCTCTTACAAAAAAAAAAAAAAAATTCCAAGGACAATGTCGCATATATGGATTTAAAATGTGCCATGCCCAACTTTGATAGTAATGAAGAATTGCCCTGATAAACTGTGTGAGATGAAGTAAAAAGTCACTTTTATATTGAGAAAGAATTTGATGTCAAAGATTATGAAGAATTTGAATAAATGTTTTCATACAATGTGACAGATATTTCTATATTATGTTTTAATTTTAAAACATTACTCTTCAAATGCATGTATAATTAAATCAGCAAAGCAAGTATCCATAAATTACTGACCCTTGGCTATAGTCATAAAGGTTTCCTATTCAAGTTAACCTAAAACCTTTCTTTTCATCTTCTCCTTGGGAAATTGGGAAAATTGCCTGATATTTTTAATAACCTTATATTCGTGTATATGTGGTAAACCATAGCCCACCATTTCCCACATTTCATAGTTTACTTGGCTTTCCTGAGAATCTTATTAAAGAAAAACATGTGATTCTCTGGGAAATTGCTCTTTTAAGAGAAATAATGAAGAATTCTAAAAGAATTTTCTTTTGTAGCCCTATATGAACCGCTAATAAACACAGTGTGACAACGTTTTAGATTTAACACTATGTTGATTAAATGTACTCGCAGTTGACTGGTTAATAATCTCTAACTTCCCCAAACGGTACTGAATTCTAGCCAGAGTATTTGCTTTCACAGAAGAGCAGGCCAAACAGCCTCTTTTTCTTGGCAACAGTGGCTGAGCTCATGGTGTAGTCTGGAAGCATCTACAGGACCTCTTTCTTGCAGGAGACACTCAGAGCTTATGAGTGAACTTTCTATGGGAAGTCAACTCTAAGCATCAAGAGACCAACGTACAGGGTGGCCTGCCCAGTGTGTGCCTTCTTCCGGGTTGGGTTTTCATAAAGCCTCAGCCTTTGAAGAGATTATACAAGGTGGTTCCAAGAGAGATAATGGTGTGTGGTGTATCTTTAAGAAGAAGCAAAGACAGAAGAAATTCTTAGAGAGGATTGAGGTCTGTGGGTCCCAGGTAGCATCCTGTGGCTATGGCAGCATCTTGCAGAGAAACTGCTGACATCTGAATGCGTGACAACCCAGCTAAGGCTTATGACCCAAATGCATCCAGAAGCAACAGAGCTGAAGGGATCTTGCTGTAGAAAGGAGGAGGATGTCAGTGGGAACCACTGCAAACAGAGGATCAAGGCAAGAGGGGATTCCTGGAAAACAAAAGCCTGGTGTAGATGGTGACCAGATCCCCAGAAATAATGGAAACAGAATTTCTCACCAGACATGGTGTTTGCTCCAATTTGCGTTTCATTTCAGGGGATTAAAAGCCCTTTCTTCTTCCCCCATAAAAGCCATCTACAGATCCCAGGTCAAGGATGTATACTCCATAGAAAATTCTTCCTGTTTGATCTGTTCTTTCTTTACATCTCAATCTCTCTCTTTTCTCTTTTAAGAAATCTTAATAATAATAGCTATAATTCTTTTAAAAGCACCTTCCATGTGTCAACACCTTTTATATATTGATGCTTATACAGTATTACTTATGCTAGCAGGTGGGTATTCTTATCCTGCTATTTTTAGATGAGGAAATTGAGACTCCAAAAGGTTAAGTTCAGAACTTAGAAGATCAAAACCAGATTTAAATCACAGCTGAATGGCTCTAGCGAGGTGTTTCTCCAACACTGCTGCATATTAGAATCACCTAAAGATGTTTAAAAAGTCCCAGGGGCTGAGCTGTACGCACACCAATTAAATCCAAATCACTGGGGCCACTGTTTGTTTTCTTAAACTCCCCAGGATATCCAAATGTGTAGCAGGAGACCTTATGCTGAGAACTATTGTCTAAAACCCTCTGTGTCTGTTGAATCACCTGACTTCGAGACTGATAAGTATATCCTGAAGAGACATTAACAAACCTTGCATGATTTTGGAGGTGCCAGCAGAGGGGCCACCCTGTATATTATATGCTCCGAATTATGAGATTGATGCCCTCAAGTACTCATTTGTATGCTTTGATACTAATGTGAGCATTAACTACTGTGAGAATTAATATGGCAGTGAGAGCAAAGAACTTGGCCAAAAAGCAGTCAGTCCTGCTGGAGGCTGTGCAAACACCAGTGAAGGTAGCACTCGGGTGAACATGGATGGCAGCCTCAGATCTGACCTCCTCTGCCAGGTACACTCCACCTGGGCTTGTCAGAACCCGAGTTCCACATGCCAAAAGAGGCACCAAGGGTGTGTCTTTGTCAAGACCAGAAAGCTATCCAAGTGCGGTCCTGTTGCTTGGTGCCTCCTTTGCAGCCACAGGTCAAGAATTAGGAGGGTTAGCAGTAGTGCATGATGGCTAAAAGCAGGTGATGGGAAGTGCAGCTAGACCCAGGTCGAATCCTGCCTCTAGCACTTACCAGCTGTGTGACTTGAAATCAGTTTCCTAGTCTCTATATGCCAAAGTTTCCAAGACTAGGAAACTTAGTTTCCCCCTTATAAAATGGATATAATAGGAAATTTAGAAGAATTCAATGAAGCTTATAAGCACTTAGTATAGTGCCCAGCCAAAGTGTCCAGTAACGTTCATGATTCCTTTTACAAATAACAATCGCCAGGCACCAACCACGTATCAACACTGAGGCTCCAACACTGTCTACAATGCTTGAACTCTAATTTAGAAGATGTGTAATAGCAAGAGATTCATGCCTCAGGCCTCAAGCTTATGCAGAAACACATAGTCATACTTACAAAGCAGCTGAACCAGTAGAGTTACAAGTAGGCTGATGGCCATCTAACTGTGGTCAACTTGCAAGGAAGGACACTTTGAGGTAAGACAGATTTACTACTGAGGTCTGCACATCAAAGAGAATTCAGAATCTCAGACACTTCTCACTCATAACACTTATTTTTCCCATGAGAATAACAGAATATTAGTAGTAAGTAGAATCTTTGCAATATCTTATACAAAATCTTCAATATAGAATTAAAGAAACCAAAGCCGAGAGATCAAAGAGCTGGCCCGAGCCTTCACATCAGTAAGTGGTACCCCAAGAGTGGAACGTGGGCTTCCTGAGCTCAGGATCAATGCTCTCTCTGCGACACCCCACTGTACCTTGCAAAGTATGTGAATAACTGATTGGAATTGACTGTGCTAATCATTGTGCTCATTCTGCCCGCTGGAAATGTGTTACCTAGGGACCAAAATACAAAGAACAAGCTAATGATGTATTTAGAAAATTTAGAACTCAGAATTTAAAGACCAAGGCCCACATAAGGTTATACCCCTGGCCAGTTGGGGAATCACTTGGCTCCTTTGACATTTTTTATTCTTTAAGACAGAAGCTGGCAAACTTCTTCTGTAAAGGGCCAGACAGTAAATATTAAATACTTGGGCTTGGCAGGCCATACCAGATGGTCTCTGCTATAACTACTCAACTCTGCTGTTGGGTAGTTTCCTCAGACAACACAAAAGGAATTAAAATGGCTATGTTCCAGTAAAACTTTATGTATGGACACTTGGAGTTCATATAATTTTCACATGTCATTCAATACAATTCTTTAAACAAATTTTTTTTTCAATCATTGAAAAATGTAAAAACCATTCTTCATTTGCCAACTATACAAAAACAGATTTGGTCCTCAGGCTATAGCTTGCCAACGTTTGCTCTAGGAATGAGCTTAGCAATATCGGCTCCATTTCACCATCTATGAAATGTTTTACAAGAAAACATACACACATATTAATTACATGAGGATAAGGAAGGCCTGGTTTGACTGTAGTTTGAAAAAACAAAAAAGATCTAGAGATTTTAGATTTTTATACATATGTAATGCGAACAAAGAACATAAAGTAGATATTGGAAGTGAATGTAGTTCTAGACTGCTTTAAGAGGAAAATAGAATCTAGGTCATAAGAACTTCTCCCAGTGTGATCTACAACTCTTGTTTATTCTAACAGCCAAGTTTAAGGAGACTACTAACGAATTTAGTAGTACACCTTGGAGGGAAGTTGAGATGTTGAGAGGTAAAACTGTATTTTGACTAAGAACAGCTACAAGAAGAAAGGGGATGTTTGAAAGATGAGGAAGGATGAGACTTATTCAGAGAACAGAACCAGAGCCCAGGGGTAGACGTTAAAAGAAAGTAGATGTCAGCTTAACAAATAAAATAGCTTTCTAAGAGCTGGGATTGCCCCACAGTCTGATGAGCTAACCCACTCACAGTGAACTCTCCATCACTGGGAATATTCAAGAAGAAGTTGCTGACCCCCAGGCAAGGATGTAGTATAGATTTTACCATTGCCTAGGAGAGGAGGTCAGCTAGATGACCTTTTTTTTTTTTTTTTTATTAAATCATAGCTGTGTACATTAATGTGATCATGGGGCACCATACCCTGGTTTCATAGACTGTTAGACACATTTTCATCACACTGGTTAACGTAGCCTTCCTGGCATTCTTAGTTATTGTGCTAAGACATTTACATTCCTCATTCACTAAGTTTCACATATACCCTTGTAAAATGCACCGCAGGTGTAATCCCACCAATCACCCTCCCTCCGTCTATCCTCCCCACTCCCTAGCTAGATGACTTTAAGGAGAGTTTTTTTTTCTTTCTTTCTTTCTTTTTTTTTGATTGCTTTACAATTCTGAGTCTATAAAATGAGTTAATGGATACGAAGTGCTTTGAAGATTTGGCTGCCCTAAAAGTCTTTGCACAGGCATGCGTCCTGAGCAAAGATGGAGAACATCTCCCAGTGTTGTTAAGCAGAAACTTGCAGTGGAGACACTGGGATCTTTCACAGACCCTCTCGTGTCTACCGTCCTAGAGAACAGTAAAAAGATTCTCAGCCTTCCCATTTCCTATTCAAACCAGTCTCACCACTGGCACTCCAGGTTCACTCCCAGAGAGAGGGCTTCAAGAGGCATGAGCCTGTGGCCAGTCCTGGAAGGCGGGCAGACTGCCTCCTCTGGCTCTGGCCTCAAGCTCAGCTTGATCCTGCATTGGGGCCAAACAAGGGGTACTGGGAAGGGCAATCAGGAAAGAGAAGGGTCACTTACAAAACAGCTTGTTATTCAAAGGTAGATCAGAGGAAGGAAAGGTGGAGGGAAGGAAAGCCCAGAAGGAGGATGCTGTGCCCCCAGCCTTCCTCCCAGACACTCAGCGCTGGGTCCTGAGTGAAAGGAGGACTTCACTCTCGGCCCTGGCTTGCCCAGCGCTGAGAGAGATATTTCCTCAGACATGAGCCAACTTTGGGGGTTTAAATGAAAAGAACTGAGCAGCGCCTTACCCTTCTCGTTCATCATCCGTGTTGTAATACACCTGTGGAGAACAATAGGCTTACTGTAGGTTAGAGACAAGAACCGGAAATATGTCACGTGAAGTACAGACTGTCCTGAGGCACAGACTCTCTTTAAAAAGACAAAAGACAAATCTGTTTAATGAAGCTCTCTGCGTGTGTGTTTTTCTAAGGAAATGGAAATTTACTCCTCTCAATCTCGGTGGAGTTAATTCGTAGATTTTAATGAAGTATAAAACTACAAATTGGTTATTTCTGGCTAAAGTTAGTCTGATCAGATTCTCTCTGGCCCTAAGCCAAATCTTGCTTTTGACAGTAAGGAAACATTTTGGCAGGATGGAAAACCCATTGTTCAGAAAGGCTCTGGCTTGCCGGGTGGCTCTTAGCCTGTGAGTAACCCGTCCCATTGGGTGCACAGGGAGCCGAGGCTGGATGCTGTGTTACCGGGGAGCGGAAGGGCAAAAGGTCCCACATCAGGCCAAGGGCAACCCCAGGCTTCTCTGCTTACTTCCCAAAGGGGCCTGGGTTATCCTGGTACCCCACAACCACAGGAATGGAGGGCTTAGCTGGCTTCGGGCTGTTAAAGGTCATTTAGCTCTGGGAGGTGTTCCTGGCAGGAAGGCGGATCTCTGGGGGCAGAGTTTTCCTTTAGGTGGTCAGCCTGGTGGCAGGCAGAATCAGATCAAAGAAGTTACAGAGCATCCTTATTATCTTAGGGAACTACGGGAGACATCCAGAAGGAATCTGCTGTGCGTGAACATCCACTTGGCCGAATTATTTCTAAACATGAGTTGTGAGCCTTGTGAGCTTTCTCTTTGTGCTTCAGGACCATTTGCATTTGGGTAGAGAACACCTGAGTTAGTGAAGTTTACATGCTAACTCCAAAGTAGACTCTGAGTCTAGCCACTGTTCTCACCCCAGCCTGGAAGAGAAACAGCTATGTCCAGACAACCTCCCCACAAACTTTCTCAAAGGCACCCGGGACGCTGCCGAGCACAGACCTACCTATGAACAGGTGAACAAAACTGGTCACCTGGAACTCTGAGAATGAGTCATTCTAGTCCATCAGATCGTGTTTCTACAGGAACTTTTTCCTCTTAATTTTTCCTGGTTGTTGCTCTATACTTTATTTCTTCTTAAACCAAAAACAATGAAAGAAAGTTGTTGTTTGTTTTCTGCCACCCCCTCTCCCAACAAGTTTTAATGTGGAATTCAGGGCATCTGTCATTGAGACTCCACTTAGAAGATGTGGAGTGACCCACATAAGGGACCACTGGCCGTGCATCTGGATTGTTTTGAAAAGTTCCTGATGTTGGCTTGTGTTTTTCTGGTTTCTTAGTGGTGGCACTATGCATCTACCCCACTTCCTGACTCTTTGGCCTCTGCAAAGTTGTTTTGTGACCCAAAGACAGAAGCAGACTTCTCTGAAGTGTTTTCTTGCCCTCCTGAATGGCTGCCACTTCACTGTCCCTATCACCTTCCTTTCTTTGTCATTTTTCCTCCTCTTATAGAAGATCCCACTGTTTCTTCTTTGTCAACTGTTGGGCCCATTGCACTGACTTCAATTTTAGATGATGTTTTTCAAACTTCAAAGTTCATAAAAATATCTAGACACCTTACCATGCATGCACATTCCTAGAGCTTGCTTCAGAGATTTTAACTTGAAAGAGCTGGGCTAGAACTTGAGAATCTGAATCCTTATCAAGAACTCCTGTGATCTGGGGGAAGCTTGTTTACAAGCCAAAATGCAAGAGACTGTTCTTGAGAGTGCAAAGGAGGAGAGATGTCCTCCTCGAGTACTTTGAGGAAGGCTGGTACCTGTCAAATATATTATCCAACAAGATGGTCTCTTTGCATCCCACAGTTTTTCCCAAGTTCCCCTTGTCCCATGCCCTGTAAAGGCATTCCAGACACAAACAGCCTGGTCACTAGGACTTCAATATGAAAAGAGTGGGACGGGAGCCCTCCTGAGCACCCGCATGTTGGATTATTCCCTTGTATGAGTTTTTGGCAAATGTTTGAAGAATATTACAATCTGCAGCCTAGGCAATGGCATAATGGCAGAAGTGGGGGACATGTGGACCAACGGGGCAAATACCCACCAAGGACACTCCTGGGCCGTATCCTTGGGTGAGTAGGAATGCTGAGCCATCGTTGACGTGCCTTCATTGTAGCTCACGAGTATGTCACTGACCATGAGAACTATAAGGTTTCCGGCCAGTTGTGCAGAGCTGTAATGCAGCTGATTTTGGCAAGACTCAGGCCCCTGTTGTTTCTGACCTACATACCTCGCCTTTCTTCCCTTCCCCTCCCACTCCCTTAAGATAAACCAGCCCTATCCTTTGACCTGCCCTTGAAGAGTCTTGTCCTACAGGTTAAAGTTGGTCAGTCTCCGGCCTACCCCCACTTTTAAGACTATGCATCTGCCTCTGCTCTCTTGCCTCGGAAAGGATATCCCAGGCATCTAGCTCTTCTGAGTAAAGGCAGCTTAAAAATCTCCAGGGAGACAATGCCCAAGCTTTTAGCTAAGCTGACTCCTGTGGCCAAATGCAGATTTATTACCTCATCAGTATACTTTTCCTTTTTTTAACTTTTTTGTTTGTTTTCTTAAGAGACAGGGTCTGTATCTGTCACCAGGTTGGAGTGAAGTGGCATAATCAGAGTTTACTTCAGCCTCCAACTTCCAGGCTCAAGTGATCCTGCTGCTTCAGCCTCCTCAGTAGCTAGGACTACAGGCACACACCACTACAGACAGCTATTTTAAAAAATTATTTTCTGTAGGGACAGAATCTTGCTATGATATATAGGCTAGTCTCGAACTCCTGGCCTCAAACAAGTGCCTCAGCCTCCCACGGTGCTTTACCAGTATAAGAAAAATAATGCCTTTGTCCGAAATGAACGTTGGAGAGGCGTTCCAGCAGCCCTCTTAAAAGATCGTTGCTTCATAAGCTCAAGATTCCTCACTAACACACACTCACTACACTTAAAGCATCTGCGTAGGCCCTTTTGCATCAATCCTATTAGACCTGAAGTGCAGAGGAACTAATGTAAACATTCAGCTTCTGCAGCTTGCTGGGTTATCGGTAAATCAGTCCTTTGGTTCTGACCCAGGGATCCCATGTCTTCATCTAGCATCCATGAAATTGTAATAGGCTAAACTGTTAGCTTTATATTGGTCAAACTTTGGGCCTTTCACAGTTCTTGATGGTAGCATGGTACAACTGAAAACAACAAAATAATATTAAAGGGAAATCGCCTTTGCTATTATTTCGATCAGCCACAAGGTATTCTCGGGTTGCTGGAGGGCACAGCTAAGTGTGTTCCTTTGTTGCAGGAGCTCATGGAAGGCTTTCTCACTAACCCCCTCAACTCTGAATCCAAGGCCTCAGGGGAAGGCTCTGTGAGGCTGGCCTGCAGATGGTAGGATGTAACTATATCCTACATTGACGGCCTGGGGACACTTATTGGGCTGCTTTGCAACTGCTGAAATCAACCCTGTAAGGGCTGCACCTTCCCTCTGAATTTGCCTCAGGCTGAGAATCAGGATCACGACATCCAGGGGTCCAGAGAGGCCAAAAGACTGACTGTCAGAAACAGCTAGGTTTGTCATGTTTCCTCTTAAGATTCCTTTACAGCTTTGTACATTCTGGAGAAATCTTGCCAAGTGAGCAGGTCATGTTGTCAGTGTTGACACAGAACTGAAGCCATAACCATGACAGTGAACTAAACAATAAGGACAGTCTAACTCAGTTATCTCCTCTTCTGAAAGGAAACCTCGCTCCAAAAAATCCTCACACAAATCACAATAACATTCTTGGGAATTAAATAAAAAATTAGGTGCTGGCAAGCATATCTTGATAAATCATAAAATTCTTCCATTCCCCTGTGTGTTCTGGGTCATATTGAACAAGTAAGACAAGATGGAAATGCTAAATTAAGATTTAGTGGAAACATATTCTGAGAAAAAGCTATGGGTATTTTATTACCATGTCCTATCATAAATAGCAACAAAAAAGCCCTGATTGTGTAACTGCTTGTCTCATACATATAAGGAAACAATGTACTGAATACTGGGGAACAAAATAGCCTCCAGAAAAAGAGAGTGAGGCCAATATTGATTCCTCTGTCTAGCTAAGGTCAACTCCAGTGAGTGTCTGCACACTTAGACAGAAAGTGAGAAAAAGTTAAATGCGTTAGTATGTCCCTATTTCTCAAAATAGATGTTTCCTCAAAGGACTTTGGGTTTAAAAAGCCCCTAATCAATGAAAAATTCATTTAAACACAATGGGTTGGGTGAAAGACAGTTCTGGCTCATGCTAGGGAAATTATTATTTTTTCTTTTATCATACAATTTTAATTTATCATGTAAAAGAGATAATACTAAAGACAAAAGGGAAATAATCATCTGTATCTCATTTTTTTGTTCCTTTCAAATTCAGTTAAATCTTTAGGATCACGGTATAAACAAAAATTGCTATTCTACTTCACAATTAAAATTTTAGTGATTGAATAATATTCTATCAACTTAATACATAGTTTTTTCATAATTAACTTCTTAGTGACTGAATAATAGTCTGTCAGCTTGAGCTACCATAATGAGTTAATCATCAATTATTAAAGTTGGACACAATTATTAATTGGACACATATTAGTTTAACATTAGATTTTTCATTTTACTTATAGATAATACCTAGAAAATAGGGATTACTTTTAAGGAGATTTGCCTACAATCCCATTTTTCCTCTTATGTGAAATGATTTACCTATTTAGTGGGAACTGTTCATTTACTAGGGGAAAATTTGTTGATGGGATTTTATTTAATCGAAGAATTTTTCACCTTACGCAACTTTATGAAGTCGTAGGTGCAGTTTACCTGTCCACCGGTAGGTGGCGCTCCATTGCATCAGGATAATTCTGCCAGGTCATAGCTAACAAAACAAAACTTTTCTCACATGTTATCAGCCTTCTTTCTTCCTCTTTCATTGCTTTATCAACACTTCAATAATATCATGTCACTCTCTTCTCCTCCTTAGTAAGTCAGTTTCCTTTTTGGAAACATTCCTTTTTATAAAAAAATCATTTACTGTGAGGAATAACTGACTTTTCCTCTGGTGAATGGAAGATGGGTTTTATTTTTAACAACACTGCCTGGAGTGCTTCTGTCTTAAGGCCCGTCTTCCCCTTGGATAGATGGCAAGTGGATGTTAACAGGTAGGTCATACCTGTCCAGTCCTTTGCAGGTTTGCAAAATGAACGTCGGGTATGAAGAGAACAGGCTGGGAGTGCAGATCAGGCATGGTTTTGAAGAAGGTGATGTCACTCTTCTTCTGGAGAGGTAAGGCAGCCAACTTCCCATCAGAGGCTGGATGAGATCACAAACTCATAAACAAGAGGGGTATACGTGACTAAGAAGCCTCAACCATAAGTCCTAGCGTCAGCTAAAATTCATGAATTATTCTATTAAGCTTTCTGAATATCATAGATGTGAACACATTGTAATAGCTCCCCGCCATGCTACCCAAATCAACAGAAAGAGCATGGACTTTGAGTAAGCATTCTTGAGTGGGGCTTAGGTTCCCTCATGCCCTCCTGTCCCTCTGTGCACCCAAGATACCTTGTCTGTAGAAGATGTTGGTCTCCATGATATTAAGTGTTTGAGCTAGTACTTCCTAGCTCGAACACACTATCTGCATGATTGCATTTGCTTTTTATAGGGATAATCACCCTGTCTCCAGTGCCAGGGGAAAGCAAGCCATGCCCCACACTCACTTCTTCCCATCTATTCCCCAGTGGGCCCAACACACCTGAGTCTTCCCCTCAGAAAGCAAAGTCAGTCTCAGTGAAACTCACAGTTATTGCATTGGGTTTGGGAGGCCTGGCCTTTCCCTTTCTTCCTGTTCTGCTTCCTCTCTTCGTCTCTGATTTTTCTTTCTGCTCCCTATCAGGGGAAGAAACAAATACAGACAAAGCCAGGCACATTTGTTATCAATGTATGCAAAAATACTGTCAAACACACAAGTCACGCAGATACGACACAACACAGGGGAGGAAGAGACCAGGCAGCCCCACCTCATCCCTCCAGTAAGGTCACGCTTCAGTTCCAAAAGCCAAGGCCACTCATGAGTCTCTACTACATTTTTGTCCCACAAGAGCTCTCCACCTCTCCCATGTTTTCTCCTTTTTTTAGTATCTTGTCTATTTAAAGAACTTCAGTTTTGAAACCATATGGAAAGAACAGACCCAGTTCCCTAACCTGCTGAAACCCATTAAGTAACTTTACTGATTATAATAAAATGTCAGAAAATGAAGCATTGGCCCATTAAATTTATTCCCAGGCATGAAGAGGGCTTTAAAGTTGAGTGTGAATTCTCCATTAAATTTTTCCTTTGCTTGTTGCTATGGAAATTTAAAAAATCATTACAGTGGTGGAAATGAGGGGATGCATAAAGAAACCACACAAGATGTAGGATTACTTTTTACAAATTCGAGGATGATTTTTTTTTGTTTGTTTCAGTATTTTCCTGTGTTCCTAGATACGTTGCTCATTCAAACATTTGTTCTATTCAACTCCTTTTTGCTCCTCTATTCCTTATAATTTGACTTTTTTATTTAGCTTCTCTTTCCAAAGTGTCAAATCCTGTTGTGCTTATTAAACAATTGACCACTACCTTATAGCTCTTTTTGGGAGGGCCTGCGATGATTTTCTAACTGTATTTTTCTTTGGGCATTCTTCCCCGTCAGCTCTAACTCATTTTCCTCTTCTCATCTTCCAAATAAAAACATTCCAACACAGTGTCCTTTCCCTTTTTCTCTGTCTCTCCTTGCTGCTGGACAATTCATCTGCATCCATGTTTTCACAACACTCTAGACCAGTAACATTCAGATGGACACCCCCTACCTAAACTTCTCTAAGTTTCAGATTTGCGTTGACAGCTCTGGCCCATTGCAGTAGTATAGTTAAGAAGCAGTGAAGTGCAGACTGGCTGGCAACCTCTAACACTTTAGAAATTGCCCCCAAAGCATCATATAAACCGAGATGGACTTAATAATATAAAAATTTTATCCTTCTCTATACGAAAACAAAACAATCAATTAAAAGGCAAAGGACAAATTGCTGAAAATATTCACAATAAAATATCACATAAAATGCTAAATCTTTAACATATAAAAAGGATTTAAATTAAAAAACTGACATACTATTAGAAAAATGGGCAAGGGTCATCAAACAGGTAATTCTCAGAAAAAGATACATCGGTGGTTTGAATTAAAACAATGAGATGTATTGTTTTGCTTATCAAATTGGCTTTTAAGCAGTAGATTCCCAATCCTGGCTATGGTGAGGTCATGGCACACTGAGGGTTAGTGATCAATGAAGGATTACACAAGAAATGGTGTTTACGCGAATTCTGGAAGAATGAGCAATAGTAGCTAATTTGCATGGCAGTTCCTCTGGCTGAGTGATTTCTAGAGCTTTACATATTAGAATTTTGATAGTTGCAATATTAAATATTTTAACCAGATAATTTAAATATGCATTTTTGTATCAAAAACCTTCCAAAAGTATTTAACTTTCTACCAAAGGGAGTAATTATTTTATAGTGCTTCACTTAAAGTTTTGAATTGTCATCGATCATGGAAATAGGGAAATAAAATATAAAAATACCTGCCAAGTCTCTTCAAGATATATTAAGGATTCATACAGTTTTTTTTTTTGTCTAGAAAATATATAAAGTATTAAATGAATAGACATCACCTTGTTCAAATAGATGTGAGGTTTAAAAAAGGCACTTCACAATGCTGAAGTTGGTAATAGGAACTATATTTTTTATTGGATACTTATGTATAAGATATTTTTCTATGTGTTTGGAGCACTGTACAAGATAGCATTTAATCTATAATATAAATATAATATATTAATAATATATAATATAAATATAATATATAATATAAATACAATAAAGTAGATCTTTATTATCTACTTATATAAATTACAACTGACCCAAGACACATCCTAAGTTTGGTAAAGCAATATTCTATCGGAGTTAATATTTTATTTTATACTGTTCCTGTAAGGAAAAGGACTAGAATTAATTTGTTTCAGGATTTATACACAGGCATACCCTGGAGACATTGTGGGCTTGGTTCCAGACCACCACCATAAAGTGAATATAGCAATAAAGATTACACGATTTTTTTGGTTTCCTAGTGAACATAAAAGTTATGTTTATACTATGCTGGAATATATTAAATACGCAATAGCATTGCCTAAAAAAGTGTACATCCTTTAATTAGAAAATAGTTTAAAGCTAACAAATTCTAACAGTCATCTGAGCCTTCAGCAAGTCGTCTTTGGCAGGTGGAGGGGATCTTGCCTCAGTGTTGATGGTGCTGAATGATCAGGGTGGTGGCTACTGAGAGTTGGGTTGACTGGCAATTTCTTAAAATAAGATGACAATGAAGTTTGTTGCATCTATTGACTGCTTTTGAAGAGCTGTCTCTGTAGCATTTGATACTGTTTGGTAGCATTTTACCCACTGAAGAACTTCTATCAAAATTGGAGTCAATCTTTTCAAACCCTGCCACTTCTTTTATCAACTAAGTTTATGTCATTTCAACGATGTTCACAGCATCTTCTCTGGGAATAGGTTCTAGCTCAGGAAACCAGTTTCTTTGCTCATCCATAAGAAGTAACTAATTCACTCAAGTTTGATCATGAGATTGCAGCAATTCAGTCATATCCAGGCTCCACATTTAATTCTCTCTTTCTTGCTGTTTCCACCGTGTCTGCAGTTACTCCCTCCACTAAAAGTCTTGAACCCCTCAAAGTCATTCAGGAGGGTTGGAATCAACTTCTTCCAAATTATTGGTGATGTTAATGTTATGGATTTCATGACTCATGAATGTTCCTAATGGCAACTGGTGAATTCTTTCCAGAAAGTTTTCAATTTATATTGCCCATATCCATAGAGGAATCACTGTGTATAGCAGCTATAGCCTTATAAAATGTACTTCTTACATAATGACTTGAAAATCAAAGTTATTCCTTGATCCTTGGCCTACAGAATGGATGTTGTGTTAGCAGGCATGAAAACAACATTAATTTTCATGTACATCTCCATCAGAGCTCTTGGGTGACTAGGTACATTATCAATAAGCAGTCATATTTTTAAAAGAATCTTTTTTTCTGAACAGTAAGTCTCAAAATCAGGCTTAAAATATGCTACAATGCTGTAAACAAAGATGCTGCCATCTAGACTTCTTTGACCCATTTCTAGAGCACAGGCAGAGTAGATTTAGTATAATTCTTAAGGGCTCTAGGATTTTCAGAATGGTAAATGAGCACTCCAGCTACATGAGTCCCTAACAAGAAAGTCTCCCTGACCTTTGAGGGTTTGAAACCAGCATTTACTTATCTTCTCTAGTAATTAAAGTCCTAAATGGCAACTTCTTCCAATATAAGGTTGTTCATACACATTAAAAATCTGTAGTTTTAGTACCATGCTGGGGGTGGGGCTGGGGGATCATGAAGTAAACTTAAAAATAATTATAAAAATTAAAAACAAAATCTGTTGTTCAGTGTAGCCGCTTTCATCAGTTTTTCTTAGCTAGATCTTCCAAACAACTTGCAGCAGCCTCTTATCAGCACTTTCTGCTTCACCTTGCACTTTTAAGCAGTGGAGATGACTTCTTTCCTTAAAACTCATGAACCAACCTCTGCTAGCCTCCGACTTTTCTTCTGCAGCTTCCTCACCTCACTCAGCCTTCACAGAGTTGAAGAGAGTTAGGGCCTTGTCTGGATTAGGATTTGGCTTAAAGGAAGGATGTAGCTGGCGTGGTCTTTTAACGAGACCTCTAAAGTTTTTTATTTTCTTATCCTTCATGGTTCACTGGAGTAATATAATTAATTTCCTTCAGGAACTTTTCCTTTGCAAGTTGGCTGTTTGGTGAAAGAGGCCTAACTTTGGGCCCATCTGAGCTTTAACATGCCCACCTCACTAAGCTTAATTCTTTTTAGCTTTTGAGTCAAAGTGGAAGACGTGAAACTCTTCCTTTCACTTTAACACTTAGAGGCCATTGTAGGGTTATTATCTGGCTTAATTTCAATTTTGTTGTTTTTCAGGGAATAGGGGGAGGCCTGAGGAAGAAAGAGTGAGATACAGGGGAACGGTCAATTGGGGGAGCAGTTAACCTGTTTCCCCGAAAATAAGACATCCTCTGAAAATAAGACCTACTTACAGGATAAGAGGTCCCCTGAAAATAAGACCTAGCGCATCTTTGGGAGCACACCTTAAAATAAGACACTGTCTTATTTTCGGGAATCAGGGTAGAACACATGCAGCATTCATCAGTTAAGTTCTCTGTCTCAGGAGCGTGCCTGCTGGGTCCTCATTGTGACATCAAAGATCCCTGATTATAGAACACCATAACAGATATAATAATAACAAAAAATTAGAAATATTGTGATAAGTACCAAAATGTAACTCAGAGACTTGAAGTGACCACATGCTGTTGGAAAAAATGGCACCAAAAGACTTGTTAGACATCAGGTTGCCACAAACCTTCAATTTGTAAAAAACACATTACCTGCAAAATGCAATAAGGCAAAGTCTGATAAAATGAATATATCTATATGTTCAGTGTAGATTGTTAGGAAAGTCACTTAATTATCTTATATAATTATACTTTCAGCCATTCTCTGATATGCCAAGGCTAAAGGATGAGCTTAAAACAGAGCAGGTGTCTATAAAGTACAGCCTTGATGGCACTTCTATACAGGTCTTCTGGCCTGAATGCCCAGGTATCAGCCTGACAAAACAATTCTGATAGGATTCACTCTTGAAAGAACTATAGTTCTTATTTCTACAATAAAGCTTTTGAAAAAAATAAAATAAAATACCTTTTGGCTTCACAATGACCAGGGAAGCTTTGATGTATTCAATTAAGGTGAAGAAAGCTTTCCGTGAATAAGACCTTCCAAGAATTTCTTTCCTCTTTTCTATGATTATTGTGACCTGAAAATTCTAGAAAATATTCTTTCTACTCTTATTAAAGTGTAAAAAAAACCTCATTGTTCCAAAAAAGTATAATTTACTTACAAATACCAAATTTATCATTTGAAAATAATTTTCCCCACTTAAATGTTCACTATAGAGCAGTAAGTTTGAAAATTTTATCTGAAGCTTCCTACCTGTATATTGCCACTGCCTGAGAGGTGATGTCTATCTTCATTTTTGATTTCACACTTAAATAGTTTCTCTTAAATTTATTTTTAAAATGTGGCTCTACTTCTCAATTTTTCTTCAATATGTAGATATTTTTTGCAATAATACAAAATCTTCATGGAAGATCATGCAAGTAATTAAATATAGATATAAAGATATACACAGAGATATCTATATAGGTACATACATCAACAGGTCCTGAACTTTTAAGTGCGTAAACATACGCATTTCAATAGAAGTAGCATAATACCACAATTAGCAAAGGCCTTTATTTTCATCTGCAATCAGTCTCAAGGTTTATTAATTAGAAATTAAGCTGGAGAACTATAAATAGGGCAGAATTCCATCCGTTTAAGACTCTAGACTATGATTAGGAAATTCACAGCTTTAAAATGGAATGGCTCAACTCTTTAAGAGATAATTTAAATTAACCACTTGCATTTACATATCCACTTGAAAAGTACAAAAATCAAACTTTATTTCTCTTTGTAACATTCCAGGTGGGAGCTTGGCTGGGTTTTGAAATTAAAGCTGCAAACATGTTGACAAATTACAGCAAAAAATTTTGTATCTCTTATAGTTATTAGAATAAATATATTGGAATAAATGCCAATATTTACCTCATATTCTCCTATCTAGCACTGATGTCTTTTTTCTACCTAGCACTGATATTTATGAGACTGATATTAAAATAAGAGCTATTGGAAATGCCACCTATTTTCTGATTGGCAAAGTGTTTGTTAACATGATTCATTCTAGTGTTTATATGTATTGGCAAACAAGTAAGTGGTTCTCCCAAACATTTCTTTCTTTGCTAAGGATTACCTCCTTAGCATGACTTCAGGATGCAAATCTTTGAAGAAACCCATTCAATCATCTTTTTTGTCCTCTCCCTTTTGGAGATTAATGTGAATGAAATTTACAAAAAGATATTTTCAAACAAAGGGTATGATCAATCATTTTATTTACTCTCTTAAGTTTCTCATGGCGCAAGGGTGAATAACAATATAACTCCCCATTCATTCTGTATGTTTTTATTATTTATTACATCAACACTATAATATACAATAATTGCATGAGCTTAATTTAAGGCATCTCTCCCACTTTGAATTCTGGCTACCAAAATGAAGATAAATGAATCGTTTGGTCCCTCCATCTCATTCCTCCCTCCCTTGTCCTCTCTTCTAACTTTATCCTTTATTTCCCAGAAGGGGATTCATGCAGGGAGATGCTATAGTCTCCCTTGGAATATCTGGAATAAAGTAAAGGAATTCAAATTACATAAAAGCTTTCTTAGTTGTACTTCAAAAAATTCCATGTTGTACACCATTTGAAAATGTTTCCGTGGGCAGCGCCCGTAGCTCAGTGGGTAGGGCACCCGCCACATATCCAGAGGCTGGCAGTTTCGAACCCAGCCTGGACCAGCTAAAACAACAAGGACAACTGCAACAATAACAAAAAATATAGCAGGCATTGTGGCCTGCGCCTGTAGTCACAGCTTCTTGGGAGGATGAAGCAAGAGAATTGCTTAAGCCCAAGAGTTGGAAGTTGCATGAGCTGTGACACCAGAGCACTCTACCAAGGATGACAGCTTGAGACTCTGTCTCAAAAAAAAAAAAAGAAAGAAAGAAAATGTTTCCTTTATGTTTGGTTTTGTGTGCTGAATTAAAGACATAAACTGATTTTTTGTTCATTTGTTTTGTTTTTAAAGGCTACCTTGACTCCTTGTTCATGTTTTGAATTGCCAGTCGCCATTTTGGTATTTTATGTATAAAGTTAATTTTCAATTTGAGGAGCATGAATTTGGGTTCGACACTGTATTGCATCCAGCATCTTTGCATTTTCACTATGTGACTCTGGATGAGTTACTTAGGCTGTCTGTCCCACCGTTTTCTCATCATTTCCTCATGACTACTGTGTATGGTGACTTAACAGGCATGGAAATGGCCTGACTGTCCCTCAGTTGCTGTGCTGCTCAGATGGCTGGATGACTGGCACCCACAGAAGTCATCATAGCCTGGAAAGCTATTGAGATTTTAGGAATATTTTCCTCTGTGCTTCATGTGCTAATGCATTTTCCTTCTCTTGTCTGATGACCACCTCTGCTTCCTGCTGGTGCTGCTCTCTGCTCCCAGGAGCCTATTTCTCCCTATGCTCTATCTATTACTGTTAAAGCAGAACTCTCAGCCAGTTAATATCACAGTAGACTTTAGTACTGACTGTAGCACCCTTAACAGTAATGGGCAAAAGTGAATTAGCTACCTACCTCTTTTTCCCTTCTCTCTCCCCGGTGTCTTACACGAAGTAGTATCCCTTCACTGCTAATACTGCTCACCCTCAGTCCTTTTACCAAGACTTTACAGTCATATTACTTGTCTAAAGTTGGTTTTCCACCAGAGTCCTCAAGAAGAAATAGTCCCTAGATTTTTGTTTGTTTATTCTGTTTGCGCCTACAGTCTTTACACTTGAAAGTCAAGTTGTATAGATAGCAAATCCATGGCTCACATTTTTTTTTATGTAATTACTTTAAATATCATTGTCTTATGACAAGGTGTTGCTGTTGAAAATTTAGGTGGCAGAAGTTCCCTCATCCGTGATTTAATGTTCATTTTATTTACTTTTCTTAGATGCCCAAAGAGTATCTTTTTCTTTTTTCTAAAATGTTGAATAGCTTAACTATTTGGTATTGGTCACCCGAATCAATTTTCTCGCGTGTATCTGGTTTTCCTGATTCACTATTTCTAGTATTTGTTCTGTTCCATTTTTCCCAGCCTGCCAAATATTCCTGTTATATGTATGTTGGAGCTTCTTTGCCTCTCTTTTCTATCTGGTATTTTCTTTCACTCTTCTTTTTTCATTTCCTCTGATTTTTAAATGTTTGCTCTTTTCCAACTCGTATTTTCTTTTCTTTTCTTCTTCTTCTTCTTTTTTTTTTTGTGCTTCCAAGTTGTTTTGAAAACAATTTAATTGATGATCTTTAAAAATTGTCATGGCATACCTAAGATCCTCTCACGGCATACCGGTGTGCCACGGCATACTGGTTGAAAATTACCGAGTTAGACCATCTGACATCAATCACTCCTACCAGAATTCATCTCGTAGCCAGAACACGTTCATTCCTCTCATCCTGGGTTATTTCTCAGTGGTGGGCATATCAGTATGAGCAGGGCTCAGTCAGGGAGTCAGTGCTACTGGGAATGTTAGAAAAAGGATTCATCCTAGTAATTGCACTTGATATCAACATGGCAGCTGGGGAAAGGAGGCCTTGCAGAAGGAGCTGGAAGATCAGAGAAACATTTTGAAACAGATGCATGGGTATGGTGGATGCATTGGTGGTCTCAGGGAAGCACTGAGCGGCCAGAGTACCCAGCAGGGGAGCAGGCCTGCCATGGGGAGCTGGAGTGGGTGCCTGCAGGCAGCCCCTGCTGAGGCATCCTTTTGAGAAGGAGGCTTGGCTACACAGTGGATGGCATTTTCCAGCTCAGGTGTCTGTGTTCTTTACTGGGCCAGGAGTTCTGAGGGTGAGACAGAGGAGAGGTGACCGGGAGATGTCTCCAGAGCTCTTTACACACATAGTTGGCCTCTCACTATCTCATGATTTCTGTGGGTCAGGAATCTGGGTATGATAGATAGCGGGCCCGTAGTCAGGTGTCAGCTGGGGCTGCAGTCATCCCAGGATGGAACTGGGCAGGGTCTACTTCCAGAATCCCTCCATGGTTGCTGGCAGCATTCTCTTTCTGGTAGCTTGTGCTAGAAGTGCCGTGGGGCCTCTCTCAGTTCCTGGCCTTGTGTCCCCTCTGCACAAATGTGACAGATTGTTTGATCAAAGCAAGCAAGAGAGCAAGGAGGAGTATGAAAAAGAGGGCAGAGTGACACCATCACTTCTGTTGAATTCCATTTCTTAGGAGCAGGTTATTGGATCTAGGCCACAGGAAGTGAATAGCAGGAGGTGGAGATCATTGAGAACTGTTTCAGAAGCAGTCGACTGCAATTATGATCATTATTTATCCCTTTTTGCTATATCTTCAACTCAGAAACTATAAATATTGTTTTTTAAAAATTTGCAGAATATAATCATAAAAATCCAAAGTTTGGAGCGCGGTGCCTTCCTAAGCCAGGATTTCATGTTCTCAGTGGATTTTCCTTCTGGGATGTGGAAGGAACCTGATAACCCTGTGACTGTGTTACTTATCAAGTGACCCATCTTGCCCAGTGAGGAGCTTGCACACATGTTGCTTGTGAAGAAAAAAACAGGTGGCCAGAGAACAGTTGGTTCCTTTGGCAGGAAGTGTGATTTAAATAAAAAACTGTGTTAATTTTTTTTTAAAGCAAGATAAATCAAATTAATATTAATTTAATGTAAGCAAAACCCAATTAATCATAATATCCACTCCACACAAATAATTTGTCAGTTATGACACCATTCAAGATAAAATGTGTATGTTTTTATACATATATAAATACAGATTTTAGCACTGTTTTGATCCCAAAGGTAGTTAATAGACTTCCACAACTAATGATCTTGAAATTCTTTTTTTTTTTCTTTTGACCCATTTCTCATAACAAAAAGTTGATGTGTAGGACAACAGAATGTTGGAACAACAATTTTTGTTGTGAAGAGACATAATGAAAGTCTGGATGGGCTCCATGTTCTGCTCACAGGGCTCACAGAACGTCTCTAAGTGTGTCCACCTTCAATGCGAGCACAAGTAATTCTTTCATGATTTATTGCAAGTACCAAATGTTTCAGGTTTTGTTTTGTTTTTCAACTATCTAAAATTTGTTGTTTTTTTTAAACTCTCTTATTTACTTTATGTTATTGTTATTTTTTTTTTGGTTGCAGTTTGGACAGGGCCGGGTTTGAACCCGCCACCGTCAGTATATGGGACCGGTGCCCTACTCACTGAGCCACAGGCGCCACCCCTATTTACTTTATTTTCTTTACAGACAACTAATATTTATCAATAAAAATAGAAGATAATTTCAAAAAAAAATATCATGCCAAATCTTACAAACAATAGAAAAAGAAGAAATACATCAAATTCATTCTACTTCAACTCATATTTTCTTAAGGCATTATCTTTTATATTTATTCACCCTGCGTTGCTTCTAGTGTAGTCTTTATTTCTAATATATTTTAATCTTCTCTTTTTTTTAAAAAAAACCAGAGTCTCACTTTGTCACCCTTGGTAGAGTGCCATGGTGTCACAGCTCACAGCAACCTCCAGCTCTTAGGCTTAGGTGATTCTCTTGCCTCAGCCTCCCAAATAGCTGAGACTACAGGCACCTGCCACAATGCCCCATTATTTTTTTGTTGCAGTTTGGCTGGGGCCGAATTTGAACCCGCCACCCTCGGTACCCACTGAGCCACAGGTGCTGCCCTATTTTAATCTTTTATTTCTAAATTCTTTCCTGAATTTCATCATATCTCTCTTGAAATCCTTCTACTTCCCAAGCATCTTGTGTCTGAATTTTTCCAATTTTGATCTAGGTTGGTCCTCATAACTCCTATTATTTATTAAATTGCATTTAGCTCATTCTGAAATATGAGACTATCATTTTCATCTGATTTGT
Organism: Nycticebus coucang; assembly: GCF_027406575.1. Classification (NCBI taxonomy): domain Eukaryota; kingdom Metazoa; phylum Chordata; class Mammalia; order Primates; family Lorisidae; genus Nycticebus; species Nycticebus coucang. Next base: position 64,319,696 of record NC_069792.1, on the reverse strand, counting down.
GGGAATGTCTTTCTAGTATGTATTCGTTGTCTACAGGGAAGTCAGTCTGATCTTAGTCTCTCTGTGTGGGATTCGATTGTTTTTTTCTTTTCTGTGTGGGATCCGATTGTTTTTTTCTTTTCTGTTTGGCCATTTTCAGGTGAAATGAGTAAGGCTGGATGGTTCTTCGAGCTTAATGGCTGTCATGCTTCCTCTTCTGGTGTGTTCACAAAGCAAACAACACTCACTGTGTATTTCCTGAGCTCTGCCCATCCTGTGACCCTTCCTAATTTCTTCTTCATTCTTATTTTGACCTTCTTTTTCCTTTTTATCTTTTTTTTCCAACTTGACTTGGATTTTACTCCCAGAAAGATTTGTTTGTTTTTTCCCAGAGCAGAGTTTTGTCCTAGAAGGGAACCTCATTGTATAACTTTTCAGGGTTCATAAAGACCAAAACATTTCAATGCTCACTCCACTTGCCCTCACCAGTAAACTGGAGCCCACAGAACTTGCACTCCCACCTGAGCCTCCCCAGCTGATCTCAAATGGACCAACTCATTCTCCAGTGTGTGCCTTGGGGAATTCTGTAGTATTCCAGCTCTCTGGTCATCACATGCCCCCCTCACATTGCCTCACGAATGCTGATAACATATGGGTCTTGATACTCTTCATTCTGAGTCCCATTCATATTTAGGAATTGTATCTATTGTCACCTAACCACAGGATCACAGGATTTTAAGCCTTGCTATTCTGTCTCTTTTGTGGAGGGAGTTAGGAAGATTTCTTAGTGCATGTATACTAATGAACTTATTTTTTAAGTGCTATTTCCATTCCAAAATGTCCTAGCTGAGGCCTCATTTAACCCATAAAATAATAAAGCTTGTATTGATGTGTTCCAGGACAGTTATCTATACCCAGTAAAGATTATTAATCTGTTATTTCAGCTATCTAATTGAATCAGACTGAATGTTTCTGTTTCCCTTCCCCAAATCTATACATTGAAGCCCCAGCCCCCAATGTAATAGCCCCTGGAGGTGGGGTTTTGGATAGAGTAATTAGGTTTAGATGAGGTCATGAAGGTAGAGTCTTTATGATAGAATTGGTGTCCTTAGAAGAATAAACACCAGAGAGCTTTTTTGTTCTCTCTCTGCCATGTGAGGATACAGTATGTTTATATGCCAGAAAGGGAGGCCTCACCAAGAACCAAATTGTTTGACACCTTGATCTTGGACTTCTCAGCTCTAGAACTGTGAAGAATAAATTTCTGTTGTTTAAGTTACTCAGTCTGTGGTATTTTGTTATAACAGCCTAATCTGACTAAGACACTATGCAATGTCAATTAGTCATGATATTAGTGGTAAAAATAATTTTTAAAAATACCATTGCCTAATGACTCCCTAGATATCTAACAGGAGTTGAGAATAAAAGATTACCATGCTTACTATGATTGATAAAGTGATTATTTTGACACCACTAAATAAGAAAAGGTGACGAGGGAGAAATAGCATCAAAAGTAATAACTAATAGCAAAGATACCTTTATCATAAACTGTTATCTTTACTCACTTTGTCGCAGAAGACCTTGATCTGGCAATAAGCTCTATGAATGGGTTTATTGCTACGATTATTATAACTGTATGTATCAATCTGAATCATCAAGGGAAGTCCTTTCACCCCTTTTTGGGAGGAGAAATCTGTACTCAGGCAATTCACAGTGATGAAAATCTGAGGAAGGGAGAAAGAAAGGAGAAAGTCCACAAGTCACCATAAAAAGAATCTATAATAAATGCATGAACCTTAGACTTGAAGTTGAAATACTAAACAATCCTATACTGGTAAATGTATTTTGTTACTTTTTTCACATAAAAACATGTTGCACACATGAAACATATATGTAATTTATAATATAAATTTATTTAAAAAACTTCCTTTTATATTTGATCTTAAAATAGACTATTTAAATTACTTTCCTAAAAGTCTATCAGGAAAGTCTTACGTATATGACACGTAAGTGACCTGAGCAAAACATTATGTCCTCAACATATCAAAGTTGTCACTTTTAATAGATTTATCAGTTTACCTGACCTCTGACCTGTAAGATAAAAAAATTAGATAACAAGTCCCTTGAAAACTAGTTGTTTGTTCACATATCTGTCTTCTTACCTGACTATAAAGTATCGGATTTGAGATCATTTCTTCTTATTTTTGTACCACTGGTACCTATTATAGTGCCTGGTGGAGAATGAGCATTCTAATAAACATTTAATGACTAAATCAATGAGTTTGTCCACAGAGAACTCATTAGATTAGAAGTCAAATGCACTGAATTTTAGTCCCAGCTTTAATATTAACCAGCTAAGAGATTTTACACAAGTCGCTAATGTCTTCAGTTTTCAATTTCTCCTTTAAAAGAACCTTTAAAACCTCTCCCTGCAGGACTGAGTTCATATCCTTCCATATGTTGAGGTGGTCAACATACAGAGCTAGGCCTGCTGTGTAGACACATACATGTCCGGTGTATGACAATTAGGTCAACTTGAGGTGGTCAGTGAAGGGAGGTGGTCAGCTCTGGAGGTCCTACTGTATGTCACCTGATGTATTATTTAGCTTTGTCTTATTTGCCCCCCTGAGCTCCTCATTGACCTTCAAGCCCTTGACCTGAGGCCTCTCACTCCACAGCAACACCACAGAGAACAGTCCTGCAAGAAGCAAGGCTACATCATGGACCTCATGATGAAGGCCTCTCGAATTGTTGACTTAACTACCATACCTGATTTAATCCATTTAAAACCCTGTGCCTGTAGGCATTTGATAATTTATCCAACCAGTATAGCACTCACTTGTAATGTCACATCCCTCTAAACCTCCTTTTTTATTGTATTTTTGAGCTGCTTACTTGGCAATGGAAATGCACTGGTAAGACACCACATCAAGGGCAGCTGAGACCAAGTCTTAGTGATGTATTAATTGCAGCAGCTTGTGCCTTGTGCCACAGGCTCATACACTTGCAGCCACCATCTGAAAACAAGTACCTAACAATGATCTAACTACATGAACAAATCCTAAGATGAGGATGACAGGTAATAAAACTGAATTGTACATGGGAGTCATGCTAAGTGAGTAGATTTCAGCTGCTCTTGCCACAAAAACAAACCCCAGAATTGGGGTGACTGTGGGATGATGGGTGTGTGAATTTGCTTCACTGTAGTACATATCTATATATAGCCCCAAACATCATGTTGTTTATGGGAAATAACAATTAAAAGGTTTTCAAAAAAGAGGCGCTCTAACTATGGATACATTCATTTTATTCATTTCTTTAATTAATGTGTTCATCCATTCAGTCTGTAAACAGCCACAGAAACCCAGAGTGGGTCCAACACAACATAAGATCCCTCCACAAGATAGAGAGAAAAGCCAAACCCCTGCCTCATGGAGCAGACAGTCCAAGGGAAAGACAGACAAATAATCTGGCAATGACCAGCACAGAGTGGTCAAGGTTGTCCAAGAGAAGTGAGTGGGTGGGGAAGCCCCAAGAAGACAGAACAGAGCCTGGAAGATACTAGTAAAATACAAACCCACATAGACGCCGGGCTCAGAGCAGGGCCTTTGTAAATACAGAGGAATGACAAACAGAGAACAATGAGACACAAATGTCAGGTGACTCAAAGGAACGAAGGAAGAATGTACTGTACTTATTTTCCTCCTTAACTTCTGAAGTAAAAGTATTTGGCGCACCACAGTCACACAGACAGAAAATGCTACCTGTTGTTCTTGGACGTCCCCTAATGGCAGAGAATTCTTACTTAACATTTGTTCACGCAACAGATATTTTTGAAGTGCCTGCCAAGTTTCTGCGGCTGAGCAGGGCACTAGCACAGACGCACGAGTTACGGTTCCTGGAATCAGAGAAGTCAAAAGCGAGATGGAAAAGGAGACTATGATGGGCTCTAAGGATTACAGTAACTTCATCAAATGCTAATCTTTAGATCAAAAAGGGGTACACTTTTCTAGGAACACCTGACTTTGTTATTGGTATTATCGATAATGGGGTGATCTTGACCAGAAAGTTTAAACATAGCTTTATGTCAGCAAATCAAATGATCACTCTGGCGAGCTATACAGTTGTTCATACTTCTGGCCTTGGGTCTCTTGTGGACATCTTCATGTTGGTCTATAGGGGCCTCAACACAGAGTGGTTTTTTCCACTCCCTCATAAAGCCTGTCTAGTACTACAGAAGCCGGAAGAGCAAAGTGTTCTGATGAATATTTCCTAAGCTGTTAAGATTCATGGTTGGCTCACCGATTTAACCACACATCTCTCACAGTGGACATGTGCCCAGACAGGCAGGAAGCAATATTAATTGTGGCCTTATCAGCTCCAAGTCTCAACTAAGAGCTGGAATGATGGGCTGTGAATACTTACAAGAGCCACTTAAGTAGGACAGAGCCACTAGATCCACTGAAATAATAAATGTTTCCTGGCAATATACTACAATAAATAGACTAAGTCCTCCTTGGAGGAGCTATAAAACCAGCCATCCAGTACAGACGGTCTTTAAAGATCCAATGAGCTACCACATGCTGGACTCTACGGGGCAACATTTAGAGTTGACTAAATAGACACGATGCAATGGGGTCTCTTTGATTTAAGGCATCCTGGTTCCATAAAAGTAAACAACACAAAATCTGCCCTCTGCCTCATTGTATGGGCAGCTCCCAGTGTTATAACAGGCAGAGATTTTATAACTGGGCTGGCACTGTTTCCCTCTTGCTTGGCTGCCTGACCAGTGGCAAACACAGTTTCAGTCAGTGCCCAGTGGTATCCATCACATTCTCACTGTGCTGCGCTCAAAACCCAAATGGTTGAACTTTAACTGAAGTTGGTGGGTGGCAAGAAGGTTGGGAAGTCATAGAAGGACATTCACTAAAACCTTGGCATTCATTTGTTTCATCTTGCAAAGCCAACCATGTCCCAGCTCCTCACACAGCTTGCAAATGTGAGAGCAAACTCCTTGGAAGTGTATCAGCAGAACACCTGTTTGTAAATATGTATGAGAGAAGCTAAAGGAAAAGGTATGATTTTCCTCACCAAAGGCTCATCCAAAGGTCAGGCACAGAAAGTTCATTTTCACTTAATAGGAGCCCTGATTAAGTAAAGAGTGTATAAAGGCAGTAAACAACTGATCTGCCACGCCCAAATTAAGAATGTTATGTATGTTCGTAGAATATTTTCAAAACCTCACTTACTTGTTTTCCTGTAATTCTAATAGTACAGCATTTATATTTTATAAAAAAGTTCCTTAAATCTGGTGTATTCAGGCAGATAATAGATACAATTTTAATTTTGTCATCAGTTCAAAGATTGATTCAGATAGAAAGATGGTTTCTGAATGTACCCAAACCTTTCCCAGAAATAGAACCAGTCTCAAGACACTTGACATTTTTTGATAAAATCATTTGTTACGTGTGAATGACAATTCCCATTTTGTGGTTCCTACACAAGACAAGTGACTGCCAACATTATAATACCCCTCACTTGCATATTATGCATATAGTAAAATTTATTAAAATAAACACAAATCTTTTGATGAGCTTTAGAATTGCCCCATTAACTTGATTATTAACTCCTAAGGTTTTTCTGAGAGCTTTCCATTAAAATAAGCGGTTCTACCTTTGACTTAGAAAGAAATCTGGGGTTTAAAAAATTGTAACAACCATGATTTGATGTAATGCATTTATTTTTCCCTTTAAGCAATTGTATTTTACACTTTTAAGAAGATACGTCTCATTAAAGTCTAAGAAAGCAACAGATTTCCTGATGATTGGAACTGCAAAGAGGTCTTTCCCAAGAAATTGCATATGCATTAGCCTCCAGATGACTGGTATAAGATATACAGCAGGAAATAATAATTTTAACACTAGACCACCCTACCCTTTCACAAACAACATACAAATACACAAGTGCACCCTTGCAAATTTTTCTACTCTGTTCTTTCCTTGGTTCTTGAAATTATTAGAGACCTTACAAGTAGTTTTTCCATATTTTGTCATTTTCTTCCATTTTCATAGGATTTAAGTGCAGATGCAATGACAAATTGAGATGGAAGCTAGACTTATGTCTTTTCTCTGTGCTTGGTGTTATGTTAGGAAACGGGGACCCAAGATGGCAAGACAGACTCCCTGCCCTCGGGGAGCTCACTATTTTGTTGTAGAGCTAAGAAACTCCTAAATTTCCCCAAACTTCCAGATATACAGCACTTATAGGAAATGATTAATGTATTTCTTTACTTGTACTTTTATTTCATTATTTATTTTCCCTTACAGGTGCTGTGGGTATGTATGTATATACAAAGGCGAACATTTGGTTTACTCACATAATCCACCATAGTTTCCCATACAAATTTGTCTTCTTGTTTGGGATTCATTGAGGGTACAAAGAGTTCGGTTACACTGTTTGCATTTGTTAGGTAAAGCCCCTCTTATAATCATGTCCCGCCCCCAAGAGGTGTGCCATGCACCTTAACCCCCATCCCCGCTTCCTGCCCTCTCCCTGCTCCATCTCCCTACCCCCCACCTTGTATTAGAGCCATCTACTTGTTCCCATGTCCGTCTACTTGTTCCCATGTCCGAGCCTTTGCTATGTGCCGTGCCCTCTGCCTCCTGTGCTGTCCCTGAAGATCATCACACCAGCTCCTTCTTTGCCCTCAGATTCAGTCCAATATCAACTCTTTTTTTTTTTTTTTTGAGACAGAATCTCTCTATATTGCCCTCCATAGAGTGCTGTGGCATCACAGCTCACAGCAACCTCAAACTCTTGGGCTCAAGTGATTCTCTTGCCTCAGCCTCCCAAGTAGCTGGGACTACAGGCGCCTACCACAATGCCCGGCTATTTCTTGTTTTGGTTGCAGTTGTCATTGCTGTTTAGCAGGCCCTGGTGAGGCTGGAACCCGCCAGCCTCAGTGTGTGTGGTTAGTGCTCTCCTCACTGAGCTGCAGCGCCGAGCCCCAACATCAGCTCCCGAGAACTACCTTCCTTGAACATCCCATTGAGAGATACCTTTCTCCTCTCCTTCCTCTTCCTCTGAGCCCTTGGCCCAGGACCTATCTGGCACACTCTGTCAACTTTCTCTTTTCTGTTCTCTTCATAACACTTAACATTATTTGAATTTATCTTGCTTTGGTTTTTGTTTAGTACTTAACTATCTGTCTGCTCCATGATGCTGAAAAGCCCATAAGAGGGGGCCCTTGTCTGCCTCAAGCTCATTCTATTCCCATTACAAAGCCTACCTCAGATATTCAACAAATACTTGTCCAACAAACTAAAAGAACATATATTATTTTTCCAAGTAAACGTTTCCCCTTTATCCACGCTCTTGTCATAAACGATAGTTAACAAGAGCTGAGATTAATATGAGTAGCTTAAGTTGTCAAACTAACACAGCAGTTAGCTGCTCTGACCAGATTGATCCTCCAAAAATGTTATCTATCAATCAATGAATCAGGATGAACATATCAATATCTACCTGTCATCTATCTCTCCACACTGTGGCAGATGCCATGGGAAATACAGAAGTCCATCCATGATAGAACCCTGGCTTCAAAGAGAAGTGGGGAGAGGGCACAGCAGTTTTCGCTGTTGTGGAATGTATAGTGGATAATCAGATATTAAGTTGAATAATCCCAACTACACTTGTTATAAGAACTTTCAAAGAAGAAAGCTCAGCAAAGCAGCCAGGGAAGACTTGCTGTAGGAGCCCGGAGACAGGAGAAAGAGATGGGGGGAAACAGTGCATGTCAGCTCCGAAAACCAGCCTTGTGGGAAAGGAGGCTTTGCATACAGCAATTAAGCGTCGAAAGGCCAGGCCTGGCGGCTCACATCTGTAATCTTAGCACTCTGGGAGGCTGATGGCAGGTGGATTGCTTGAGCACCGGAGTTTGAGACCAGCTTGAGCAAGAGCAAGACCTTGTCTCCACTAAAAATAGAAAAACTATCTGGGCATTATGGTGGGCACATTTAGTCCCAGCCACAGAAAGCTGAAACAAGAGGATTGATTGCTTGAGCCCAGGAGTTTGAGGTTTGAGCTGTGACACCACGGCACTCTAGCCTAGGCAACAGAGAGAGACTCTGTCTCAAAAAGAAAAAAAGAAAATGAGAATTAGCCTGAATGAATGGGGGTTGGTGAAGGAAAAGGGGAGGCGAGATGCTTGTGTGGCTGTGATCAAGTGGCGAACACTGGATGAGGCCCTGTGGATAGCCCTGAGACCAATGGCAGAGAGAGCTGTGGCCACAGTACCCACATCCAAGCTCCAGAGAGGACAGGAGAGTGAGGACCGAGAAAAGAACAAAAGGAGCAAAGAGGGTCCATGCCGCTGCCAGGGGCTGGGACGAGTAAGGCATGCCACCAACAGGGAGAGGACAGACTCGGAGGTACCTCGCAGGGAAAGAAGGGCTGGATGAGAGCACCGAGTGCGCCGCCAGGCAGAGGTGCAACTGGGACGGAGCAGGTGTCCACGCGGCAGGCACAAGGTGAGGAAAGGGCCGCAGAGAAGAATAGTTGTGGGGGCCGAGTTGCAGAAACAAGGAATAAAGTGATCAACTCAGTGCAAGACAAGAACTTTCTCTGAAAATGGAAGGTAAGATCAGAGTAAAACACAGCAAGAAAAAACTGTGTTGAGAGGCTCAAAATGGCATACTCAGTGCAAACGCTGGCATTACGGCCTTGGACTAATGATTGAACCTCTCTGGGCCTCACTTTCCTAGTCTTTTAAATAGGTATAAAAATTCCTACCTTGGCTCTGTAGCACTTAAGCGACCGCGTGCTTTTAAACTATCAAGTGTCATGACAATTTAAGGATTTTACCATCCTCCATCCTCTCAGACCTGAGTCTCCCCCTGCTCCAACTCCCTCCACGACAGTCAGCAAAGCGCTCTCCATTTTCCCTCTCTCAATGTTCCCATGAGGTCGGCTTCCTTAGCGTCCGAGTCCCCAACTTCGGGCCCCCCTTCCTACAGGACTGCTGCTGCCACTTGCTGCCTGATTTCTCCCTCGGGGCGTTTTGTGAGGCCATCTTCAGATGACCCAAGGGTAGATGAGTTGTGATTCACATTAATTGAACAAACATGTTTAATTACAGCTAATCGGTTTGAAAACCATTAAATCTCTCTCTCCTCCTGGCCAGGAAGCTTTACTGCTCTTCAGATTGCAGCAGTTTCTCCCGGTCTGCGCTGTCGCGGGCACAGATCTTGGGAGGCAGCCGTCAGGGTAAGGAAGATGGAGGGCCTTGTGGGACAGACACTGGGCTGAGCCACCTGGTGAAGACGACCTGCTCCCTGTCAGAAGTGAAGCAGACTGAAAGATTCACCCATTAGACTTTGTGACCATTTGTTGTTATTTTAGGCTTTTTCTGTTCCTGTTTTACGCTTAAAACTTGTTTTGAGTTTTTGATACCTGAATATGATACAAAATTCTAAAGGTTCAGAAAGGGAAACTGAAGAATACCTCCCTCCCTTGTTTCCCAGCCAACCAAGTTTTTGGAGTACCTAGAAATATGCTACGCAAACACAAATACGCTTCCTATTTTACACAACTGGCGGCACGGAACACACAACAGTTCCCCATCTTCCTTTTTTCACTTAACAGGGAAATCTGAAGACACTTTCTCTTTCTCTTTAAAAAAGCATGAAATATGGGGTGCCAAGGCCTTCGACATTAGGTCACTTCCGGCCTCTTTACCTTATGAACAACGCTGCAATGAATGTCCTGCTGCGTGGCTTTTGCACACATGTACACAAATAAATTACTGGCATGTATGAATTTATGACTGAAATTGCTTTCTTCAAATCAAGGTCCGCGTTCTCAGCAGCATCTTTCTAAGCAGAGTTTTCAAATTCAGAGTGTATCAGACTCACCCAGTAAGCCTTGTTAAAACGGATGACAGGGCCTAACTCCCACAGTTTCCAGTTCGGTGGGGCTAGGATGGGGATCCACGTATTTGCATTTCTAAGAATCCCCCAGGACGATACTGATGCTGCTAATTCAGGGCCACACTCCTGCTCTTCCTCCTCCCACGCTCCACTCCATCCTTCTCTAGGGCCTCTCTGTCTGCACCTCCTAGAGACAGCCTAAGTCCCATCCTTGACCTGGTTTTGCCCACCCCGCAATTCTCTCCACAGAGAACTCGGTCCTTCTCATGCCTTCCATCCACCCTCTTTACAAACAGCGCTAATTTCTCTCCTGAGCCCCACAGTTGTGGCACTTTCTGTGCATTCCTGTCTCTGCACCTCTGGCCACCCCCTTTTCCCCCTGGCCACGCTCTTCTCTCCAACTTCCATGTCTAAATTCCACCTGACTCTGATCCCACAGAAAGGGGGTCTCTCTATATGCTGAAGTACTTAGAAGTGACATGGGGGGGAGAAGAGGGGGACATGTGTGGAAGAGAGAGGGAGGTGGGGGGAGGATAAAACAAATCGGGCAAAATATTAACAATGAGTTGATCTAGGTAGAGAATAAGTGATTTTAATTGTATTATTCTTTCAACTTCTCATTTGACAATTTTAAAAATAAAAAGTAAGGAAAATAAGGTTAAATAAAAACCAGAGCTGCCTCTCTCTTCAGAACACTCCTGGCACTTCCTCCCCATCACAGTCATTGTCACTTTCTACATCTCATGACGATTATTTACAGCTGTGCCTCAGTTCCTGACCCAGCCCAAACATTCCCTGAGAGCAGGGACTCTGCCTAGATTATTTGTTTGGGAACCCCCACTGCCTGGCAGACGTGCTATGAACATGCTGCTCCAAATGGCTGTCCTCATATCAAAGATAATAAAGGAGATATTTACTCCTAGATCTTCCCAACTTAGAGTACGTGTGTCAGAGCAGACAGCCTGGGGTTGGAAATCAGCTGCACTGTGCATTAGCTGTGCAACCTTAGGTAAGCTGGCTAACCTCTCTGGGTTTCCAAATCCTCATTAGTTAAATAAAAATGCTACCCACTTAGAAATATGAATATTGCATAAAGCATATAAAGTATCTGGCAGAGTGCCTGGTATATGGTAATCACTGAACAAATATTAGTCATTGTATACACCGGGACACACCTTCATTTTACGAAACCAAGTCTGTAATCTAATTCTCTGCACAATACAACAATTCATACGGATTAATTATAGAGTCCTAAGCAAAATTCAGGCCAGAAACCAGGGGATATTCCACATTCTAACAAAAGATAAAGCTGTGGAGATCTTTAGTGAGATGCCTTACAAAAATTATTCCTTCAATGTATGAATTCACTCCAGCTTTATAACTTTTCCTGCCATCCATTACCTTATAAAACTGGAACAAAGGCATGGCTTTGTTTAAGTTCAATACCAAAGACTCCGCAAATGTTTGCCTTTTCCTTTTAAAGCTTCTTTCACCTACACCACACCCCAGCAAACACATAAAAATGCCATTTGCCCTTCTTTGCAGCGTGTAACTTAACCTTTCAAGATCCCTCCCAAAAGCCTCCCCCAACTCTACTTTTACTTCTGAGATTGGGGGATATATCCTTTAACCTTCTATAAGATGATCTGTATAAAATTGGGCCGAACTTAGGTGCAAAAAAAAAAAAAAAAAAAAGAAAGAAAGAAAGAAATCGGGGCATGTCTTTTCCTTAATTGGTAAGTTCTATTGACTCCATATTCTTCTAGAATGTCTTGTAAGCAGAAAGAGGACTCCCCAGCCAGAAGCTTTAGACTGCCATGGGGAGAAGGGTGGTGAATGAGCAAAGCCGTGAATTCACACGCACTTAGAAGTATAGTCTCCTCTGGGCAGTCCAGTAGTTTCTCTTTTCATCCTAAAAATTAATATTTATACATCTCCCTCTCCCCTGGTGTCCAGCAATGGAGTTCAACAGAAAGAGAATGCTATCCATTTGGGAACATCCCTTTGCAAAGTATGATTTATCAAGACTACCAAAACTTTTTTTTTTTTTTTTGAGACATAGTCTCATTCTGTTGCTCTGGGTAGAGTGCCCTGGCGTCATAGATCACAGCAACTCAAACTCTCGGTCTCCAGCAAACCTCCTTTCTCAGCCCCCCAAGTAGCTGGGACTGCAGGTGTATACCACAATGCCCAGCTAATTTTTCTATTTGTAGTAGAGATGGAGTCTCACTCTTGATCGGGCTGGTCTCGAACTCATAAACTCAAGCAATCCACCACCCTCAGTGCCTCCAGAGTGCTAGGTGGGGTGGCTCATGCCTGGCCTTAGAAACATTTTTCTAAAGTGCTAAACTTTTTCTAAATCTCTGTGGGAAATTCAATAAAAATTGATTAAGCATCTTTGGCCAAAAAGAAATGTTAGGACAAAGAGAGAGGAAAAAAAGAAGGCAAGGACAGCCAGGCACGGTGGCTTAGGCCTGTAATCCTAGCACTCTGAGGGGCCAACGTGGGTGGATTGTCTGAGCTCAGTAGTTCAAGACCAGCCTGAGCAAGAGGAAGACCCCATCACTACTAAAAATAGAAAAAAAAAAAAAAATAGCTGGCTGTTGTGGAAGGCACCAATAGTCCCAATTACTCGAGAGGTCGAGCAAGAGCATCACTTGAGCCCAGGAGTTGGAGGTTGCTGTGAGCTATGCCACTGCAGCATTCTAGCCTGGGGTGACAGAATAAGACAATGTCTCAAAAAAAAAAAAAAAAGGCAAGGAAAGAAAACAAATTCAGACAGCTTAACGAATGTGCCATAATTTGAGGTTGAATTTCAAGCTAGCCTTTTAATTAGTACAACATTATTCCTCACCCAGAGACTGAAAAATGTGCAGTGTAAATAAAGACAAAATGCCTATATTTTCTCCAATTTATGGCCTTTCAAAGGCTATGGTCAAAGCCCTACAGTTCCACTGTCCTATCTTTTGAGCTACTAAAATTGATACCTCTGTGGACCAGAGGCTTGGCTTATTGACCTTGAAAAAGACAGCTCTGGGAGGAGAAAGGGCTGACCCACAGTGAAATAAGGAAGAGACCCCGGTTTTCTGTGGAAATAGTAAGTCTCCCTATAGGGCAGCTCTACTTACAACTCACAGTCCAAGCTGGGGTCCCATGCCGTCACTAGAACCCAGGCCACATCAAATACAACCGTATCTCCAGTGCCATGATGGGTCATTAAGTCAACTTCATTTTCTGCCTTATTTACCAATATAGATGAGAACGCTTTACTCTCATCCTGCATTTTTAGTTTCCGTCCTGCCAGCCAACTCATCTTAGCACATACTTCCATGTTCCTATCCCTCAAACTGGCTCTCAGGTCTTAGATGATATCTCCTTGGTATGGAGCAAAATCGGACGGGAAGACAATAAGACAAAATTATTTGAGGAAATAGGGCCCAGAAGAAATATCAGCATGTCCCCTCATCATGCATTTTCTTACCGTTTCAAAAATTAGATGCAGATCTTTTATGTAAACCCAATTCATTTGAAGCATCCAAAAGGGACTCAAACTTAGAGGAAACTACCTATAAAATGAACACTGGCTCAGGTATTAAGTATTCGCTTCCAGGTTACCAGCTTGGTCAGTGTATTTGTGCACTGAATTTCTTCAGTTGCACACACAGAGCGGACACTGTGTGTACATACATACACACACTCAGCAGGGAGGGCAAGATGTGCTCACTCCCATGTCCATTCTGGTCAATGTACACTGATATGTGTGATATGAACAGATAAGGTAGCAGAGCAATGGAAGACATGGCTTGGGAAAGCCCATGTGCTAGAAGCGATGTGACAAAAGCCCATCTTTGGGAGGGTTGCAGGGGATGGGTGGATGTGGTGTGAGGACAGGGTGGGTGGTAAAACCAGAATGAACCGATTGAACTATCTTACTCAAGGAAATGGGGATGATCATTTGTTTTCTTTCTGGATCTGCACAAGTTGTAACCTATACATTTCTTAGAGAAAGAAAATCATAGCATGCTTTAGTTTTTAAAAAAAGAGAGAGAGAGAGATTTCCCGCTGGTTAACACCAAACGCTTTAGACTCAGAAGGACTGGGGTTCAAAATCCATTTTTCCATTTGTCCAATCTTGCAGTTCTTGGTATGTCAAAAGGTTATACTTAGTGGAATCAGAATCTGAAATGCATAGGAAAATTATCCCATGATATCTCTTAGCCTCTCTGCTCCCTAGCCACTCCAACTAGGTCTCAGCCCTGCTCGTCCTCAATCTCATCACAAAAATTTGTTGGCAGAGGTGAAAATACAGGCCTTACTTGTGTTCTTGCCATGCTTTAAACTTACAACTGTCTCTTCCCCACCCCAAATGTAAGAAGAGCGTCCACTGATGACCTGCAAAGCAGAGGACTGGACAAGCCAACGCCCCAAACTCTTCCCTCAACCCAACACCCTGAGTGGAAGGTCATCTCAGGAAGGAGATCCCTATGCTTCTAAAGCAGAGACACTGATCTAGAAAGGAGCAAAGAATAACCCAGAGTGACAGAGTTTTATAGTATTGAATTATGATAGATTTTGCTAAATATCATAGGACAGGGAGATAGGCCAGTAGTGGATTTATTTGCTTGCTTCCTTATTTAGTGGTGAGGGTGGTGAATATTTTCTCTGAGTCAAGATCATTTCAAAAGGCTTGGATACAGAGTGATTAACAAAAGATTCATGGAAAGAAGCCTCCTTCATCTTATGTAGTTTAGAAACCACAGAAAGTGGGGGAATTGGTTTGGTGTTCCAGTGAAAAGACACAAAAAGGAAACGTGTTCTTCAAAGTTAGCAAAAGCATTAAGCAGCATCTTAATGCTCAAGTAATTCTTCTTTGCAGTCACATGAGACCAGTCTTTGTAGCACACCAAGCTTGGCTTAATCTTGAAATCATTGTGAACAGAGAAAACAGTACTGAACAAAAATAGGGGCCCAGTTTCAAGAAACTCCTTAGAAATCTAGAAGAAAGGGAAGCCTGTAATTAGGGCTGTTGCACTATGCTCTCGGGGTGGCATCATCACCTGGAGAAAGGCAGTGCTCGGTGACAGGGATCTGAGCTCCTGAGTCTTCAATAACTCAATAGGGTCTTATGTGGGAATGCCTCATGGTAGGGATTAGTGACCAATGTATCTACTTTTCAGGTACCAGTGTTTGGCTAACGAGAGAAAGAAAATTTAAAACATCCTTGTAAATGAGAGTCATGTGAAGGAATGTGGCACAGAAGTCCTCCCATTAGAATCACATGGATGAGACCTTAATCTTCCGTCAACTCCCCACCCACACACTTCCCACAATTATATAGCTGAGGACTGAAGCTCAACAGACGAAGTCAAACGCCAGCTATTCCAATGCCAGGATGAGAATCTGGTTGTCTGAACCCCAAGTCAGTGCTCTTTCTGAGGCATCATCCTGGCTCTGTCCCCCATCAATTCCCAACATTTGTCAGTGCAGACGCTCAGAACCTCACCTACCCACGAGGCATCAGAAACCCAGGGACACCTGTTCACATTACAGAGACGGCACAGACCCAGAGCGTAAGAGCAGGTCCTGTTGGAGATGATTTCTGCTTATTGTGTCACTGTGCAGAATGACACTATGGCCCAACAAGCAAAACCGGTTCTGGCTGGAAGAAATGAGCAACAGTTCTGCCAGAATCGGGTTGCAAATAATACCCTGTGAATCTGGAATTAATCCCTAAACCTTATTTTAACTAATAGTTTTAACACCTTCCCTGGCCAAACGTTTTTCTATAATTAAATTAAATTAAATGATCCGGAGTTTCATGTCCTTTCCTTCTTTTTTTTCTTTTTGGCCATGCTCCATGAGAGATAAAGATAGAATGTGTGAGTCAGCAACAAAAGGAGGACGTGGGAGCACGCTCTGGAGAACTCTATAAACCTGACCAGCAGGGCCTGATCGTGCATCTGTGGAAAGACTACCACATACTGGGCATCAAGACTCAAATATCCAAATAGAGCTGCCATCTGACATAATCATCTTGGAAGACAAATAGTTTTTTTTCAAATGATGTCGCTGAGGCTTAAAGCCTTTTTTGTATAGGGTCTCTTCTGACAGTGGCTGCTTTGAAGACAATTTATAAAAGCTTGTGCAAAAAAAGAAAAGAAGAAAGAAAGAAAGAAAGAAAGAAATCTCATTTTTACCATCAAGTGGTATTACCCAAATTGTTGTTACGTATTCACATTTAGATCCAAGTGGTTTCTGATGTTTTCTAAAAGATCAAGATTTACTGGGCATGCAGAAGGATGCTGCAGTGTGGTGGTGGCAGGTGGCCGCCTCTGACCTGCCACCATTGCTGCACTCTGAGAACTGTCTGAAGGAACCAAGGGGCCAGGATGTTGCTGTCTTACCCATCCGTTCCCCTGAGCAACACGTTGGACCGAGCTGACCTACGGTTTTAACCTGTATTGGGTCACCACTTCCCCCAACACCAAAAGCCCATGAAGAGCCAAGCTGCATCTCAGTTGTCTGGGTGATGTGGATCAGCCATGAAAACTTAAATGTCCACCAGGACTAGGAAGGGGAAGTTCCAGTGGAGAAAGCTGGAGAGAGGGACAAGAAGAGCAGCCGTGCTCACAAGCACCCTTCATCATCTTCCAAACAGTCCAGATTAAAGATTTCCAGAATCTTTAATTATCCAAAAGTTCTAAAACCTTGGATTTAAAAAATAATAGTCTCCTGATTATTAAATGTGAGCCAAAAATTTTTGAAATACAGGTACATAAACGCATAATACTCATATACATGTGTATATTCCGCAGACCATATAAAGGCTACAGGTCACAAGTTTGTGTCCTCTAGACACACAAACCAATTATCATGCATCCTGAATGGGACCCCATCCCTGCAAAAGATTTCTGTGTGAGTGATCCCAACAAGAATTTGAAAGCAGGTCAGGTGAAGTGGCTCACACACTCTGGGAGGCCAAGGTGGGCAGATTGCGTGAGCTCAGGAGTTCGAGACCAGCCTGAGCAATAGCAAGACCCCGTCTCTACTAAAATTGGGACAAGAGGATTGCTCGGGCCTAGGAACTTGAGGTTGCTGTGAGCTGTAATGCCATGGTACTCTAGTCAGGGAGCTAGAATGAGACTCTTGTCTCAAAAAAAAAAAAAAAGAATTTGAAAGCAAATGCAGCTGCTCCTGAAAAGTCCACAATATGAAAATCACAAACAATTCCACTGTGAGAGGAGGAATGCCTTTTACTTCTTGCTTTTTTGAAAACCTGTTTTCAACAACCATTCAATTTTGTTTTCTTGTATTCTGCTTGTTATAAAATCAATGACATTTTAAAGAAATGCCTTAGACGCTGCAGGTTAAAGAAAACATCCTTTCAGCCTCCCTAATGAAGGACATTTAACTTTTATGTTTTTTCTTTAAAAGCCCAAACAGTAGTTTGGAGAACATTATTTGAAACTGTTTATTTGTGTTACTTATCAATTAACCCAGATGTCAAACAAACAATTGTAACAACCAATAGTCACTAAAATTACATACTAATGAAATAAAACTAACTTTGCAACTACATGGAATGTGTCAAAGCATATGTGAGCTTAAACTTGTTTGCCT
The DNA here is from genome assembly GCF_027406575.1 of Nycticebus coucang. Lineage (NCBI taxonomy): Eukaryota > Metazoa > Chordata > Mammalia > Primates > Lorisidae > Nycticebus > Nycticebus coucang. The sequence goes on along the minus strand of NC_069792.1, from coordinate 64,302,171 downwards.
GGAACATACATGTATGTACAGACAAGTACATGCAAACAAACACATGCTCCCACACACATTAAGACCAGAAAAGTTTCTACTTAGAGTAAATGAGTGTGTGGCAGGAACTGAGCTAAAAGGTCAACTCAACCCCAAATTAACTATGTCACTAGTTTACCATAGAGCCTGCAGCTTCCTGCATTAAACTGTCCCTTCTAGTTTAGTGCAATAGTTCACACATTTACCCACTAGCAATTGTGATCTCAGACTGCACGATAATGACAATTATGGTGATTATCACAGCTCATATTTATGGCTTGCTTTAACATTGATAAGACTCTTCCCATTACAACTCCCAGCTTCTTCCCAGTGACTAGGAGACAGGCCGGGCCTCTCCCCAGTCTCACTGTTGTAGAGCTATTGGTTCCCGGTCTCCCTCCCCTAAGTGGGATGGTCAGACACCACAATGTCAGCATGCTGTCATGGAGATGTTTGGAAATGTGTGTTTGCCTGCTTGGTTTCGTTTTGAATGGGGGGATTGAGGCCCAGCATGGTCAGATGACTTGTGAAGGTTCCCAACGCATCCTATCATGGTGCGGCCACACAGACCACCTCTCAGTTATCCAGTCTGGTCACCTGCCATCTCCGGGCGTAGGGGCAGGAGCGAGAAGGGCAAGCAGTGACTGGACTGAGGAGGCGTCAGGCAGGAACATGAGAAAGGTACAGACGGACCTGAGTGTGGGAGATGCGGAGTTCTCAGGAGGAGAAAGGGGTACAGGCAGCTGAGGGGATTAATAAAATGCTGCACAAACATGGCTTGGGCAGGGAACTTTACATGCAGGGGGAGTGGATCTCAGAGACAGCTCTGCCTGCAGTCCCATGTCAGCCACCCCTCGTACCCTGTGGCAAGGCCTGCTTCCTTGCATAGGAGGCACTGAGCCACTGGAACTTTCTCCAGGCTGCGCTGGCACTCAAGACTGTCACTGCGTGCCCATTTGGGTCACCTTGCGTGGGCCTAAAGGCAGTTTCATCTATATTGTTTTATCTGCTATCTGCAAACTTCTAACTCGGGTTCTCGCCCAGCCTCCCTCCTGCTCCCGGACAATAAAGCATTGACCAGAGTTGTTTACATTGACCTTTCCATTAGTCTGAAGACAAAGTCTTCTTACAGCCTGCTCAAGCTTAGATTTCATCTGGGACCTTCCCTTAAGTGCAAAATCAAAGAGCCTCGTGGCTGGAAACCAAATCTGGGTATTAATGAGTCCACTCTCTGATCCAAACCAATGCAGCAGTGGAACACTTTCCTCAGGCCTCACCTCGCCAGAGATTTGACCCTTGCACTACTGGCACCCAGAAAAATAGGAAAAGCTTAAGCAACTGACCTTGACAGAAGTGACTAAGGGTCACAGTGATGGCTGCACTTGAGTCAGTGAAGCTCAGAAATGGGCAGCCCTCCCTCAACCAACTTAATCCTGGAAGGGGCTGTGGGGTCAGAGACTCCACCAAGTCCCTTACCTATGAAGACTCTAGGCCCTTCTCTGCCTCTGGAGGAGGCTGCAAGGAAGGGCCTCAGGGGGGCCTTTGTGGGAACCTGCAGGGTTTCTGGCCCAGTCTCCCAGCTCAAGTGCAGAAATGGAGCTTGGGGCCAAATTGATTTGGCTGGTCACATCCTGCAGGAGGCCCAGAAGAGAAGCACACTCCCTTTGCCCCTTTCCCCTCCAAGAAGACAAAAGATATTAAGTTCATTTTCTTTTCACAGGGGGCCACCTCTAGAGACTTTGGGGGAAGAATCTCCTATAGAGAATGGGCACATTTGTGAGAAGCATGAACAATGGATCGGGGCTACCTCACCACTCACCTTCGCCTCTTCGTTCACATCCCAGGTGAAGGAAACAGCATTATATGCAATCTCTTCGATGTTTCCGATCGTATTAAAGCTCTCCTTGTAATCAGCTGTAACATTAAAAAAGAAAAAGATAACATGTACTGAACTATCATTTTCCAGTGGTTAAATTTAAACTTTGCCTACTTTTTCTGGCTACCTCCATAGCAATGTTAATAGTTAAGAGGTTGCACTTACTGACATTCTTTTGTTAATATTTACTCTACATGAATGTGAGCACGTTCCTCTATTAAAAGAGCAGATCTACATGAACCAAGTTCTTAGCTGATTTATTTGTTGCATTTTTTTACGAGGTTTATACAATCACTAAGCTTTCTTTTTCCTTTTGAGCCCCATGTCACCTATTTACTTGCTTACCTGCTACCTAATTTTGTTAGAAGTGCCAGAATTCCACATAGAGATTTGGGGTGGGGGGGAGTGGCGGTGGGAAAGAACAGAACATTCCATTTATCAGCCAGGCAGTGTCATCAGGACTTTAGTAAAGAAATTCAAGGAGATTGCAAGAAAACCGTTTAAAATTTCTTTTTGGACTTAGGCATGGAGAGGTGAGTTAATTATACTCAGCTCACTGTCAACACCTGTCCATTAAAGGCCCGCTCTTATTTTACATCTTTATTTAGGTAGTATGTATTCCATTTTATCTGTATTCTCTTCCCTCATAGACACAATAGCTATCAATGTGTTGACAGGTATTCTTGTGAAATTCTTGTTGATTGACCTCTGCACTTAATTTTGATTTTCATAAATTCCATAGGTCTATGACTAGGGTTGCCAGATTTAGCAAATATTTGGGATATACTTATCCCAAAAAAGTATTGGTTATTTATTAGAAATTCACCTTTAACTAGGCATTCTGTATTTTACCTGGCAACCCTGGCCATGGACTTTTCCAAATGTAACCACATTGCTGGTCATATGCCCATCTCTAGCTGTGGCTGCAGAGTTTCAGGGTGGTCATCAACCACAACTTACCTGTCCCCTCTCACCAGAGATGACCCTTTCGTAAACACTGTGATACAAATCTGTATTCCTGGAGTTGAAATGATGGTTGATCATAGAAAAACTTGCTGAATGTGCTTTCTGGAATGGCCCTCCAGAATGAGTAGGCCAGTCTAGTCTCTCACTAGAATTCGATTTTCCTTCTGCCCCCAAATTTCTACTCTTTTCCCACTCTAATGGGTATAAATTGACATTATCTGTGTATTTCTTCTACCGCTTGTGAGTCCAAGCATCTCTTTCTAAACAGTGTAGCTAACCAACTGTCGCCTTGTGCGTCTGCTTCCTCACACCCCCTATACATGCTTCTGTGGTTTTCTCCAGGGACATTTTAAATGAAAACTACATATCTTTACATTTTAAATAAGGCTCACACACTTTAATATAAAACCATGTGTAGTCTCCATAGGCAAGGCCTTAACAAATCAAAAAAGTATTTAAAAACAACCACTATCTACTGATTCACAAATAAATAACCGACTATAAACATGTCTATGGTACACTTTATCTTTCCTATCTTTTACTAAAAACTATAGAAATCTTTTTATACAGTGTCATAATAATTATTCTTTAACTCTTTTTAGCTTAATACATATTCAGCACCTTTCCATGTCAATAAACTGGTATGAAATTACTTTTAATAACCAAATACCACTACACTGGATTACACATATGCCATAACTTAATTTTGCTCTTGTCATTCAGATGATGTCCAACACTTTGCTACCTCAAATAACATTTTATTTAATTATCTATACAGCTAAAAGGTCATGTATGCTTCATTATATTTCATTAAGATATATTCTCAGAAGTGAAAGTAGGTCAGAGAGAAAATGTATTTTTAAGCTTTTAATTTTGTCAAAGTGCTCCTAGAAAGGGTGAAATAATTTACGTCCAAAATAACAGTGTGTAAGTTCTTCTTTCCTCAAATTGTTTCTTTCCAAATTAATATGCAAAATCTGTATATTCATGTTACTTCAGTCTTCAATTCCTTGATTGCTAAAGGGGTTGAGCAGTCTTTCATTTTGTTTTTGGCTCTTTGAATTCCTTTATACTTTTTCTCTTTGTTTTTAAAATTTATTTATTTATTGCAATAGCTTCCTATTCTGTCCTTTACCCATTTTTCTCTTAGGGTAGCCCATTTTCTTACTGATTATAAAAGGAATACTGAAAGCTAAGAGACAACAAAAAGCAAAGGAAAGCAATTTTACTTCCTACAAATTTAGAACAATGTTTTATGACAATATTGGGGATGATTTTAGATGCAAACCTGTGCTTTCAGCATTCCAGCCAAGCTCTTAAAATTCTGAAGAGAAACATAGACCACTAGATTTAAAGAAATCGCATTCCTTGGTCCTTAATAATTGTTTTCTTAAAATAATCTCACAATTTTGAAGTTTTCAATATACTTTTTTTAAAAAACAGTTATCAGTTCAATTGCAAATAAGAAAGCAATTTGCATATCTAGCAATAAAGACAAACCAAAGTTGTTTGGTCAAACATTTTAGACTAGCTCTCAGCAATGACTATGTTATGAGGTTTACTTTTTCCATAGCTTCTCCAAATGAAAAAGTTCTCCCCTAAAAAACGAATCAGCTCAATAAAAGGGAACATATTTGGAAAACAAATGCATATCAGAAGGATGCCTATACTTGAATGTTCATTGCAGCACTACTTATAATAGCAGAGATAAGGAATCAACACCAGTGTCCATCGGTAGAGGACTGGATAAAGAAAACATGGTGTGTATACACAATGGAATATGTACTATTCAACCATTAAAAATTAAGTCATGTCTTTTGCAGCAACATGGATAAAACTGGAGGTCATTATTTTAAGGTCTATATTTCACATAGAGAGTGAAATGATAGCTAGACAATGGGGATATGAAAGGGTGAGGGGGTGGGAGAAGGGTGGATGATAAAAAATTACTTAATGGGTACAATGTACTTCATTTGGACAATGGATACCCCTAAAAGCTCTGACAATCTGCCTGCAGCAAAACTGCATTTGCACCCTCTAAATTTCTACAAATTCTTTAAAATTGAAAAAATGGAAATGTAAGTATTTTTTCTTTAAAAAAAATGCAATATAGATACTCCCCCCCAAAAAAATACTTTCTCGATCCTCTACTCTTCTACAGGGTCCCTGTCAGTTCTACCACCGTTAGCTACTCAATTAGCAAACACACTGAAGGAATATTTAGTGCGTGCCCTCCATGTGCCAGGCAGAGACCTCATGCTTGAAATAGAGTAGAAAACAAGACTGGAAAGCTGATGTGTGGTTCTTTCAGTCCAAGAGACAGAAGAGAAATAAGTAGATAGATAAACAGGATTGGTGAGATTACTTTTTATTGGGTGGTTCCATTACCTTTTAAATTTCTTTCTTAGTATGTACAAGTGTTTTCTTTATTATTTATTTGTTTACTATTTATCACCAGTATTTCTCATCAGCTGTATATGCCATAGGAAGCAAAGGAATTGGTGTGTGTGTGGAGGGGTGGGTGGGCGCGCGCGCAGGTTCCACAGGCCTGGGCTGGTTTCAAACCCTCAGTGCATGGGGCTGACACTCTAACCATTGAGATATGGGCACCCTGTTGAAGGAACTTATCTTAATAGTGCTGCTGTCTCTGTGTTTAACATCATACATATAAGTTGTACTCCATAAATTTGTTGAATGAATGAATAGATCCACAGACATTATAAACAGAAACTACAACTAAGAGATTAATATTATGTACTCCTCTCTGATTTCTTCAATACTCTATTCTTACTCTCTACAGATGGTGAAATAGCCTTGTTCCCACTTGGAGACTGTCCAAGTTTTCTAAAAGTCTAAACAGCTGACGCACATTGATGCTTTGACCCCATGCACTAAGGGGTGTGTGTGTCTCCTGCTTCTGAAAGCTGGGCTAATGTCCTCTGATGCTTCAGGGTTTGTGACCCATAATAGGAATAGAAACTCAGCAGCCTGGTGTTAAGCTGTCATAACAAATCACCACAAACTTGGTGGCTTCCCACAACAGGAATGTGTTACCTCACAGTTTGGAGGCCAGAAGTTCTAAAATCAAAGTGTCAGAGGGTGGGTTCCTTCTAAGGCTCTGTGGGGGTCATGCTTCCCTCCTGGCCCCTGGCAGTTGCCAGGATCCTGGGCGCTTTGGGCTTGCAGCTGTGTCATTCCCCTCGGTCTGTGTCCTCACCTGGCGCTCTCTTCTGTGTCTGTGTGTCTGATTTCCCCTTCTCTTCTCTTCTAAGCACTTGTTATTGAGGCCCACCTTAACATGGGAGGATCTCATCTTGAGATCCATAACTAATTACTTAATTAATCTGCAAAGACCTTTTCCTGAAATAAGATCATAATAATAAGTTCTGGGAAAAAAAAAATAAGTTCTGGGAGTTGGGACACGGGCATATCATTTTCAAGCATCCTCATTCAACCTCCTGCATCTGGGATTCCCTTCTATGATTGGAAACCATGGGATTGGAGTGATAGCTTCTTTTTGCATGCTAGTTACCAGAGCAAAAAAATAATGCCCCCACTTTAAAAGTACAAAACAAATAATTGTGAACATATTCAATTTTTTTTTTTTTTGAGACAGTCTTAAGCTGTCGTCCTGGGTAGAGTGCCATAGATCATCATAGCTCACAGCAACTTCCAACTCTTGTGTTCAAGCCAGCCTCTTGCCTAAGTTGTTCATTTTTTTTTTCTTTCTTTTAGTACAGACGGGGTGGGGGTGGGGGCAGGGTGTCTTGCTTTTGCTTAGGCTGGTCTCAAAATCGTGAGCTCAGGTAATCTACCTGCCTTGGCCTCTCAGAGTGCTAGGATTATAGATGTGAGCCACCAACTGTACCGGCCTATGAACATATTAAATTTTGAACAGATTTTTTTTTCCTACAAAAGATGATGAGGCAACATAAAAACTGCATAAAAACTGGCTTGTAAAACACTTGGTGAGGACAGGTAAATGAATGGAAAATGGCTTAAATATTTCCCAAAACAGGCATGATGCAAATAACAAAGTTATTGGCTGAAACAAGTTTTCAAAAAAGTTATGCCAACTGACCTGAGTTAAGATAGTAGCTCTTATTCATCTTGATAATTCACACACAAAGGAACACTCCTAAGGGATACAACTAGCTTGAAGCATCAAAAGGAATGAAACCATGGGGAGAAAAAAAAAATGGGAGTCTGTCTAATGAAACAAGAATGAAGTTGATCTCATTCTTAATGTCATGTTGCTAGTGACGGAGCCAAAATTTCTAGGGTGCTCTCAGAGGCTGCAAGTTAGGAGCTCCGCCAAAGTAAGAGTGTTTCTGGATTCCCATAGCTCTCATGCCTGAGAGGCTGCTCTGCAACAGGGCTTCTCCAATGCTGGGGAGCATCAGAATCTCCCAGAAAGCTTTGGTAAAATGTAGTAGATTTGGGGGCCCATTCTCAGAGGTTCTGGTTACACAGGTCTAAAGTGTGGCCAATAATTTGCATTTCCAGAGTAGAGCTGATGCTGCTGTTCTGGGGAATCACACTTTGAATAACACTATTCTATAACAAATGGAAATGCCAAAATAATTTAAGAGGGTGATTTAATTATTGGATTCCTTGGGTGCATTTGGGTCATCCCCATACAGTCTTAGAAAGCGTAACATCTGTTATTGAGGTCCTATGTCAACTATTAAGGAAGTCCATGTGACAGTTCTCCCCAAAAGATTTCCGTTCGTGGAAGGACCAAACACCACACTGGGAGGACAGGCAGTGACCACACAGTGATTCTGAAGCTCCACCTGCCCCAAGATGTCTGCTGTCTTCACGCCTGGAATCCCATCCTGAAACACTCAGTCCTTTGGATAAAAGCATCGTTATCTCTTGGAGTTAAAATTACAAATGCTCTTGGGATAAAAACTGCCACAAGCCGAAGGGTTACAAGTCTATGCCAAGCCAACGCCCATCCTCTGGCCAAGGTTACCTCAGCTAATCCTTGCAACCCGTCTGTGAGGTAGGTACCAGTGGCCTCCTTCTGCACAGAAGTTAAGCAGCTTGTGGAAAATCACATAGCTGATTACAAGCCAACCTGTGATTTGAATCCGGGTCTGTCTGATGCCAAAGGCCGTCCTTCTAACAACTGCCTATATTTATCTTGCAAATTTATCTTGCAAATTAAATAGTAAGTTGTCGGTAGATGTGGGGATCATGGTACATCCCACAACGATTGTAGCTTGTAGAGAAGCACTCAGGGAATTTAAGCTGGATGAGGCAGAGAGGCTGGACATTTCAGGACCCCCATAAATTCCTTGACAAAGAAGTGCAAGATTAGGGTGCTTTAGCAGAGAGAAGGCAAACAACCTAATATCTCCAGATAGTGCAAGCACCAAAAAGATTGAAAGCAAAGCTCAAAAGCCAGCCTTTCTAAGAAAACAATAGGTATTGGCGCTGGGGAGAGACAATGATAACGTTTACAGGGCCTCGGCAGAAGGCTGCTGAGTCGGTGTGAATGTGCGCTGCTTTCTGTACTGTTTCTGGCAAGTTAGATGCTGCACAGATATTATGGGATTCAATTCTATTTTAAGTGTCATGAGAAGTATGACGGTGAATCCTTTTGTTATCTTTTTTGTTTTTTATCTTTTGCATATAATCACTGGTCTGTTAATGGGTTTTTAAATTCAGTCTTTTGCAGACTGAGTTTTCATCAAACTGATTGTAGTTCTAAGTGTGATTCTGGAATGCTGTCAAAGGAAATGTTAATTCCTTCACCTTAATTAAGCTTCACATGCTAGGTAAATTATAACTACCCCTTTTAATTATTTTTTGTATATATTGTTGGAGATTAAAAGGAGTGGCATAATTAATATAAAGGTGCGGATTCTGTCTGGACTAGTGAAATAATGAAGCTGGAATGCTGAAAAGGGCTCTAGGCACTATTGCCGATTCAGTGCACATACACCACAGCCTAATAAGAGGCTTTTTGAAAAAGCTAAGAACTTGGCAGTTCTAGTTTATATATTTGGGGTCATGATGCTACAAGCCCATTTACAGGGTAGCAACCAAGGTGTACAGAAAAAAGGACATTGGAGGTGGAGATACACGGAACTGAGTTTCATTTTCTGCTCTCTTCTCACCAAGCCCAGTGACCTTCATTGAGTTAAATGAACCCTGTGAACTTGTATTTCCTCAGCTAAAAAACAGAAACCATAGCTCAGAGAACAGAGCCCTGTGAGTCCCTAGGGAAGGATGGGAGCAATACTTACCTCATCCCTCAAACATCAGTCTCCTCCTGTCTGCCAGGCCACGTAGGATCAGCTCAAACTCAGAAAACCAGAGCCATTCTAGGAGCATTTACTCTGACTTGAACTAGGTCAACTACATCAACTCTAGTCTAAGTGGATTCTGAGTTTCTATTTCTGTTTCCAAAACCAAAGCAACAGCTTCTTAAAACCTGAATGACTCAAAAAGAACTCATTAACTAATGAATTCATTATTTTTCTTTTGTTGTTGTTTGTTTGCAGCTCTTGGCGGGGGCTGGGTTTGAACACACCACCTCTGGTATATGGGGCTGGTGCCCTACTCCTTGAGCCACAGGCGTATAGCCTGAGTTTCCCTAAGTGTGTTGACATTTGAGTTTATTTTTAGAGAAAATAAACAGTAAGTGTGTTTTTATCATTTGGTCCTGGCCACAGGCAAATAATAATATTATAATGAGAAGAATGACCATTTTTTGAGAGTCCAGTATCTCTAAATATATTTCACTTCACAAATATTACTGCAGATGGTTCTGATCAGTAGCTTTTTTTCATTGTTCTTAATTTCATCGTAGGGTAGGAAACAGGCTGACACATTAGGTGTGCTCCCCTCCCCCATAGTTCATTTATAAGGGGTCATGCTGGGATTGGAACCTATGAAGTTCTGCCCAGTAAGAAGTAAGAGCCCTTTGACTTTTGTGCTATACAAAATGTGAACCTCTCCATACATAACCCAGAATAATGATGGCTGAAATTATGAAAACATAGCAAGTGACTAGAATAGAGTGACTCTTCAATGTTATTAAAAGGAGAATTATTATTAATAGTATCAGTATTTACTCTCCGTGGCTTCTTATCATCTTCCCACAGATGCCATTTAAGACAGAATCTTTTAGAACTTTCTCTTTAGGCTAAACCTAATGTTTTATTTGTGTTTGATTCATCTTCCTGTACCTAGAGAAGTAATTACATAGGCAATCTCACAGCTTCTTAATTATACTGACCATAAACTTAGAGTATGAAACACATTTTATACCATCACCCATTATTATGTTCCATATATGCTAATATTTTTATTCTTTTTAATTTCATTTTTTAAAGGCTGCTGGTCTTGGACAGCAAACTTGATTTCAGTCTGACAATGTGTCATGCTCTGTGTGTAGACACACAAAAACACATGAATGTGAACCTATACGGGCTTTATACAATAGTTGTAAGAGTCTCAAGAATTGCTGTCCTAGCTGGGAGTCATGGAGAGTGCCTGTAGTCCCAGCTACTCAGGAGCTCAGGAGGCTGAGGCAGGAGACTTGCTGGAGCCTAAGAGTTTGAAGCTACTGTGAGCTAGACTGACCCCTTGGCACCTTACCCTGGGCAACAGAGTTATTCTCAAAAAAAAAAAAAAAAATTGCTGTTCTAGAACACATTCCACAGTCTCTCTCAAAAACCCATCCTAGTTCTAACAACCCTCTGCATCAGAATTGATTTTCAAACACTTACAGTTCTACTTTAGAGTTGCCGACCGAGTAGATTCAAACAATAGAAATGACTTTTTGCTAATTGGTGGTGCAGAACACAGATGTGTTACAAAGACTGTAAAAACATCTTCAAGTGGCTTATCTTTCACTGATTATGAATCACAAGACCAACTCTTTCAGCAACTCAAAATGCATCAAGTTTAGTCTCCATTTTCGACTTCCTCAGTGGACCGTGGTGGCTCAGTCAAAGACACAGAACTAGTTACCCGACATAGGAAGACACATCTGCTATGTGTGTGCTGGGGCTGGGGGTGGGAAGTAGCTTGTTGACTATGCTAGTTTGCTATGAATGAGTTTTACATTAACTGCTACATAGGCTACTATGGAGGTTCTGACACAGACCGTGTTATGATCCAATATTTGACTTTCAAGAGACACAGTCAACAGTGGCCTGTGTGACTCACCTGTGCAAGTTTCAACTTGCTCAGCTTATTGTTGTCGCTGGGAGGGCTTCATTTGTTTCTGCCTGTGTGGATTTTACGTTTCTTGATTTTCGTGTATCTCAAAACTTTTGTAATGACCCAGGTATTTGAATGATTCATGTTGCTATTCCTGTTTATTTCTACTTATTTTCTATTAATCTGACATTATTAGAGGACTTTGAAATTATTTCAGAATAAAAATTTAATTCTCCTAAATATATTTCCTTGAGAAGATAAATTTGTTCATCTTCTTTTTTTTTTTTCCCCCTGGGACAGGGTTTTACTTTGTCACCCTGGGGAGACTGCCATGGTATTATAGCTCATAGCAACCTCAAACTCTTGGGCTCAAGCAATCCTATTGCCTCAGCCTCCCAAATAGCTGGGACTACAGGTGCCCTCCATGATGTCCAGCTAGTTTTTAGAAACAGGGTTTTGCTCTTGCTCAGGCTGGTCTTGAATTCCCGAACTCAGGCAATCCACCCGTCTCGGCCTCCCAGAGTGCTAGGATTATAGGCGTGAGCCACCATGCCCCAGTCTAAATTTGTTCTTCTAAGGAGGAAAGCTGCTGCTGCTGTTACTATTTACTTTTGTAATGCTGACCACAGCATCTGGGGACTCTAGGTGTGAGGCCATTTGAATCAGCAGTGACCTTGGATAAGCTACAGAACCTCACCAAGCTCATCTTGCGGAAGATGGAGCAACCGCTACAGCACCTGCCTCCCAGGATTACTCAACAGTGATGAGACCCTCTCTTATTAAGCACTCAGCTATTTCAATACTTGTCTTTTCAGAAGCAGAGAAACTATGGTGGTCCACATTCCTGGAGCCTGTTCAAAGAGTTCTCTTTAGATTAGCTTCACCTTATTTTGGCTTCTACAGTCTCAAAGCATGTAAATTAATTTTGGAAACACTTGGCACGTTTTAGGTTTTGTAAACAAAGAAGAAAAACTTTAAATTTGCCTAATTTTGCACTTAGAGACGTTGCAAAGACATAAATCTGTTTCTATTAAAAGACGTAGGGATAGTGAAGCTTTTAGTAAATGCCAGAGGTTGGTTAAAAACGCTAGCTGCATGGTTTTGTTCATCTCACCAAACTATTGGACTGTATGTGCAGGTATTTTTGTCATTTTTAAGCAAATCCAATAACACCAAAAAATATAAGACAATACCCAAGGTTTCATCACTAAATAAAAAATAATTAGGTTCCAAGCAAAGAAACATGAAACCAAATAAAAGTATAAGTTGCATGTTTGAGGTGAAAGCATAAGGTAATAGCTATGGATGCAGAAAGGTCCTACCATCCAGGAGAAAAACAACCCATGCCCAGTAAATGTGGAAATAAAAAGAAAGAGGACAGGAAATTCAGCATTCTGAGTACTAACCATAGTACATCTGTTAGCAGTTTCAGGGGTGTGTGTGTTTTCTTTAATTCTGAAATCTCATCTAAACCAGTATCTCTATATTCAACAACATTATCCTCTCATTAAAACAGATCTCAGAGGGGTCTTCAGGCGTCCATTCCAAACTTTCGTCCTCTCTGTAACGGTCCTTCTGATTAACCGTTCAGGACTGTAAAGTTGCCAAAAACAGGGAAACTAACAGAAAAGGCTAATTAAAGAATAATGTCCTGAAACCAGATAAACAGACTTCCTAGAAGCAGTGAAAAAGATGGTTAAAAGCCACGTAAGTTGTAAGTTTTCATTTCCAAATCTAGCTACTTTTTCTAGCCGGCCACAATGTCCGGCTATTTGTTGTTGTTGTTGTTGTTGTTGTTGTTACAGTTTGGCTGGGGCTGGGTTTGAACCCGCCACCCTCGGTATATGGGGCCAGCGCTCTCCTCACTGAGCCACAGGCACCGCCCTGTTTTTATTTTTTTGAGATAGAATCTTGCTCTGTCACTCTGGCTAGGGGGCAGTGGCATCATCATAGCTCACTGCAAGCTCAAACTCTTGGGCACCAGTGATCGTCCTGTCTCAGCCTCCCAAGTAGCTAAGATTACAGGTGTATGCCACCATGCCTGGCTAATTTTTCCATTTTTTCTGTAGAGTCAGGGTCTTGTTCTTGTTCAGGTTGCTCTGGAACTCCTGACCTCAAGCAATCCTCCCTCCTTAGCCACCTAAAATGCTGGGACTATAGGCATGAGCCACCCTTCCTAACCTAGAGGCTAAATTTCGAAATGGAGAATTTTTTTTAACCTTTGTATACCCAGGGCTTCCTACTGGGCACAGAATAGATGCTCAGCCAGTGTTGCATAGTTGATGAAAATGTAGCCATGTGTGGTCGATACATCTGGGTGGCCCTTAAGGTAAACAGACAGGAGTCGAGTTAACTGGGAAATCCAGCTGAGATTGTCTGTTTCCTCTTTCATGCTGAAAGAATCATCTTTGATACTTTAATTTCTTATCTAAACATCATTTTATAATACCATAGACATTTTGATAAAACCTAGACACTTCCAAGACATCATGGCCAGCACAGAAACGTAATACATATACTGATAAGTCAGGGGAAATTTCTTCTTTTAAACTTAACAAGAAATTATTACTGTTTCCCTGAAGCAAACAAATGGGAGATAGTTTGTGGTGGCTCAGTGAGTGGGGCACTGGCCCCATATACTGAAGGTGGTGGGTTCAAACCCAGCCCTGGCCAAACTGCAATAAAAAATAGCCGGGCATTGTGGCGGGCGCCTGTAGTCCCAGCTACTCGGGAGGCTGAGGCAAGAGAATCGCCTAAGCCCAGAAGCTGGAGGTTGCTGTGAACTGTGTGATGCCACAGCACTCTACTGAGGGCGATAAAGTGAGACTCTGTCTCTAAAAAAAAATAAATAAATAAAATAAAAACAGCTCACCATTTAGCAGGATTGACAGAATGTAAACTGATAAACTAAGTGAAACATGGCCAAGTGCTATTATCTAAATCTAAACCAATGACGTGGATGGAGCAGCTGACTCTACCTGAGAAGATCAGGAAACGCTCACCCAAGCGGGGATAGGGCAGCAAAGTCCTAAGCTGTGAGATGTCTTCTAGGTGAAGGAGAGAGGGAGGGACATTCTAGGCCAGGAGAACCCTAAAGAAGGAAGAATCAAGAGGCTGGAAATAGATAGGAAAAAGTAGTGAAAAATGGGATTACTCTATGGGTTTGGCGATTTAAAATGTTAATAAAAGACAGAATATGCTAGGTTGAGCCATGAGCAATAGTTTAAAATGTGAGGCAGAAAGCGTAGGCTCCTCTTTTAAGAAATGTGGTGTGGAAGGAAAGCGGAGAACCCAGCAATAGCTTGAAAGAGAGTTGGCAGGGATTGGGGACTGGGGCTGGCGCTGGGACTGAGACCCTTTCCTGGGGGGAAGCAGGAGGACCCCTGGGACCAGCAGGGGAAGTACTTCTCCCCAGGGGTGTTGGTCTCAACAGTGACTTTCTAGGATTCAAACTGAGACATGCACGTAATAAATGAAAACCCACAGTGGCTCAATTATTACTGAAAAATGCATGCCTGACAAATATTAAATGTAAAGAATACTTGCATTTTACAGCGTTTTAAATTACTTAACCTACATAGCCTACTATGCTTTTGTCACATAAATGTTTTCTAGCCAAAGTTGAAGATGAAAAGGAATTTTCAGCAGCTGTGGCTCCAGCATTTCTCCATGAGATAGAGCGGGTCTTGGGCTGCCTGTGAACGTGGAATAGCTAGAGCCCATGCAGCGGAGAGGAAGCGTGTGGAGCAGAGCTGCAGATGGGGTCCTGTGGCCCTGGCCTACGCCACGGGCAGGTTCCCCAGGCAGGTTCCCGCTGTGCAGGCCTTGGGGAGGAAGCAGGGATGGAGCTTGCTGCCTGACTTGGCTCTCAATCACAGCCTGGACTCTCACCAGACCTTGGGTTCTGTTCTTAAGTTGGGGGCTCTCGAGTGGTTTGGTTTGGCTTTCAATCAAATTTACTTTTCATGTCTATTCAGGAGTATGGGAACAGCCTAGAAAAACATCCAAAGATGAAATTCCATTTACTTGAGTTATTTTTAAAGGAGGGAAGACCCACATTTTCCAGACTACAGGGAGAAGGCAAGTTTGCATTATCCTGGAGGAAGGACAGAGGACTCCACTGATGGGAGGGTGGGAAACCCTGGTGAGGAAAATGGCAGGTTGCTGGGTGCTCTTGTTTCCTGGGCCTATTTGGCCCACAAATTCATACTCCTGGCTCCCTGGACGGCTCCCTGACCTCTGATAAAGCAGCAGTTGCCTCTTCCTACATACCACTTCACCTCTCCACCCTCCCACTTCTCTGCTCTGCGTAGCTCTCAGCGTGGCCCAGCCCAGGACTGGCTATAAATTGGGGGGGGGGGGGGAACAAAATGAAACTGTCTCCAAAAAGAAAAAGAACAAACAAACAAACAAAACCCTGCATCTTACAGGGCATGGCCAAAGCCAGTTTCTCTAAAAGAAAACAAAAACAAATGAACAAAAAAAATTAAAGAAAAAATATTATTAAATTTTAATAAAAATTCCTATTTGTTAGTAGAATATGACTTCAGATTGAAAAGAGCTTCTAGGCCTGAACAGAACAGCCAAGCTGAATAATTCAGAGGCCGGCTAAATTCTGTGCTTCAGAGTCTTTTGGAAAGCTTCCTTTGACCCCCACAGAGAAGTGTGGAGAATCAAACTTGAAGAAATGTTTTGATTTCATTGAAACCTAAGTTTTCACAGAAGGTGCTACCTTAATATAAAACTTCTACGAACAGAGCACAATTAGTTCTTCAAAAATAGATTTGTATCAGGTCACAGACGAAAATCCTATAATCACATGCTAATAACTAAAAATGTACTATAATTGCTCGCTAAGTATTATGCAAAACTACAAAATTTATATTAACAATATAACTAATATATCCTGACTACTGTAAGCCTAAATTAAAGGCAGAGATTGAATAAAGTGCATACAGTTGGTTCACAATGAACCAACAACTTTCTATCCCAATGGTTACATGGGATACGTCTGTAAAGAAATGATGCTTATTCGGGTGCACATGTGGAATCAGGCTCATGGCACCACAACCCCATAACACCCATCCCCAAAGCCCAAAAACTGTGATGTGCATTATTCTGGAACACCTGTACCACAAAGGAGTGAAGGAATTCTTAATTCTGTTCAGTGGAGAGAAATTATATGCGAATGTGCTATAAATCAATTATTGTAGCTTCTCGTTTTTATTCTCTGAAGTGAACGTTACTTGTCGAACTTCTCATTTTTCTTCTCTGTCTGAAAGGTAACAATCAGAAAAACATGCTTTCCCCAGAGAGAGGCTTTGGAATTATCCATGGTTTGAGAAGGCCTGAGACCTGTTCACTGAGACTAGTTCATTTTTTAATTTGTGATTCATCTCAAATATTTTTAAAATGGCTCACGTAGCTGTGCAAAACTTGTACCTGCACTGTAGGAGTAAGTCCTGGGGAGCTCTGTCCCTGCTGTGAGTAGACGGTGCCTCAACTCAGCAGCCCTGGCTGAGCTCAGTGCCGAGCAACCTCTGCTCCCCAAGCACTCCAGCCTCATGGCGGTCAGAGCAGGGCGTCCACTCGGCCAGCAAAGGTGTCTTTTCTTTCACCATCCTCTTCATGCCCCACAGCCAGTGGAAATGCTATTTGCTTGGAGTGCTAAATGCTATAGAGCCACATCAAGGCTCTATCAGGCCTGCAGTCTGTCTCTCCCTCCTGGTTAGGTTGGTATTTCCCCTTGGCAATGCACGCCTCTGAGCGCTTATCTGTCACCTGGCCACTACTGGGCCCCCATCACCAATCCTTCCTCTGCTGCCCCCATTCCTCAGGAGGCCCAAAATTATGTCTCTGAAATACAGATACAACCTAAGACAATTCTGGCATCAATCCTCAATAGTCATCCAAAGTCTCCCAAATCAAGTTCTATGACTCATTAAAGAGAAATTTCATTTCATCATGGGATTTTTTTCAGACAGAGTCTCACTTTGTCTCCATTGGTAGAATGCCATGGCATCATAGCTCACAGCAACCTCAAACTCTGAGGCTGGGACTACAGGCGCCTGTCACAATACCCAGCTATTTTTAGAGATGGTGTTTCGTTCTGGCTCAGACTGGTTTCGAACTCCTGAGTTCAGGAAATCTACTCGCCTCAGCCTGGCCCCCATCATAGGATTTTATTTTGCCTATTACTTGTGAACATTCTCTGCTGTCCTTATCAGAGTTCTGGAAGGACTATATGGAAATTTAACACAGCCACTTGGTTGGATGGCAATATGTCATAGGAACCACACCAACTTCTGTGTCTCCTTTTTTTTTTTGTAGAGACAGAGTCTCACTTTATGGCCCCCGGTAGAGTGCTGTGGCCCCACACAGCTCACAGCAACCTCCAACTCCTGGGATTAAGCTATTCTCTTGCCTCAGCCTCCCGAGTAGCTGGGACTACAGGCGCCCACCACAACGCCCGGCTATTTTTGGTTGCAGTTTGGCCGGGGCCGGGTTTGAACCCGCCCCCCTCGGTATATGGGGCCAGCGCCTTACTGACTGAGCCACAGGCAACTCCTGTGTCTCTTATGAAGGAGCTTTCACATTCAGAGACGAACTACAAACATAATTTAGGTAGCTATCCCATAGAGGAGATAGAACTGACGTAAGAATGCTCCTTGGACCGCAGAATGTAAACTTATTTATGACCTTGAATGATTGTTGTTCAAGGAGCTCACAAGAAAGAACTTGTGAGACTTAGAGAAATTCGCTTGTGTGTTTTGAAAAGCAGCAGAACCCACTTGGCCCGGGCTTGTTAGGTTTGCTTTTATCAAGTTAGAGCTAATGGCTAATGTTTTCTTCCCCTACCTCCAACTCCTGCCAAAGGGTTTACGAGCAAATACACAAGAACCACACATCTAATCTGGCTTTCTTTCACAAATGTCAGAGCTGGCTGCAGCCAACGGTCCCGCCGAACAGGAGGCCCAACACCCTCCTCATCTGGGGAGGGAGGTACGCACTGACACCCCTATGTCTGTGGGTCAGTCGCTCTCCACGGAATCAGCATCTGGGGAGAGCCCAGAACCAGCCAAGGGCTGGGATACAAAGGTCACATACGGCGAGGACGTCAAATTCAAAACGGGGCTATGAATTCTGGCATTTTAGAGTTTCCGTCCCACCTACACCACTTACCAGGTATGTGACCATGGGTAAAATTCTGACCTCTCACCATCTCAGCTTTTAAACAACAAAATGGATTATTTGAGGATGAAAAACAAAATGTCTGGCTTGGCACCTGTAGCTCAGTAGTTAGGACGTCAGCTGCATTCCCCAGGGCTGGTGGGTTCAAACCCTGCCCGGGCCAGCCACACAACAAAGACAACTACAATAAAAAAGCAGTAGTCCCAGCTACTTGGGAGGCTGAGGCAAGGGAATCGTTTAAGCCCAAGAGTTTGAGGTTGCTGTGAGCTGTGATTCTACAGCACTCAAGGGTGATATAGTGAGACTCTGTCTCAAAGAAAGAAAGAAAGAAAAAAAATGTCTGACATATCAGAAGAGCCTGTAACATAGCAGGCAATAAGCATGTGGGGGCAGTTGTCAAGGTTCACTCGGCCCCATCAAGAGGCCACCTTCCACCAGGATAACCACAGTTTCACGTACCTGTCTCACGCATGAAATATTTACTGAATGCTCACTATGTCTCAGGCACTGCACTAAGCACTAGCGCTAAAGGAGGGAACACAACAGACATGTCTCTGCTCTTGTGTTGCCTCCTTCTAGCAGGGGGATGGAAAACAACAAGAAATTGAAATATCTATAAATAAGAAACATGCCGGGAGGTGAAGAGTGCTCTGAAGTACAATACAGATAAAAGGGAAAGTGAGAAAGGCGTGCTGTTTAAATGAGGTGACGGGGATGGCCTCTCTGATGAGGCTTTAAAGAAGTGAGGGAACAAGCCATGTGAGTATTTGTCCAAAGAGCACTCTAGGAGAAGGGTGGCCACATGGAGACAGCTTCCTGGGGAACCCCACACAGACTGCGGGGCACTTACAGAGCCCAGGCCCCAAGCCTTCTGAGGAGCAGCCTCCTGCCCTGTGCCCGGGTTTTGGGCTACCCCTCTTTTTTGCACAGACCTGTAGACGCAACTCCCCTGGAGACAACGAGGGTCCTCTGCCTCCAGGCAGCCAGCACACGGAAGGGCTGCACAGAGGATTAGGTGTGGAGATGAGGGTGGCCTCAAAGAACCATCAATGCGTTAGCCCATGTGAGCTAAGCGTGTGTGAGGAAAGACGCCGGACTGTGTGATGGGCATCATTGTGAGAGGATGCAAGAGATGGCACGTCCTCGAGAGCAAGTGCTGAGGACATGCCGAGCTGGAGGTGAAAACTTGGGGTGCAGGGAGAGAGGCAGACTGCAGGAGGGAGGCCGGGTTACCCCAAGCACCTCTGGAAGTGAGCTGAAAAAATTATGCATGCCCCCACACACAAAGCTGTGTTGAGCATAATTCAGAATTTGAGGTTCCCCTAAAGCCCGCGCATGAACTCCAAGAGCCACAGATTAAAACCCACTTTAGCTAAAGGGACCTAACCTTGGTCTCTAACTGTAGCTTCAGGGTCACTACTGGCTGGCTCAGTTGAACTCGGGGACCACAGATGCTAGAGCGGATTTCAATACTGTAGATTTAAGCCCTGCCTATGACCTCCAGCTTCATGGAGGCTTTAAAAAAGAAATGCATTAAATCATTTTGGATTCTTCCTTTTCTTAGTTAGGCCATTAGACAGTTCTTAAGCTAAACTAGCAAATGTATAGCACAAGTGCTGTCTGCCTTCCTTCACCCTTACAGGCTCTACAGTACTCCTGGGGGAGCCAGGGGATGGCCTCAAAAATGTCCTTGAGACCTTGCTCCAGAGACAGTGGCATGTGATTCACAGACATCTGTGCTATCACAGCAGCAGCTCCTCTCTGTATTGGAAGTGGTGTTTACAGCCCACTGGCAGAGGAACACATGGTCTGCTTTTTCTCTTTTAATGTAGAAGAATGAATTACATGGGATTTTTTTTTTTTTTTTTTTTTTTGGTAGAGACAGAGTCTTACTTTATGGCCCTCGGTAGAGTGCCGTGGCCTCACACAGCTCACAGCAACCTCCAATTCCTGGGCTTAAGCGATTCTCTTGCCTCAGCCTCCCGAGTAGCTGGGACTACAGGCGCCCGCCACAACACCCGGCTATTTTTTGGTTGCAGTTTGGGGAGGGCGGGTTTGAACCCACCACCCTCGGTATATGGGGCCGGCGCCTTACCGACTGAGCCACAGGCGCCGCCCCCGAATTACATGGGATTTTTGCGTATTTCCTCACTCTGATCAGTTGTCCAGTTGAGATTAGGAATAGAGACTGTGCTCCGAAATACATGTTCTATTTGAAGCTAATGAGCTGACTTAATGCCTTGGTTTCAGGTTGAAAGCAAGTAGCCCAGCTACCTCTGAAGCTACGTAGCAAATTCACAAATCTCAGACATAAAACATGTGTGTGTCCTCACACATGTGTTTGTGTAGGAAAAAAAAAAGTCTGAAAGCAGGCAGGAAGATATTAAAGAAGAAGGATAAGATTTGAAGTCTTGTAAAATGTGAAAAATCACTCTGGTGACCAGGCACAGTGGCTCCTGCCTATAATCCTAGCACTCTGGGAGGCCAAGGCAGGTGGATTGCTTGAGCTCAGAAGTTTGAAACCAGCCTGAGCAACAGCAAAACCTTGTCTCTACTTAAAAGAAAAAACAAAATGTTCATTTCTACTAAAAAACAAACAAACAGAAAAACAGGCCAGGGGTTGTGGTGGGCTCCTGTAGTCCCAGCTACTCTACCCTGGGTGACAGAGTGAGACTCTGTCTCAAAAAAAAAATCACTCTGGTTTCAGAAGAGTAAATAATATCAATATTGCATCAGTAAGCATGCCAGGAAAATGCTTTTATTATCTGCCTTATTTGGACCCAGTCCATATTTCTATTTAATTTTCCCTCTCAATTTCTTGGGTAATAATTATAAGGATAACTTTGCAAATGAAGTAAAATAGTTCCTTTGCTCTACACAGATGTGTCACAAAGCATGTTAAGGCAAGTGTCCCCAAGTCCCTTGTCTTTGTCAGTGGGGCCAGGGGTTCAGTTCTCATCCCAGGTTGGGAAGACTGTTCCTATCCCAGCTCATGCACTAATTCTCTGAAGACAAGTCACTGATAGGGTGGGTCACTCTCTAGGCTTCAGTTTCCTTGTTTATTAGATAAATACGTTCGACTAGATTGGGCGTGCCTCTGTTAGGGGCTGGGGAGTGGCTTAGCCATGTTACAGGACAAACCAGTAACTAGTTTAAATATGTTCTGTGGTGGGTAAGTAACCCTAACTTAGGTACTAAACGCTCTGATTAAGGAGGCTAGTAAAGGTGAAATGGAAGGTCTGAAAACCCCTCATTGTAGGGTAAGAAAGCAAAGCAAACATCCTATGAATGGCTCATTATACCTTCTAATACCCAATAGGATAGAACAAAGCTTCACTTTGCCTGCCCTCACTGGTTCTACAGTCTCTTAGTCTACAAAATGGTAACAGCCTACATATGAGAAATGACCAGCTGTTGCCCTGGGTAGAATGCTGTGGTGTCACAGCTCACAGTAACCTCCAACTCTTAGGCTTAAACAATTCTCTTGCCTCAGCCTCCCAAGTAGCTGGGACTACGGGGGACCACCATAAGGCCTGGCTATTTTTTTTTTTTTTTAAGTTGTAGTTGTCATTGTTGTTTTAGCTGGCCTGGGCCAGGTTTGAACCCATCAGCCTCAGTGTATTGGCCAGCACCCTACCCACTGAGCTATGGGCGCCACCCAAATGACTTATTTCTGTCAGAAACAGCATGTAGATAAAATTGTAAAATTACTTAGAAACACATACATCACTGTCTATGTTTGAAAGTGATTTTTGGAAACTTTTTTTTTTGAGATAGAGTCTATGTTGCCACCCTGGGTCAAGTGCACTGTCATCATAGCTCACAGCAAACTCAAACTCCTGGGCTCAAGCCATAGCTTCAGCCTCCCAAGTAGCTGGACTAGAGGTGCCCACCACCACGCCTGGCTAATATTTCTCTATTTTTAGTAGAGATGGTGTCTCAGTCTTGCTCAGGCTGGTCTTCAAGTCCTGAGCTCAAACCATCCTCCCGCCTCAGCCTCTCGGGCTGCTAGGATTACAAGCTTGAGCTACCTACCATGCACAGCCAAATTTTGGAAACTTTAAGATTCACTTCCTGATTTCCCCTACTTAGTATCTGAGAGATTGAATCCTGTAAATTTCACTTCCTAGAGTCACGTGCTTTCTGGCTGCATGTTAAATTCTGCCAATGGGAAGCGATGACAGGAGATCCACAGGTACAGAGACCCCAGGGCGTTTCTCCTTTCTCAGCATGGAGACAACCGCTGCCTGTGATTCCTCTATGGATGGACCTCCCATCGGGAAGCTGCTCCCTCTGTGCTCCCAGCTCCTGTGGGTGGCTCCTCTAACACCCACCTCCTCTTTCCTCTGATTCCCTAGCCCAGCAGATGATAACTGGATTACCTCAATGTGCCTTCAGCCTGTCCAACCATGGCAATGAGTTTCCCTCCATTGAACTACTTAGTATGGGTTTTGCCTTCCCAACCCATGCTGGGTGCTGAGCCATCCAGGGGCTACTGGTCTCTAGAGAACCCACCATGTCTAGGGGTGTGCAGACTCCTGGAAATGAACGTGCAGGCTCATTCCTTTCTTCCTTAGTGGCAGGGAGGGTCTCTCAGTGGTCCATTCGTACCACTTGTGCTAAGTGTGTGTCGGGGTGGAAGGAACACTGGATGGACAACTAGAGAACCAGAAATTCTCTGTGTGCTCATGGGAGCTTTGCCAAGTGCCTTAGAGCTACATGACTTGTGCTTATTCACGTTGCAGGAGTAAGCGTTCATCCGGCTACTGATTGCTTCTGTAGCTCAAACAGAGAGAGCATGGAAACATGATTTGGAAATCGAAACGACCACTAAAAATCTCAGCGTAAAGTTGTAATTCTACAGGACACAGTCGACTTTCACAAAACAGAAAATGTTTTGCTCTCGGCTTAGTCCAGTTTTCATTTCTCGGGCTGACATGTGCTACATGTCCTAACACAGGAAAACTGCATCAACCGTGCCTGGCGCATTGGGAGAGCTGTGTGGCTGCTAGCTCCGGTTACCACACTGGGCTCCCCTGGGCATGGAGGCAAAGGGTCAGTTTATCAAGGACTGTGCAGGGAGGTCAAGGTCAACTTACCAATGTCAAGGACCCTCTGCTTCGCTGTATGCTGCCGAGAGTGCCAATACTTCCAGTACTTAAGCTGTTCTTCACGGTTTTTGTCTTCACTGAAGACCACCATCACCACACTCTGCAGAGGGGAGAATTGAGCCGCTTACTTTCTCCTCAGGGCCTCTGCTGCCTCCGTCTCCAGATTCTATGAGAGGAGTCTTTCTGTACTATTGTTTTTCTAGCGTTAGAAAAGCCCAAACAAGCTCACTTTTATGGTCTGTTCTGTTTTAAAATGAACCTACTTAAAAAATGATTAGGAAATGAGAATAGCACAGAGAAACAAAAAAGAATCCTTGATCAGTTTTAGCAGGAGGTCATGAGCAGAGAGATTAACCAATTACCAGCAAATTGTTGATTTTGTGAGGTCAGCAGGAACACCAAAAATAATTTTTTTCTCATGTTGAGAACAAGCACACTTTTGAAATCTCATATTCTTTTTTTTTTTTTTTAATTTATTTTTTATTTTTTTGTAGAGACAGAGTCTCACTGTACCGCCCTTGGTAGAGTGCTGTGGCTTCACACGGCTCACAGCAACCTCTAAGTCTTGGGCTTACGCGATTCTCTTGCCTCAGCCTCCGAGCAGCTGGGACTACAGGCGCCCGCCACAACGCCCGGCTATTTTTTGGTTGCAGTTTGGCCGGGGCTGGGTTTGAACCCGCCACCCTCGGTATATGGGGCCGGCGCCCTACTCACTGAGCCACAGGCGCCGCCCAGAAATCTCATATTCTTAAATATAGAATTTGATGCCACTGGCAAATACAGCAGAATTTGGCAAATATCCATTTCTGGCCTATTTAAGTGCTTCAGGTTGTAATATTGGGAAGGAAGGAAATAGAGGAAGGAGGGAAATAAGGAAAGGAGGGAAATACTAAATGACAAATTCATATTGGTAAACATAGATCTAAACTAGAAATATTTCATGCACCAAAAAATATAAGAACTATGGTATCTATTTAAATACAATGTGGATGTACTTTAAAAAGGAGCCTGGGAAACTAATTGTATCTTACAGAAAAAAGAATCCCAAATCCTTTTCAGTTCTAAATTACAAATAGCCTCATTAAACTAAATATATAGCCTGGGCTGGGCAGCTCATGCCTGTAATCCCAGCACTTTGGGAGGCCAACACAGGGAGACTGCTTGAGGTCAAGAATTTGAGACCAGCCAGGGCAACACAGTGAGACCTTCATCTACACACAAAAAAATTTTAAAAATTAGTTACGGGTATTGGTGCACCTATACCCCTATTGGAAGGCTGAGGCAGGAGAAGCATCTGAGGCCAGGAGTTTGAGACTGCAGTAAGCTCTGATCACACGTCACTGCACTGTAACCTGGGTGACAAAGTGAGACCCAGTCTCAAAACAAACAAACAAACAAAAAAACCCCAACAACAAAAAAGTCTAAAACCAAATACACATTAATTCACTGTCATTTATGAAATGGAGACAGTATCAAAAACATACTCCCCCAAAAAAACCCTTTCATTAATTACTGTAACAGAAATACTCCTCTGTTACTCCATATCCAAAATACTTCTTAGACACTTTTCTACCATTCCAGGTGAGTATTTCATGGACTCTCATTCCTTGAGAACTTCTCCTTTGGAGAGAAGTTTACACATTTGCAGTTGTTTACTTAATTATTTACAATTATTCAGCTACTGGCACTATTTTCCCATTAACTTCAGACTCAACAAGGACTGAGTCATTGTCTGCAGCTGACCTTGGTGACAAGTAAAACAGCAAATACATGCCGGTGGCTGACTGTCAGTTCAAACCCTGGCTCATTCCTGACATATGTGTGGACATTTTTTAAATAAGAAAGTAGATGTTTATTAGAAAGAATACTTTAGAAATATGCATCCATATTATTCCCATCCATCTTGAAAGGCATGGACCAGGGGCAACAAGGGAACCATTCACCGTGCTGGGGCAGCCACCAGCTCAGCCGGCTCTTCATTCTTCCCTCTGGGCTTCCTCAAATGTTTCCATTTACATGTAAAAGCCACTGTGTGGCTTTCTGGTATTTATTTCTATCCCCAAATAAAAATAACATTTAAATTAAATTTATTTTTTCTAGCAACTGACTAAATTAGCATAAACAGTGACATATTCTTGGTATGAAAATTTATTTCTTCGGTGTTAAAGAAAAAATGAGTTTGAAGCTATTATTACCATGATGCACATGCTTCAGATTGAAATTAAACACGGTTCTCAGAAATAAATGCTGGTAAGTTACAAGGGCACCCCTCCTTCCTCCAGGCTTGCTGTCCCAGAGCCGGGGAGTAAGAAAGATCCACTCTGAAAGGCACCAAACGTAGTCTCCAAGGGTGTTAGGTGAAAGTCCTTAAGAAAAGCAGGGCTCCTCATTTTAGCCAAAATGCAACATAAGAAAATAAAATCTTCACATTAAATTATTTCCATGATTCCAACAAAGTGGATTCCTGTATCCAACCTGTTGTCATGATTGTAGAATACTAACCACACATCATTTTTTAGGGTGATGGTAATGATGTTGTTAAGAGGGTGCATATGAGTTACATTCTTTACTTGAAATTTATAAGACTTTTTCTAAAAGCAAATTGATTCAATGTCTCCTTACCATGCACCACATATTAGGGATAGGGCATAACTCTGGGACATAGATCCAGAGGGCGATCCCGCTTACCTGATACCTGCATGTGAGTGGGTAGGTTGTAATTCTAGGACTCATATCCGGAGGGGGGACCCCAAGCTTTTCAACACAACAGAGCATCATGGTTTAGGAGAGTTGGGCTCAGAAGTCTGAGGGTCTGGGATAAATCCTGGTTCTGTTACCTTTTAGCTAGGTGAACTGGGCCAGTTACTAAGGAAAGCTCAAGTTTCCTTCTCTGTAATATTATTTTTTTGTTATACAGTGCCTTTTTCATAAGGTGGTTGTTAGTTTTAGAGAGTTCCTAGATGGATGGTGTCTAACATGGTGCTTGGCACACGGAAGATGCTCAGTAAGTATCGGTTATGTTGTAACTCTTGTTGATAACACATATTCTCCAGCACAGTCTTGACCAAAATGTGGGGACATATTAATTCTCTTGGTGAGCACACAGCACACTGAGACCTTCCCCCCTGCAGTAGGCTCAACCCACCTGTGCTGGGGGCACCCTGCGGAAGAGCAAGCTGCAGCTAAAATAAGGCAGGCTGGGCACCATGGACACAGCAGTGTAAATCATTTTGCAACAGACCAGGAAAGTCCTTCAACCTCTTTTCGGAGCTCTGCTATAATTTTCTTTTTCAGCAGAGAGGGATTACCAGCTTTTTCCCTTCTTGACAGTAGCTGGAATGCCAGAAGCTGGCAGGTTTCCAGAGCAGTGAGCTAGGGCTCCAGTTTCACTTCCCACGAATAGAACTAATATTCATGAATCTGAAAACTCCTCCAGCTTACTCCTGGTGGGGATCATGCCTCATCCCCTGGACCCTGAGAAAGCATGGGGCTGCAGAAGGTTTTTAAACTAAGCTACAAAGGGCCCAGGGACTCAAGGAATTGCATTCCCCTTTACAAAATAGAACAACAGCTCTTTCTCACCCACAGACAGGTTCTGACTTACAGCTACTTACTTGAAAAATTACGATCAATTGATTAAAAACAACAGCTAAGTAGCATATAGGCAGTGAATGAAGCAGGGAAAATTCCTTAGGTACAGTTAGAAAGCACCTTCCAACCATGTCCCTTCCCTGGGGTTTACTGGTTACTGATTAAAATGATAAACTACAAGCCAATACATTCTCTTGCTCCAACTCTCTGACATTTGTTTTAGAATTATTTTGGATTTTTTTGCCAAGCCATTCCACTCATTTCATCCCTCTCCACTGTATTTGAGAAACGGGGCCCATACCCTGACTTTGCTGATGGGATGTCGGAAGCATTTGTTGTCTCCAGTCTCGCTGAGTGTTATAGCATAGAACTGTCCTTTGTTGAGGTAGGTCATGGGGCCCTCGCCCTGCTTCTGACGGAGAGATTTGGTAGCTTCCAGGGTGTACTGAAATGTGCCACTGTGAACAGAAAACAGTGTGTCAGATTAGCTCACTTGGACATGTCTGTCTTCCTCACTAATTTCATATCAGTAGCATTCTGTAGGATTATCAACCAATATTTACTCTATTGTAGAGTCAAAACACTGCATATGGCAAAAGAGATGGGACCAGACCAAAGGTCATTGCTAGTACAATATATACAACATTTCAAATAGTAGCCCATAAACCAGATGGCTTAGAAGGGGAGAAAGTCCACGCTGAGCCTAGCCAATTATGTAAGTCACATCGGGATAAACCCTAGTAGATCTCAGCTGACAATTCGGTAGGACCTGAAGCTTAAGAATTGACAGAATGCACCACGTTTGTGCTAACAAACCAAATGAACATTTGAACATTTTTGTTTACTTCATGTATATACCTAAGGTTCTTTTTGTCTAACCAAGATGTTGCAAATAGCAATATTCCACTTTAAAACATTCCAAAATGTGAAATCTAAAATTCAAATATTGACTACTAACAATCTCCTTCTTTAGTAGGGAGAGGGTTTTTTTTTTTTTTTTGGTTGTTTATTTGTTTTTTTTTGTCTTTTGGTTCTTGTTTTTAAACATGCACAACAATTCATGACAGGGTTTGCTCTAAATTAGGGGTTTGGAAATGATGGTCTGTGGGCCAAATCCAACTCACTGCCTATTTTTTTAAATAAAGTTTTATTAGAACACAGCCATACTCATTTATTTGTGTATTATCTATGATTGCTTTTGCACTACAACTACAGGGTTGAGTAGTTTTGATAGAGACTGTTGTCCACAGAATCTAAAATTTTTACTACCAAGCTCATTACAGAAAAAGTTTACAGGTCTCTGCTTTAAATAGTTTCCTAATATTTTTAAATACTACATAATTTACAAAACAAAATCTTTTCCCCAACTTTGAAAACTACACCAAGCAAAACGAACATAAAAGGTAGGGACGACAATCTTTTTTAATATGTTCTTTCAGAAATATTTAATTCTGCTGCACTGCAGGATGGTACACAGTGATGATCCAGTAACAAGCATTTTAGGTATTTTCTGAATTATTAGAACCTCTCCATTGGGTCTACTATTATAGCTCTTTCATTTCATAGTCTTTGAAAAGCTGGGTGCAAAGACTTCTCAAATTTGTCTCTTAAAATGGCCTCTTTACAGGATTATGGGGGACTCATGCTTACTACATTAAATATTTCTGTAATGTTTTATTTTTTAACTTTTACAATGAGAAAAAAATTTTGAAGGGCGAAATAATATTATTCTTATATGATAAACATCTCAGGCTTAAGCTACTAAATTAAGCAAATTCCAGATACGTGTCTTAGAACAAGAAGGGAAATAAATCATTCCAGACAGAACTGATTGCATTGTCATTTTGCTTGAAAAATCAATTTCACTATACTATCACTGAATCATAACATTTTAGACCTGAACAGGATATTAGGAATCACCTAAGCCAATAGCTTGTACCTTGTTTAAGGTGAAGACAGCTTTAAAATTGTGAAGAAAGCTGTGAACCCTCTCCCTAGAAAAAGGCAGATATGAGTATAAATAATTTTTTATATAATTTCAAGGATTAGTGTCCCCCAAGCCTGTCCATCATACAAGATAAGTACCCAGGATTCAGTCCCTCTTCCTCACTCCACAGCTGAGGATAAGAGACGTGCTTCCTCTGTGGGATGATGGCAGCAGTGGAACCAGGTGGAGTGGCTGGTAGGTCCCTGCTCTTTCCACTGGCCTGACATCTGATGACATGGCATGCTGCATTTACCGCATGCAAATTATACATGTATTTCCACATTTTAGAGGGGATTTGTGGAATTCTGTCCTTGCCACCTCCCCCAACTCCTGCAACACACACCAAATTGTAATTAGAATGATCAGGGGAGGATGATGGAGGAACCTGAGATTGGAGAAAGACATTAAAGGATCCAGATGATTTTAAGTGGAAGCAGAGAGAATGGAAAAGAGCCACATATACAAGAGCAGAGGAATAAGAAACACGGTGGGATGTGGGGTGTTAAGTAAAAAGGGACCAGAACACAGAAGGCCCTGACCATCTTTATAAGGAATTTGTGTTTAATTGTCTGAAATAATGAAATCACTAGTAAGTTTTATAAATGGGAGAGAAATTCATTTCTTGCCATTCTCTATTGTCTTTAGGCATGAGCACAACCCGTGTCTTTAATCATGAACCCTCTGCCTAAAATGATCTTAATCCTCCTTTTTTTCTTAAAAAGCACCTGCTGTTAATCCTTCAAGAGCCAGCTCAAATGCCACTTCCTGGGAACACCTACCTCCTGTTTTCCCACATCCTCAAAACTAGCCACCACCCAGATGCACAGGTCCACTTAGTTCTCTGTGTGTCTGTAGCAAGACTCATCATTTGGCAAATGTACTGCAGTTTGTCTGTCATCACACATTTCTCCCCCAGAAGTCTCTGCATCTCCTGTATCTTCTCTCTAGTCCCACTTGCACTGTTGGTACATGGAAGACACCTGAGTGCATGGTCGCTGGTAGCTAGCTGTGTGCACAGTAGAACAGAAAAGGAAGTCCTGGAAGGAGGTCAATTGTATCACAACAGTTTAAGAGGAAGTTGACAAGTGTAAGTTGAAAGGGAAAGGACAGGCAAGGACTGACAATTTAGCACTTGGAAAGTGCTGGGAAAGTATAACAGGAAGGTGGATACTGATGGGTCCAGCTGGGCTGGCTGAAAGTGGGTACATCATGAGCCACAATAGGAAAATAAAAGCAGAAACAAGAGGAGGAGGGAAAGAAAAGGAAAAGAAAGATAAGGAGTTTCATTTCATACCTGCTGGGTTGGAGCCACATGAGTTTGACTTTCAGAGGAACACCCAGGAAGGAACGTCTAGCCATTAGGAGAAGGAAGAAAATGTATAGGCCCCAGACAGCTGGTCAAGACTGGAAACAATGACGTAGGAGTCATTTGTACAGAGAAAAGAATCAAAGCAAAGGAAATCAGATTGTTCTGTAAAAGTCTGTAAGAAAATCAGGTTTAAAAATATGACTTGGGCTGGGTGTTGTGGTTCACACCTGTAATCCCAGCACTCTGGGAGGCCCAGGTAGTGGATTGCTTGAGCTCAAGAGTTCGAGACCAGCCTGAGCAACAGCAAGACCCTCATCTCTAAAAAAATAGCTTGGTATTGTGGCAGGTGCCTGTAGTCCCAGCTACTTGGGAGGTTGAGGCAAAAGAATCACTTAAGCCCAAGAGTTTGAGGTTGCTATGAGTTATGACGCCACAACACTCTACCAAGGTGTTGAAGGGAGACTCTGTCACCAAAAAAAAAAAAAAGGTATAACTCGGAGGTATACTTAAAGGGTCATCAGTTAATCTGTTCCTAGGAATGAGCTCCTGGTGACCTACCTGGATGTCTGGTCATACATGTACTCCTCAGCCCCAACTGAAGCACTCCGAAATTTCTGCAAAATGCAAAAGTCATCAAAACTAAAACAAATAGGCAAGTCATCATACCATAATAGTAATACTTTTCAAGTACCAGATTACCCCCACATGGCTAGTGGCTGCCATTTTGGCTAGCATAAAAGTTCTTGGTGAGATGGCTCACGCCTGTAATCCTAGCACGCTGGGAGGTCAAGGTGGGTAGATTGCTTGAGCTCACGAGTTCAAAACCAGCCTGAGCAAGAGTAAGACTCCACCTATTTTCTCCTTTCATTAGAAAGGAAAATTACATACTTTTGGCATTATATTACCATTTCTTAACAGAACTCACCAATCACTTGCTCACCAAGAGCTACGCTCACCAGTTTGTGCTTGGTATGTTAGTCATGTGTGCACAGGTGTTACTAAAGTGTTTGAGGTACTAGAAACTATTTTCTCAAACACATAAAATATCTCTTCCTTTTTCTATTGTCTCCAACATTTACTCCAAATGTTATAAATTGTGAATTAATGCAACAGTATTACACAGAGCCCACATAGCAAAAAAGCAATATAGTAGAGTGACTGGGAGCATGGTTTCTTGGCTACAGTTTCTTGACTCTTGTGTAGAGGAAGTTCTACCCCTCTTACCTGTCACCTATGTAAAATGAGGCAAATGCTATATTTTCTCCATCTGTGAAATCTACTCATAGTAATTAGAAGAATTAAATGGGTTGATAAAGTACTAAGAATAGTGCCTGGTACATAATGAACACTACGTACATGTATAAATACTATTATAAAATAATAATTGCACCATATTCAGAACCCTCTTCTAAGAACCTTTATTATCACAATATTGTAAGAGTAGGTTTTGGGGGGAAAACTCTAAGTTTAGTATTTCACATAAAGAAGCGTGGTTGTAGAGATGTTCAATTGTTACACGTGCAGTGCAAATAAGATGGACTTTGCCACATTTAGAACTTTTTCAAAAGTAAATGACCAAAAGCCCTGACTCTTGCTCCTAAAGAGAATACAATAGGATATTGGTGAAAAAGCACTTGGTTGATCCCCCGACCTGGTCCTTCCACTGTGCACATTTTTCAAGTGCCATTTTCTCCTGCCTCTCATTTCTGTGAGATAAACTTCCATTCTTTAATGAGTATTTCAAGAGTTTCCTTCCACAGGAAGTGGTTTCTCACAGTTATTTTTCAAACATCTTCACAACCCCTAATCACTGTCTCTAGAATTTGGGATACCTTATATGGCAGTTTACATACATAGTTATGATCCTTCTTTTTATCCAGTCTTATTCCTTGCATCCAAGCAAAGTTTACCCAAATGAATCCCATGAACATTGCATATACTTGTTGACTTGTGAATAATCGCAACAGAGAATCAAAGGAACAGATCTGTATTTCTTTTGCACTCAATCTGTCAATTGGCAAAGCATTCAACAGGAATATTCTGGGGCTTCACCATCTGCTTGGTGCCAGAAGAAATATAAAAGTACATAAGACATTATCCTAATCTCACAGCAATAAAAATTGGTTAGGGGATAGAGTGAATTCCGATGAACAACAACAACAAAATAAACTATAATACAACAAATAACTATATGTCAACACCTATGCAGAATTATTCACCCATTCCTTTTCTCTAGTCCTAACTAGAACAGCAGAGTGTGGGCATTGCCAGAAAAGGAAGATCAGTAAAATTATGGGAAGCTTTCATAGAGGTTAGAAGCTTCACCTTGACTTTTGGAAGCTACAGAGAACATGGATTAATTGAAAGAACTGAGAGAAAATAATCTAGGCAAAAGATGACCCCCACAAATGAAGACAAAACAATGAGGGCCTGTGGCGTGTGCATGGGGCACAGGCCCACCCTGGCAATGAAGGGACGATCTGAAAATCTAAGTCTTTTTGCCCAATATAGCAGCCACTAGCCACATGTGCTAGTAAACATTTTAAGTTCATTAGATTTAAATAAAATAAAAAATTCAGTTCCTCATTCAACTAGCCACTTTTCAAATACCAGTTTACCCCATGTGGCTAGTGGCTGCCATTTTGGCTAGCATAAAAGTTCTTAGGGCTGGGTGAGGTGGCTCACGCCTGTAATCCTAGGACTCTGGGAGGCCAAGGTGGGTAAATTGCTTGAGCTCACGAGTTCAAGACCAACCTGAGCAAGAGTGAGACTCCATCTCTAAAATAATAGCTGGGCATTGTGGCACACACCTGTAGTCCCAGCTACTTGGGAGGCTGAGGCAAGAGAATTTCTTGAGCCCAACAGTTTGAGGCTGCCGTGAGCTATGACACCACAGCACTCTACCAAGAGCAACAAAGTAAGATTCTGTCTCAAAAAAAGTTCTTATGAACAAGGCTGACTTAGGAAAAGGAATTTACATTTAGCATAGCTGGAATTAGTACATTTGGAGTAAAATTTGGTAGCATGATGAAAAAAAGGCATTTGAAGAAGTGACTTTGAGATCTGCAGACAAATTTTCAAGGTCTTCACCTGACAGAATATGCAGTAAACTACAAAAATCATGGCGAATCAGCATTACTAAACATCTCCAGAATGATTTACTGTTCATGCCACAGAGCTCTGCAGCCTGAGCATGGGCTAGCCTACCAAAGCAGGACTTATAAATCCTACGGCTGCTGTAATTACCTGGGTGATGTGATAAGGTGTGGTACTATAAATCTACAGACTCAGAGAGACTGTCAACTATTACACAGGCTGAATGAAACACCTAATCCTCCTCCATTGCCTGAGCTCGTGTGAACAAGAAGTGTGAAACAAACAAAAACAGTTGATATATTATAGGCATATTATAGGATACTGAAAACGAAAATAGTTGATATATTACAGAATATTACCTTTTTTCAAGCTTAAATTTTTTTCTTTAATTCTCTTCTATTATCTTTATAATTTTAAATAATATTAAAGAAAGTGATATGATGACACACATTTAATAGATTTCATTTAAAGGGATGTAGACATCAGGCAATAGTAAATATATTTAAATCTTAAATATCAGAATTCTAGTTTTTCCTTGGATAAGGGAGAGTAAACATCTGTTAAGAATCTACTGCAAAAGACAATGATTCTTCAATGGTGGGAAAATGATATAATAATAAATTTAAGTATTTGATTAGCCACTGATTTTTTTAGGTTCCATCATTCATTCATTCATTCATTCACCCTTTCAACACTTATTTACTGGACATCTATTTTATATCAGGCACTGGGCTGGAGTCTATGGATATACTGGTGACAAAAGGAAATCCTTGCCCTCATGAAGCTTCTGGTCTAATGAGGAAAAATATTAATCAAACAATTATTCATTTTTAAAAAACTGTGTGCCAGCACTGTGAGAAGAGAGGCAGAGTTCTATGAGATTGCATCACATTCATTTTCTACAAGAAGGTGAGAGTTGGCACCAGGGACGATCAATCTTGATGCTCCTAAAAGAGTGCAGGGTTTCCAGGGGAACACAGGAAAGGCCCACAGAAGGCAAGCCTTGCTTCCAACAGAGCCCCCGACAGTACGACAGCTACAAAAGTGAGTAAGCTCCCTCCTTCTGAGTGACAGTGGCTTTCTTTACAAAGGCTTCCTCGGCCCCACTTGTGCGTCCCATCTTCTGAACAATGATTACTGAGATACCAAGGTTCTAGTTATCTCTATCTTCCGACAGGATCCAATCTGGAGTTGGTTGTCACTTCCATAATCTCTCCTTAGTTTAGACTCAGTAACACAGGACCAAACACCATGCAGACTCCTCCCAACTCTCCCTGACAGAGATGCTCCCACAGGTCCCATGCTGAGGGGGCTACATAAGCGTAACTTTGATTACAGATGTGTTCATGGCAGTCTGTGGCTGGTGGACTTGGACAAAAGAAAACTGACTCTAGTAGGAAGTGAAGAGAGAATATAGAGGGCTTCCCTAAGGAAGTCACACAGAGGAAGTGTATAGAAGGTGATAAAGAATATTCTAGAACAGCATAGTCCAATATAACTTTATAGGGTGATGGTAATGTTCTATACCTTCACTATCTAAAATGGTAGCCTCTAGCTGCATGTATATATAAAATGTAGTTAGTAGGACCTAGTGGCTATGGTGTTGCACAGCTCAGTTCTAGAGCATGGACCACGTGAATGAAGGTCCTGAGTCAGGAGGGAGGATATCAGGTTCACAGAACTGATTGGAGATCAGAGCCAAGACCAAAGGTGCGAGATGAGGAAGGAGGGCATTTCAGAAGCAGACTCTACAATGTCTTGTGAAGCTGTGAAGATTCAGAAGACCTTAATCTGAGAGCAGCGGGTGGGGAGAAAAAATGATGGACAACATGATCAGATTTGCATTTCAAAAAGACCATTGCAGGCACAGCACATAAAAGTAGATACAGCAGTATTACAGATCACAGAAAATGATACCCTGGGTCAGTATGGTAGAAGAACAATGGAGACAGATGGATGGATTTCAGAGATCTTAAGAATGTAAAATTGATAGAATTGACAACAAAGGAGATGGAATGAGTGTAGAGTAGAATGTCAAGAAAAAATTCTGGTTGCTTAAGCAACTAGAAGATGGCAGCACCACTTATGAAGGTGGAAAATATAAGGGAAGATTGTAAGTTAGATTTTGGATGAGTGGAAAGTCAAATAGGCTGTTGGATATAAAGATTAGGAGCTCAGAAGAGGGCACTAGGCTGGAGAAATAAATTGGGATGTCTTTGGGACACGGGTGGTAACAGAAGCTACAGACAGGACACCAAAAGCATCTCCAGAGGGAACAGTGATCAACAGTATCAAAGGGTGCTGCAAAGTCAAAGAACAGAACTGGAACTTTCATAGCCATCCTATGCATGATGTGGGTGAATGACCACTATGAATCCAAATAGTGGGTCATTCAATAGACTATTATCAAATTTGACTACGCATAGAGAAACGTAAATGTTCCTAAAATATTAAATGTATATGCCAGGGATTTTCCAAAGTTTTGCTTGATGCCATAAAAACACAATAATGCATGACAGAAATTTGGTCATGCTATGCCCATCACATCATATGTTTAAGTTAACCATAATAGAATTGTGTGCACTAATCACATGAGGCCATGTTTCAATTTAGTAGATGAAGCAACATTTTAAGGTTTTATTCTTTAAATGTGTATGGGAAAATGGACTACCAGTTATCAATCAATCAATCAATCATGTTGGAAAGGGTTTAGATCCAGGATTGCTTCCAGTTTCAGTCTACTGACGAATATAACATGAACTTACCATAATACATTTATTGGATAACGCCAAATAATCATTTTTTGCTTTCATTTCAAGATTCTTTGCAAGCTACGTCAAGTCAATTCCACAAATAATATGCCTGAAGTTGAATTATGAAATAAATAGTAGAGTTATGTGATGGTCACTCAAAAATAGTTCTCACTTCCTGAGTACATGGGAAGACTAAACTTAGCCCTCTTGCATTAGAATGATCATGTGACTAGTTCATGCCAGTGAAATGTGAGCAAAGGTGATATGTGCCACTTCTAGGTCAAAGTATTTACAAGTGATTATGCCATCTCTGTGACCTCTCTTCCCCTGCTAGGGTGACACTGGAAGCCATATGTAAAGAGAAAGGCTAATGTCACAAGATGGTGGAACCCTGGATTCCTGAGTGACCAATTGGAAGACAGCTGCCTGCAGATAAACATCAGGACTCTTATTAGCAAGAAATAAACTTATTATATTAAATCACTGAGATCTCAGTTTCCTTTATTATATCAGAAACTATGGTTAAGTGACTTACACAAAATTGTAGTACAAGAATAAGCAAATTCTTCTTTTCACTTTAATTTCTTATTATAACTATATGTGTGTGTATATATATATAGATATAGATAGATATAGTTGTGTGTGATGTTTTTTAAATAAAATCTCTTCCATCCCTTAACTTTTAAATGTTTCCTATGTAATATTTTTGGTCTAAACTGCCACTCTGATTTCTGTTTATCAACTATACTCTGTGCTTAATAGCTGTGTGATCTTTGGCAAATTTCTTAACCTCTCTGAACTTCTGCCTCATCTGTAAAATGGGAAAAATAGCATCTTCCTTCCATAATTGTAGTAGGGATTAGAAATAAAAGACATAAACCATGGTGCCTAGAACAGAGAACTCAATGAATAACAGCTATCGTTATTTCTCTTCATAGATATAAGCTTCTAAAAGGCAGAATCCAGGGCATGCCCCCATATGCTTTCTACTCTTGCTTTACCACAATGCCTAATGCCTTGTATAAACAAATACTTGCCAAACGTTGCTACAAAGAAGATGTAGAATAAAACATCAATCAAATTATTTAAAATCAATCTATTAAAGCACTTTTTAATGTTACCACTGTCTTTTGCCTGAGTCAAAGCAAACTGCTTTCTTTCTTGCTAACACATACACACTCACACACACAGTCTCAAATGGCAAATGAAATTTGTTTATTCAACAAGGGTCCTAGACATCTTAATAGTATGCCTACAAGAAGTACTAGAGTTTGGACAAATTTTCCTTCATGAAATTTTCCTGGTGAATTTACTCTGAAATCACTTAATCCTATAACCAGATGGCAACGAGATGGCTAAAGATCATAGAAGATCGTTCAATTTCATTTACATCTGGCTGAAATACAATATGCAATATCAACACCGACTTCCAAGATAAAGAGAACAGCTCAACCAAAATCAGTGGGAATAATCTTCACATTTAGTTTCTGGTAAGTTTCTTTACTTTCTCATCTACTTCAAAATAAAACCCTAAATACAATAGCTTCCTTTCACAAGCCTCTTTATCTACAATACAAACACAACTGATAGCACGTCCCCCAAATAGCATGATGGTTCCGTTGACATTGGATGACATCCATACTCTTCTGTGACTAATGGAATATTTCTACACTGTGTGAGAAATATCTACACCAGTGGCAATCTTTTAGTAAAAAAACACGTACCTCACTCAGGATTACGGAGTATTATTTTCAGTTATTTTCTTTTCCTACAGAAACACCCCTGACTACTTGAGGGCAAATCAAACATTCAGTAATACCAGCAGCTCCACAAGATCTTCACTTAGTATGTTTGTTAACTATTTTAAGCAATGTGACACAGGAAGCTAAGGGAACTAATGTTAAGATTTTTTAAAATTATTATTACAAGGACATTGAAAGTTTGATTGTGAAGCTACCAGAACCCAAGAAACAGTACAGCCTCTTATGGGCAAGGAATTTATCATGTCTTGCTTGGGTCACTTCCTGATTTAAAAGAAAACACTGACTGATGCCAGGAGTAGCAGGGCTGCTAGTGCAACTTATAGGCCCTCATCTCCAAGAGCTGCTCTCTGCAACTCTCTGCAGAGAGCTAGTCCCTGTTTATCAACCCTCTGTGCCTCTTCTCCTAGTCCCTAATACCTAAAAGATGAGATAATACAAAGAACACAGATTTTTTAAAAAAGGTTTGAGTGAGGGCAGCGCCTGTGGCTCAAAGGAGTAGGGCACTGGCCCCATATGCCGGAGCCCAGCCTAAAACTGAAATAAAAAAAAGTAAAAAAGGTTTCAATGAGTCACAATCTTAAGCAACGGAACTACTGAGGATTCGAAGGCCCCACAGAGTCTTCTCTGAAAGTGTACAGGCAATGGTCAAGGATCTAGGCCCTACAGCCAGACAGCTGGGGTTGAGTCCCACCTCTCTACCTACTGCCTAATGACCATGAACACATGGATGCTCTTAGTGTCTTAGTTTCCTCATTTAGAAAACAGATGACAATAACAGTGCCTACCACTTAGGGCTTTTGTGAAGATTAAATGAGTATGTATCACTTAGAAGGATACGTAGCACATAGTAAGTGCTCATCAAATATTTACTTTTAAAAATTAGTATTAAGAGCAAGACCCCATCTCTACTAAAAATAGAAAAATAGCCAGGCATTGTGGGTGGGCACCTGTAGTATCATCCCAAGAGTTTGAGGTTGCTATGAGCTATGATAGCGCCATAGCCCTCTACCCAGGGTGACAGAGTGAGACTTTGTCCCCCCCCAAAAAAAAATTTCTTTAGAGATGAAATCTTAACTTCAGGCAGCTGCATTTGTCCTAAGGGCCACTAACTAGGCAGCATACTGAAGGTATTAAGCTGCCACCACACTCGCTCCTCTTTAAAAGAATTAGAAACCACATATTCTCCTCTTTGGTTGTTGTCTTTTACTGACCTGGGTGGGCTAAAAAAAGGAGAGCTAACAGCCAACATCTCAAATGCAGAGGCACTGCTCCTAAATGCTGAAAAAACTGGCCTCAGCCTAATAAAAATGTGCATTACGGATTCTGGGCCAAAATTTGAAAGGGGACACACAATCATATCATTAATTGCTATTCTACAAAGTTCCAAAGGCAAATAAATGGACATAACAAGATCATCTTGTCCACAAATGGTGCTGGAGCAGCTGATATCCAGCCATACTGGATATAGAAAAAAGGTCCTCAATCCTGCCTCCGTTAAAATCACCTTAAAATGGATTGGAAACTTAGAGAAAGAAAGAAAGAAAGAAAAGGGAGGGAGGGAGGGAGGGAGGGAGGGAGGAAGGAAGGAAGGAAGGAAGGAAGGAAGGAAGGAAGGAAGGAAGGAAAGAAGGAAGGAAGGAAGGAAGGAGAGAAAATCATGTAACAATGGGTTAGGGAAAGACTTTTTAAATGGTACTACAAAAGCATAAACTATAAAAGGCTTAACTGATAAGGTGAACTTCTTCGATTAAATATTTTGGTTCTTAGAAAGATGTAGTTAAGAAAACAAAAAGGCTAATGGACTACAAAAAATGAAACTGATGTATTCACATTATATAAAGAACTCTTATTAACTTAATAAAAAGATGAGTAGTCAATCACACAAGGTTTTAAAGATGCTGTTGTTAAAAAAAAAGGAATGGAAAAGCACCATCTTTAGCTCCCTACAAGTTGGAAAGGTTCCAAACTAGAGTAGGTGAAAAGGGCAAACTTCACAAAACTGTAAGTTTCCCGGCAAACATCTCATCGTTCCTCATAAACATTTAATTTTAAGACTAAAAAAAGGCATCTGTCACCTAAGAGTCAAGAAAAATAGAAACATGCTTTCATACAGTGACGCAAGGGTTTTCTTAGCCCACCTGAGTCAGTAAAATTCTACCTGTTTAAAAGGAAGAATATCAGAATATCAATAAATACATTTAAAATAAATAAATGAACCTAAAACTCACAGTTTAATTCCTTTGTCACACACACACACACACACACACACACACACACACACACACACACACACACACACACACACACACTATTAGCTCGGGGCCGTGGCCTTGGGTCCCAGCCCGGACTCACCTCGGCGGCCGCGTCCTTGAAGCCCTCGCTGTAGGTGCTGTCCGGCGTGCTGCGCTGGTCATCCTTCAGGTAGGCGCTGTGGGTGGCCACGGAGGGCAGGTCGTACTGCGTCTGTTCAAAGATGACCACTCGTTGCTCCTCCCCGTCTCCCCGGGGATAGTGCACAGGGGGGGCCATGAAAACCGGCGTGAAATCTTCAGCTTTCACCACGGTGATCCCGGACACCGACACGGGGATGATGGCGGGGCTCTCGGGGACGCTGGTGAGGTACTGTTCCCGCTTGGAGTTCTCCAGGTGGTCTTGATTGAGGGAAAGGTTCACTGGCACAGTCTTTAGGACTTGCACCCGGTTTTCCCCTCCACTCATATTACTCTGGGCTTCACTGGTGCCAAGA
This sequence comes from Nycticebus coucang, assembly GCF_027406575.1. Taxonomy (NCBI): domain Eukaryota; kingdom Metazoa; phylum Chordata; class Mammalia; order Primates; family Lorisidae; genus Nycticebus; species Nycticebus coucang. The sequence continues at coordinate 64,261,583 of NC_069792.1, read as the reverse complement.
CAGTTTCTGTGTGTTCAAATCCACCCCCCGCAACAGGATAGAATTAGAAAAATCACCTTTATTACTTTACGCCTAGTAAAATAACCGATGTAGACAGTGGTAAGTGGCTGCTAATGCCAGTAGGGGAAAGGGTGATGGCTAACTTCACGGGGGAATAAAGCCGATCTTTGGGCCACTACAAGTGGGTGACCGCAATGTGAAGTACTCAGCCCCACTGTAATTTTATTTTTATTGTCAAATAAATAATCCTAAATCTAGTCAAACCTTTAGATCTCACATTCCACTCCGTGAAAAAGAAGCAATCAGGCAAACCAGAATATAGCACATCTTACTGACCTAAATATGTCAGCAAGTCAAAGGCAGGAAGAAAGGAGAAAGGGCAGGAGGTTTGTTCTCAAATATGATGTGTTGATCTTGTTTGGATCCTAAGTTGAACAAGCCAAAGAGGCATTTCTGAAGTAATGGGATTTTTAAGGCAAATAAATACCGATTGGAAATTAAGTGATGGTAAAGAAGCATTGTTTGTTAATTTAGTTCAGGATGATATTTTTGAGCTTATGTAATAAAATCTCTTTGTTTTTTAGAGATACAAATCAGAAGTAAGTAGTAAGAGGTGAATTGGCATAAGGACAAGCATTTATTTTAAATACTACTGAAATTTTTAAAAAGAAAGAAAGGGAAAGAGAAGGCTGGGTGTGGTGGCTCATGCCTGTCATCCTAGCAACTTTGTGAGGCCAAGGTGGGAGGGAGGACTGCCAGAGCCCAAGAGTTTAAGGTTGCAGCTAGTTATGAAGACGCAGCTGCACTGCAGCCCTGGCAACATAGCAAGGCCCTCTCTCAAAATTAAATAAATAAATAATAAAATGAAATAAATTTTAAAAAGCTAAAAAAGAAAAAAGGTTGACATCAAGAAAGTGTGATAAAAATTTATGATTGCTGAACTGGAGAATGGAATTTGGGGGTTCGTTGTACTATGCGTATTTTGGTATATCTTTGAAAACTTTCTAAAAATGTTTTAAAATACAAAAAAAGAGCAGGAGAACAAATATGGTCATTTGAGGGGGGGAGGATATTTTTCACCATTCTGTAGGCTAACCTTTTTAAAGAAAAAAACAATGAGAATCTATCGTTAAAATATTTTTGCCAAATTGAGAAAAAACATGAGCTCATTGACGCCTTAGCATTCACTGAATTCCCTTTGTGGCTTAAGGAAGTGGTATAGCTTGAGCTTATGCAAAACAAGATCTCTCAGTTCTCAGAGAAAGGAGAGTATTTAGAAAATTAACTCTTGAGAGCATTTTTATTCTAGTCTAGAGTTAGACTAAAACATTCTGGAGAGAGCAGAAGCAAACAGGAACCTATCAGGAGAAGATTGTTGTTGACCAGAAAGTGATTTTACTAGCAAAGTCCCTCTGGTCAGTAAAATTTTTGAGGGCCTCCTCTTCCTATTTATGGATCATTCTGACTAATATGGAGAGAAAAATACATGTTTTGCATGGATCACAGATGTCTGGGTTTTTTGTTTACTTTTGTTTTTATCTCAAATGTGCTTTTTGGTTCTTATCAGCATCTCCTGTAGAGAGAAATATTAGACTAAATCTGGTTTCAAGAATGAGGCTCTCTGGCTCCTCTGTGTAAAGAAGGAAGTCTATTAGCCTCTGAGCTTGCCTAACGATTAAGAAAGATTTGATATTTTTAGCTTTGATTTTTCAAACGAAACTTCAAAGTAAAACTTGAAGAAAGAACGGCTCCATATGAACAAAGCCAATGGAAAAAAATATCTAAACTTCTGAGTCTGTCACAGATCTGTAGAAATAATTCTAGAAGATAATCTTCTAAGGAATAAAATCACAAGTCTACAAACTTTCTGGATTTATGTAATGATCTGTTTTCATGGTTAAATCTGTAGAGCAAACCTGCATGTAAAACACAATGGAAATTTAAAAATTACTTTTACTCTGAATCCAGTTAGCAAGAGAATGCCAAAACCCAGACCACCCATTACATTAGTATTTCCTAAACCCCACTGTTGAGAACACTGCATGGAATGTTAATAGATAGTCCTCCAAAAGGAAAAGGAGTCCATGATAAGATCAGTATTAAAAGAAAAACAAAAAGATTGCCATAACAAGACCACCCTGAATGGCTCTCAAACATCATGAACACAGTAGAGGTCTTCTATCCCTTGCCTATTTAATCAAAACCCAGAATCTCCCAAATTCATTTCACCCAGATCCTTTAGTGGAAGAATAACCATTAATACTTGTGGATAATATTGCCAAAATATTCAAATTAACCAACTTCTCTATAGTTAGAATCCATCTGGGGTGTCAAATTTCTTTCTTTCCTCCCTTCGTCCTTCCTTCCTTTCTCTCTCTCTTTTTTTTCTTTCTTCTTTTCTATCTCTCTTTCCTTTCTTCCTTTCTCTTTCTCTCTCCCCTTCCTCCCTTCCTTTTTTCCTTCCCAGGGTATCACTGTTATCCAAGCTGGAGTGCAGTGGTACAATAGTAGCTCACTGCAGCCTTAAATTCCTGGGCTCAGACTACCTTCCGCCGTCCCCCTTCTCAAATAAATAGCTAGAATTATAAGTACAAGCCAGCATATTCAGCTAATTTTTTAAATTTTTATAGAGACAGGGTCTCACTATGTTGCCAAGGCTGATCTCAAACTCCTGGCCTCAAGTGGTCATCCTTTCCAAAGTGCTGGGATGGCAGGCATGACCACAACACCTAGCTGGGCTAAATTTCTTAATTCTTTAATTCATGCAAAACATAAATTCTAACAAAGAACACATGCCAAAAATTGTTGGTGTCCTTATAAACAAATAAATAAGCAAGATTGTTTACATCTAGTCAAATTATAATTACTATATCACCAGAAAATAACAGATTCAGTACCACCCTAAAATGTGTAACTATTACTCTCTCAAACAGTATTAACTTTAGAAGCTAATGACAGAGAAATTCACAAAGGCATTAAAAAATGGGTAATTAGAAAAAAGTAAGAATTGGCTCAGCACCCGTAGCACAGTGGTTATAGCACTGGCCACAAGCACCGAGGCTGGTGGGTTCAAACCCAGCCCAGGCCTGCTAAACAACAATGACAACTACAACAACAACAACAAAAATAGCTGAGTTTTTGTTTTGTTTTTTTTTTTTTGGTGGTGGTGGTGTGTGCCTGTACTCCCAGCTACTTCGGAGGCTGAGGCAAGAGAATCACTTAAGCCCTAGAGTTTGAGGTTGCTCTAGCAGAGATGCCACAGTACTCTACCCAGGGCAACATAGTGAGACTCTGTCTCAAAAAAAAAAAAGAAAGAAAAATGTAAGAATTATTGTGAGATACTGACTATCAATAATAGATTTTAAAATTGAATCAAATATAACATTTTAAAAAGTGTAATGCGTAATGTTGCATTAAATATACACTTTTTAAAATTTGGATCATATCATTGATTCTGTTATTTTTCCAACTTGCAACTTCAGTATATAAAGTTGTCCTGACAGCATGCTAGGAAATGGCACCTTAATTCATTAATACACCGCAGATCGAAATGACATTCTTACAAGTGATGTTTAATGGGAAGTCTAAGTCATAATTAGTCTACACAGGTAGTTTTTTTGCCAGTTTTTTGAAGGTACTCCACAGAAATCCCCAAAATAAGCATTAAAACACAATAAGCCATGTCACTTTGTAATGTTTTAAAAGATGCTGTCACAAAAAATGGCCCCTCTTGGTTATGATGTATCCCGCAGACAGAGCGCAGAGGCTGGGCTCGTTTTGCCCTGATCCTACCATGACTATGGGTCTAGGACTTAACAGAGAGCACAGACTCAATAAAACTAGGGGGGTGGAGGAAAAGTTACAGGAGCTATAAAGACTATCCACTTCTTCTCCCTGTCATCACTCCTGCCAGTGAGCTCCCAGGACTTCACAGCAGCACAGAGCTTGAGGAGATCCCTAGGGGAATAGCAGGCTTAACCTGCTGGGCCTGGTACTCTTGAGGTGCTGCACAGTCCAGGGCTGCTGGCTGGAAGAATGTCCCCTGCTGCTAGTCACAGAACAAGATCATAATGTCATAAGGCCAAGTAAGTTGTGACTGCCCATGTGCTAGCAAGAGGGTTTTATTTCTCCTGATGTCACATTTCCATATGACAAAACCTCCACCAAAAAACACTTGGGCTTATCTGCACTCTACTGCAGAGGAAGAGATTTATTGATGGGTGAGTTGAGAGAAATAGATGAACAGGGCGGTTCAGACCCTCTGGCCCCCTCTTTTTGTCTGGATCATTCCGGCCAAAAAGAAGAGACTCTCTCTCCCGTCACCCCTGTCATGCCACAAAGGAGGCAAAGTCCTGCCTGAGACCACCCGGGTAGACTTACCTCAGTCAAGGCTGAAATGTCACAAGCTGCAATTCCAAGTCACACTCTCCAATTGACTTTGTTAAAATTGAAGCTGTTTTTGTTTTTATTTTTTAATCTCAATTTAACTGACTGTGTCTTGCTTTTCACTTGGTTCTTGCACAACAATCTCCTGCCATCCTTCCTGCCCTGCGTTCTCTGGTCTCTACCAGCCATCTGGTAGAGATGGCTTATTGGTCTCTACCAGCCATCTCCCTTGGCTGGAAACAGCCTAACCTCCTTCCTTTCTCCCTCATCTAAAGCAATCCTTCAAGTGTCTTCCTCCTGCAAGGACCTAATTGCAGCTATAAAGGCATGGGATTGATCAGAAAAGTCAATCCCAGCAGTGGGCTGTCTCGTCCCTGTCACCGCCAGCCTGCCCATGATGCTGCTGTGTGTACACAATCAAAAAATGCAATTTGCCCTCCCATTGAGAGCTCTGACTTTGGTCCAGACTCCAAAAGACTGACAGACTGGACTCCATCTCCTCTCAAGAACAAAACTTATAATTTAATCTGTTGTTTTCAAAAAACGCAAATAGTTACTTGGGGGCCAGCCATAATCCTTTACCTACCTTTTATCCTGGTCTTCTTGGCTGTCACTTGCTTTGCTCATAGACAGCAGCCTCTTGTCTCGAGGAACCTGGAACATCACGAATCATCAGTCAAATTTACCCAGATGCAACTGTGACCATGCTCAGAGTTAGACCCCAGCATAAACAAAGAAAGGAAAATGGTATATTCTCCAGATGGTGAAAAGTGAGTAGCCTAAGAGACAGTGACAGTGGAGCCAAAAACAAAGGGATCATGACAAATGTAAGGGCCACAACAGACATATTTATTTGGCTGGTCACTGCTGACCTGGGTGACATACCCTGAGACCAGAGTCCCTCCCGCGCCTTGCCTTCCTTTGGAGAGAGTGAGGGGAGGGGAGCCATGGAAGTGGGATGAATCTGGACATGGAGCTTCTGGGCAGATAGAAGCATCCTGATGTCACAGCAGGCATCACGTCAAGGAACAGGGACTGACTCTCCTCTCTGACGAGAGACTTCCAGTGCTGACTGGGTCTAGGAGGGTCAGGCCCAGAACTGCACTGTTGGCCAGTGAGGGAACAAGCATTGAATACACCAGCACCAGCCTGCACCCCCTCCCTACACTGCTTTTCTAGTAGACTTTTGTTATGCCTTAACAATCATCGTGCCAACATAATACGTGAGAGATTGTTGAAAAAGTGCTACTTGAGAAAAGGGCACCCCCACGGGCTGTGTTTCTGAGCATGGTCTAATCCCCTGCCTGCATCACGGACCCTTTACTCTGCCATGGTTTTCATACACGTGAAGAAGTAGGCCTGGATATGTCTGCCTGGATGGATTTTTTGTTTTTGGGTTTTTGATAAGTGTCCATATTTTCCTTCTAGCCAAACTCTTTTATAACCAAAACGTAGCCTTTATTTTTTTGAGATGGAAGCACATTTCTGAGAAGTATCTCCCTATTGACACTCCAGCAATTCCTCTGGTTTCCAGCCATCTGACTATGCACACAAGCCTGGGCAGCTGGACGAGGCAGAGGACAGAGCAGGGTAGCTGAGTCCAGTCCCGAGCCTGCTTGCCTAGGTTCACATCTCAGCTCTACCACTCACTAAACTTTGTCCCACTTTCCTCTTCTGTAAAATGGGCATAATGATAACTCCATAAAATTAAATGAGTTAATTTTTGGAAGCTCTTAGAGTATCTAGTACTTTCTATTTGTTAAATAAAAATAATTATAAGGGGCGGTGTCTGTGGCTCAAAAGGGTAGGGCACCGGCCCCATATGCCGGAGGTGGCGGGTTCAAACTCAGCCCTGATCAAAAACTGCAAAAAAAAAAAAAAAAAAAAAAAAAAAATTATAAATCCTTCATTTAGGTCAACTTTGAGAGTGTACAGCAGACCAGGCACTGCTAACGGCTAGATATAAATGAGGTAAATGAAACATAGTTGACAGATAAACACAAAGTTTCAGTACCCACCACACCCATGTTTGTGGCAGCATTATTGACAATAGCCCAAAGGAAAAAACAACCCAAGAGTCCATTAATACGTGAATGGATAAACAAAATGTGGCATATCCATACAATGGAATATTATTCAGCCTTAAAAGAGAATGAAATTCTGATATGTGCTATAATATGGGTGGACTTCAAAGACAGTATGCTAAATAAAATAGGCCAGACAGAAAAGGACAATCCACTTATATGAGGTGCACAGAATAGTCAAATTCATAGAGAGAAGGTAGAAAAGATTACCAGAGGCTGGGAGAAGGGGAAAGGAAAATTAGTATTTAATGAACACAGAGTTTCTGTTTGAGAAAATGAAAAAGTTTCTGGAGGCAGATGGTGGTGATGGTTGCACAACTATGTGAATATATGTAATACCACAGAACTGCACACATAAAAATGGTTAAAATGGTAGATTTTATGCTATGTATCTTGTACCACAATTTTTATGAAAGGCAACAAGGAAGAAGTGGGTTTCTAAGGAGAAGACCCCGCCTCCCAGGTGCTGTGCTAGAGCGTTACCATCCTGCCCCCCAGCCACCCACCAAGAGGCCACTTGGCTCCTCTCCTAAAGTATAATTATTCCTAACAGTGCATTTAAAAAACCCAACACCCAGTGATACGAGGTAAAAATAAGCTGCACAAGGGCCCCTGGAAGCCTTGCAGATGAGCTCCCTGGAAGAACTGAGCCATGTGTGGGAATTTTTCAGGTGGACGGGGAAGGCTGTCTAGCCTCAGAAGCTGATTACAAAGAGGGCTTGGAGGGGTGAGGGGGGGCAGAATAAGGAAGACATGGCCTGTGCAAGGAAGGAGTTGGTGCAGATGTGGCTTGAGATAAGCAAAAGCCAGATGAGAAAGGGCCTAGAACCAGGGTGAACATTTTGTTTCCTTATGGTTCCTCTAAGGAAGTGTGTGGAACAGCCTGTGGCACAGCCACGTTCTCTCTGACTGCCAAGCATCCTGCACCCTCTCCCCTTCCAACCAGAAACCCCTGTGTCCCTGAAATCCATCCCTCCAGCATTTCTTGCCTGGGCTGCTGCATCAGCCCCTAACTGGAATCTCCTCTCCACTGAATTCCCACAAATCCCTTCTGGATCCAGAGTGGTCTTCTTAGAAATGCAAATCTGCTACTTAAACTCTTCAGTGCTTCCCCTTATTCTCAGTCCCATAGCCTCCAAAAAGCCTCTCACCTAAACATGGTACCCTTGGGCTTGCTTACCACAGGAGGGCCACACTGTATTGATGACCACGCAAAGCTCCTCTGACAATGGAGCCATCACACAAAGTCTTTCCTACCTAGACTGAGCCTCACTGCCCTCTGCCACCACCACCCAAGCCCTCCCCAGGCTGACTCGTGACCAAACTTCAAGTTCCATCTCCATTTCTGTGTCTATGACTTGACTGCAATCTCTACAAGCATCCCAAGGGCCTGGAATGTAGTAGGCTCTCCCAAAATACTTATGAATACTTAAGATACTGAATGAATCAATCCACCAAAATGGCCTGGAAAAACTAGAACCAAAGAAATAAGGATGCCAAACTCTAAAACGTGTCAGCAGCTCCCAAAGAGGCATAGAAGTGATAATTGTTGCCAAGAGTCACTGGGGAGAGCTCTGAGCACACAGCTGTGCTTGGTCTACAGTGCTGGGCAAATACATTAAGGTGGTTAGTAACTTTTGGGTTTGCTCCAATCTGGGCCTCTCTGAATCACATTTACCTTTGGCTTTGCCGACTGTCTTTAGGGGGACTGAAACCTCTGAACTCAGTCCCCTCTCTCAAGTCCTAGACCTATGGTACCATCACACCTCCCTACCCACATCCTGCGAGCCCGGCAGACTCAACTCACAATCATCTTTCCCAGCCTTTCTTCTGGCTAGGTGCCCATAGCGTGGTGATTACGGAACCAGCCACATGCACCGAGGGTGGCAGGTTCGAACCTGGCCCAAGCCAGCTAAACAACAATAAAATAGCCAGGCGTTATGGTGGGCACCTGTGGCCCCAGCTACTTGGGAGACTGAAGCAAAAGAATCACTTAAGCCCAAGAGCTTGAGGTTGCTGTGAGCTGTGACGCCACAGCACTAGCACCCTACCCAGGGTGACATAGTGAGACTCTGTCTCAAAAAAAAAAAAAGCCTTTCTTCTGCACTCCCAACCATGATTAATCCAGGAACCATTTAGGCATGTAGTTATGATGTTCCCCTCACCAACCACCATCTCTCTCTCCCTCTCTCATACACACACACACACACACACACACACACTCTCTCTCTCTCTCTCTCTCTCACACAGTTGTCAGCTCTAATTCAAACAAATGCTTAATGATTTCCTGAATGCATTGCTTGTCTATTTAGTGACTGTTTGGGTGGCTAATTTAGAGAGAACTCTCACTGATGCCCACCAGGCAACCCACCACCATACTTTATCATAATCAGGTCTTCAGCATGTTTTTATCTGGACTTTGGCAATGGACTGTTTGTTGGACTCTCTGCCACCAGCCTACCTCTCTGTCATTGCTGCTGCTGCTATAATATGTATGATTTCTCCAATCTACAAGGACTAGGTTGAAAGTCCTGCAGTACTAGAGGAAACGATGCCACATATTACGATAAAGGATTTCAGACATTTCATTGTCTTCTTTAAGCTTTCCTGCATTTATTTTCTGTAATGTCTTATATAAACTTAAAATGAAAAGCTGACACATCAAAACATCAAATTGCTTACCTTAAATACATACAATTCCTATTTGTCACAATACCTCAATTAATCTGGAAAATATGTTCCAGCTCCATCCATGTAAACATGAAAGAGGGAACATATTCTTCTTAGCAAAGTATCTCAGGAGTGGAAGAAAAAGTATCCAATGTACTGGCTCTACTATGAAGCTAAATTATAGCTTTCACATGAAGGCTATAACCCAACTATAGCACAAGACTATGGGGAAAGGGCCAAGGAAGGGGGTGGGAGGGGGGAGGTTTTGGTGGAGGGAGGGTAATGGGTGGGGCCACACCTACGGTGCATCTTAGAATGGGTACAGGCGAAACTTACTAAATACAGAATACAAATGCCTACATACAGTAACTAAGAAAATGCCATGAAGGCTACATTGAACAGTTTGATGAGAATATTTCAGATTGTATATGAAACCCGCACATTGTACCCCTTGATTGCACAAATGTACACAGCTATGATTTAACAATAAAAATAAATAAATTAAAAAAAAATCTGGAAAATAGACAAATAGACAAACTGATTTAAAAAAAATTAACAACTTATGAAATATTTATCAGGTCACTTGTTGATTCACTCCTTCTACAGAAAGCAAGACCAGGTACCTCGCTCTGACTGCCCTCCGGAGAGCAGAGCCCAGCCCTCAGCCTGGCCTGGAAGGACTCTTCCAGGGGGAGCTGCTGCCCTCTTGGCCTACAGCAACCCTCTCATTGCCCTTGGTCACCCTCCCTCGTTCAGCAAACTGACTACACAATTCCACTGAGTACAGCCTGGGGCTTACCCCCCGCCCCATGTTTTCTCAGCTCTTATTCCTTTGCCTAAAATGCTGTATCCTCATCTGTTCACATGACAGACCCTCCCCTGCTCTGTGGTAGAGTAGGTATCACTTCTCCGTTCCTATGTTCTACTCTTAAAACATACCCATTTCACAGCACTAACCACTGTGCACTGTGGCTATAGGTTTATAGGACAGTGGTTTGTCTCGGCCTGCAACTTGCAGTGACCTCTCTGAGGTACTTAGCAGGGTTTCATCTGCCTTTGGAGGTCCAACACACCAAATAGTGGTAATATCTACCACCACTGCTGGGAGGTTGTAGCTAATTCCCTGTAACAGGGAATATTTGATGGAAGGATGGATGGATGGATGAGTGGATGGATGGATGGATGGATGGATGAGTGGATGGATGGATGGATGGATGGATGGATGGATGGATGGATGGATGGATGGATACATGGATAAACAAACAAATCAGTCAACAAACTGGTTTCCAACTGTACCAGATTATCACAAAGAGAGGAATCAACTGACCCAGGGAAGCATATTTTCACTATAGCTGGAGCCAGATGATCACAAATTACCAGCTCAAAAGAAAAATAAAAGTAGATAATATATGTCAGTCTGTCATGTTTTTCCTATTGTGCCTGAAATACACAGAAAGTTCACATGACTTTGGAGCTGCTATTGGTATGTAGCTTAAACTGGATAGAGAATTAGATTAGGATTGCCCCTTAAGGGAGGGAGATGTTATTGGAGTTTATTAATAAACACCTTTTAATTAGTAAACAACATATTAAGCTTTAGATGTATGTTTAAAATTTTGTATTCCGTGGTGCCCGTGGCTCAGTGGGTAGGGTGCCGGCCACATACATCCAGGCTGGGGGGTTTGAGCCTTGCCTGGACCACCTAAAACAACAATGACAACTGCAACAAAAAAGGAAAAGACAGCTGGGCGTTGTGGCAGGCGCCTGTAGTCCTAGCTGCTTCGGAGGTTGAGGTAAGAGAATCGCTTAAGCCCAAGAGTTTGAGGTTGCCGTGAGCTATGGCACTACAGCACTCTACCCAGACTCTGTCTCAAAAAAAACAAAACAAAAAAAAAATGAAAAAACAAAATAAAATAAAATTTTGTATTCATTTTTAACTGGGTACAAAAGAGGGCATTTTTTTTAATGGTGGACATTGTAATGCAATGAATATTAGAAAACATACAGGATTGTCCTGTGATCTTAAGCCCATTCCACTCAGTTGCCTGAACTACACAGTTTAAACCTAATAGTCCTCACTACAATGATCCAGTAGTGACAGTAAAAAAAAAGTGAAAAAACCTTCAAATTTCCAAAGCACTACGCAACGATTATGTCTGGTCAAGGACAAGGACAAGCAGTCAAGGACAAGGAGCACTTTTCTTGAGTGCCTAGTTGTGTCACAGGGATGCCTCTCTTTGGACAGACCCCACTCCTGTCCCCTCAGAGGGAAAAGGGTGTCTTTGACAAAAAGAATCAATTCCAACTTCCAAAGAGGCATAAAATGTCTACACAATCTAAATAATAATCTCACAGCAATTGTTACAATAATTTAACTTCCCAAAGTTTATACTCAAAAGACAATATTGCTATTTTTCATTAACATTTCACTTTACTGCAGAAAAAAGTTCTATCCTCAAAGAACATTTAACTGTGTTATCACTTTAACACTAATGTATATAAGCTGTGAGCATCCAGGAAACAGAAAAGGGCTTCAAAATGATCATTTAAAGAGGCGATTTTTTGAAACAAGACTCTTCCCACAAACAATAAGCTGTTTCAAGCAAAAATACAGCAACTGTGTGAAATGTGTGCGAAATGAAAAGAGCCATGTAACTCTACTAGTCCACACAGTCTTGGAAAATGTTAATTCAACAGAAGGAGTTATGGGGTAGCTACAACTTGGGTTTTATATATAGTCCAGCTGGGTGTGGTAGCTTACCCTGTAATCCCAACACTCTGGGAGGCCAAGACAGGTAGATTCCCTGAGCTCAGGAGTTCAAGACCAGCTTGAGCAAGAGTGAGACCCCTGTCTCTAAAAATAGCCAGGCATGTGGCAGGCACCAGTAGTCCCAGCTACTTGGGAGGCCGAGGCAAGAGCATCACTTGAGCCCAAGAGTTTGAGGTTGCGGTGAGCTATGCTCCCATGGCATTCTACCGAGGGCAACAAAGTGAGACTCTGTCTCAAAAACACATAAGTAAGTAAATAAAAATAAACTCCACACACTGCATCTCAAAATATTTACCAAAAGCAATATTACAAGTTTTCTTTAAATGTTCATAAATGGGCAAGAGGTGAGGTAATCTAGCCACATTTACTAATACCTAATTATCCATATTTCCTAATACTTAAATGTCTTCTGAACCTATGAGAAATAAAATACTTTGCTTTCATAAGTTACTAATTATGTTTGTCTTGGGGTATGCTTCTCTTTTTCACTAATACAAAAAAAACATTGTCAGGAAATACAGACATGTGAAATTACATCCATTTCACAATAACAGAATTAAAGGTATTTTGAAAGAAGTAGAACAATATCTTTTTCTAAATATAATCAACATTTCTTCAAAATCTTATTAAAACTATTTACTAACATATTAATTTAAAATTATAAAAGTTACAAAAAGAATTTGTAATGAACTGAATAATTAAAATCAGGGTCACTTTAATGATGTGTTTGTAAATTTTAAAGATCAATAAAACTGCTAAGTTTTGACTATTTTTTTTTATCATAAAGGAAAGTTGCTTTCCAATTTCCTTATAAGGATGAGATATTAAAAAGCCGAAGCTTTGGTGGCGCCTGTAGCTCAAGCGGCTAAAGCATCAGCCACATACACTAGTGCTGGCGGGTTCGAATCCGGCCCGGGCCTGCCAAACAATGACAACTACAACCAAAAATATAACCAGGCGTTGTGGTGGGCACCTGTAGTCCCAGCTACTTGGGAGTCTGAGGCAAGAGAATCACTTAAGCCCAAGAGTTTAAGGTTGCCGTGAGCTGTGATGCTATGGCACTCTACCCAGGGTGATAGCTTAAGGTTCTACCTCAAAAAAAAAAAAAAAAAGTTGAAGCTTTGAGAAGTAGCCTAGTACATGAAGCAGTCTTTCTTTTTTTTTTTTGAGACAGACTGTCACTCTGTTGCCCTGGGTAGAATGCTGCAGCATCATCGTAGTTCACAGCAACCTCAAACTCTTGGGTTCAAGTGATCCTCTTGCCTTAACCTCCCAAGTAGTTCGGACCACAGGCACCTGCCAGATGCCCAGCTAATTTTTTTATTTTTTAGTTGAGACAGGTCTCACTCTTACTCAAGCTGATCTCAAACTCCTGAGCTCAAGGGATACTCCCATCTTGGCCTACCCAGAGGGTTAGGATTACAGGCATGAGCCACTGCAGCCAGTTGAAGCAGTCTAATTTGATGAGTTCTGTGCTTCTGTACCATCCTCAATAAATTTTTTCACTCTAAAACACTTAAAATTTATCCTTGTGTTTCAAGGATAGATACTGACCACAGACAAAAAAGAAGAAAGAAAAGCCTACCATAAAATCATTTAGGTGTTACCCCTTCACTGTAGAAACAACAGCTCTACTACATGAAATGTACTTTAGCCTTTAAAACGTTCTTTTACCTGGAGCTTACGTACCCTAGAATTAAGGTTTCCCTGCTATGTCAGGGGTCTTGTTGGGAGTTTTATACCTCCATAAGAAGCTGTCAAAATCTGCAAACTTTGGCTCTCTTGATAAAGGAGAAAGTCAGCCTAGACTGATAAGAATAATAATGATACACCCTTTCCATATTTCTCCAGCACTTTGGGTTTTTTTTGTTTGTTCGTTTGTTTTTTGAGACAGAATCTTACTTTCTCATCCTTGATAGAGTGCCATGGTTTTATAGCCCACAACAACTTCAAACTCCAGGGCTCAAGCGATTCTCTTGCCTCAGCCTCCCAAATAGGTGGGACTACAGTTCCCTACCACAACACCCAGCTATTTTTAGACACTGGGGTCTCACTCTTAGGCTGGTCTTGAACTGGTAGACTCAAGCAATCCACCCGCCTTGGCCTCCCAGAGTGCTAGGATTACAGGCATGAGCCATCATGGCTGGCCCTCTCCAGCACTAACAATAAAAGATGAGTCTATTTGATTTACATGAGTCTCCTTATTTAAAATACCCTGGATGGGCCTACCTGTCAGTGGCTTGCACCTGTTACTCACACCTTGCTCTGCATCTTAGGTAAAGCCCAGCTTTGTTTTCATTTATCTCCCCAAGGAAGGAGCTCTCTTGGGTGTTTAAATGGAGAAGAAGCTGAAAAAGGAAGGAGTAATTTTTGAAAACTTGGCAGAAGAGTAGGCCTGGGATAGTGCCAGAGTTGGTGGTGGTGGGAGATCTTTTGAGAGCACAACTCTAGTCTAGGAAAGAGATAGGAGACAACAAAGCTTGCAAGGTTAAGGCTGCTGGAAGGAAATAGGAAATAGGAAGCTGAGACTGAAGATTACTAAAAGGGAACTTCTTACCCCTGGGAGATTTCAACCAAAGGTGATTTTTCCATAATGGAGGGAGAAGCTGAGGTAGGATTCAGTTCTTATTGGAAAATGAAAGTTCATTGTACCCAGCCAGCAAAATAAAACACAGTCATTATCACCTGTGTGCCAATTCCAAGCATAAACCAAAGGTGTTTACAATTGAAGCAGGCAATAAATCTCCTCATTAGGTAAATACTTGTTGATTTTTTTCCACTTCAAAGATTCAGAGAGAGCAAGTCATACCAAGTACGTTCTCTATGCTCGAGACAGACCATTGTTTCTGGTTTGATTTCCTGAAATACTCCTATTTTGTAAGTACTAGATGGCAGGTCCTTTTTGTCAAGTAGGTGAATTACATTTATTCTACTTTAAGAGTTTTTCAGAACAAAAATGTAGTCCCCATGGAAACAAATGGAGACAGATGTGTAACAAAATTAGGTTTTGAAATTGCTGCAAAAATCTTCCACATAAGCATTCATTGAAATATTGCTTATAAAACTGAAAAACCAAAACACCTAAAAACCTGACCATTTCTCATAAAACAGAAAAATCTAGAAGCAACCTAAATGCTCAAGAGCTGAGCAATAATTAACTTACAATACAGCCACACAATGTGGTGTATTTCATTCGCCAAAAATCATAATTATGAAGTAAAAATGGCAGCAAGGAGGTACTTATAATATTTTGTTAAATAAAAATGTGTAAATATTTATTTATGTGAACAAAGGACACAAAAAGTAATTATCCCCCAGTGAACACTTTCTCTGAGTGGTGAGGGTGGGTTTCATAGATAGGAAAGCAAGAAGGCACTGGGAACAGGAAGAGGCTGAATTCCATGTCAAGATCAGAAATACCCTAAGTTTCCTGGTCCAGGGAAGCTGGCCGCGGGAGTGGGAGGTTAGGGGGGAGGGGGGTCAGGACCTGGAGGGAGGCAGGGCTGCGAGACCTACCTTGTAGTAGTCATACAGCAGGCCGAGGGCAGCAGCACTGTCCTCATCACCATTAATGCTCATCATTGCCTTGGTGGCTGCCGTCAAGGGATTCTCCAAGTACGACTTCCAGGCTTCATCCTCACTGGTGTAGGCTCTTCGGGTATTGAAGGGAGGGTCACTGGGCATGGGCACTAGGGCCACTAGTCTTTTATTACTGCAAAAACAAAAGAAAAGTGAGGTTCATTATCAGAGAGCACAATGTTCCTTTTTCCCACTAATTCCCACTAACAGCACACACATTATATGGACATAGGTATTAATTTGTGTTTCTCCAGCATAGGGGAGGAAGAAGGAAAGATTAAAACAACAGTGACTGCCACACATTTATTTTTTCACGGTTCGTGAAAGGTAATAATGTCCTTAAAAAGTAGTATAAAGTAGTATTAGTAGGTGCTATGGTTTAAATATTTGTCCCCTCCAAAACCTGTGTTGAAGATAGTTGACATTGATGATATTGGGAGGTGGATCCTCTAAGACAGTGGTTCTCAACCTTTCTAATGCTGCAACCCTTCAATACAGTTCCTCATGTTGTGGTGACCCCTGAAATGAAAATAATTTTATGGTTGGAGGTCACCACAACATGAGGAACTGTATTAAAGGGTCACGGCATCAGGAAGGTTGAGAAGCACTGCTTTAAGAAGTGTTTGACCATGAATGGATTTAGTCTGTTGCTGCAAGGGTGGCCTCGTTATATCTGGAGTGTTCTTCTTGTTCTCTTCACCCTCTGACTTCCACCTTTTGTCATATGCAGCAAGAAGGCCCCTGTTAGATGCAGCCCCTCCATCCTGGACTTCCCAGACTCCACAACTATGAACCAATAAATTTTTGTTTATTAAAAATTACCCAGTATCAAGCATAAGGACAAAACTGGCTAAGATAGCCAGTCCTCTTCAAACATGGTGCTCCATGTCCAATCATTCTAGGGGCCAAGTGATTTTATTTAATTATTCCCTCTTAATGCATATCAGAATGAAATGCTGTGAGAGAACAGGTTTCATTTACTTCTCCGAGTTCTAATTACAAATATGTGCAATACATTAAATCTGATCAATACACTGATTATTAAATACTATTTTATCTAGTTTAACCTTTATCTGAAATTGCTAGCAAATTATAAACCAATCCAAGCCTCTTAATTAAAAAAGGCAGTATAAGCTACTTTGCAAACACAACATAATATAGGCAATGCTGTGTAATGAGGACATGGAGTGATAGTAACTCCACAGTATTTAGATGATCTGAAGACCATCATGGACAGTGAGGAGCAAAGCTGGGGAGCTGTCAGTAGAGACAGAAAGGGACTGGAGCCAACCGATCCTAACCAAGCCAACCTTGCATAAAGCAGAAATTGACAAATAAGGCAATGTCTTAAGGTGGGCGTGACTGTGACCCAAATTCCCAAAGACCATAATAGTTCTCAGCAGCTCCCCATACTGGGACCTCTGCTGCCAAGTAAAATAGCCAAGAGACACTTTGTCACTCATCTTTTGGCCCTCTTTTGCTTGTCCATTGAAATGGAACCAAAAATGGAACAAGACATTATATTTTAGTAACCCTTCTGTTTGCACATAGTAACATGGCATGGACAAGCGACCGGTGAAGACAATACCAACATTATTCAATAGAAACTCAGCCATAACCTTCTCTGCGGGTGTAAGGGGCCCTGTTTGCCGACACTCCTATGGACTCTTCCAGTGGTAGATGTTCCCTCAGCTCACTTTGTGATGGAGAGCTGGTGTGAACCCACAACGAAGAGTGTGTTGAGGGTCCCTGATGTACTGGCATGGGCCAAACATTGGTGGAGGATCAGAAAAGGACAATGACATGGGTAAGATATATGTGAGGATGTGGTGGGTGGGAAACACACATTTAGCAGAGAGGAATTCTGGGCTGGCTGATCACTAGGCCTCTGATTTGAGCCAGTGGTTCAGTGGAACTGTTTGGGAGGAAAGAGAATACTGGCCCAATTGCAAATGAATTAGATTAAAAGTGTATAGTCAGATTTCTTGGAGTAAATGAGAAAAACCCTTGCTAAAGGGCTTGCCAACAGTTAGGCACTGTGGTCACATGGAGCAGCACAGGCCCCACACATAGAGCAGTGGGAAGCCAGGTAGAGCCTGAGCCTCAGTTTCTCATGCCTTAAACAGGGCTAGAAATGCCCAGCCTACTTACTGCATGATGTGCTTGTGAGAATCAAATAATATAATTGAGATAAAATCGGGTTCCATAAACCGTACAGTGCTAGGCAAATAGCAGGCATTGTGTTCTATGTTCCTGTAAGGTTTCCGGGTGCATCAGTTTTTGGTAAAGTTGATTATACTTTTAAAAGTCCTAAAGATAATCATTGATTAAAAGGAAATAAGCTGTTCATTTAGCAATATTCCATAATTGTTTACTGAGAATCCAGTAGGTGCTGCATATCATGTGGGTTGCTAAGGATGGAATGGTACATGAGACACTGTCCCTTGCCCCACGCAGCCTGCGAGAGAGAAGGTACAGCTATTACAAGGGATGTACAGCTATTATGTGGGAAAGGAATGGCCGATGTCAGGCAGGCATATGACAGAGGGGACTGACATATTCAGAGGACCAAGGAGGAGCAAAGTTTCTACACAGATCTGCAGAACAGGGACGTGCTCGTCAATGCAGAAATGGGGAGATGTGGTAAGTACGTTTGAAAGTAAAGAATACTTAGGTGGTGCAGAATAATGGAATGTTCTTACGAAAGGAACATATTTATATTCATTTTGGAGACTCAGCTAAAGAAATTTTACATATTTCATCTAACAATAAAAAAGTGCATATCCTTGTTGTAGAAAATTTCTAAATATATAGGACAGGGTTGGATTTAGAGGCAAGGAAATGCTGGTAAATGCCTGAGGGTCCAAAAGCAAAAGAAACCATTCCTCTGGGGAGAGCCAAGGAGGTAGACCTGGGGGCCAAGGTTGTGACAGAGTCACCCAACCCACAGTTGATTAGTTGGGGCTTCCCTGGATGCCTATTCACTCACAGAGCAAAATAAAGGATTCTGAACCCCAACCGTTGCCCCTGAAGACCCAGGCATCATGCATCTAAAATGCTCAGTCCTACAGGGAGGACTTCATGTTATTCGGTGTGAACTCATCATTGAAAAAGATGAGGATTTTATTCTCTTTCATGCCCAAGAGAAGTACATATTGCTATAGTGCAGTGGGGAGTGGAGTGGGGTGTTAATTACAACAACAACTGAAAGTTCAGCTGGAAGCACCGCCAAGCTGAAGGAGCCGAGTCTTCATTTGCACTAAGCAGTGTCCTGATTCACTGCAGAGATTTTTCCTCTCTTCCTTCTTAAACTCCTGACTCCCTCCTCTTGAGTCTCTTAGACTGCTGATTTCATCTGTTGCTAGCACAAATGTTCACTCATAAACTTAAGAGATTCATCAGCCTTTCTCCTATTGTGAAATTATTGATGAATCCTTACATGATCAAAGAAAAAATATTCTGGGAAATCAAAACTTTATTAAGCCCTTTCTTTTTCATTTCTGGTGGCCCAAAGGGGCCACTTTTATGCTCTTCCCTTTAAGTATGCAATGACTGTATTTTTTTTCTTCCTAGATTATAGTCTCTCTGGTACAGAGCACTGTTGAATGAAGCACTGTTGAATAAAAACAGAATAATCTCTCTGGTACATTAAGCAAAAATGTGGATTTGTAAAGACAAGAAAATTTTACAGAGCAGCTTTACTACAGTTAGGAACACTTTCTGAAGTTGAGTTTTAGCATTTTTCTTTTGGAACAGCAATTCTAATTTTGCTCTGGTCAACTTTTAAAATATTTTTTGTGAAGCTTTTGGTATGCTATGTTCTGGGTAACCTTGAACACAGAGCAGTAAACATGACCATAAACTTGATCTCTGGGCCCTTGTTTGGAGAAGAATTTCAGTGAGTTCCGAAGCAATCACAGCAAGGCCAAGGCCATGTTAGATCACCCAGACAACTTTTTTTTCCTCTCTTATTTTTTTAATCCATGATTTCATTCTGTGGATGTTGAGAGGATAAGTGAGAGATGGGTCATTTCCTGAAATAGTGAAAGAGGCAGAGCAGCCTGTGGCTGAGACTATGAGCAGAGTCAGCAAGGCTCCATCCAGGTCACTCTGTAGGAACAGTCGACCTCCACCTCCCCCCACTCCCCGGAATTAACAGGAGTCTAATGCAGGGAATGAGTCTCTGGGGAGAACCAGAGGGAGCTAACACACGCCTCCACCTGCTAAAAGTGTGTAGTAATGGTCAACAAATCCAAACACAAATCCACTTATAAAGGACACTTGGGACCCAAAACAGAAACTAGGACAGTAAAGTATTCACACAAAATTATCACTTTTAACCAGTTTCTCATCATCATTTCTTTCATACTCCTACAAGCGCACTGTTTTGTTTTGTTTCTTGTTTGTTTCTGTTTTATGGGGGTTTTATCTTAATCCAGAAGGAAGATGGTTTGGAGTGGAGTAACCTTAGTTTAAGCTTCAGTTTTATCACTTAGTAAATTTAGCTGAGTTACTTTCTCTCCTTGAGCTTCCATGTCTTCATCTGTATCGTTATCTATTTTGTAGCATTTCTCTAAAGGAGTATCTCAGATATTATATATAAAGTGCCTAGTACATTGCAGATCTTCAATAGAAGATGATTAGATACTTCTCTTTAAAACTGATTCTACCCATGACCTTTGCTCAAAATCCATGGACTATTCGCAGGTCTTAAACCTCCTTGAATTTTCTTGCTTCTGTAAAAATCATACTTTGCCTGGCCTTTAAGACACTGTGCTAAGGTGGTTGTCCTCTTTAGCCAAACAGTCTTCCTAATTTCTACTCTACATGAACGCCCCTCTTCTCTTATTCCTCTAACTCTGATTAGAGGAATGGCCCTTTGCTCTTTTCTTTCCACTTTTGATTCTTACTGCTTTCATTGCTCAACTTTAATGACTGACAGATATGTATTGCCTGAGAGTCAGTTCCGTATTTCTACTTGGATATCCTATTGTCAGTTTAAACTCAATGTATCCAACACTAAGCTAACACTAAGCTAATCATCATGTCTCAACCATGTGATCCTCACCATCAAATAATCTAGACCCCTAGCCACCCAGAGCCAAATCTTAAGAGTATGTACTGGTTTAAAACACGGACTCTGGAGCCAAGCTGCCTGGGTGCAAATCTTGGCTCTACCACTTAACAGCTGTGTTACCTTGAACAAGTTGGGTAACCTTTTTGTGTATCAGTTTCTTCACCTATAAAATGGAGACATACTTCAAACTAGATAGAATAATAACATTCATTCCCTACTATTTTTGTCAGAATTGAAAACCCTGACACAGTGTAAAACTACATAAATGTCAGCTGTTATTCTTTCCCTTTATCCTATAAATGACATCAGTCAACACCTTCACATTATTACAGCTTTAATCTTATCTCTTCATGCCTTCAACTTGCCCCCTTTCCATCCATATTGAAGTCTTGTGAAATAATCTTCATACAATGTAACGTTCAAGGGGGTACTGTGATTCATACTGCCTGTAATATCAAGTTCAAAATCCTCTGTCTGGCATATAAGGTCTTCCATCAATCTGGTCCCAACCTACTTCTCAAAATATATTTCCTTCTATTTGATTGATAAGAGGAATTAAGCCATTTTCTCTGCAGTTTCCTAAAGATGCCCATTCCTCCTTCTAATCTAGACTATTCTGCTGCCTGAAATGCCCTTCCTGCTTCTTTGTCTGAATTCTCTCTTATCAAAGTCTACCTGTAACATCCCGGCCTCCAGAAAATTTCTCATAGTTTTCTCTATTTTAGCCTTTCAGGGCCTCCCTTTGGTAAGAACTCCCATAGCATGTACATTATTTATTATATAATTTACCATTTAATTTCTACTGTGCAAATATTACTAACTATGCAAAGAAGACTGTCATTCAGCTGTCAAGGCCACCGACTATCCCAAGAGAGTGGCGTTCCACCAGACAAAACCCCAGAAGCTCCCATCCATAGTCACAGCCTTTGTCCTGCCTTGGATTCCCAAGGTGGCTTCAGCCTGAGACGTGGGAATCTTCTGCAGCAGCTTTGCCTCTGGCTTGCTTTCTTCTAGAAGTGCCAAGCTGTGCCCCATCAGCAAGTGCACATGCACACAACTCCCCGAGTAAATCAAACACCTACACACCTAGACTGGCCCTGGGCACTTATATCTTAACAGACACCTTATACTGTAGCTGTTTGCAGAAAATGACCCACAGAAGATGGTCCTAGAGCCAAATCCTGGCCCTGCCACTTATCAGCCAGTATCTGTTTGCAGAAAATGACCCCAGGAGATGGTCCTAGAGCCAAATCCTGGCCCTGCCACTTATCAGCCCTATTACATAGAACAAGTGATTTCACCTGTCTGCATCTCAGCTTCTCAGCTCCCTCATTTGCTGCATAAATTAAATGAGAGAAACACATGTGAGGCTCCCAGCAGAGCATTAGAGTTGTGCCCTTAACTGGGCCTCGATGAAGATTAGAGAAAAGCAAGATGAATAATGAAGCATAACCAAACAGCTGACCTTCAACCACCACCCAACCCACCTCAAATCCTGGCCTCAGTCTTTCCTGTCTCTGTGGATGGCAAATCTACTCACTACTCAGAGTCAACCGTGATTTCTCATTTCCTACTTCCACCTCATTAGAAAATCCCGTTGATTTCACCTTCCAAATATATCTAGAATCTGACCACTTCTCACCACCTCTATTGCTAGCGGTCTGCTCTTCGCCACCATCAACTTGCACTTGGGTTATTGCATTGTCTGTGGTAGCCAGCTTCCAATATGCCCTCCTTGATCCCTGACTCCTAGAATCCACAGCCTTGAGGAGTCCTCTTTCACACCCTACCAGAGTCGATCTATATGATTAATAGCTTATGGCAGAAGTGATGGCATGTCACTTCCAGAATTAGAAAGTCTGCAGCCTCCATCTTGGAAAGTCAGTCTCTCTCTCTCTCTCTCCCCGCCCCCCCCACTGAGGCCTTCACAAGCAGCCTCTGAGGAACTGAGAACTGCCCACAATGAGTGAGCTCAGCAGATTCTCTAGCCAAAGTCAAGTCTTGACCACTTATGACCCCAGATGGCAGCATGACTGCAACCTTAGTAGAGACCCTGAGCTAGAACCCAGTGAGGCTGTTACCAAGTTCTTTGGAAATTGGGTGAGATAATGTGTTTGCTGTTGGAGCTGCTATGTTCTAAGATAGTATGTTACACAGTAACAAACGACAAATGCAGTCTCCCATTCCATTTCCCTGCTTTGACCATTGCCCGACGCCACCTCCTTCCGGCTTGCTTTCAATGAGACAGCATCTAGAGAAATTCCATTGAAACATGAATCACATCATGCCTTTCCCACCATGACTCCCCTCCCTTAGAAGAGAAGTCAAGGTGGCTACAATGGCCTAGCAGGCTTGATGAGATCCTCTCCAACCTCCTCTCCTGATTTCCTCTCTCTTACTCACTCTGGTCCTGGTGTACTGGTACCCACACTTCCACCCTAGGGCCTTCACTCGAGCTGTTTTGCTTTCCCAGAATTTTCTTCCCTCAAATACTCCTGGCTAACTCTCTCATCTCCTATATGCCTTTCCCAAATCTTACTTCCATGAGACCTCCCCTGCCCTATAATGCAGAAGAATGTCTCTACCAATCTTGGAACTTTCAATCCACCTAAAACTTTCTATGTCTCTCACCCAGCTCTGTACTCTTTCTTCTTTTCACATGTAGGAGCTCACTTATTTATCATGGCCAGTGTTCCTTATCTGCCTACCTCCACTAGAATGTTCCTAAACTCCACAAGGCTGAGATTCTTCATTTTGTTCATGGTTATATCACAAACACCTTGAACTGGGCCTGCCACATATGTGGTACTCAATGAACATTTGTCTAATGAATGAATAAAATTTCATCTAAAGAAGTAGAGTATAAAGTTGGGACTTAAAATATTGAGAATGGAGAAAGATGTATTTTTCACGTTTTTATAAAATCAATTCACACCATATTTGTAAGGTTGGTTGTGAGCTAGGAAGTGCTATAAAAGTGTAAGTTAACATAATTTTAGGAAACATAATTATAAATTTACAAGCATTGTTCCTATTTGAACTATCTTTCTCTTCCCTCCTAATTCTCTCCTTCAAATTCAACAATTCAACAAAAAGAGGATTCAGTCTTTTATTCTCCTTAAATGTAAGCTACAGTATGAGGAAAGCAAGAATGTTTACATTCAGACCAGAGGCAAATGGAGAGGAAGTCTAAAATCCAAGCAGCACAGGCCTCACACGAAGGATTACTTTTTTCTCCCTGTTGTCTATTATTCCCACCACTGACTTAAAGTTAGGGACGACGTTTTTTCTTTTTCTTTTTTACCCAGGACAAGTCACTTCTCTCTCTTGAAGAAATAGTTGTGAGACTATTATATAATTCTCAGGATTTTGTGCTATTTACTCTGCCTCAATTTCCCTCTCCCCTACCTCTCTCTCTTTCTCCTTCTCTCTCTCACATGCACACACATGTACATGCACAGCCTTTATCTCGAGATCACATGAATTCTATTCTCCAAATGTCTTAGTATTTGGGTCTTCAGCACTTGAGATTGGTCTTCATGTACTTCAGTTTCTTGTAGCTGATTCACTGTAGATTACTGACTTGTATAATCATTTCCTAGCAAGAACATGACCTAATTCAGACTCTAAACTAAAGAGCAAAATTTTAAGAAGTGACAATTATTTTTTTTTCTTTTTGTATCTTGGCATTTTTTCCCATTAACAGAATAAGACATTGAGATGAAAACCAATGAACTAATCCTCCTACCCAGGTTTAATAGCACCATTTAAACTCTAGTGATGTTTGTTGTTTGCTGTCTAGTTTCGGTAATAACTCTCCTTTTGGTCCTTGCTGGAAGCAAATCACAAGAGATAACAGATACTTTCCATGTTAGAATAAGATTTGAATGAGATAAATCTTAAGTCCAGGGAGATATAGATAATCTTGACACGGAAGATGGTTATGTTTGGGAAAGAGAGGATTCAATTAATTCTGTGAAAATGTTATAATGCCCTCCACCATGTGAAATGAATAGTTTTTAAAAATAATAAGCTGTGAAATAAAATTTACATCCATTCAAAATAATATAATTTTATTTTAGATATTAATCATAATGTACTGATCCACTGATTAAGGCATCCTCCTCAGGCGCCCCAGCTTTGTAGTGACCTAAATATGCTCTTAGTCTACCTATTAAGTAATCCAAACTGAAAGGATAAGAGATATATATTTTTAAGGAACTACAGGAAAGGCACATCATAGAGCATAAGAAAAATCATAAGTAGAAGAATATCATGATGGAAACTGGAAGGAAGAAGATTAGAAAAGAATTTAAAAATAGAAAATATTTGTAGAATTACTACTTATGAAATGACTAAAATTTGGTGAGAAATAGACAGAAATAGAAAACCAAAATCCAAAACATTAACAGTGAATATAGGTAAATTTTTATTTGCTTGTTTCTACTTTGTACTTTCCAAATAGTCTTCGGTAATATACTACTTTGTAATGTCATACAAAATCACCTACCCTATGCCAGGTCATATTCTAAGCACCTTCTGTGGGTTAACTCAGGTATTCCTTACAATAACCTAAGAGTCCAGTTATGGGTGTCATACCCTTTGCACAGATGAGGAAAGGGACAACAGCTAGCCTGGGTCAAGTAGCAGTCAGCTAGACCAGGATTGCATCCCTGAGTCTGAGCTCATAAGCATTCTTGTCTGTTGCCAATTCTTGACTCTGCTCTATTTTCATGATTACAAAAAAGGGGGAACTAGGGAACAGACTGGATGAAAGAGATCAATATAACAGGGGATTTTTTACACAGAAGTAAATAAGATGATGTTCAAATTCAGAATAATAGAGAAATTGTACAGAGGGAATTTGTAAGCTCCTCGGAGAGAAAGGCCATGTGTTTAAATTATTTGTAGAATTTTAAGGTCCTAGAACATTCTATGGTGTACATATCAGGTAGGCAATATTAAATTATTTGTAGAATTTTAAGGTCCTAGAACATTCTATGGTGGACATATCAGGTAGGCAATATTAAATTATTTGTAGAATTTTAAGGTCCTAGAACATTCTATGGTGGACATATCAGGTAGGCAATACACATTTATTGAAAGAAATGTGTGGGGTGATGAGTAGCCACTTCTTTCTCATCTTCAGCTTGACATAACTGGAGGCTGTTTTTCAATGTTCCATGGAAGAGTGTTAACAAATAATTCACAAGATAGAAATATAAAGAATTGAGAGATAAGGGAAATATATTTAAGAGCAATAAAAAATATGATATTTAAAGGAAAGAATTATTTTATAGCCAAAATAGTTTTGAAAATTAAGAAGAGAATCAGTTTTCCTAAGGAACTTACAGTGCTCAATCTCTAGCAGTAAACAAGAAAGCACAAAAGCCCTTGACAAACCTGAGGGATAGATTTCCATTTAAAGACCATTTTAAGTGTTTACCTCTAATGCAGTGGTTCTTAACCTTCCTAAGGCCACAACCCTGTAAT
Organism: Nycticebus coucang; assembly: GCF_027406575.1. NCBI lineage: Eukaryota > Metazoa > Chordata > Mammalia > Primates > Lorisidae > Nycticebus > Nycticebus coucang. Next base: position 64,235,524 of record NC_069792.1, on the reverse strand, counting down.
ATAGTTCCTGTGGGTCGCAACCCACAGATTGAGGAACTGCTGCTCAAATGTTTATAGCCAATGTGGAAAACAGAAATTTTAGTGAAATTCCAGAAGACAGAAATCAGAAGAAATTGGAATAAAAGAGAAACTGGAATTAAGAAAGCTGTACCCCAACTTTCTGGTGCAGAAAGGGTTAATGCAAGTGAGAACTTCTTTCCCCCTGAGCATAGAAAACTTAACTCAGAGTCTTCAGGGTCTATGGCCAAGCCAGTCCCTGTACAATGCACCCAGAGGAACTAAATAGACCATCTTTTTTAAATACAGAAGAGTCTGCCTTTGGAGACACTCTTTCCTAGAGTCAGAAATAACTTGGTAAAATGCCTAGAGTAACTTTAAACTACCACCAACAGGAACAAAAACATTCACCTCAAAGTAACATAAAAATTTTCTATTATGCCTGACCTTCAGCTGCTTCCAAAGGACTCCCCCCCCTTTCCAGGTGCGTCAGTGCCTTGGCTGGTTCTTCCATTCAAGAAAGCAGCCCACCTTGGGAAGACTGAGCTCCACTCTACTGACAAACTCCCGCCAGAGTTGGAAGTCTGACCAGTCTAACACTTCATTTTTAATATGAAAACAAACAATCCCTAAATATTTAAGGAAATCTGACATAAATAAAAGAGAAGCCCCAAGATGAACAAAACAGGTTATATATGAAGAACATAATTAGATACAGAAAATAATGTTAGCACACATTATTAGAAAAAGAAATTATCACGAGATACTTAATTTTTTAAATAAAGATAAAATTTTGTATGAGGACTGAATAGAATTAATGAATTGAGAGATCAAAACAAGTAATTATCCAGTTTTTAAATAAACAAACAAGCAAGAAATCACAAGACAGGCTCAGCGCCTGTGGCTCAAGCAGCTAAGGCACCAGCCACATATACCTGAGTTGGCGGGTTCGAATCCAGCCCCGACCGCCAAACAACAATGACGGCTGCAACCAAAAAAATAGCCAGGCATTGTGGTGGGTGCCTGTAGTCCCAGCTACTTGGGAGGCAGAGGCAGGAGAATTGCTTGAGCCCAGGAGTTGGAGGTTGCTGTGAGCTGTGATGCCACGGCACTCTACCCAGGGCAACAGCTTAAGGCTCTGTCTCAAAAAAATAAATAAATAAATCACAAGACAAAGTAAAAGATAGGTGGAAGTGGGACACTGTGGCTCATACCTATAGTCTCAGCTGCCTGGTAGGCTGAGAAAGTAGGTCACTTGAGCTCAGGAGTTTGAGACCAGTCTAGGTGACATAGCAAGACCCTATCTCAAAAAAAAAAAAAAAAGGAATGCAGCACTAACAAGAGTTACAAAAGAAAGCAATGGCAGGATAACAGGGAAGAAATAAATAATCAAAGAAATAATAGAAGAAAATACCTTCTAAAGAAAAACTTGAATCTCAAGAGTGACAGGCCCCATAGTATTAGAAAGAAAAATAAAAAGATTTGCTGCAACGACATGCACCTGGAAAACAAAACAAAAACATCTATCCATATCCTGGTGACATTTCTATGTTGAAGATTAAATAAGACTGGGTGTGGTAGCTCACACCTATAACTACAGCACTTTGGGAGAAATGAGGCAGAAGGATCCCTTGAGTCAGATGTTCAATCCAGGGCAATACAGAGACCTCATTTTTACAAAAAACAAATAAAGAAGTAAATAGATAAAATTAGCCAGGCTGGTAGCATGTGCTTTTAGTCCCAGCTATTCAGGAGGTAGAGGCAAGTGGATCAACTAACTGAGCCTAGGAGTTTTTTGCTATAGTTGACTTACGATCATGCCACTGCACTCCAGCCAGGGTGACAGAGTGATACCTTGTTCAAAAAAAAAAAAAAAAATATATATATATATATATATGTAGAATATGCTACAAATACTTGAAAAAACTTAAGTAACTTTCCACAGAATAAGAAAGTAGCCTGTTTACAGCAGCCAGTAAACTTCTCATCGCCATTGCTAACTGGTACAAGACAAGAGAAAAGGGAATTGAACATAAAATTCTAAATACAGCAAAAAATCAGTTACCAATAAGTGTGATGGCAAAATGAAGACATGTTTAGTCATTAAAGTGTTTAAAAATTATTCCACTTAAATATACCTTTGAAAGAATTATCCCTCAGATCAAAGTAAAAAAAGACGTGCATGGATACGCAAGAAAATCAACATGGCTTTCAGAGAGTATCTGATAAACCAGTAAAATATTAAATGAAGTCTAACTAACTTCTAATCATGGAAATGAAATGTATGCCACTAAGAAAGGATACTTAAAAGTAAACCCCAACTCAGCAGGTGTGGTGTCTAAGGCATGCAATCTTAGCACTCTGGGAGGCCAAGGTGGGTGGATCGCCTGAGGTCAGGAGTTCCAGACCACCCTGAGCAAGAGCAAGACATTCCTCTACCTAAAAATAGAAAAATTAGCCAGGCATTGTGGTGGGCACCTATAGTCCCAACTACTTGGGAGACTGAGGCAAGAGGATTGCTCAAACCCAGGAGTTAGAGGTTGCTGTAAGCTATGACATCACAGCACTCTACCCAGGGTACAGTGTGAGTCTCTATCTCAAAAACAAAAACAAAAACAAAAAAAAACCAACAAAAAACAAAGGATAATCCCAAATTCAAATAAACTACAAAGTGATGGGAGAATCGTTGTTTAAAAAGTATATTAAAGATTTTGCTTTATATGAAGAGTAATAGGTAATGATTAATACCAGATATTGATAGGAAAAATAAGGTTAAAGGTCAGGCCTACTGGTTCATGCCTGTAATCCTAGCACTCTGGCAGGCCAAGGCAGGTAGACTGCTTGAGCTCAGCAGTTTGAGACTAGTTTAACAAGAGTGAGACCCTGTCTCTAAAAATAACCAGGCATTGTGGCGGGCACCTGCAGTCCCAGTTACTGGGGAGGCTGAGGCAAGAGGATCACTTCAGCCCAAGAGTTTGAGGTTGCTGTGAGCTATGACGCCACAACACTCTACCGAGGATGACAAAATGAGACTCTGTCTCAAAAAAAAAAAGGAAGTTTAAGTATGCTTATCAAAAATTCAATGGTAAGAATTACCAAGATAAAGATAGGATATAGAAATGTTATTTTATTTTTTATTTTTATTTTTTTCTTTTGAAACAGAGTCTCACTATGTTGCCCTTGGTACAGTGCTATGACATCACAGCTCACAGGGATCTCAAACTCTTGGGCTCAAGCAATTCTCTTGCCTCAGCCTCCCAAGTACCTGGGACTATAGTCGCCCACCACAATACCCGGTTATTTTTTTTTGTTGCAGTTGTCATTGTTGTTTAATAGCCCCAGGCCAGTTCAAACCTGCCTGTCTTGGTGTATGTGGCTGGCACCCTAATCACTGAGCTACATGTGCTGAGCCAGATATAGAAATTTTAGATGGTCTGTAGACCTCTAGAGAACTTTCAGGTATCTGTGAGTTCAAAATTATTTCTATACTAATACCAAGGTATATTTGCCTAATTCTCTATACAGACATTTGTGCTTATAGGTTCAAAACTAATGGTAGGTAAAGTTCTGGTTCCTTACATGAATCAAGGCAGTGGCACCAAACTGTACTTGAGGCATTATATTTTATGTCTACACACTTATGATAAAAACAGGCCAACAAACAAGCAAACAAATGTTACTTTTGCTTGACAATGTCCTTGAGGAAGCAGTATAAAAAAAAAATATATATATATTTTTTGAGACAGAGTCTCACTATGTCGCCCTTGGTAGAGTGCCATAGCACCACAGCTTACAGCAACCTCAAACTCTTGGGCTCAAGTCTTACCTCAGCCTTCCAAGTAGCTGGGACTACAGGCGCCCGCCACAACACCCTGCTATTTTTTGTTGCAGTTGTCATTGTTGTTTAGCAGGCCCTGGCTGGGTTTGAACCCGCCAGCTTCGGTGTATGTGGCTGGCGCCATAACCACTGTGCTATAAGCACTGAGCCAAAATATTAATTTCTTAAAATTCAAACTTGAAGTACCTTTTTAAAACTCTGTATAACAAAGCAGGAGGTACACAGAAAGTGCTTTGCACACCGAAATACAATCATTGCCTCAAGGAAAAGTACTGTGCAATTGTTTGCCTTGAAGCTAAATTAGCTGCTTTTTTCCAGGAATTTCGGTGTAACCTGAAAGAATGACAGAATAACAAACTATGTGTTCCCACTCGAGTGTTTGGCTGACATCTCAAAAATAAACCAAGTGTGATTCTATCACTTCCTGACAGTATTTGTGGCCAAGGGTAAAATTTGAGTTTTCAAGAAAAAAAAATGAGAATTTTGGAAAACTTGTATCCATTAGTATTGAGAACTTTCTAATACTAAAAGTTTATTTTCTGATGATGTTGATGGGAAATATTAATGGATATGATTTTTTGCTAATGTATCATGAAGCATGTTCACATTTGGAAGATCTGAGTAACTCAGTCAACCAATACTTCCAAATACCAAGGCATGACGTTAAAAATCACACACGGGTAAAAGATCTATTCAAAGTGAAAGACAAGCCTACAGATTTTAACTTAGCAGAGAAAGTTCATTGTATGATTGCAGTTTCCACATTGCGATTAACCTTTAAGAAACTACTACTTGTTGAATTTTGGTGCGGTATCACAGAATATCTACAAGTATCTGAAAAGGCTATGGAAATGCATTTTCCTTTTCCAACTATCAGTGTGAAGCAGCATTTTCTAACTAAAATAACATTTTATAACACATTCAGTGAAGAAGCAGATATGGGAATCCAGCCATCCTCTGCTAAGCCAGACATCAAAGAAAACTGCAAAAATGTAAAATGACACCACTCTTCTCATAAAATTCTTTTGTTTTGTAAAATGTAGTTATTTCTTCATCTTAAAATTATGTTACCATGCAATGGTGTTTATAATCATTATTTTAAGTGAATCATAAATAAGTATATTTTGAAATTTTTTTCATCTGTAATTTTGAATACAGCATTAACCAATAGCTATAACCCACCTAAACACAGCTATTTGGGGATTTCAATAATTTGAATGTTAAGGGGATTCCGAAAACAAACATTTTGAAAGCCACAGCTCTAGAAAATCACTATAGAAAAATAATAGAAAAAGAAATATTGATCAATGAAACAAAAAGAAACAAAAATCAAAATGATGACATGACAGAAAAAATAGGACTTTATATGCATGTATAATAGTGATTGCAGCGAGAGTTAGTTAACCCCATCTTAAATACTCTCTAACTGGAGTAAAAACAAACAAATATGCTTTTTTAAGCACCCCTGATACGTAAGAAAACTGACCATATGACAGACCATTAAGCAGAACTCTACACGTCCCAAAGAACTCTTATTAGGCCAAATTCCCTGACCACAACATAAATTTCAAATGAACAAAGAAAAAGATGAAGTTTAAAAACTATATGTTTAGAAATTATAACATATACTTCTAAATATTCACAGGTTAAAAAAATATCTCTTAAGAGAAATATTCTGAAAATTAGAACTCAGCAATAAAATACATAGTATATATTTTGAGATAAAGATAAATCATCACTGAGAGGTAAATTTCTAGCTTTAACGCTTTTATTAGAAAGAAACAAAGACTAAAAAATTAAAGAGCTAAGTATACAACATGTTAGAAAAGAAAGAATTAACCCAAAGAACATAGAAAGAAGGATATAATAAGGATTTTTTAATATAATGAAATGAAGACATGATAGAAAGGACAATTTTAATCCCTGCCGAGGCGGGAGTTTGAGATTTTATAGGCCAAGCACAGTAGCTCATGCCTGTAATCCTAGCTCTCTAGGAGGCTGAGGCAGGAATATTGCTTAAGATCAGAAGTTCAAGACCAGTCTGAGCAAGAGCAAGACCCTGTCTCTACTAAAAATAGAAAAACCAGCCCAGCATTGTGGTGGACGCCTTTGGTTCAAGTTCCTCTGGAGGCGGAGGCAAGAGGATCTCTTTAGCCCAAGAGTTTGAGATTACTGTGAGCTATGACTATGATACCATGGCATTCTACCCAGGGTGACAGAGTAAGACTCTGTCTGGAAAAAAAAAAAATTTTTTTTAAATAAAGTAGCTGGAATGTGCTGGCACAAGCCTATAGTCCCAGCTACTTGGGAGGCAGAGGCAGGGATATTTCTTGGAGTTTGAGGTTGCTGGGAGCTAAGATTGTGTCACTGCACGCCATCCTGGGTGAGAAAGTCAGACCTTGTTTCTTTAGAAAAAGAAAGGCAGGAAAGAAAGGGGAAAAAAGGAAAGGAAGGGAAGGGGAAAGGGACGGGAAAGGAAGGGAAGGGAAGGGAGAAAAGAAAAGAAAAGAGAAAATACTGCTTATAAAACTGAATATAAACAGAAGAAAAGACCATTTAGATCACAGAGAAGGATCAGACTGAAGAAACAAGCTGGAGGGAACTAATAATTTTGGGTATTTTCCATGGCATCCAGAATTCTTGATTTCCCTTCCTCTGCTCCACACGTAAAAGCATGAACACAGAAATCTTGATGCAATTCCCTAGGCTTCTACCGCATACCTTTCTCTCTGCACCTGTATGGAAAAATTCTCTTTGATTCCTTTTAAGAACAGACTTCTGCTTTGTGGACCCAATTAGTCTATGACCCAAAGGCCTATTTATAAGAGAAATGAAAATCAAAAAGAGCAACTCACATTTCATGCAACTGCAATTCCAGAATTACTTAGAGGTAGATGTGAAGTGTGTGTGTGTGTGTGTGTGTTGTATAATTGTAAACAGTGCCCTGGGTATAACTTGTTTTTGTGCTTATGAAGTTGTAAGGGCTCGGCACCTGTGGCTCAAGTGCTACAGGTGCCAGCCACATACACCTGAGCTGGAGGGTTCGAATCCAGCCCGGGCCCGCCAAACCGCAACCAAAAAAAAAAATAGCCATGAGTTGTGGCGGGTGCCTGTAGTCCCAGCTACTTGGGAGCTGGAGGCAGGAGAATCCCTTGAGCCCAGGAGTTGGAGGTTGCTGTGAGCTGTGATGCCACAGCACTCTATCCAGGGCGACAGCTTGAGACTCTGTCTCAAAAAAAAAAAAAAAAAAAAAGAAGTAGTAACATGTGCTAAAAGAAATCATGGTGATTATCCACTCCAAACTTCTCAGTTTACAAATGGGGAAACTGAGGTCCTGAGAAATTATACCATTTCCCTGAGATTACACAGTTTCCTTAGTTAGCACTAACATGAATAAAGAACAAATTTAGATGGGTTTCTGAAGAAACTAGCAGAAAAAAAATAATTTTTCTTCTTGTGGACAATAGAAGCACTCAAAGTAAGTCCTATGGTCCTAGATCTTTGCTTCAATTTAAAAATACTCTCAATTTCAAAATTGCCTCTTAAACAGTGAATAGTAGGGGGGAAAACTTTAATTTGAATATGTATATGTTAAGTGAATGTACATGTATGGAATATACATACGTCTTCGTATACATGTGTATGTGTGCAATATACTTCAGGTTGAGTGGAGTATGTGCAATGTGGGTAAAGAGGGTGGTGTGGGGAGAAGAGGTGAAAAAAAGGAAAAAGACAGAGGTCTGGCTTACTGGCTCAGCCTATAATCCCAGCACTCTGGGAGGACGAGGTGGGAAGACTGCTTGATGTCAGGAGTTCGAGACCAGCCTGAGCAAGAGCAAGAGAAAGACTCCATCTCTACTAAAAACAGAAAAAATTAGCTGGGTGACATGGTGGGCACCTATAGTCCCAGTTACTTGGGAGGCTGAGGTAGGAAAATCACCTGAGGCCTGGTAAGCAAAGATGACACCACTGCACTCTACTCGGGATGACAGAGCAAGACTCAAAAAGAAAGAGGCCAGGTGAAGTGGGTCACACCTGTAATCATAGCACTGTGGGAGGCCAAGGGGGTTTGATTGCCTGAGCTCATGGGTTTGAGACCAGCCTGAGCAAGAGAGAGATCTCTGTCTCTAAAAATAGCCAGGAGTTGTGGCAGGCTCCTATAGTCCCAGCTACTCAGGAGGCTGAGCAAGAGAATCACTTAAGCCCAAAAGTATGAGGTTGCTGTGAGCTGTGATGCCACAGCACTCTACCAAGGGCAATGAAATAAGACTCTAAAAAAAAAGAAAAGGAGGGGCGGCGCCTGTGGCTCAGTGAGTAGGGCACCGGCCCCATGTACCAAGGGTGGTGGGTTCAAACCCAGTCCCGGACAAACTGCAACCAAAAAATAGCCGGGCGTTGTGGCGGGCGCCTGTAGTCCCAGCTACTCGGGAGGCTGAGGCAAGAGAATCGCGTAAGCCCAGGAGTTGGAGGTTGCTGTGATCTGTGTGATGCCATGGCACTCTACCGAGGGCAGTAAAGTGAGACTCTGTCTCTACAAAAAAAAAAAAAGTAAAAAGAAAAGAAAAAAAGCACAAAAAACATACTATGTGGGGCAGAGCCTATGGCTCAAAGGAGTAGGGCGCCAGCCCCATATGCCGGAGGTGGTGGGTTCAAGCCCTGGCCAAAAACTGCAAAAAAAAAAAAAAAAAAGTAAGTGATATGCTCACTTTATGCATTTATATAAATGACATGTGTGTAAAATTTTATACAGTAAATATATTTTAAAGGAAGAAAGGAGGGAATGAAGAAAAGAGAGGAGAGAGGATTGAAAGAACTTCTCTTCCAATAAATGATACGGCGCAGGTAGTTGAGGCGTTTTATTTCATTTGTGTGTTAGTTTATTTAAATTAGACCCTTACTTGAGACCATTTCAATAAATTTCAGATAATTTTTTAGTTTTTTCATATACAACCAAACATAAAATAGAATCTTTAATCTGATCTTGGATTTAGGAAAAATTATTTAAGCATAAAGACAACAAAAGAATCAATAAAGAAAAATTGGTAACTTTGACCATAAAACGGAAAACAACTAAAAACAAATAGATTTAAGGTGAAAGGCATCAGAGTAAGGCTGCATGACAAACCTTCTCTCCCCTAAAACCTGACAAAAATAGTGTGTATGTGTACATACACGGGTCTCAAAAACTTACCAACAGCACAAGGAAGGCATGAGACCCTGTGTCACACATTCCAACAGATGGGGCTAAAGGGAAGAAACAGAAGATGCTTTTTTTCATCTATTTTTTAATATTTCTTTTTCAAACAGAGTCTCACCCTGGCGACCCTGGGTAGAGTGCAGGGCGTTATAGCTCACAGCAATCTCAAACTCCTGGGTTCAAGTGATCCTCTTGCCTTAGCCTCCCAAGCAGCTGGAACTACAGGTGCCACAATAGCTGGCTAGTTTTTCTATTTTAAGTAGAGACAAGATCTCGCTCTTGCTCAGGCTGTTCTCAAACTCCTGAGCTCAGGCGATCCTCTCCCCTTGGCCTCCTCGTGCCTGGCCTAGAAACAGAAGATCCTTGACCAATGTGCCTCACAAGGAGCAACACAGGACAGAGAAGTCACACCCACAAGTTAGGTGGCATCCACCCTGTGAGAGAAGTCAAGGAGTGAATAACAGTTTGGAAAACTCTGAGCTGAGTCGTTACTTCCACCACCAGACTGCGGCAGAGACGAGAAGAACTTGGGTTCTTCTAGTCTGGGAGGAAAAAGAAACACAGAACGAACCATCTCAACCAGTTAGCTGTTGTGAGTTAAGAGTGAGCTGTTCTGCGTTGAAGGGATATCAATGGGTGTGTAAAGCGGCAGTATGCTGTATCAGTGATGAGCAGGCAGGCACTGGCAAAAATAGCTAAAGGAGGGACGAGGACCCTGCAGAAGGGTCATATCTTACAACCAAAGTCACAGGGAGAGACTAGGATGCAAGCGGAGTTCTGCCAATGGAGCAGGAGATTAATTCTGTGCCCTGGCAATGGCTTTCTTCCCCATATTAATGGTTCCATGATGGGGAAAGACGTGTGCAGGGAGAGGAAGTGATAATTAGAGGCAGGGCAATGTGTGATGTGGGGAAGGTCAGGAGAACGGAGTGACACGGTGGACAAGGCATCAGATTAGGGACACGAGCCGCAGAGTTCTAGAACGTCTAGCACCCTGCAGACACAGGGACTCCCCTGCTGGCTGTGTGACACGGCCAGGGTGAGAAAGCAAGGTGTTGGTGAGCCCAAGTCATCTGTCTTTTCCACCTAGTCCCACTTGAAAATATCGGGCTCTCTCTCCCATCTTCATCCAGGGCAAGCAGGGGCTAGGCCAGTACATCTGTCAGAAAGAGAGCGGGGTTTGCAAGAGGCATAATCCAGGAATTATAGCTGTTTAATTACAACCCTTGTGATGTTCACATTAGAAGACTTCAAATAGACCTAACACTCTGGAGAAAAGACAAATGTCAGTGTAATACTTTGTATAATATTTGATGCTCTGTGAAAGCCCAGTCTTGCTTGCCCCGTTTCTGAAGAAAATAAGACTTTTAAAAGAATTACACAGACTCCCCAACAACTGTTAGAATATTGCCCAATGACAGTGTCCTGCAGAGCAGAATCAAACACAACGTGCAGCCGACTCTGCTGGGTAGAAAGAGGCCTTTACACTGAGAGGCAGCACAGGTCTTCTCTCTGGTGGCTTCTGTGACTTGGTTGGGGTCACTGTGGCACCTTTCAGGACACTTTCCCTGACCTCTGTTGGGGCTCTGGTCCTCTCTAGCAGCTCTAGAGGGGCGAGGCTGACTGAAGAAGAACCCATCTGTAAATCGCCCCTGGCAGAGAACAGAAACTTAACAGAACTGAAAACAAAATGGCATAGCAATGCAACATCACCCTGGGTAGGGGGCCGGGAGAAGACTGCCCGGAGCTCCGGATGAAGTTTCAGGACAGATTTCCACTGTGAACCATTAGTGTGGCCCCAACATCCTCAGGACCCTTTACTTGTAGCCTTAGTGACTGGGAGGCAAGTGAGTAGAAGCAGGAGACATGAACAACAAAAGTGACTGTCCTCAATAGAAGCAGAGGCCCCAGGACTCTACGGTCAAGTAGGGGACTGACCTAAAACCCAAAGGCATCCCCCCTCCGCCCCACGAGAGAATGCTTCCTTCAGACATGGAGTGAACTCCATACAGAACCTTTAACCAAGGGGGACAAGGCCACGACAAGCTTTCCCATCCTGTCACCTGCCTTCGTGTGCCTGGGCTTCAGGCTGGCCTTGAAAGGCCATGCAAGCAGGTCTCAGATGGCAGAAAGACAGAGGAAATAATTCACACACACACGTGGGGTGTGGTGGAGCCAAACCTTTACTTTCACGGTTGGAACTTGACAGATAATACCTGAAATGGACAGATCAAGAAATAGCAGTGTTTATTATTGAGACACGTATGTAAACAAGAACAGAAAGAGATAAGAATCCAGGAAGAAGAGTAGCTCTCGGGAAACTGCTATTTTTCACAATTTTTTTAGTATTATTTGACATTTTAAACTAAACACATTTCTTTGATAAAAATTCAAATAGCACCAGGAGCAGTGGTTCATGCCTGTAATCCTAGCACTCTGGGAGGCTGAGGCAGGTGGATTGCTTGAGCTCAGGAATTGGAGGCCAGCTTGAGAGCAAAGCAAGACTCCATCTTCACGAACAGAAAAACTAGCCAGGCATTGTGGCAGGTGCCTATAGTCCCAGCTACTCGGGAGGATGAAACAAGAGGATCACTTGAGCCCAAGACTTTGATGTTGCTGTGAGCTATGATGCCACGGCACTCTACCCAGGGCAACAGAGTGAGACTCTGTGTAAAAAAAAAAAAATGAAATTGCATTTTATGAAATACCACGTGGGTCATATGCAACATGTTTCCGGCTCAGAGGTAGCCTGTGGGCAGTTGCCAGTTTTCAACCAGAAGCACCAGGCTTCTGGAGGGAGACAGTAGGCAAATGGGCACAAAAACCTCCTGGGAAGTGGGAGACCAGGGTGCCATGTTCCCTCTCAGGGCACAGGCAGTGCAGCAGGAGGTTAAATTCACAGACGGTAGAGTCAGACCACAAGGTTCCAGCCCCAGACCTGTGCCCTTGGACAAGCTGCTCAGCCTGTCTGTGCTTTCATTTTCTCATCAACCCTCAGAGATAAGACTTGAAAATTAGCTGAGTTAATACATGCAAAGGGTGACATGCACGCTATGTACTATAGGTAGATAAGCTAATGACATTAACATCATATTAAGGCTCAGAATCATTAAGCTGTCTCAACACCAGTCAGCTGGCAAAAGACTCAAGGAGTTTCTAACCGGAAATTCACTGGTAGGTGAGTGGAAATTCAGGCTGATGCCCTGGTGCAATCCCCAGGTTTGCTTGGACACCCTACCTGTTTGCTGCTGGAAGTCACTCCTGACCTGAGCTCTGGACTGTGGGCATGCCTGGTGAGAAAGGGGTTATGGATAAGAAACACTTAAAGTACCTCTCATTGAAACCTGAAAATTTAGTGCCCAGCACACAACTCGCTTTGGTTTTCAATGGTCTCTGGAAGGGCAGCAAAAGCAGAAATGGCAGGAGAATCCAGCTTCCTGGTTCCATTTTACATTTATCTCTTTGGCTGCATTGTAATCAGGACTGACACCCAGACTTAAGTAAGCCTCTAATTCATGAACCTATCCGGGAAGAGACCAGACCCTGGGAGAGAAAGAAGGGAAAGACCTTCCCGGGATAGGAGGGAGAGGAGATGTTGAACTGTTTCATTTAAAAAACTAAAGAGAGGCCAGGCACAGTGGTTTACACCTATAATTCTAACACTCTGGGAGGCTGAGGCAGGAATGCTATCACTCAGGAGTTCCAGTTCAAGAGTTTGAGACCAGCTTAAGCAAAGAGAGATTCCACGTCTACAGATAGGAAAACTAGCTGGGTGTTTTGTGAGCACCTGTAGTTCCAGCTACCAGGGAGACCGAGGCAACAGGATCACTCAAACCCAGGAGTTAGAGGTTGCTGTGTGCTGTGATGCCACGGCACTCTACCCAGGGTGAGTGAGTGAAATTCTGTCAATTAAATAAATAAATAATGGGAAAATAAAATAAACATTAAGGAGAATTTTTGAATTTGTAAGTAAAGCTAAGAAGGACAAATGGTTGCACACACAACCATATATATAGTACCCGTGTGTGTGTGTGTATGTGCGTGTGTGTGTGTGTAGAGAGAGAGAGAGAGAGAGACAGCCAAAGAAAGTGAGGGTGAGAAAGGAAAAGAGGAAAGTGAGGAAGAAGAGAGAGGAAAAGACCCTCTGGGGCCAGGTATAGTAGCTCATGCCTATAATCCTAACCCTGTGGGAGGCCAAAGTGGGAGGATCACACAAGGCCAGGAGTTTCAAACCAGCCTAAGCAAGAGCTCCACCCCATCCTTACAAAAAATTAGAAACAGTAGCCAGGATAGTAGCCAGGCATGGTGGTACATGCCTGAGTCCTGGCTACTTGGGAGACTGAGGCAGGAGGATCATTTGAGCCCAGAAGTTTGAGGCTGCAGTCAGCTATGATGATGCCACTGCACTGTAGCGAAGGTTTCAAAGAAAAGAAAAGAACAGGTTAGAGCTCAGAAATGGTACTCAGTATTTGAGACCCTCTTCCTCAAATATAAACAGCCCGACCCCAACATTCTTCTGCCTAAACATCTAGAAACAAGGCAGTACCTTAAAAAGCTATCCCCTGCATGGGTAGAAAGTGCTAATCATCAGGAAACTACTTTGCGGCAGCCACGAGGGTGCTCCTTGCTGCTGTCCAGCTGCAGGCAGAGTGAGCGCCCAAGAGCCCAGACGCAGCCTTGGCATTGGCGCCACAGCCAGGCCTCCTGCAACTGCTCCCAGCAGTGGCTGGATTGGCTCAGACTCTAAAGCAGACATGGGCCCGAAGTTACAGGACCCCCAGGACTCCGGGGGAAACTTTCTAGATTGCTAGGATGGAAAAGGCTTCCACCCAGTCTCTCCTAACTCTCTCTAGCACCTGGCTGGAATCACCTAGGGTCTGGGAGCTTTTTGCCTTGCTGGGCTTCTTCCCTTCCCTACATTCCTTCACAGTAACCTTCCTTTAATAAGACCCTCACATGTTTAATCTCATCGTTGGGATCTGTTTCTGAGATCATCCGGACTAGCACTTACATGAACTAAGACAAAATGTTTTCATTGCAGGGATCGCTGCAAAAGTTGACTCTACTGTGGGTCCAATTGTTCTACGTGTGCACATGTGTGTGTAAATGTGTCTGTGTGTGTGTACTGGTGGGGTTGGGGGAAGGGAATGACAGGAGAGGTAAAATTTGATTAAGAAAGGGTAAGAAGACAGAACCACTGAAACTGACAGCTTCCTGTAAAATAAAAACACTAAACTCGGTGGAAAGAAAGCCCAAGTAGACAAAGGAAGCATAGACGATATTGAAAGGTTAGTCAAGGACATTCATAGGCTCAGGCAACCTTGAGGGAATAGATAATTCCAATATTGTTTGAATTGTCTCAGAGCATAATAAAGCATGGAAAGTTTCCCAACTCACTCTAATCGGTTGGGGGAACTTAGATATCAAACTGCACAAAAACTGCACTCACCCTGTACACACACAGACACACACGGGCACAGAAAACCAGAGACCAGGGTCAGGTGCAGCAACAATAATAATGACAACTAACATCTATTGAGTCTTTACCATGTCCCAGGGATTGTTCTATACCTCACCCCAATAATGGGGTGGTCAGGACCTCTTACTATCATCCTTCTTTTATAAAGGAGATGCTAAGATACAGAGAGATTAACTTGCCCAAGGTCACTCTACAAGTAAGCAGTGAGATTGGGGAAAATACAGATAAAAAATCTTCAGAAAAATATTGATGAACTGAATCTATGATTTACGAAAAAATCATGACCACATATAAGACTTTTCCTAGGAATGCAAGGATGCATCAAAAAAGAAAATCGGAAATTTATTTATGGATGTCACAAATCAAGAAAATAACACAGGAAAAATCCAAAAACGAAAATCATTATTAATAGCTGCAATGGACTGCATGTGTGTGCCCTCCAAAATTCATATGTTATTTCAGTATCTATCCCCAGTGTGATACAATTTGGAGGTGGGGTTCTTGGGAGATAATTAGGTCTTAAGGTTGGAGTTTCATGAATGGGATTAGTACACTTTTAAGAAGAATCCAGAAAGCTAGCTGGCACAGAGCCGTCGCCAGAGCCTGACCATGCCGGCATCATCATTTCAGACTTACAGCCTATAGAACTGTGAAAAATAAATTCCTATTGTTTATGAACCACTCAGTACTTTCTTACAGCCGCCTAATTGGACTAAGACAGTAGCCAAGAAACCAACGGTGTCATCATGCTTAATAGTGAGACACTGAGAATATTTCCTAAGCTGGACGCAGTGGCTCACACCTGTAATCCTAGCACTATGGAGGGTCTGAGGCAGGAGGATCCCTGGAGTACAGGAATTCAAGACCAGCCTGAGCAATGAGTAAGACCTCGTCTCAACTTAAAAAAAAAAATTTAGCCAGGCGTTGTGGCAGGCTCCTATATATAGTCCCAGCTACTTGGGAGGCTGAGGCAGGAGAATCACTTGAACCCAGGAGTTTGAGGTTGCTGTAAGCTGAACTGACACCACAGCCCCCTAGCCTGGGCCAGCATAACAAAAGTGACAGATTTAAGAAATCTAAATACTGGGAAGAAGTGGGGACAAAAGTCATTAATTGCAAACAACATAATTAAGAGATAAAGTGAGATTCAGTAAAAGAAAGAAAAGGAGGGGCAATGGATGGATAGATAATAGAACAGGAATGCAGTTGGGTGGTCAGATGTAAGATCATATACAATCTAGAACTTCATCAAGAGCAGACTCAACTTAATGCTGAAATCCTAAGGTCATCAAACTGCTACGTCCACTCTGAACCTTACTAGTTAATATTGGTTAACATTGTTCTACAATGATAGGTTGATACAATGAGAGATAAGAATGAAGTGAAAGATACAAAGGTAAGAAGTAAATAAACATCACTTGGATATGATATGATAGCATGTCAAGAATACCCAAGAGAATCAACTGAACAACTATTACAGACAACAAGACAAAAAAAAGAGGGTAGCTGGATACAAAATAACATTTAAAAATCCATACCTTTTCAATATAAAAACAGCCAGCTAAAATATATAAAGAAAGCAAAAATCCCCTGCTAAAATAGTACCCAAAACATTTAAAAGACTTTTTTTTTTTTTTTTTGGTTGCAATTCAGCCGGGGTCGGGTTTGAACCCGCCACCCTCGGTATATGGGGCCAGCGCCTTACTGACTGAGCCACAGGCGCCACCCCATTTAAAAGACTTTTAATGATCATACTAAAAGTGCAAGATTTATATGAAGAAAATGTTTCAATAATATTGAGGAACATCAAAGAAGATTTAAATAAATGGAAGAAAACATACTTTGTTCCTACAGGAATATGCAATATTAATAAGATGTCAACTCTCTATCAAAGTTATCTATAAAGTGTAAAGAATTTCTCTCCTCCCTGCCCTCCTCCCCAATCAGGATTTCTTGAGAACTACAGAAGCTGATTCTAAAGAAAGTTGTATGAAAAAAATGTAGAAATAACCAGAAAGAAATGTTTAAGTGAAGAATAATAATAATTTAAAAAAAGAATTAGATGGTAACATTTCCAGATGTTAAAATATTTTATAAAGTTACACAAATAGTTTCTTCTACAGCATAAACACATCAGTGAAACACACTAAAAAGTTAAGAAATAGTCTCAAGTATACACAGGAATTTAATATACAATAAAGGTTGAATTTTAAACAAGTGAGGGAAATGTGTATTTAATAAATAGTATTGGCACAATAGGATGGCCATCTAGAGAAACAAGGAAGAATAGTACCTTATTTCTTCATCATATAAATCCCAGGTGGATCAAAGCTTGCAGTGCAAATGTAAAATTATAAAAGTAACAGAATGATAGAATAAAATTTGGGAGAAATTTGTTAGAGGGGAGTTGTTTTTAATTTTAGACCAAAAAAAAAAAAAAAGCCTTCTTAAGCAAGGCACAAAAACTAGAAACCATTAAATAGAAAAAAAAAAAAAAAAAGAATCTGTTGCCTACCTAAAAAATTTAAAACTCTGCCCAGCAAAACCACAACACAGTCAAAAGATGAAAGAGAAAATGGTAGATAATGAGCTTATATCTCAGTACATAAACAGCTCTTAAAATTTATCAAGAAAAAAAACAACAAAGTGAAATGGCTCACACCTGTAATCCTAGCACTCTGGGAGGCTGAGGCAGGAGGATTTCTGGAACTCAGAAGTTCAAGACCAGCCTGAGGAAGAGCGAGATCCTCTCTACTAAAAAGAGAAAAATGAACTTGGAGGTGTGGCAGGCACTTGTAGTCCCAACTACTCAGGAAACTGAAGCGGGAGGATTACTTGAACCCAGGAGTTTGAGGTTTCTGTGAGGTAGGTTACTCTACCTTGGGCAACAGAGTGAGACTGTGTTGGAAAGGGAAGGGAAGAGAAGAAGAAAGGAAGGAAAGAAGGAAGGAAGGAAAGAGCAAATAAAGAAGGAAAGAAAGGAAGAAGAAAAGAAAGAAGGAAAGAAGGAAGGAAGGGGAGAGAGAGAGATAAAGAGAGAAAGCCACCCCCTGTGGCTCAGTGGGTAGGGTGCCAGCCCCATATGTGGAGGGTGGCAGGTTCAAACTTGACCCTGGCCAAACTGCAACAAAAAAATAGCCAGGCGTTGTGGTGGGCACCTGTAGTCCCAGCTACTCAGGAGGCTGAGGCAAAAGAATTGCCTAAGCCCAGGAGTTAGAGGTTGCTGTGAGTAGTGATGCCACAGCACTCTACCAAGGGTGACGAGGTTAGACTCTGTCTCTACAAAAAAAAAAAAAAAGAAGAAGAAGAAGAAAGAAAGAAAGAAGACAGAAAGAAGAAAGGGAAGAAAGGAAGGAAGGGAGGGAGGGAGGGAGGAAAAGAAAAGGAAAAACTCACAAGCTACTTGCTCCTGTAATTAAGATATTATGGACACTGAGGCAGAAAGATTGTTGGAGCCTTGAAGCTCAGGAGTTTGAGACAAGCCTGGACAACACAGCAAGACTCCATCTCATTTAAAAGAAAAGGGAACAGAAACAAGAAAAAAGAAAAGACCAACAACAAAATTAAAAAAAAAAAATTAACCATGGACATTAACAGATACTTCACAAGAAAAGGAATACAAATAAGTTTTAAATATGTAAAAAGAATTAAAAATATAAATTAGGAGAAATTATTTCTCACATGAGCAAAAATTATAAAGACTATAAGATCCACTGCTGGGAGGGCACACAGAAACGGGCATATTTGGCCATACCCATACCTCGGTGGGTAGGGCGCTGGGCACAGACAGTGGGGCTGACAGGTTCAAACCCAGCCAGGGCCAGCTAAACAACAATGACTTCAACAAAAAAATAGCCAGGCATTGTAGTCCCAGCTACTTGGGAGGCTGAGGCAAGAGAATCGCTTAAGCCCAAGAGTTTGAGGTTGCTGTGAGCTGTGACGCCCTGGCACTCTACTGAGGGTGACATAATGAGACTCGGTCTCAAAAAAAAAAAAAGAAAGAAAGAAAGAAATTGGCATATTTAAATATTACTGATTGGTGTATAAATCAAAAGAGCATTTTCGGAAAGTTATCAAAGGTTTCAATATGTGCAGCCTTCGCCCTACACATTCCACTTCTATGAATTTACCCTTTAGTCACTTGTGCCTTCATACTGTGGAACGCTGTACAACTATAAAAACATGAGATGACCATATCATTTACATGAAAAATCAAAATCATAGAGCAATTATAAAATCATTTATTTACGTTAAAAATAAGACTTTTAAAACTCAAATGCATGCACATTCATATGTGGTGTGATGCCTAGGAAAACATCAGGAAGGATATCCAGGAGGCTGTTAATTCTGGATATCTCTCCCAGAGAGATTTATAAAAGGGAGAGAATTATAAAAGGGGCATTTGCCTTTTTTCTCCCTAAATTTATAGTTATTGTGTAATGAGTATATATTTTTAATATTTGTCAATTTTAACCCAGTAAATTTCCACTTGTATAAAACCATTCTAGGAAACAATCTAAAAATCTTGAAAGACTTTATGCCTGAGGAATTTTATAAAAGTATGATTTTAGGCAGCACCTGTGCCTCAGCGGAGTAGGGTGCCGGCCCCATATGACAGGGGTGGCGGGTTCAAAGCCAGCCCCAGCCAAAAAAAATACTGCAAATAAAAAAAAAAATCCATGGACAAATACTTACAAAAATATGCAATCTGACCAATTACTTAAAACTCACCCTTCATTTACATAGTGCTCTATAGATTTCATGAAGGAAAACCATTATTTGTAGGTTGCCCATGGAAGATTTTCTAATCAAGCAATCATTGAATTTACAGCATCAAGAACATTTGAAAAAATAGGAGAAAGTGTGGCATGGATCATGTAAAATTCTAGATAATCTAAGAATGCATTTAAAATAATGAGTTTAACCTTCTACTAGAATTAAATATTTTTCCCTGTAATCAGTAGCCAAACTAATTAAGCTGAATTTTCTTTTTCATGCCTTCTCTGTTAGAGCTGTAGAGGGGAAAAACATTATCTATCCAAAAGGTTAACCGTAAGAGGGAGATTCATGAAAATAGCCGTAATAATTCACAGACCAGATAATGAATCCTTGATTACTGTGGCTGGCTGTAATGCCACCAACGCTTTTAAAACAAATTCCTAATTGTCCTACATGCTTTAATGCTGTATCTCAGTTTAGAAAAGTACCGAATTGCTTCCACAAACCGCCATTTTTCCAGAGATGTTAACTTTAACACTATAAGCCACATGAATGTGACAGAGCATAAAACAGGAGTTTTAACGCATAGCTCTAGAAGAGTTTTTAATATTAAATTTAATTACAGGGCCCTGGAGTCTTATCTTTGAAAAGTGACTTTGCCTTAAATAGCCCTGGTTTATTTAGATAAACAACCAAAGTGTTTCTTAACCCCTAATCATAGACCAAAAAGAAAAAAAAAATGAAATCTGAGAAATGAAAAAATAGTGGCAGGTCTTTCCAAATAAAAACAAAGCAGAAAATTTGAAGGCTCACACATCCAGGTCTCATTCTGGACCTGCCTCTACTATTTCCACAGTGGATTATCTTAAGAATGAAGTGTAAGGGCAGCGCCTTTAGTGGGTAGGGTGCCAGCCCCATATACGGAGGGTGGCGGGTTCGAACCCAACCCCAGCCAGCTAAAACGGCAGTGACAACCGCAACAACAAAAAATAGCCAGGCATTGTGGTGGACGCCTGTAGTCCCAGCTACTCGGGAGGCTGAGGCAAGAGAATCACTTAAGCCCAAGAGTTGGAGGTTGCTGTGAGCTGTGACACTATGGCACTCTACCGAGGGAGACAGAGGGAAACTCCGTCTCAAAAAAAAAAGAAGAAGAAGAATGAAGTGTAAATGTGCAATTACATTTTTTTTCTAAATTGTGTCTTTTCTAATAACATTGTTAAAACTTGAACTAGGAGTAGTGCCCGGCTCTGTCTGCCCATAGACACAGTCAATAAATCATATAGTGAAATAGACAAGTGTGGTAACCACTCTTATTTGGTATATTGTTATTTGGGTATATTCATCCTGAACTTGTTCACCACCAGTTAGCTTGGAGATTCGGATTCCCATCCCTTGCCTAAGTTGCCCGAACTTGTGGTCCTTGATTAGGGAAACTGAAATGCTGATCTAAGTCACTGCTTTCATTGGCAAAGGATGAGGGCAGTGACTTAGGAATTATTCTCAGACCCAATGACTTATACTGAGAGAAGAGATCATCGTTTGCCATTGCTAATAAACTCTTTTTACTGACTATAAACTCTCTACAGCTGAAGTTTCTGCAAAACCCCAAAAGCTTTTAAGATATCAAAATATTGTATATATTTAAAACAAACATAACTCTCTTCTGATCAAAAATAAAATTTGAGTAAATGGAAACAAATGTAATTCAAAACAAGTTGCCATTTTTAATCTATCAAACTGGCAAAGACTAAAAAGAGGATACTAGGCATTTGAAGGGGAAGGAATGTGGAATCCTACACGCTCAGATACACTGTTGGTGGGAGAGTTAATTAGGAGAAAATATCTAGATGGCAATTCGGAATTATGAAACAAATGTCTTTAAAAAATGCATACCTTTCGATGAGGAATTTCTATTGATTGGAATGTATTTCAAGGAAATAACTAAGAAGTGTGCAAAGATTTAGCTATAAAGATAATCATTCAAGTATTGACTTTGATAGTAAAATACTGAGGGAAAAATCTAAATATGTGTAACAATGGAGAAATGGATAATTAATTTGGACATTTCCATTCCTTATAAATCTATCGGGCTATTAAGAATATTTGCCCCCATGGAACGCTATCTGTAATAAATGTCAATTTGAAAAATAAGTTATGGCTCAGTGCCTGTAGCATAGCATGGGCGCTACGGCGCCAGCCACATACACCCAGTCTGGCAGGTTCGAACTCAGCCTGGACCAGCTAAACAACAATGACAACTGCAACAAAAAAAATAGCCATTGTAACAGGCACCTGTAGTCCCTGCTACTTGGGAGGCTGAGGTAAGAGAACTGCTTGATCCCAAGAGTTTGAGGTTGCCGGGAGCTGACGCCACAGCACTCTACTGAGGGCGACATAAAAAAATAGGTTACTGAAAAGTATGTAAATCTCTTTGTATGTAGTATATTTGCATTCACATACATAGAAAATGAAGTAAAATTATATATTTCAAGATGTTAACAGTATTAGTATCTTTAGTAGAAAATTGTTATTTTCTGATATTTTTACATTTAAGTATAAATTAACTGCCTCTTACAGGATCTTTGAAATAACCCTTAAAAAGGCTAAAATAAAGGGGAAACGTGTTAATGAGTTAAGTCCATAAAGTTTGATCTCAAACTTTCTACTTTTCCTTTTTTTTTTTTTGTAGAGACAGAGTCTCACTTTGTCACCCTCAGTGAAGCGCAATGGCATCACAGCTCACAACAACCTCCAACTCTTGGTCTTAGGCTATTCTCTTGCCTCAGTCTCCTGAGTAGCTGAGACTACAGGTGCTCACCACAACGCCGGCTATTTTTTTGTTGCAGTTTGTCTGGGGCCGGGTTAGAACCTGCCACCCTCGGTATATGGGGCCAGTGCTTTACTCACTGAGCCACAAGTGCCGCCCCAAACTTTCCACTTTGAAAGCACATAAATAAGAGCAATATATTTAACATAAAAAAATTTAAGCCTCTGAACATTTTTTGAATCAGGAAATTAAATGACAACAAATTGAAATGATAGCCAGAATTTTAACAAAAGGGTTAATAAAGCTTTAAATATGAAAGATCCTGTAATTCCAGCACTCTAGGAGGCTGAGGCAGGTGGATTGCTTGAGCTCAGGAGTTTGAGATCAGTCTGAGCAGAGTGAGACCCTGTCTCTACTAAAATAGAAAAACTAGTCAGGGGTGGTGGTAGGCACCTGTAGTCCCAGCTACTTGGGAGGCTGAGGCAACAGAATTGCTTGAGCCCAGGAGTTTGAGGTTGCTATGAGCTATGATGACGCCACTGCACTCTACAGAGTGAGACTCTTATCTCAAAAAAAAAGGAAAAAAAAAGTGTGAAAGAGCTCTCACAAGCCAGTGATAAAAATGTCAGCATCCCATTTAAAAAAAAAAAAATAAGTGAAAAATAAGAACAGGCCACTGTTAACCTGTGTTACATTTTTACAGATGTTGACAGGTGCTCCTTTGGGCACACAAATGGAGGGAAATACAGCTGGATTTCAGTCCCAAAGTCTCCCCGACCCCAGTCAAGTTTCCTCCTTCAGGACATTAACAACACAACCCATATTCATAAACAGTAGCCAGGATAAGAGCAAGAGCTTCACTAAAAAAGAAATACAAATTGCCATTAAAATCTGAGAAACTGTTTAATATTTTTAATTGCCAAACTGCAAATAAAAATATACCATTTTTTTTTACCCCTTTAAATAGACAAAAACAATGTAATTCTCATTTACTGGTAAGACGACTTGAGACTGTCACCCTCAGACACTGTCGAGAGAACATGAACTGTTTCACTCTTTCTAGAAGTCATTTTCAAATTATGTAACAAGGACTAAAAATATTTGTCTTTTGTTCTCATAATTCCAGAAAGCT
Source organism: Nycticebus coucang (assembly GCF_027406575.1). NCBI lineage: Eukaryota > Metazoa > Chordata > Mammalia > Primates > Lorisidae > Nycticebus > Nycticebus coucang. Next base: position 64,212,395 of record NC_069792.1, on the reverse strand, counting down.
ATTCTAAAGTAATAACCAGAGGTGCCAAGATTTATAAATATAATTTATTGTAATGAATGTCAAAACATCCAAATATTAAAAATAGGAGATGGCAGATTTCGTGTTTAAATGCTATGTAGGAGAACACTTAAAGGGCCGATAAAATACCAACTACATAGCATTAAGTGGAAAATGCAGAGGAGCCTGAATGATGTAAAAAGGAAGAATCACAATTTGCAGACCTTTTAAAAACCGCAGTCTACCATGCATGCATATATTATAAATAAACTGTAAGAAAATAAGTAAGTGTTAATGGAGTATTAGTATTATGAGTGATTTTTCTTCTATGTACTTTTCTCCTGTTTGCAATTTTTTCCTCAGTAGCACATATTATTATCATAATCAGAAAAAAAGAGTCCCTAAGAAATGCCTCTTTAAAAATAAAAGACGTACAAAGGCAAAACTGTATCATAAAACAGCTATAAAAAAAGTCAGGCTGAGCCATAGCACGAAAGCTGTGAGGCAGGAAATGTTTCAAAACAGTGATTTGTAAAATAAACCACCAAATACTCTGTGCAATAAAAGTTTCAGTGTCATAAAAGCATTTTCAACTTCTTCTATACTATAGAAATATTTGGTACAGTGAGGACGACAACAACAAAATCCAGTTAGCCCTGGAAGTATGTTTAATTTTGCGTATGTGGCCAAGCATGGTGCGTACTCTGCGTTGGAAAAACTTTGAACTTGCAAGTGCACCACACAGGTATGTCATTGTTTAAGGAAGGATCGGAAAGGCAAAAAAGCATGAAGACACAACTGCTACACCGCTTCAGTTCAACTTCAGGAGAGTAGAAACCAAATTGTGTCCTGAGATTTGTGGGCAAACCACAAAGCAGATTTGTGTTTTCTGTGTGGCTGAATATAATGCAAATCACAAAGATAAACACAGCATAAAAGGCCAAACCATGAAGCCCTTCCCTCAACCCTCCCACAATCTCTGTAAGGATATGGGTCTTTATTTAGATTCTTAAAATCCAAAGAAGACAGCAATTTTTTGAAAATATAAGATAGAGCATTTCAAATTTGATGAATTTTTGTATAATATGAAGAAAAGCATGAGGGAGGGGAGAGCTGGGTAGGAGTGAGAGAGAAGGGGATAAATGCCTCTTTTGAACACAAAATCACAGCATACACCTACTAGTTCCTGGTTTACAAACTATTGATTCCCACAGCCACAGATTGTTTTTGTGTTGCTCATAATTTACAAAAGTTCATTATCACTTTTTTCCCTAGCCTTTTTTTTTTTTTTTAACTGACATAATTTTGGCAACTTCAGGGACTCTGTGAGGCCAATTTCCCCCAGCAAGTTCAGGTACTTTTTGTTCCCTGCAGTGGATGCTCCTTGGATAGGTTGATAAGCAAATAAGTTCGCAGTTTGTGACAAAGCCTCCTTTAACAAGGCCTGCAGTGAATCCTATGATGCAATCTCCTACAGCTTTGCTAACAGACTCAAGCCAGGCTGGCATGGTCAATGTACCAGCTTGTAGGAGCAGTTAGATGAGTCACATGGTCATCCCCTCAGGGAGAAGCAAGTCTATGTTTCTGGAAAAAATAAATTATTATTTAATAAAACGATAAAAGCTCAACCTTGCCTACAACTACTTTTTGTTTTTAAAGGAAGTCATATTACAGATTCTCCCTACCCCTCCGAAAGATTAAGAGAGTTGGACCCAACCCAGATCTCTCCTCAGACAGTCAGGTGGGGTCTGAGATAGTATGGCAGGCGGCCTCATCTCCGGAGAATTTGCTTCAAGGAAAACTATGTGGGCACATGCAGCTCCTGGAGTGGAATAAACTAAGTTTTCTCTCATTCTTAGTCATTCTTCAGCTTCAAATTACACAAATGTCATACAAATGCACACAATACCTACTTGTGCTATTTTGAAAAATAGATTTAATAATTAGACTTAACATGTACCCAAACCCGAAGAGCAGGGCTGTTGAGACAAGGGAACAGATCTACAGGTTAGTGAGGAACAGTGCAGGTGTTACCCGTGGCATGCCCGTGTGAAGGGCAGTGCCCCAGGGATGGGACAGAAAGGAGAGGGAAAGGGACAGAAAGGGGAGGAGCAAGGTCAGAAAGGGGAGGAGCAAGGTCAGAAAGGAGAGGGGCGGGGACTTCTGCAGGGACCCAGTCACTTCCACCTAAAACAAGCAGGCAGCTGGCTTTTCCACTTTCTATGACAATGGGCATGTTATTTTTAAATGTCTCCACGGCAGAATAACTATTTTTAAAAGCAACCTTTAAAATTTCTCCTTAATTACAAAAGTGGCACAAGCTCACTTCAGCAAACTAGGAAAACACAGAGGCGCAAATAAAAGACAAAGTACCTGTATTTTCTCAATGCAGAGAGCAAACCACTGTTAACTTTTTGTGATTTTTTTAAAAGTCTTTATTTTTTATTTCTATGCCTATAAACATTGTAATATAATACATCATCAACATTTTCTCCTGTCGTTAATATTTTTCCATAATGTGATTTATGGGGCTTGCATAGTTTCCCATCAACTCACTGAACTGTGATTTACTAAACCAACACTTTAGAGCGAGGATTTGGAGTTGTTCGGATTTTTCACTTTTAAAACTAATGCTGCGTTTAATATCCCTTAGGACAAATCCCTAAAACTGGACCTCAGTTGTCAGTGAGTAGACTCATTTCAATCAGTTATGCTAAACTGCCTTCCAGAAAGTTTGTAATATTTATAATTCTCCAAAAATGTATTTTACCCAAACCCAGTTTTGTTAATCCTGGACAATTTGACAGGGAGACTTAGAACATCCCTGTTATCTAATCTATATTTTTTGATTATTAAAAGTGCTGAACATTATTTTCTATTTTTTTTTTTTTAGCCATTTGATCATCTTTCTATCGAGGCATTTGTCCTTTTTAATAATATTTTTAAAAATAAGCAAGAGACATTTTTTTTTTAAGTATATACCAAGACTCCAAAGCTGCTCAAAAATTACGGTCTGCAGAGGAAACATGAATGTCTTGCAAGCTAATCAAAATTCTTCCAACATGAGAACCTTCCAGGGGCCCTAACTTCAGAGAAAATCAACTTCAGGGCCTTTTGAATTCTGTAACACAATAGGATACCAGAGAAGAAGATTTTATTCTTCACTAAATGATCAGTTTACCCTGACGTGACATGATATAGGAGGTGTCCCAATGGTCACCCATAATGTTGCCATACATGGGGAAAATGGAAAATGGTAGCTAAATGTATCTTATTTACAAAATGTTCATTAGGAAATTTTACAAAAATGTGGCCAACACACAGAGACTATTTTGCAACTAGATTTGTAAAACTTGTGATGAACGCTTTGTACATAAAGGTACCTTTAGCTATCATTTCCCATTTCTCCCATGTCTGACAACTTTATGGGGGATCTTTGGGACACTCCAGTATTACCTTGTCCTTGAAGTGAAGCTGCTATTGTTATATTTATATTATTTAATATGTTCTCTGAACACTTACTAAGCTACTGGCTGGACAATATTCTCTGACAGTGGGTGTCTGTGAATAATGTTTTATTAAAAGGAGTAGTAGAGAAAGGGATGAGGGGGAGGAGAAGGGGGATGGCAGCGGAGGGGGAGGGAGAGGAAGACATCCCTTTCACCTATTTAAGGTTTCCAGCTTATTAAATTTTATTCCACGGTCCACTCATCTGACAGGGCCTCCCTTTCCCTGGATGAGCCTGTCTAGAGGAGACCACTTCCTGGACTCTCTCGTGAAGTTCTCAGAGTCCCTGCCAATGCTTCTTATCTGATTTTCTTGTACCACTTTCCCCCAGCCCAGTGAGGCTGTGCAGGAGCCCTCTATTTAAACCATTAATTTCACCGCCTAGCTGCTCTTCTAAATTCCTTCTGCTTGCCACAAATCTCTTTCTTTGCCATCCTACTCAGACTACCTTTGATGTTAGTAAAGGAGTGAGGAGAGTCAGGAAAAAACAGCAGGTCCCACTAGGCCTGGTACTGTCCTTGTCCTGCTAATGGTCACTGCCCCTTCTGGGAGCCACCACCAACCCACACTCCTCTGCAAGGAGAAAATGAGGCTCACAAAATTTTGGAGCAGGTAATTATCCTCAGAGATCATTTAGTTCAACTCCATTTTACAGATGAAAAATAATGAAAGAAGAATCCTCTGATCTTATGCTAATTATCTTATTGGCAATACAGGAAAGAGGTAAAAGCTACCTTTGTTCCTTGCTTCTTTGAAAAATTAGATCCAAGAAGTACAGAAGGCAGTTGTTTTATGGGACTCACTGAACTGAGAACTCAAAACAATGATTTGTGGTGCAGTGTGGGAAGAAAATTCCATTTTTATTCACAGTAATGGTATCAGAATCTTAAACAGACATTTCATATGCTCATGTTCCTATTTTAAGAAGTAAACAGGCAATGCCTTCCCTACTTTTGATCTCCCCCCCACCCGCTGCCAAAAAAAACCCATGTTTTTTCAAACTAATCAAAACTTCAGATTTTCACCTCACACTTAACAATCACAACATGTAACACAGAACGAATATAAGACACTTTTTTCCTCAAACCTAATTTTTAGATCCAAATCCTAAATATAATATAAATAATAATATTGCTTACGCACATGCCCTGCATAATCGTTAAGGCTCGTTCTAGTCCTGGGATTTTAGGCTGCAAGTTAAAATCAGACCGAATCTTCTAGGAGGCCAAACAGCCACAGACTCTTCCACGAAGGCCCTGCTTAGCAGCCCAAGGTCAGCCACTTACAGCCACTCACGCTTGTACTGAGAAAACAGTCAACTCAACAGTTAAGCAGTTTCTTTCTGCAGTCTGGTCTTTTCCTTTCTCCATCCCTCTCCACTAGACTTCAGCCATTCCCTCTCCTAAAATCCTGATCTAATTTTGGGCGGCGCCTGTAGCTCAAAGGAGTAGGGCGCTGGCCCCATATGCCGGAGGTGGCAGGTTCAAGCCCAGCCCTGGCCAAAAACTGCAAAAAAAAAAAAAATAAAATCCATGGGCTTTAAAACAGAAGAGGCTTTGGCTCCCAGAGTTTAGTTACATTTGTATATTCAGAGTTGGAGAAGCAACAGCATATCTTGCTTGCTTGCTTTCTCTGCTTTGAAGGGTATCAGCATTCACACTTGTAAAGGAAGCATTTCCTTGGTACTGAAAGTAAAGTGCTCCCTACAAAGTTCATTGCCATGCTCATTACAAAGTAAAATAAGGTACTACATCCACCACAGGCGGCAATTGCTCGCCACAGAATGCCCATTCAAATGCACTAACAATCTCCCCCACCCACTAATTTTCAAAATATACATTGAAATCCCCTGAAATGTACCAGCTTTTCTAATGCTTTCCTTACAAAGTACTACCGTTAGTATTATATGTGGTAATTCAAAATGTGCAGGTTTTATAAATAATAATATTACTACTCCCGTTGGTATTATATGTGGTAATTCAAAATGTGCAGGTTTTACAAATAATAATATTACTACTCATCAAAAACACTTCTAACTCTCTTCCCAACATACTTGAGGGTGGGAATTAAGATTCCCAAAGAAATATTTTCTTACTTCTATCCCACTTAACCCATTATAATCCAGTACTTTTTACTATTTACCATTAAGAAACTTGCAGCATAAAATGTATGTTCCTGATAATGGAAAATTAAGTAAATAAAACTTATCAAGGAGCTTGGATTTATCTAAAGGATGGAAATACCACAAGCAGATGGACAGGAAGGTGAATCTGAATTTTGGAGGCCTGAATTTAAGATTGGGGAAGCTGTCTGAGGGACTCCCCAATATATGTTATTGTTACTAAGCAACTCTCTTGTCCTCCTGGGCCAAAGCAAAAATTCCTATTCAGCCTGTTGCTGCTCGCTAAGGAATTTTTCCTGAACAAGACTGCCAAGCCAATAGCTATCCTGTTTCGGATTAGGCCTAGGTTTTATAATTGAGCAAGAGTCATTGACAACCTCTTGAAAACAAAGAGGGTATCAGCACCCCAAGGTGAACATGAACAATCGTGAGTGCGTCAAACTAATTTAGCCTAAGGATTTTCTTATATTGAAAAGAACTTAAAACTTTTGCAATGTGAAACTAAGTCCGCTTAAATTAGACAAGGTGACATCATCTTCTGTCATCGTCTTACCTCTTGGCCCAGGTAAGGAGGATGGCCTGCTGATGTTGTAAATACCTAAAGAATATAGCAACAGTTACTAACTACAGAAGCATCTAAAATCAGACTCACATTTATCTCTACACCTAGAAGCTGATGCCTAAGATCGGAGTTACATTGACCTCTGTGCATAGAAGTGGCGTGTGTGTCCGTTCCCACAAAGGAAGAAGAAAACAGGAAAGTGACATCAGAGAATCCACTGAGGAACAAAGGAAGTAAGGGAGGGGAAAAAATGCGATTTAACCAAATTGTTCATTTTTTAACCGGAAAAGTACGCCTCTTTAGACCAAAGTCATAAAGAAGAACTGAAGCAGTTGCTTGAATTATCTAAGACTTTTTAAAAGTAAATTTAACAACCTAAAATCTAAAAAAAATTATTTAAATTATCTGTACATTTCAAACAATACTTTTGGGGGTAAATGGGTGCTGTTGTTATTGTTCAAATGTTTTATGTATGTTTGACTTATCTGGCTTCTTTTTTAAATTTTCCTTTTTACTTTACAGTCTGGTAGAAAGTGTTTGATACAGCTCTTCATTGATTGCTATAGCACTTGATTCTAATCTTCCTTAAGTCAGGTAGCACTGGGCCCTTCTGAGTGGCCTGGACTCTGCAGGTATTTTATTTTATTTTTTCATTTATGTGTTTTTTGAGACAGAGTCTAGCTTTTTCGCCCCAGTAGAATGCTGTTGCGTCATAGCTCACAGCAACCTCAGACTCCTAGGCTCAAGTGAGTCTCTTCTGCAGGCACTTTAAAACAACCTCACCACAGGCCAACAGAAGGCCTAGTACCATCGTATAGGGGTAATACTTAAAGCTACCAGGAGCCCTACAATTGAACAGCAATCATCACCCCATCAAATCATTTCACCAGGGACCAGCATCAAATTAGAACTCTTTTTTTCTTTGACTTTGTACTACAAAATAGAATCTAAATTCAGTGAAATGACAGTTCCCACAAAAGTGAACACCAGCTCTCAGTGAGTAAGATTTAGCCAGAAACTCCAGCCTGATCCCTGACGTGCCTGGCAGAGGTCCATGTGGGTGACATCACTTCAAATCAGGTCTTTAGTCCTCTGGAAACATATGAACTGTCAAAGGGATGCCTTCTTTCAGAAGGTGCTGTTCAGGAAATCAATGAAAACAAAATTGAGAGAAGGCCTAAGAATTCTTCTATCCAAATGAAAAATTATTTCTGAAGCTATTCATCCAGAGGTAGTATAAGGGAAAATAAAAGCCCACAGGTTTCATTTCGCTTACAAATTTAATATGCACCTGCAAAGTTGCATATAAACTGCATTTATTAAGTAATGCTAAGTATTCACTGAAAGCAGCGTTCCTGATTTAACCTAATCATAAATTATACCTGGGACATTGTTTAAATGCATATTCCCTGGGCCCTCTATAGTGAATCTGATTGAACACCTCCTCTCCATGTTGGGGTCCAGGGATTCATAGTTTTATCAAGAGCCTCAGGTGATATTTTATATATGTATTTTATTTTATTTTATTGAGAGAAACAGAGACAATCTCACTCTACTACCCAGGCTAGAGTGCCATGGTGTCAGCCTAGCTCACAACAACCTCAAACTCCTGGGCTCACGCCATCTTCCCACCTCACCCTTATCTAGTAGCTAGGACTACATATGCCCACTACAATACCTAGCTAATTTTTCTATTTTTAGCAGAGAATAGGTCTCATGCTTGCTGGGACTGGGTTCCAACAAGAGCTCAAGAAATCCTCCAGCCTCAGCCTCCCAGAGTGCTAGGATTACAGACATGAGCCATTGCACTCAGTCTAACCAGGGGTCCTCAAACTGCGGCCCGCGGGCCATATGAGGCGGTGTGATTGTATTTGTTCCTGTTTTGTTTTTTTTACTTCAAAATAAGATATGTGCAGTGTGCATAGGAATTTGTTCATAGTTTGTTTTTTTTTTAAACTATAGTCCAGCCCTCCAACGGTCTGGGGGACACTGAACTGGTCCCCTTTTTAAAAAGTTTGAGGACATCTGCTACTGTATTTTAAACTCAGATAAGTTTGGGAAGCAATGATTTGACGGATTCTTATGGAGATTCCTATATAAAGTGTATATATCATCTTCAGCTTTGTTTTTATCAATCTAGATTTTCACAGGGTTGTCTAGCATTTTCTTCTTTTTCAGTTAGGTTAACTCTGCCTCTATGTCCGTTCACTTCACTGAAGATGGTCAACTAACCAAAGCACACTCTTTACAGTGTTCCTCATTCGGTTGACAAGCCCATGCTTTCTGTTGGATACAGTCTGCAGAAACTGAACAAGAGCAAGAGGAAGGCAGAAAAGACAAGTTTTCTCTTGCATGAAGCTAATGTTAAGGAGTAGAGATAGCTGCTGAAGGTGATAGGTCCAGCTAAAAATTTTAGGGAGGGGGGAGTGTCAAAGCAAATGCTATTTGTACTTCCTTGGTTCTAACTCCCAGGGATACTTTAGGACGTATGTGTTTATTCATCTCTGAATTAAGGAGTGTGCAAGATTTAATCCACTGCAGGGAACAGAACACTGGATCCTAAGCATTAAACTGGTGATCGTGGGTATTGCCTAACAGGACTGATGGTATCTGTTGGTTCTTTATTTACTCACTAGGTATTACTACTTCTTGACTGTCAGGACCATTCACAAGTATAATTTGGTCGATTTTGAGTATGTCAATGTCTCGATTAGTAAGCAGAGAAGCGACTGGATAGCGTCATTATCTCTATCTCTGATGCACACACACTGGGCTCCTTTGTGGTCCTAGAGCATGCTCAGTATATGCTCACCGCAGAGCCCTTGCACTTACTCTTTCATCATCCTATGACAGTCTTACACTCTTATACCAGGTCTCATCACTTCCATCAGGTCTCTACTCAAAGGTCATCTCATTAGAAAAGCTGTCCCTGACCACCATATACAAAATACTTCCCCATGACTCTCAATTCCTATAGCTTGCTTTGCTTTCCTTCATAGCACTTACTATCACCTAATCAAATATATATTTCATGATTGATTTGCTGTCTGTTTCCCTCACACACACCATTAAGATGTAAACACCATAAAAGCAAGGACTATATTCTACGCACTAGGGAATCTTAATGCTAGGATCAATGCCCAGGATACAGTGGCACCCAAGACATGTTTATTGGGGGAAAAAATAGATATTTCCATTGGTTTGAGGAAGATATGACAAATTCTTGATGTTTGTAATCTTAAAAGCTATTTTATATAGCCAAATAGAAATGAACATATGGATTTAGAAAACTAAGGAATAGAGAATTTAATTAAAATGTATAGACAGGACATTTCTTGAAAGGATAGCCACATGAGATACCTATAACTTTAGCCATTGTCTGAAAAATGGCAGGACTCTTTAAGATACAACACAAAATGACTAAAAGTAATTATCCTAGGCAAAATGGGGGAGAAATAGGTATTTATTATGACCTGTATTGTTTAAAAATATACACACACACACACACACACACATTTATATTCAGGCCCAGTGTAGTGGCTCACATCTGTAATCCTAGCACTCTGGAAGTCCAGGATAGGTGCATTGATTGAGCTTGGGAGCTGCAACCAGCCTGAGCAAGAGCAAGACCCTGTTGCTATTAAAAATAGAAAAAACTAGCCAGGTATAGTGTCTGGCACCTATAGTCCCAGCTACTCCAGAGATTGAGGCAAGAGGGTGGCTTGAGCCCAGAGTTTACGGTTGCTATGAACTAGGCTGACACCATGGTATTCTAGATAGAGCAACAGGGTGAGATTCTGTCTCAAAAAAAAAAAAAAAAAAAACCCCAACTTTTTATAACTACTGTATCTTTTGTAACTTTTAGGCATTTACCAGATATTGCCTTAATTAAAATCATATCTGTTCATGTCTTACCTTCTACTATACTATATGGCCTTTGAGATCATGGCCCATTTTATATACCTTTATATGTTCCCTATAATACCTATCTCGGTAGGTAATCAGAAAATATATTTACCTAATGAAAAACACATGCATATCAAAATCAACTATTACATATGTGTATTCTCTGAATGTACTTTATACATTATCGCAATCAAACAAGAGATTTTTAATCTATCATTGCCTTTCTTATACACATGCTGGTTGACAAAGATCATAAATCTTCATAAAATTTAAGACGCGTGAGTAGAGAATTTTTAAATATGTACAAAGAGGAAATGTCCTAAAAATACTTTGTTGCAATTAGTGATAGCATCAACATTGCAGAACATAAAAAGCAGAACGTTTCAATCTGAAAAGTCCACACCATAAAAAAGATGACGTTCAGTCCTGACTTGCTAGCAGGAAATATCTTCCTTGGCTATCCAAAAGATTACCTAAGTCTCAGTGGGATTCTGGAATAATATCCAGGATGTATGCTTTAGTGCATTTTCAGAAAATACAGCCAGACCTCCCGGGGCGGATTCACCAGGAAGCTGCCCAAGCTGTACCTTCAGGGCCTCTCACTTGCTGGGGGTAAGAAGCCTCAGCACTCAGGCGCCCCTTTCCTAGGAGTCTCCACCCATGTGACACACACAATTGCATAAGCTACAGGCCCACCCCTGCAGGGACTTCATTAGAATATTACCATTGAGAAAAAACTAGACTAGCATTTGCAAAAATTGATCTGAAAGTCATGTGTTGACTAAAAACATTTCTCAACAGTCCAAGTGGGGAGAAGCATTGTGGGAAGGAGGGATGTAAGGAGAACAATTATATGTATCTTTGTGATTATTACTTTTCTCAGGATACAAAATTTAGTCTTGGAAACCATGACTAGATAAAAGCTACTTTCATAAAAGCCAGTAAGCATACATAATCCCAGTGGTTATTACCCATAAAAACTAGGTAATGCATCGTAGTCAAACCAGATTGCTAGTGCTCCGGACTTGTACTTATCTTCGGTAGTAAAAACATTGTTCTTATTGCTGCTAAGTATACGTGGTGAAAATAAAAACCCAACTCATTTTCATTCTGAATCCGAGTCGTGTACCACAGGCGGAGGTAGTCAAACTACATGTTTATTAACCTAGATATCAACCTTTTTTGATGCGAATATCAAAATAAACCAAACAACCTCCTGTCATCTCAGCATTGATCACTTAAGTTTCCAAACTCAGGTAGTGATTCTGTAAAGACTCCAGAGGGACTGGGGGAGGGGTGGAAGTACTCTCACCTACTCACACTCTATGGTTCCTACGCCTTCCCCTATTTGTAACTTTAGCTCTTCCCCTAGGCCTAAGGGTACTCAGTTGACTCTACATGGGTGACTCAAGTGGCATAAATATCTGGTTGTTTTTGGTTTTTGTTTTAAGTATGCCAGTATGTGTTCTTAGATTCTCCCACCCTACCAGCGGCTTTAGTTGGAGGATGGTCCTTCCCCACCACCCCCAACAGGTCCTCAGGGCCTCCCACCAAACTGAGGACTAGTCCCCCCACCTGCTCCGGCATAAGCACTGGCGGCCCGGAGCCTCCGCGCCTGGCCTCTTGCCCCGGCGGAGACACCTTCAGGAAGGTCTCCTTGGGATGGCCACACCGCCAGGGTAAAGTCACCAAGGACAGCAAAAAGGTGGCCCCCACGCACTTCCTACAAGACGCAGCCAGTTCCCAGCGCGGGACGCGCCCGAGAGGAGGGGACAGGGAGCGTCGCCACCTAATCCCAGGAAAGGCCGCGGGACCCACCTCCGCCTCCCTCCCGCTCCCGCCCTCGGCCCCACCTCCCCCGGCTCGCACAAAGCCGTCCTGAAGGCTGGGGGCCAGGCCCGCTGGGAGGCCGTCTGGACGCCACTAGACCGGGCCCGGCGACCTGCGGCTCTGGCCGCGCACCGCGCTCCCCCGCGAGCCTAGAGTTCCCGTCCTGTACGCGAAGGGCGCGAGTCTGGAGTTCCCGCCACTCCAACCCCCAATCTTTATGTGGACACCCCCCCCACCCTAAGAAGACTCGGCGCGACCCACGCAGTCCCGCCAGCTGCGTCCCAGGTGGCGGCCCCCAGCGTGGAGCGGCGTGCAGACGCCGTCGGGGCGCGAGTGTATTGCCCAGTGGCAGGCGCCCCTTTGAGCCCCACCAAATGGCCAACTCAAGGCCTCCAATCAGTTTCCCCCAGTCCGGAAAGGTCCTTTCCCCCGGGCACCTGCGTAAGGTGGCCAAACAATGCGGGGGCGGGCCCGGGGCGTGGGGAGGATGGGGCGGGCTGGAGGGGGCCGTCGGGAGAAGGCGCCGGCCTCCCCCGAGACCCCATCCCCAGGGCGCGTAGCCTCCCGTCGGGGGCGCCCACGCGGGCCCCACACACGCACGCCCTGCTGCCCAGTGCGGGAAGATGGCCGTTTCTTGCTTCAGTATAAAAGGTCTTTGTTGCTCTCACACAAAAGCGGCCAAGACCCGCTTGTCCAGCAGGCCCTTTGGACACATCGAAGGAACTCGGCTGGACTTCCAAATGGCCTAGAAGCCTGGAGCGGTGGGAGCAAATGAAGGAGAGGGGACAACAGGCCTCCCGCGCCCATCTCCCAGAACCCTGTCAGTATCCGAGTATTCGTCTGGGAGCGGGAGCTGAGGCGGCTCGTTAGGGAGGAAGGAAAGAGGAAAACCTACTTTTACTATCAAGGCCCAAAGGGGGTATTAAACAGTCACATTCTTGTAGGGTTTCTCCCCTCAATCAGGGTAGAAACATAATCCGGAAAAGTCTGGATCCACCAAAACAAAAAAGAAAAAAGAAAGAAAAAATACCAACAATAGCAACTTAAAAAAAAAAATAAAAATAACAAACCAGTTGCCATCAGCCCAAAGTGGTAGTAGCAGCAGCCGGCGCGTGTGATCCACTTACTTGTCCGACTCTTGTGACATGTTTGATCCAATGAACTCGCTCCCCTTTTCCTGGAGCCTCAGCCTCTGGTGAAACTGGACTTTCAAGTCTGTGCAGGTGAAGGTGTGTGAGAGCGCCCGAGATGGCAGAACAAGAGCTACAGGTAATTCTGCTTTTCCGTCCCCCCTCACCACTCTCGCTCGCTCGCCCGCTCGCGCCCTCACCTAGCCGGAAAGGTGGGATAAGGGAGGGCCCCTCACATGGGGCCCGAGCTCGGAGGCGGCCGGGCGGCGCGGAGTCCTCCCGGATCGTGGCAATGGGCAGACACAGAGCAGAAAGTGGCGGACTTGGGCGGCCACAGGTAACTTTCTCGCCAGGAGCTGAATTCTTTCACTAAAGGGTACAAGCCCGAGGGACGAGCTGCGCGGTGATTGGCTGCGGAGCTCCCTCAGGTGAGCTGCCATTGGCAGAGGCGCGCTCAGGTAAGGCCCTTCTCCAAGCGCAGGTAGCTCACTCCGAAGTTTACCCGAGTGCAGCGGCGCACGCCTGCAGCTCGGTGGCAGCTGTGGGAGCCGAGGGTCAGTTCTCGGAGTAGACGTCAAGCTACTTTTTCCTCCTTCCTTGAGGCCGGGTGGACTGTGGGGACCGGAGGAAACGAAGGAACGGGGTGGGGGAGGCGGCACATGCAACACCTGCAGAAACTAGGGATTGTGGGTCGAACGGAAGGACCTGGGAGAGCTGAACTCAGGTGTCCGGAGCCAACCGGAATCCAACGCGCAGCACACGCCGGGCACCTGGTGCCCACAGTGAGAGGACTGTTTGACAGTGGCCGAAGAGTACCGCACTAAAGTTACTTAGTGCTGAGACGGGGGAAGAAACACAAAGATTGACTGGTCTGTCGCAAAACTGAATTTCTAACGTTCTAATCCACAACACTTTTTGTGTTCTGGGGTGTGAAAGATAACCACGTAGGTTACAGATTTTCAAATGGGTCAGCATCTCTTCTTGAGCTGGGCAAGTGGGGAGTGGTTTTGATGGAGTGAAAAGGTTGAGTTGACACAAAGAAGGCCCAGGCACACCTCTTGGATCTCAACCCTGCAGCCTGGGATTCCAAAGCTAAAATAACCACTGAATTCGTTCCATAAACCTGTTGTCATTTGACGTTTCCAGGCAGGCATCAACATTTACATTGTAATTTGATAGAAGCAACTACTACAAAGGTGCTTTATCCTTCCAGCTTAATATGGTTGCTACAGAAACACTGCAAGATGAAACTGACTTTTTTTGTGGTTCTGTTTCTCCAGGTTGGGAACAGCACAAATTAGCAAAGGTATAATTTATTTATAACTACTGCTACCTACGAGTAAACTATTTGTAGAAGTTCTGACAAGGATGTATATAGCCCATACGTGTGGATTGTGGAAATAAAGGAGGGCATAGAAATCTTCCCATGTTTGGGCGGTGCCTGTGGCTCAGTAGGTAAGGCGCTGACCCCATATACCGAGGGTGGCGGGTTCAAACCCGGCCCCGGCCAAACTGCAAAAAAAAAACAAAAAAAATAGCCGGGCGTTGTGGCGGGCGCCCGTAGTCCCAGCTACTCCGGGGGCTGAGGCAAGAGAATCGCTTAAGCCCATGAGTTGGAGGTTGCTGTGAGCTGTGTGAGGCCCCAGCACTCTACCGAGGGCCATAAAGTGAGACTCTGTCTCTACAAAAAAAAAAAAAAACAAGAAATCTTCCCATGTTCTAAATTAATACTAAAGCGGCCAGAATTGATACAACTTCTGTTTTAATCCTTATGGGTCAAACATTTCCTGAAAATTACATTATTAAGACAAGGTTTGGTTGTTCCATGCTTTCACTCTGAGCAAATTAATTTCAAAAATTTTTTCTTTTTTAAGAAAATAAAAGCACACATGCAATTTTTGAAGATAACAAAATATTTTAAGATAAGGTAGATACTATTTTCATATGCTATTTTAAGATACTTTAAGTACCTACAATCTCCTCTCTAGAGGCACCTACATTCCACTTTTAGCTGTCTCTTCTGTCACTTCCTTCCCTATTTCTAAATAATTTATACTGTTATCTCTTGGTCAATTGATGTAGATGTTGTGCTCTAACCACTTGGAGGCTCAGATTAGAATTTAGGTCTTTCACTCTGCCCAGTTTCCCCTTCCAGCCATACCTCCAACACTGCCCCTTCATGGTTTAAGGACTTAAGTAGTGTACTAAAATCTTTTATCTTATTATTTAGTTTATTGTGCACCTATCCTGATGTTTTTCTACAACTGATCTATAAAATGACTATCAAATTTATTTCCCAAATGATCAGTCCATTCCATTTTCTCCCCTGGAAACATTGCTTTGTAATTCCACTGTCCTCTTCCAATGTTGTTGAGTTCTTCTGAGGACCCGCTGCTTGGTCATCATCCTGGCACACTCATTCATTTGTAGGGTGAGAACCCCATCTCTGTGTCTTACGTCTTCTAGCTTCATTTCCCATGGCACATATTTTAGTAACAGCCCAAAAATAGGTACAAAAGGTAAAAGTCTTGAGTTCTTAAATACTTAAAATGTATTTTACCTAAATGTATTTTTTTTCTTTGAGACAGAGTTTCGCTCTCTTGCCTGTAGCGGCGTCATCATAGCTCACAGCAACCTCAAACTCCTGAGTTCAAGCAATCTTCTTTCCTCAGCCCCCTTTATAGCTGGGACTATGGGCGCCCACCACAAAGCCTAGCTAGTTTTTCTACGTTGTCTTTAGTAGAGATGGGTGTCTTACTCCTGCTCAGCCTGGTCTCAAACTCCTGAGCTCAAGCAATCCACCCACTTCGGCCTCCCAGAGTACTGGGATGACAAGTGTGAGCCTATCTTTATTAAGCTTTTGTTTTTGATGAGGAGTTTGACCAAGTTGAGAATTCCAAGTTGAAATTTTTCATTCATAAGTTTATAGAAGTTGATCTTTTTTCTTCTAGCTTCAGTATAACTATTGAGAATTTAAATGTCATCCTGATTGTTGTTCCTTTGTGACCTGGGACTTTTCTTTCTGAGAACTTATAGAATGACTTTTTAATTTCTACTATTCTGAAATGTCATAATTATATGCCTTAATTCACTTGTTCTTTTATTCATATGCTGGGCATTCAATGGACATCTTCAGGCTGGGAGCTTATGTCCAGTTGAAGACATTTTCTTTAATGTCTTCATTAAAGACTTTGAAGATGAATGTCTTCATCTTCATTAATTCTTTAATAATTTCCTCCCCTTTGGGGGACAGCCATCCTAGCAGAGTAGTTTAGTTAAAAACATAAAAGCTTGGCTCAATACCAGTAGCTCAGTGGTTAGGGAGTTGGCCACATACACTGGTGCTGGCTTCAAACCTGGCCCGGGCCAGCTAAACAACAATGACAACTTCAACAAAAAAATAGCCGGGCATTGTGGCAGGCGCCTGTAATCCCAGCTACTTGGGAGGCTGAGGCAAGAGAATCACTTACGCCCAAGACTTTGAGGTTGCTGTGAGCTGTGACGCCACAGCACTCTACCAAGGGTGACGTAGTGAGACTCTGTCTCAAAAACAAAACAAAACAAAACAAAACAAAACAAAATATAAAAGCTCTGGAATGAGATTGCCTGAGTTCAAACCCTGGTTCTTCTATATGATCTTGGACAAATCACTTAATCTCCTTATGCTTCAGTTTCTTCATCTATAAAGTGGGTATGATAATAGTAATTATTTCCCTAATATAGATGAAACACTTAGAGTAGTGCCAGGCACATAGTAAATCCTCAATTATTATTCATCCTTATTATTTCTTTTTGAAACTCCTGGATTAATCTTAGAGTATTCTTTTCTGTTGGGCACCTCTTCATCTTTTTCTATTTTGAAGGCTATTTCCTTACTTTTTACTGAAGCTGTTATCTCATATATTTTAAGAGCTCTTTTCATGTTTTCTGTTATCTTTTAAATAGGATTCTGTGATTATGTCATAGTTGCAATAATTTTTGTTATCTTCTTAGGGTATTTATTTGCTGTGAGATTTTCTTTGCTTCCTGACTTGTCTTGCCTTCCTCTGGCGTCCCTTCTCCCCGTGTGTTTGTTTTAGCCCCAGCATGTTAGAGATTTTCATCAACTGTCTGCAAACCTTTTACTCTCCTTTCATAAGAAAGAATGAGGTAATAAAAACCTCACCAGAAACTCTGTGTCGGGGTGGAGAGAGTACCCACGCTCACTGGTGGGCTTGCTGTGGTGACTGGGTGAAAGCTCATCTTTTCATGGGAAGCGATCCCAAATGTCAGAGCCGAGATGTCCATTTCTTTGAGGCTCTTCAGTTTCTCATGAGAAACATCCTACCATCTTTTGCCTCAGGGGGCATTCACCTGGCTGCCAGTATTCTGGAAAGAGTTCAGGGGAAGGGGCCTGGGCGAGTTCACTGCTTCACATACAATTTTTCATGCTCTTTTCTTCCTGCAGGTGCCTTCCTCCAGCCCTTCTTTGTACTTGGTGTGCCAAACCCTCTCTTCTTTCTCTTGCTGGCTGCAAGGAGTGGGCAGAGGACCTGAGGGTCCAACAACTCCTGCTTTTAGCTGCTCACCTCTCCCTTATTCTGGTATCCTGGGCCCCTCATCAGCATTGTTTTGTGGTGATCTCTGGCATCTCCAAGGCCCAGGCCACTTTGGGGTTATAGGACAAGTGGGCTTTTTCTGTATGGACCTCTATGACCACATTAGAGTGTAGCTTCTGCTGTTCACCAAATGAGTTTTCATTGCTCCTTCCACGCCATCTTTCAGAAATGTGTACAGCCAGGTGCAGTGGTTTGTGCCTATCATCCTAGCACTCTGGGAGGCCAAGGCGGGTGGATTGCTTGAGCTCAGGAATTTGAGACCAGGGTGAGCAAGCATGAGACTCTGCCTTAAAAAAAAAAAAAAGGCAGCGCCTGTGGCTCAAGGAGTAGGGCGCCAGTCCCATATGCCGGAGGTGGCGAGTTCAAACCTAGCCCCGGCCGAAAAAAAAAAAAAAAGTATTGAAATACACCTTTCTCTGATGACTCTGCCTCCATCCTCTTTTCACCTATGCATTTGTCTTTTTATGTTCCTTTACTGTCCTTTTTAGGGAAGAACAAAGATAAACGTGTGGGTCAGTCTGCCATCCTTAATCTGAAGTCCATTTCCAAAATTATCCAGAAGCTTTTAACCAAACTGTCTCAAATTTGTTTATGCAAACAAAACCAGTATTTATAGCCAACCCATTCCTTTTGTTGCTTTACAAAGGTCTCCTTTCTTCCTCTCTAACATCTACCAACTCAACTTTGATTAGATAATTTGGTGTTCTCCTGATTGGCTAACTACTGCTATATAGATGGTTAGATTAATAAAGGGGAAAGTTCAAATGGACCATTTCAAATCATCAACCATAGAATTACTTTCGTTACACAAATATTTTGACTTTTTTGGCAGAAGAGTTGTAAATAAATATGAAAGTTCCTGCCACACTGATCATGAGACTCTACTCCTCTTTCTCTAAACATCTTTATCCATAAACACTTCAGTACAAGAATGTTTGCCAGAATGTGTCTCTGGATAAACTACCAGTGTCGGATCACCTGGAGCTGGTTAGAAATGCAGATTCACCAACCAACCCTAGACCTATTGAATCATGAACTCAAAAAGGTGGGCAGCAGCCTTTTTCTGACCAGCCAGGTGGCTCTGATGCATATTCGAGTTTGAAAAGCAACAGTAGTGACAGGATGGAAAGCATATCTTTAGCCATCATCATCCTAAATTATGCTGAATGTGGAGTTTTCCAGCAAATGACTGGGAAATACGTAATGGATTTTACCTCTGTGGATTATTCCATTCCCTACCCCCTGATTGTTATTTAATGGTTGACCACTGTCCTTAGTGGGAGCTGTTAGCACACTGAAATAATGAGCCTGGCTCGGCACCCATAGCACAGTGGTTACGGCGCCAGCCACATACACCAAGACTGGCGGGTTCGAACCTGGCCTGGGCCAGCTAAACAACAATGACATCTGCAATAAAAAATAGCTGGGTGTTGTGGTGGGTGCCTTTAGTCCCAGCTACCTGAGAGGCTGAGGCAAGAGAATCGCTTAAGCCCAAGACTTTGAGGTTGCTGTGAGCTGTGACACCACAGCACTCTACTGAGAGTGACATAGTGAGACCCTGTCTCAAAAAAAAAGAAAAAGAAAAAAGAAATAATGATCCTGGAATCTGCCACAGTATCCATCAAAAATGTAGGAGTTTCAGCACAGCTTATAGTTTGGTGGTCATTTCAGGAGACCACAACAACACAAATGTTCATATAAAAGCCAGTGACAAGATGGTACTGCTTTCAGACTAAATTATTTCATTTCTGAGATGAAAGTTTTAATTAAAATCCCAAGGGAAAATATAGTATTATTTCAACTATCATTTAAGTAACGGTGTTTAGTGTCTATTAAGATGGCTAATCCCACCGATCACAGTGGCTCATCCCTGTAATCTAGCACACTGGGAGGCTGAGGAGGGTGGATTGCTTGAGCTCAGGGACTCGAGACCAGCCTCAGCAGGATCAAAACTCCAATTTCTACTTAAAAAAAAGAAAAAGAGAAACTAGCTGGGCATTGTGGTGGGCACCTGTAGTCCCAGCTGCTTGGGAGGATGAGTTTGAGGTTTGTGAGTTATGATGCCATGGCACACTAGCCTGGGTGACAGAGTGAGACTCTGTCTAACTAACTAACTAACTAACTAAATAAATAAATAAATAAAGGCTAATCTCATTTTCTCAAAATAAAAAGTGTTTAGTATCTAAAGCTAAATGGTTGTTTTATTGTGATGAATCTTTTATAGGGAGACGTGGAGGAAAAAATACCATCTGGGGCATCTGAGCAGAGGAATCCAGTTGTTAAAGGCTGCAGATCTAGTTGAACAAGTCTGCTTGCTGAGCACACTTCTGCTACCAGTTGTCATATAACAGGACAGGGCAGCAGATATGTCTCAAACCTACTGTGAAGCCATGACAAGTAGTAACTCCCAGGTTGTTCTGCATTATAAAAACATTAACTTGATTGATTGGCTATCATTCCCAAGAAGGAACTTTGTGAAGAACAAAATGTACCTTGATGCCTGAATTTGAAATCAATGTAGGGATTTATAGCCTAATAACTTAGTATTAAATGGCAGGTCCTTTGTAGTTTGGGGCCACTGATGTAGCCAGCAGCCAACTGGCTTACATATTTCCTTTAGGGTAGCAAATGAGTCTATTGCTGGAGCTGGCCATTGGTAATCCTTCAGCAGAAAACGTGGCCTTGAGCCCATGTCTTTACTCCTTCCTGAGTTCTCACTGACAAAAGAGTAAGAGAGGAGGTGAGAGGATGAAAGATGAGGATAGGCTTGGCATGGTGGTTCATGCCTGATTAGCCTATAATCCCAGCACTTTGGGAGGCCAAGGCAGGAGAAACACTTGAGGCCAGGAGTTGGAGACCAGCCTGGGCAACATATTTAGGCACCACCTCTACAAAAAATTTAAATAATTGACCAGGCACAATGGTACATGCAGCCTGGGTGACAGGGCAAGACCTTCTCTAAAAAAAAAAAAAAAAAAGATGACAATGATGATATGGAAATTGAAAGTGACTAAAGGAGTAGGTACTAATTTAGCGGAGTTGTGAAAGATGAATCTGAACATCTATAGACATTGATATCAAGCCTGTTTAGCCTGCAGAACCTCAGAAAGATCTAGAAAATCAAGTTTCCAATATCATTGAAGGTGGGAGTGAGTGATAAGGCTTATATACCAGAGGCACTGATTCAAAAGCCTGATGCCCGCTGTTAGGCCCCCACAACCCCATCTGCCCCCCAGTACAATCAAGTTGTCATCTATATTAGATTTTTAGAGCTGCCATAAGTACCACAGACAGGATAGTTTAAACAGCAAGAATTTATTTTCTCACAGTTCTAGAGGCTGAAAGTCTAAGATGAAGCTGGGGTGAGTGTTTTGTGAGGCCTCGTTGGCTTGTTTACCGTGTCCTTGTGGTCTTCTCACCGTGAGCATACTTGTCTGCATCCCTTTCTCCTTCGTATATGTCATCTTGGCTTAGGATCCACCCACATGAACTCCTTTTACCCTAATTACCTCTTCCAAAGCCCTATCTCCAAATCATATTTCCCATCATACTAGGGAGTACTGGGGGTTTATGAACTTCAACACAAGAATTTAGAGAGATACAATTCATTCCAAAACACCATCCCTTCTCCACACTGGCAGGAGACAGAAGTGTATTCTAGTCAAATTGAACCAAGAAGACTTCCCCCTTGGGTACATCAGTTGATCCATCAGGAGTGAGGCATTGGACCTATAACAAGGGGAGTAAGTGAAAGGTCATGGTAATCAGGGAGATGCCATCTCCTAGCTTCCTCCACCTGGGAGCCAAGCTTATGCCACCACTACCATGCCTCTCCCCTAAGGCCAGAGATCAGAGGATCTTTCTTTGAATAAATTATAAGGTCCTAGAAAAAAGATGGACAGATATGGATACATGGGTGTTCCTCAGTCAAAAAGAAGAGAGAAAGAGTGAGAGAGGAGGTAAGGGAAAGAAGAGAGGAAAAAGCCTGCTGTCTACCATATCTCTTTTATTTTTTCTTTAATTTTTTTGCCATATCTCTTTTCAAGAAAGCCCACCAGTCCCACCCTCATAAGAGCCTCCAATAAGTTTTTTATGCCACCCTAAAGTATAAGCATGAGGTCAGGGATCACCCATAATTGAGTAAAACCTTCACAATGAAAGATAAAGACTAAAATAAAAGTCTAACTAAAAGGGTTATTTTGAGAAAAACAGATAGTACAGGAATGGGGGAAAATTATATAATTCATATATAAGAAGAAATTACATCCATAAAACGAGAACAGCATACTTTTCAAGAGTAACAAGATAGATATTAGAGAAATCAAAAAGAGCTTATGAACATTAAAAAATAAAAGCTGAAATAGAGCTTTTCGTGGACTATTTAAAGATAGAATCTAGGAAATCTCCCAGAAAGCAGAATCAAAAAACAGCAAAATGGACAATGAAAAAGATAAGAAAATTGCAGGGTCAATTCAATTAAAGTATAATACATGGCTAACAAATGTTTCAGAAAGAGTAAAAAAATGATAGAAAATTATTAGAAAGAAGTTAAAATATGAGAACTAAAGTAGTACAAGTCTTCTGATTGACAGAACCTACTAAAATGCTCAGCATGGTGAATTCTAAAAGCTGTAGACTGAGGTGATTGTTATTAAATTTCTGGACCTTTCTAGATAGAAATAAAATGAAATAAGTGAAGAAAAACTGTTCACACATAAAGGATCAAACATCAGAATATTTTAGACTTTTTAGTAACTCTGCTTGCTTTAAGATAATAGAAAATTGCCTTCAAATACTGAATTCTAGGCCAAGACAAGTTATCAATAAAGTATAAAAGTAGAATAAAATTTAATTTCATAGATGCAAAGTCTCAAAAATTGCCTCTCAAGCACCCTTTCTCAGAAAGATATTGGATGATATCTTTTGACCCCGGCCAAAACCGCAAAATAAATAAATTAATTAAGTAATTAAAATAAAAGAAAAGAAAATTGTAAAATTAAAAAATATTTTTAAAAAATAAAATAAAACGTGGGAGAACACCAAAAAAGGGATAATCTTAAGACTCAGAAAACAGAGTAGCCTACAGAAGGGAAAGAGAGAAAGCAAAAAATGAGGACTTTGTAGCAGCTTAGAGAGTAACTGAAGTTGTCTGTCAACAGAGGTCTCTGGGTGGAGGTAGAGAGGGAGAACCCAACTATTAAATTTAAGACTATGGGAAATTATACTGATAGATTCTTTGTGGATATGGAAAGTTATTAGCAATGAGCACAGAAAAACCAAGCAGATATTTAGAATTCAGTAGCACCCGGGGGGAAAATAATTGTGCAGGAATGGAAATAAAATCATATTAGTCTCAGCACATACCTGGCTCAACAGTGAATAATATTTGTAAGATTATAATAATAGAGTTACTGAAGGATAGTTCACTCAAACTGGTGATAAAAACCTAATTGGGAAGGTAAAAGAAGGAAGATATTGGTGTTGTGTGGATAAAAAGCAAGTTGGAAGAAGAGGGTGGAAAGGTAGCTGTTGTCTAAAACTCATAAATCAAGAGCTAGCAACATAAACATCCAGTAGGAATGCTTTTGGCTGCTGGTAATATCAAGGCTGATGAACAGTAGTTTAGAAAAATATTAAATAGGATTAGTTTTGCTCATATTAAAAGCAAACAAACAAAAAAAAAACAAAACAAGGAGGCCGAGGCTGTTGGATCGCCTAAGCTCATGAGTTCCAGACCAGCCTAAGTTAGAGGGAGACCCTCTAAAAATAGTCTCTAAAAATAGCTGCGCATTGTAGTGGGCGCCTGTAGTCCCAGCTACTTGGGAGAATCACTTGAGCCCAAAAGTCGGAGGTTGCTGTGAGCTGTAACACCACGGCACAATACCAGGGGCACCAAAGTGAGACTCTGTCTCAAAAACAATGGTCTGAACATTAGAAGCTCTGGCTTTGGCCTTTTTTTTTTTTTTTATTAAATCATAGCTGTGTACATTAATGCAATCATGGGGCACCATACACTGGTTTTATAGACCATTTGACATATTTTCATCACACTGGTTAACATAGCCTTCCTGGCATTTTCTTAGTTATTGTGTTAAGACATTTATATTCTACATTTACTAAGTTTCACATGTACCCTTGTAAGATGCACCCTAGGTGTAATCCCACCAATCACCCTCCCTCCGTCCATCCTCACCCCTCCCTCCCCTCGCCCTCCCCCTCCCTCGTCCCCATATTCTTAGGTTATAACTGGGTTATAGCTTTCATATGTTCTGGCATCTTTAAGATTCTCTCGACCTTTTTCCTGTGGGCACAAAATAATCCCTTCAACTCCACCCATTACATCTGCTTTTAAGACAGTAAGAAAGAGGAAGGGGAGGTGCTAGCTTCAGCCACGCCCCTTATCAGGACTGCAACGTCAGCATTCATTAGCCGCCTTCAACGTAGCTTCGGTTTATGTCTCATTGGCCAAGACTGGGTCACACAGTCCCCAAAGGGTGGCTGGAAGAGAAGATACATAGCTTTTCTAACCCCTGACGTGGAAAGGAAGAATGGAAAATGTGTTCTGGGTTAGCCAATCAACATATTGTTTAGAAACGTAAAAGTAATGGCTAGCATTTGTAAAAGAAAGTTCAATTAATGGAAAAGAGTTGCCACCTAGGAGTGGAACTGCAAAGTGAGAAGGAGTGAGTCATTGATTGTAAACAATGTTATTTTCAATATTATTACTGAATATAACTATTTGATGTTTAAAACTCTATAGTTTTTAATATGTTTTATACTCATATATCCATATATGCACAATTTTGATCAAAATAAAATTAATATAAGAAATCAAAGTACAAGTTGCAAATGTACTGTGCTCTTTCTTGCCCAGAGTCTTTGCATTTACAGACCTGTCCCCTTAACTCTTTTCTTTCCCTTCAACCTACCAGCTGCCATGCTTCCTTCAGGTCAGTACTCAATCATTTCCCCCTCAGGAAAGCCTCTCCAGCTTTCCCTGATTAGAGACAGGTATATTTATTTAGGTAGCGACATTCTCTTCTTTTCCTTTTTTTTTTTGAGACAGTCTTGCTCTGTCACCCCAACTAGAGTGCAGTGGCATCATCACGGCTTGCTACAACCTCAAACTCCTGGGCTCCAGGCATCCTCCTGCCTCAGCCTCCTGAGTAGCTGGGACTACAAGTGCAGCCACAATGCCCATCTAATTTTTTTTTTATTTTTTTGTAGAGATGGGATCTCTCCATGTTGCTCAAAATGGTTTCAAACTCTTGGCCTCAAGTGATCCTCCTGTCCCAGTATCCTAAAGTTCTGGGATTGTAGGTATGAGCCACCTGCCACCTGGCCTGCTTCTCTTTTTGAACACTTATCACAGTTGTGACCTTATTTTCACTTGTGTGCTGTTTGATTGTTGGCGTCTCCCATCAGTAGACTCTGAGCTCCACGCAGATATGATACCTATTACCGACCCATCTTTGTCTCCCCAGGGCATACCTCGAATTTAGTAAACATATGTTGAATGCATAAGTGAGAAATATTCCATCTCACATCACCCTTTTCATTCTACAGCTATTCTCTGGTTGGGGGACTTCTACTGAAAGAGACATCAGATTTAGCACCTTCATCAGCAGTGTTGAGCAAATAAATAATTCTATAAGCATTTCAGGAAAATCTGCTATATACCAGGTAAACTGGCTGTCTCATTTAAGTTTCAACAGTGCTCTATGAGATGAAGTCCTCTAAGGGTGGCTGGGAGAGTGGATATGTAGCTGTTAGGGATACTTTCAGTAGCAAGCCAAAGGGCAGCCAGCTACTAGGGGTTTTACTAAGGCTGGTTAACTTCTCTTACACATCAAGTAATCTGGGGACTGGGACAGAGGGAAGCAATTGCTGGTTAGTGCTAGATGAACAACTCCATAACTCAGACGGCCAGGTTAGTGCCGTGCACTTATCTGCCTCTCATGGTAGGAAGTATCATGTCCTTATAGAACCAAGTTTAAAGGAATAAAGATGGTAGACAGGGCACTCACTGCAGGGATGAAAGTCTTTCCTAAGAACCCCCAGTAGATTTCCTCTTGTATCTCAGTTGCAAGAACTGGACAAATGACCAGTATAGATCAGAGGCTAGAGTCACTTTCTGTGAAATCAAGGAATCTCCCCCACAACACTTGAATAAATAAGGCTGGGAGTGGTGGCTCGTTCCTACAATCCTAGCACTTTGGGAGGTTGAAATGGGAAGATTGCTTGAAGCCAGGAGTTCAAGACAAGCCTGAGCAACATCATGAGACTCTGTCTTTACCAAAGATAGAAAAATTAGCAGACATGGTGGCCCATGCCTGTAGTCCTACCTACTTGGGAGGCTGAGGCAGCAGGATCACTTGAATCCAGGAGTTTGAGGTTGCAGTGACCTATGATGACACCACTGCACTGTAGCCTGGGCAAGAGAGTGAGACCCTCTCTGAAAAACAAAAACTAAATAAAACAAAACAAAACAAAAAAGCAAATCAAATGATCTTAGCAAGAAGGAAGTGAGAGACTGGCATTTAGTTATGAAAACCAACAGTGATAACACAATAGTAATACCTCCATAGTACAGATAATAAATTTGACCTTCATTTTGGATAGTGTAAGTTGCAGAGCTGTAATTCAAATTTAGATCTGCCTTTTCCCAAAACCTACCCTAGGCCACCTCCTAACCTTGAATATGAAGAACATAGTAGATTTAGTCAAGCTTCACAGAGGAAAAATACTTTATGCAAAGTTTTTTTTTTTTAAGAGACAGTGTCACTTTGCTGCCCTCAGTAGAGTGCCATGGTATCACAGCTCACAGCAACCTCCAGCTCTTGGGCTTAGGCGATTCTCTTGCCTCAGCCTCCCAAGTAGCTGGGATTACAGGTGCCTGCCACAGCGGCCCGGCTATTTTTTTGTTGCAGTTTGGCCGGGGCCGGGTTCCAACCCACCACCCTAGGTATATGGGGCCAGTGCCCTACCCACTGAGCCACAGGCACCGCCCTATGCAAAGTCTTGAAGGAAATAGCACAGATTGGGTTGATGCAGAGTATGAGGAGGTGGTTGTGGGGCATTGTATTAGTATCACCCTCTTTACTTTCCCTCTTGTATGAAAACTTTTTTTATGTATCCCATTGATCAGCAGAGCATCTATTCCTATTTGGGGGATTATTTTTATTGCTTTGATGATCTAAATGAAAGAAATAAACAGAGAAGAGATGACATTTACCCAAGGGTAAATGCCAAAATGAGAACCCAGGGACCATGGCTGGGGCTACAGCAGAACACAGTGTTCCCTCTGAGATTTTTAATGCTTACTGTTGATGCCTCAATATCTTGCAAATGTCTCAACCTGGAAAAACATATTCAAATTACCTTCCATCATGAAACTGCCCCTTCCTTATTGGAAAACCTTGAGCAATTTTTCAGTACACATGGAGCAACCAAATCTACCTATTGAAACCCTCCTCTATCTAACCCCAATTGCCTGAATCCATCCCCAGTGGTCTTCCACCCACATCAGGAGACCCGAATCGCAGATGGCCCAGTGTGAGGTCTGCAGGGCTGCAGACTGAAGAGAGCTCTTCTTACCCAAAGCCTGGAATCCCCAAGTCCTAAGTATGAGCAGAGCCATAAATCATGAATAAAAATTGGGGGAGGTGGGTCAAAAATGCTAGAAAGTGTATTTAGAGGAGGGATGTTAAAACTTAAGGAGGCCAAATGACATTAAAACTGGACTCGGGATCTAGGCTGTCAAGCTGAGAGAGATGAATGTGTGAAAGCTGAATGGGAGCAGTGAGATTCGGGCAGCACAAAGTCTAGAGCAATCACCTCTAATATTTGCTGACAGGATAATTTGCTTTTATTATCTGCCCTGGTCTGGGCACAGCCCCTCCCTTCCCTGTGGGAGGTGGTGTCAGTCCTCCCTAGGTGGCCCTGGCAGAAAGCCCCAGCATTTCTCAGGGCACTCAGGAGATTTTAGACAGACTTCTGTGACAGTTTCTTGCCCATGCCCTTCTCAGTTCACCAGGTTTTGGAAACAAGCAGAGCACGGTATATTTTCCAACTGTGCTTTTTCTATCTCCAGTTGCAGTGCTTCAAGCAGAGATATTCATGGGATGGGGAGTGGGAGGTAACTAAGTCCGTGTGTACCAGCCCGGGGGGGGGAGGGGGGTGCGGGGAGGGGATTTGTCATGGGCCCGGGCACTGGAGGCAGAAGCCACAGAAGAAGGGCTTCTGAGGCCAGACTGGTCCCCAGGTAGTAGTTTTCCAGGTTGGGAGAGGGCAAGTTTCTCAGGGAGAGAGCCTTGTAGTGTTGCCCAGTTTTAATGACCTCCTTGATTCTTGGGCATTTGGCCTAAAACATGAAAGAATATCTTGAAAATCTCAGTGATAGAGGGAGCCTATCGCTCCTTCTGGCTCCTGCTGGGATGTTAGATGTCAGAGATGCTTTGGGTCTTGCTACTTACAGACCTGCCAGCTTTTGGAATAAGAAATATAGAATTTCAGCTTTCACCTCAGACCTCCTGAATCAGATCTGCATTTTTAACAAGATTTTATGTACATCAATGTTTGAGAAACACTGTCTAGCTCTTGAAGATACAGCAGAAGCTGTAGCTGCTGGGGGTTCAGGGCAAAGAACTATATGAACTTTTGTAGATAAATTATGACCAGTAGACCAAGTGTATTGTTCTAGCAGAGATTATTCTTCAAAAACCAGTTGGGCCAGGCATGGTGGCTCACTTCTACAGTCCTAGTACTTGGGGAGGCTGAGGTAGGAGGATCACTTGAGCCTAGGAGTTTGAGACCAGCCTGAGACAAGAGCAAGACCCTGTCTCTGCAAAACTAGAAAAATTGGCCAGGCATGATGGGTTGAGCCTGTAGTCCCAGCTGCGTGGGAAGCTGAGGCAGGAGAATCATTTGAGCCCAGGAGTTTGAGGTTGGAGTGAGCTATGATGATACCACTGCACTAGAGCCCAGGCAACAGGGCAAGATTCCATCTCAAAAATAAAATAATAAAAAATCAGTTGGGATTATAAATCGATGAAATTAATATGGTAAAGGGTTAATGAGAAACTTTAGAATGAGCTATGAGGTGGTCACTACCCAAACCCACTTCTTAGCATCACTAGAAGTATTATAGGACAACCACAACTTGTGGGTCTCCCAAGGACTGACAAGACCAAGCCTATGGCACTATCTTTGGGATGCTATTGCCTAAAATAGTGAAGCCAAATTGATGGCCATATCCCCCTGAAAGTACCTGATCCTGTATGATCTTGGAAGCTAAGCTGGGCCTGACTACTACATGGATGGGAGACTGCCCAGGAATACCAGGTCCTGTAGGCTTTTATTCAGAAAATAAAATGAAGCTGAACCCTATCAAGCCTCCAGAGCTAGTGTCTGTTTATAGAAAATAAGAGAAATAGAGAAACAAGTTGAAGGACACTTCAAAGAGCTAAACAAAAAGAACTGTATGAAATGTTGGGAAGCCTGTAGGAAACAGAGTTGGTTACTGCAACAAGTCAATGCCATGGGGGGAAAAATTTGTGGTGGTGATAAAGGAATCGACATTAAAAAGCCAAGAACCAAATGTTATCTGTGGACCTGGTTTGGATCTTGACTGGACAGCTGACAACCAGATGATGCATGGCGCATGTGGTCCCTATCCCAGCACTAAGGGTCGAGAGTGAAAGGACATTAACTTATTTTTCTCAGTTTTACTTTTTTTTTACTCATTCTGTCAGTTGCTACCACATATTTTCTGTAGCCATGATATGCTCAGATTTGTCTATAATTTTTTGACATATAATGCATTAATTACCAAGTAATCTACTTCAAGGGTGCCTTTGACAATTCAACAGAAGCAACTCATAAACAATAACAATTTCAGTAGTTTTGTTTGTATTTGTCAATATGTAATGCCTTTTTAAAATGAAACAATGATGTATTAGTTATCTACTGCTATGTAATAAATTACCCCAACATGTAGCAGCTAAAAATATTACTAAGTATTATGTCACAGTTTCTGAGTCAGGAATCTGGGAGCAGCTCCCCTTGATGGTCCAGCTCAGAGTCTCTTGGGAAGTTATGATCAAGCTGTTGGCTGGGACTATGGTCATCTGAAGCCTAGAGCATCTCCTTCTAAGCTGACTCGTGTGGTTGTTCCATGAACTTCTAGACAGAAGGGCTCAATTACAGGCTTTGTGAATCTTTCACAAAGATGTCAGAATATCCTTAAGACGTGACAGCTGGTAAGCATAACATCTAGTGTAAGCGACAGATAGAGAGAGACCAGGCTCCGCGCCCGTAGCCCAGTGGTTACGGCGCCAGCCACATGCACTGAGGCTGGTGGGTTCGAACCTGGCCCGGGCCAGCTAAACAATAATGACAACTGCAACAACATCAAAAAGCTGGACTTTGTGGCAGGCACCTGTAGTCCCAGCTACTTGGGAGGCTGAGGCAAGAAAATCATTTAAGCCCAAGAGTTTGAGGTTGCTGTAAGCTGTGATGCCACAGCACTCTACTGAAGGTGACATAATGAGATTCTGTCTCAAAGAAAATAAATAAATAAAACAAAAGAAAGAGAGAGACCAAAACGTAAGTCACAGCATCTGTTACACTCTGATTTTAGAAGTGACATACCATGCTTGGTGCAATGAGAAAGGGAATGAATGATACCAGGAAGGCAGGATCTTTAGGGATTATCATAACGGCTGTCTTCCAAATAGGGGTAGTTTTCAAAGCTTAAAAAAAAAAAAATCTTTAATATAACTCACTAAAATAAAGGGCTTGTCAAAACCAAATCCGTGTAAGGATACTGTGTAATACATGGCTGTGGGTGTGTCCTCAAATCGGTTTTAACAGCAGAGTACAGCACTCTATAGATCTTCTATGGCTTGGGATTCTTTAACGATTTATTGTGGATACTTGTTACATCCATAATAAATTAAATTATGTTTTTGTTTTTCTTGGCTGCTGTTTTTACGCCAGACATGTTGCCTTTCCAGTTGAATTAATTGTGCCCTTGTTATTTCAGCTGCCCAACTGTGTCCCTCAGTAGGGAGGAATTCACCAAATATCCACCAGTCTACACAACCCCAACTGAGCCTGAACTTCTCTCGTTTAAAAAATAGAATCAGTGAGAATGGGCAGATTAGGAGGGAAAGAAAAGTCAAGGCAAAAAAAGAAAAGTCTGAGAACAGAATTTGTGTGCTTGGAATCTCAGAAAAAGCTTGGGTGAGTCAGCAGCTGCCTGGGTTGCCCCAGGCAAAATGCAAAATGGGTCCTTAACCGAGATCTACCCGTCGTCCCTAATCGTCCCTACCCCCTTCCCCCTTCGTTCCCTGCTGCAGGCATCTCTACCCTTTGAAAGGAAGATAGCTTGTCCCTAAGAGGGGCCTCAACCCTCCCCACCACAGATTTCTTTCTTTCTTTCTTTTTTTTTTTTTTTTTTTTAAGTCATGTACAGATCTCTTGATATACTGTAGCCACCTAGGGCCCAACAAACCATAGAGGTTCCCTGTTGTCTCTGATAATAGACAAACTGAAAACCCTTAGGGGTGAGGGGAGGAGGAAGGGTGGGGAGGCTTCTACCCCAAAATGTACTTTGATGATAAGTTCAGTGACTTTAAAAAGTGAGACAGTATTTTTAAAGTAAAATTGTTCATAAAAATCTGATTTTGTAGCCTTTTTAAAAAATCAAATGACTTAACAACTGAACTCATGTGGCAATAATAGCCTTAAGCAAAGATAGATGCCTCCTGTTTCTCAGTCTCTACCAGGCCTTCCATCTCCCCAGTCCTCAAGCTGGGTGTCCACTGACGTTAATAATTACTCTTCTACTATTTTTCTAGCAGTCTTTTTCTGTGCCTGTCTTTATCATTAATGGAGGGAAAAAATAGACTAAGAAAACCGCCTATATTAAGAAAATTACAAGAGACTTTATTATTCAATGGAAATAAAGAATATTGCTATGTGTTTGTTGTCTGAAGAAGGACTGTTTCTAAAGAACACACCTTAACTGTCATTTACTAAATCATATGAAGAGGTGGCGCCCGTATCTCAGTGGGTAGGGCTCTGGCCACATACACTGAGGCTGGCGGATTCAAACCCGGCCTGGGCCAGCTAAAAACAACAATGACAACTGCAACAACAACAACAACAACAAAAATAGCTGGGCGTTGTGGCAGGCGCCTGTGTTTAGCCAGGAGTTGTGCGGGCAACTGTAGTCCCAGCTGCTTGGGAGGCTGAGGCAAGAGAATCGCTTAAGCCCAAGAGTTTGGGGTTGCTGTGAGCTGTGATGCCACGGCACTTTACCCAGGGTGACAGCTCGAGACTCTGTCTCAAACAAAATAGAATAAAACAAAGTCATACGAAGAGCTAGGGCAGATGAGATAGTGTTAGATGACAATGTTACTGAACTGAAAAGGAGGGTAGACACTTCTATTTCAAGTTTTTACATGTGAATAAAGTAACTATAAAAATGTAGTTATGAATTTGTTGTCAAGGCATTTAAACCTTTTAGAGATGATCGGCTTATAAAAGTATCTTTTGAACATAGCAAAATATGTCTTCTCTCCCCAGCACTGGGAAACACTGGAACCCAGCATGTTGAAGTTATGGTTAGAAAAGACTTCAGGGACAGTTCACTGGTGTCTCCAAAGACCTCCAATAAGTTGCACCTTTTTTTCCCAGCTAGGTTCTAAACAAGGTAAGAAACAAAATAAAGACTAAAGTTGGAAGTCAAATGTCATCTTTCCCATAGGAGGGAAGTACAGTTGAGGTCCTGACTTAACAGAAAAGCCAGATGGAACCTTTAGACTGAACTCCACCCAGGGTACCAATCCCCACAAAGCCCCAGGCCTGCAAACTGTCCATGTAAGAGTAAACCTTTAAGCAGATTTTGCTTAAGAGAGTGAAGGAAACCAAGGAGTCAAAACAAACATGTCCAGTTTATCCTCCCCAATTTTTATTTTTTATTATTTTGTTGTTTTTGTTGAGATGGCGTCTCACTCTGTGCCCTGAGCAGAGTGCAGTGGTGTCATCATAGCTCACTGCAATCTCAGACTCCTGGGCTCCAGGGATCCTCCTGCCTCAGCCTCCCAAGGAGCTGGGACCATCAGCGCACCCCAAGATGCCCAGCTGTGTTTTTTAGTTTTTGTGGAGATAGGGTCTCACTCTAGCTTAGACAAGTCTCAAACTCCTGAGCTCAAACCATCCTCCTGTCTCAGCCTCCCAAAGTGTTAGGATGATAGGCATGAGCCACAGTGCCTGGCCCAAACTTTCAAATCAGTTAAATCACTCTAAAATCACCAATAAGGTATTGACGAGAGTGCAAGTGTGAGCTACACCCTCTAGTCAGCTCTATTAATGAATGGTGTTCATGAGAATTCTTTGTCACCGAAGAATTCTCAGACATGGTAACCACAATAGGAAAGCTGTGGTTTTGTGGGCTAAGTGCAGAGTGCAATGTGAGCCTACACTGCTAAAACCTATTAAGTGTGACTGCTGATGAGTTCCCGTGAAAGGCAGTGTGAAGGGCAGCCAGCCTGGCTTCCCATCCCTATCTGTGTTCAACATTCATGGAGCATACATGGAAGCTACTCAGGGCAGGACTATGCAACAACCAAAGCTAAAGTGGCCAATGGTGGAATACCTCGTTCTGTAAGTATATGGGGAGAGATTACCCTGAATACACAAAGAGATACTTGCATTGTACGTATGCGGTAGTTGTTTTCCGTTACCAAATAGAATTAAGCCAATCGCACCTAGAGGATTGGGTGCTAACCTTGAAGTGACAGAGCATGAACGACAAGACCCGAGACAGCATTTCAGTACATAAGGAAACGTGAACAAACATTTGTCCTAAACGACAGAGCAATGAAATGCCACCTCCTCCGGGCAACCTCAGAAGAAGGCCTCTTCTCACACCTAGAGTATTAGTCACTCTGTGGGTGGGGTTCCCAGAGCACTTGGAACTTGGGACTGTGGGTTGTAAGCACAGAAAGCCGCCTGGGCTGGTTACACTCAGGAATGCATTATAAGGAAGGACGATGTCCCATGGACCCCAAAGATAGACGGGGAAGGCAAAGGGGGCAGAGCCCCTCTCACCACCCACAGTCCTTTTCCTTCTTCTTTCCGCATAACCCTCTTTGCTCCGCTTCTCAGTCTGCTTGGTAGGCAGAAGAAAGAGGTTTCCCATCCCACTCACGCTGTCACGCTGAGCCCCAGGGACAGCCTCTCACCCTTTCTCCTTCCTGCCACTCCGCTGGCCCCCGCCCCCATTCCCAATTCCTAGGAGATGAAATACTACTGGCCTAGAGTAGGTCAGGTGTCCCTCTGTGGGCCAGCCCTTAGTTGCCAGGCAAGCAAGATCTTGCAGAACATGCTCTTCCCACCTTGCCAAAACCAGCACCGGCTAAGGTGACCAGTTTATAAGGGCTGGGCTGATAATGCAATAGGTGTCCACTAACATTGACAGGGGTGGGAGGATAGGAGAGAGAGACACAGAAGTGCTTTGAAGCAAGCTATTGCATTTTACTTCTTTTTCTGTTTTCTGTACTTTGCTTAGTGTCTTTTGGTTAGTTAGTTGGGTGAAGGGAATACATATATATGTAGTAAATATAGATGTTTGTTGATTGACTATGAAAATGCACAGACCCAGGCTGTGCCTCTTAGGCAAAACATACACGTGTACTTCTGCACACAAACACACACATGCAGGCACACACACACTCTGTGAGTGGCGCCCCTCGGGATTTCTTCATTGTAATAACAAAAATTAACTCTAGGTACTTTAACTAGAAATGGATTTCAATGGAGGATATGGACGTCTGGCAGAATGAAAGAGAAATCTGATTATCCAGGCTCAGGAAAGACAGACTGGTGCTTTTCCTCCATCTCTCAGTTATGGGGAGGAGAGAGCGGGCAGCACAGGTCACTGTCATAGCATTTTCTGCCCTTAGTTCCAGACTCAGATACTGAAAGAAGGCATCTGATGAATCCAGCTCTGGTCTTGTGACCTCATGCGCCCTGTCCCAGTGCTTTAACTGAGAATCCCACTACATGGCATCCCACAGGACAAGGGTAGGGCCCCAGGATCAAGAATACAATAATTACTCATATCCTCTGGGGAGAGGGATATGGTCCAGGTGGGCAAAGGTGACGGAGCCCACTTCAGAAGTCCCTTCACACTAATGGGGCAGTTATGCCAATGGAGAGGTGCAGATGGAAAGTGAGCTGGGGGTTGCCTGGCCTGGTTCATCCTACCAGCCAGCAAATAGCTGGAAGCTCTTGACACACCCTGGAAAGGCCAAGACCTCCCTCAGGAATGCTGCCTGACTTATATCCACTTCCACCCAACACTCTGAAATTGGAGGTCTGGATGGGGGTCCTGGATTAGCACAGACTGGGTCGACAGTTAGACTTCTCCCCAGTCTTCAGCACATTCCAAATTGGGAAATCCAAAAGGAAAAGCCAATGGATAGGTGTGGGGTGTTCCAGAAGGGAAAGACCTGCCATTCTTTAATTAATGATTTCATCAATTTCACCCATGGGTCAGTCAGCTGTGGATCTGGGATAGAGCTTGAAAAATATGTGGAATTAGCAGATGCTCTTGGGAGTCTCCTCAGCCTTCTAGATCTAGGGATTCTCCAGTTGAGTGATCGTATCTGAAATGGAGGAAGGTGAGGTGCACACAGTGTTCATTTCCAAGTCTCCGTCTACTGAGCCAAGGTGCATGTCTGCAGCGATGCACATGGCTGCCTCTCAGCGCCCAGCTCTGTGCTGGAAGGCATGCCCGCAGGTCGGGGGAGAGTGGCACCATGTCCTGTAGTCAGGCCCTTGCAATGCCAGCTGAGAACAGAATGCTTTTTAGTCCAAAGATCTTGACTTAATGGAACCTCTCTGAAGCATTCAACTGAGCTTGCACAGAGAGAATGATTCTGTTTGTTTTCATACTCACATTTCCTTTGTCTATGTAACAGTCAAATAGACCACTTCCATTATAAGGGGTATCATCAGGTCTAGTAACAAACACAGCTGAGCCTTGGCGTGTGTGACCCTCAACCCAGGGGCCAGACTTTGTGGGAATGACTTCCAAGTTGCCTATTACATGGAAATACTGACCATGGTTGAGTCCAGTTCGTAGGTTTAGGGGTGATATTTTGGGGTGGCACTTTTTCCCCAGGGTTCCAATAAACCCAGAGAAATATAACTATCTTAATGATTTTATGCGTTTTAGAGATGAGGTCTTGCGTGTTGCACAGGTTTGTCTGGAACTCCTGGGCTCAAGCATGTGCCCTGTTCCTGGCAATTATTTCTGTAATTAAAGGAAAATGTGTGTGTTTAAAGACTTTTTTGCATGTTCTTCACCCATTAATTTCAGATGTGTTTTTTGCCTTTGCTAGGAATTCTCCCAAATGATTTTCAAGGAATTTGTTGGTAAGAGACAGAATAAGGAAAAATCCACTTTTGATAATAGTAGGTAGATGAGATTTTATAGATTCTGAGAGTAGCTATGTAGGTTTACTCTGCATTAAGCAAACTTCTAGATACAAATGAAATTGGGGTGAGAATTAACCATTGTAAAATCCCCCTTAAGTGGGCCAATCGAGATGGGATTTTTTAAGTTACCTTATGTAACACTATGTATTTATCTGTTTCCTACCTTTTTTTACTCTAAATGGGATAGAATTCATTCCAATAATCACTGTTGAAAGAAAGAATACAATAATTACTCATAACCCAGCCACCTGTGACATTTTTGTTTCAAATTATTTTCTTGCCCTAGACCTTCAAATCCTTTAATAAGCCTTGTCCATTTTAGCCTCAAAACCACGTTTGGAACAGACCAGAAAGATGTTGTTGTTCCAGTTAAGTTCCTTGTGGAGACAGCCAGCAGTCAGGGTGGGTTGGGGAACGCCCCCCTGCTGATCCTGCTGTGCCAGGCAGTTCTTCCAGAGACAAGCTGGCTGTGTCCAGTGAAGGACACCTGTGCCCTAGGGAACGATTAGCACCTTCCCCAGAGATAAGTCAACTCTCACTAACTAGACTTTTCTGTGGACTGCTAAGGACTGGAGAGAAATGCTGGGGTCATGTGTGTAGAAGATTTTTGCTTCTTTATGTGTGTGTGTGTGTGTTTTCAAGTCCTTGAGACTATTTCATATCTTTTATTTGGAAATTTTATATTGATTGTTTTAAGTTCCTGTGTCAATTAGATGTCACTGTGTGAAATAATTAGGAACCCCATTTTTAATGACCTGAATACCTGCCTAGTGAAAATTTAACATAAATTTTAAAATTGTTTACCTTTCTGTGGAAATACAAAGCAACTGAAAATAGTCCAAACATCCTCCCTTTCTTGGGCAGCACCCATAGTTCAGTGGGTAGGGCGCCGGCCACATACACTGGGGCTGGTGGGTTCAAACCCATCCCGGGTGAGCTAAAACAACAATGGCAACAACAACAACAACAAATATTGAGTACTGTAGTCCCAGCTACTTGGGAGACTGAAGCTAGAGAATCGCTTAAGCCCACGGGTCTGAGGTTGCTGTGAGCTGTGACACCACAGCACTCTACCCAGGGTGTCAGCTTAAGACTCTATCTCAAAAAAAAAAAAAAAGGAATTCCTCCCTTTCATTTCTTTAATTATGAAAACCTCTAGTTTTTGTTGTTAGTCTGTTAACATTCTCTGAAACTATTCTCATACCCCAGGACAATTATTTTCTTTGGGATCACTTGCTGGCACTTTGCTGTGTTTTAGTCCAAAGAAAGAAAAACAGCGAAGGGTGGAATCCAAACAAACCTTGTTTACTTTTTCCACACTTCAGGAACCAGAATAAATTCAATCCAAAGAACCCTGGGGGAACAGAAAAAAAAGGTTTTTCATTGTGCACAATGGAAATTAGCATAGAAGGCTTTATTTACACCGAACATTATCATCCTAATTAAAAGGGTAAGGCAATCCATTAATAATGATAGCCAATTGCCCTTGAAAGCAGTTATTGATGAGATATAGTATTCAAATGGTTGGAGGTATTTAAATATTAATTAAGTTGAATTTAAGGAGCTGGCCCAATTTTGGCAGAAGAAGCATTACATTTGGGCAGAAGAAGTTTTTCTGGGAGTCTCCTTTGCCAGGGTTCAAAGTGGTCCTGATTTCACTCAGGTGACTTTTGGATTGGCTTCAGGGACAGAGAGAGGGCCCCAGCAGTGTTCACCTGTCCCAGGCCCTGAGATCAGTCTGCCTGGGGGGGCAGCACACCAGCCGGCCTTCCACTGTTTGCTGTTTCGCCTTCCATTCCCTCATTTCCACCTGTCACCTCCTGATACGGGACACTGCTGTTGGACTCTGGTTTTCTACCCTGGTTGAGCATTGAATAGTCTGATTTCATGCCTTGCTTTTAGAGCCAGATTTAACAGCATGGGATGTAATCACTTCCGAGGAATCAAGAAGAAAAGAATCCAATCGAGGTTCCACTGGTAAGTTACTACTGCAATTACTGCTTAAAATAAGGAAGCCCTTCCTACTTCCCCATATTATGTTGGAGCACATGCGTTTGCTGCCATTTAAAAAATTATTCTTCATTGTAGTAAAATATACATAACATTTACCGTTTTAACCATTTCGAAGTGTACAGTTCAGTGGTATTAAAAATATTCATGTTGAGCAACCATCACCACCATCCACATCTCTACAATGTTCCTCATCTTGCAAAACTGAAACAAGCCATAACTTCCCATTCCCCCTTGCCCCTTACCCCTGGCAACTGCCCTTCCACTCTCTGTCTGTGATTTTGATTACTCTAACGACCTCATTTAAGTAGAATCATGCAATATGTCTTCTTGGGACTGGCTGATTTCATTCAGCATAATGTCCTCAAGGTTCATCCATGTCATAGTACATTTCAGATTTCCTTCTTTTTTAAGGTGGAATAGTATTCCACTGTATGTATATACCACATCATATGTATCCTACAAATATATACAACTATTACATACCCATAATAATTCAAAATAAAAAATAATATGTGCCACTGGCATAAAGACAGACATATACCAGTGGAACAGAATAGAGAGCCATATACCATATATGGTCAAAAAATGTTTTGATGTAGGCACACATCGTGAATTAATCAAATCAGGGTATCCATCACCTCAGGTATTTATCATTTCACTGTATTAAGAACATTCCAAGTCTACTCTTTAAGTTATTTGAAAGTATACCCTAACTTAATCTTTTTTTGTTTGTTTGTTTTTTAGAAACAGAGTCTCACTTTGTCGGCCTCGGTAGATGGCCATGATGTCACAGCTCATAGCAACCTCCAGCTTTCAGGCTTAGGCAATTCTCTTGCCTCAGCCTCCTGAGTAGCTGGGATTACAGGCGCCCGCCACAACGCCCAGCTATTTTTTTGTTGCAATTTGGCTGGGGCTGGTTTCGAACTGGCCACTCTCGGTATATGGGGCTGGTGCCCTACTCACTGAGCCACAGAAGCCACCCTACCTTAACTTACTCTTGATTATAGACATTTTGTTGTGCTATCAAATACTGTTCATTCTATCTATTTTTTTTTTACCCATTAACCATCCCTACTTTATCCCCCGCTCTCTGCTACTCTTCCCAGCCTCTGGTAACTGTCATTCTACTCTCTGTCTCCATGGATAAATTGTTTTTAAGATTTAGCTCCCACATATGGGTGAGAACATGCAAGATTTGTCTTTCTGCACTTGGCTTATTTCATTTAAGATATGTTCTCCAGTTCCATCCGTGTTGTTGCAAATGGCAGGGTTTCATTCTTTTTTATAATTCTATAATATTACATTGTGTATATGTCCCACAACTTCTTTATCCATTCATTTACAATGGACACTATGGTTGTGCCCAAACTGTGGCTATTATGAGTAGTGCTGCAGTAAACATGGGCATGTAAATCATCTTTTTAATATACTAAATTCCCTTCTTGGGATATATAAACTAGTTCTGTTTTTAGTTTTTTGAGAATCCTCCATACTGTTCTCCATGGTGTTTGCACTAATTTACTTTCCCACCAAACGTGTGCCACAATGTTTTGATTACCGTAACTCTGCAGTAAGTTTTGAAGTCAGGAAGTGTGAGTCTTGCAGCTTTTTTCCCCACCAAGATTGTTTTGGCTGTTTGGGGTCTCTTGAGATTCCACATGAATTTTAGGATAGGCTTTATGATTTCTGCAAATAAATATTTTTAATTTTTAAATATCAATTTCATATGCTTCAACTTAATAGTTGAACTCTATGGCCCATAATAAAGTGAATTAGGCTGAAGAAGAAGGGAACTGATATTTATTGAAGACCTGATATGTGCCAGGCATGAGTTATATTCCGGAGATAACTCACTCCTTGAGCAATATGGGGGCAATGAGTCTATGGTTCAGGGATATTCATTGAACAAGTAAATGCTCAGCAGGGAGATGAAATAGACTAGGACATAATAATATTTTTCAGAGTGCTTGTGATGTAAGTCCTCCTATATATGGGAAATATACATGAAAAGTGAGCAAAAAGGTGTCTGCATGTGGTAGCAGCTCAATAAATATTAGGATGAAGAGACTGATGTTCAGAGAGGTGAAATAACCGCCCAAAATAAATAGCTGGTATGATCCGGCGAGGCAAGCTTCATGTTCTTAACATGCTACTCCCATATCTGTATTTTGTATAAGATCTGATCTTGGTGAACCCCCAGCTCTGCTCCCTGCAGTCCTCTAACATCCGCCCCTGATCCTCCATCATATTATCTGTGAAAAGTCTCACTGCTGCCCCCACCCAACCCCCACTCCTGCTTCCTCCTCGGCCCCTCACAACCTGCCAATGGCTGAGAAGTGTGCCCCCTTGCCAGACGTACAGTCCGGCACCCGCCCCCATCTCCGGGTTCCAGAAGAAGGAGGGATCTTACTGAGGCACCTCCCGTGAGCCAGTCCCCAGGCTAAGTTCTTTACTTGCATTCTGTCGTATACTGTTCATGACAACCCATCAGGCTGCAATTATCTTCATTTTACGAAGGTGATAACTGAGGTCCCTGACAGTACCACATGGTGCCTTTCAGCTTGGCTCTCTGTTGTTCCAGTGCCCTTATGACCTAAAATGGAATCAAAATGCCACTGTATTATCAGGAATGACGGTAAGAACAGCTAGAGGAGAGATGCAAGATTGAAATATCAGGACATGGGCACCCTTTCTTCTAGTCATAAAATATTATCAGAACACAATTGATCAGACATTTCCAAGCTCTTACTAAGCTCTCTGCCCCACCCTGGGGTTCAGTCTGGGGCAACTGCGCTGACACTGGGAATTAGGAGAGTGTGTGGAGAAAATGCTATCTTTGGTGAAACTGCCCCATAGGAAAGGAGGCAAGACAGCTAATGAGAAAACAGCAGGGAAGTACAGGGGTTCTAGAGCCCAGCACCCTTAAGCTGGAAACCTGGCTCCACCACCGGTTTATTGGGCGATGTTGGAATAACTTCCTTATCTGTACAAAAAGGGACAAATAATGCTGACCTTATTGAGTCAAAATCACAAGGTTTAAAATGTTGGTATTTGTAAGGGACCTAGCACATACTAAAAACTTAATAAATGCAGTGGCTCATGCCTCATGCCTATAATCCTAGCACTCTGGGAAGCTGAGATGGGTGGATCTCAGGAGTTCAAGATTAGCCTGAGTATGAGTGAGACCGATAGTCCCAGCTATTTGGGAGGCTGAGGCAAGTGGATTGCTTGAGCCTAGGAGTTTGAAGTAGCTGTGAGCTATGACACCATGATATTCAACCCAGGGTAACAGAGTTAGACTCAGTCTCAAAAAAAAGTAATAAACTTTGCCTCTCCTTCCTCTGAGGGATTGGAGAAAGCAACATCACTTTGCTTAAATGCCTATAAAAAGTTTTCAGACCACTTCTTAACAATGGAGATCTTTGTCAGTGAATATGCAAATCCAAAATAAAGAGAGGTTAAGAAACCTTGGCTAAAGGTGTCCCTATCTCTGCTTACAATCTGGCTCATCACAGGGGTTTCCAGCTTGGAAAACAGCAGAGACTCCTGTTTGAGACATTCTGTCTCTGACAAAGAGGGAAGGAGGGAAAGAAGAGGGAACCCCTCCTTCCCTGACTCCAGCCCATGCTGGGCACAAAAGGGTCTTAGACTTCCCTTTGTCATTACCAGAAAGGCCAAACCTCAGAAGGGAAGACAAAAAGTGGGAGGGAGGGAGGGAGGTGGGGGTCTTGCAGCTCAATCTTCCTGTTGGCTATGAAATGTGCAAAAAAGAGAGGCCCAGGAGTTGTAGTAACAATTCAGAAAAAGTGACAGATTTCAGAATCCAAGGCCAGATCAATAATGTGTTGTGACTGTTTTATTAACGTTCTCTCTCATCAGTATCAAGCTGATCCTAGGTACAACTCACTGTAACACTCAGCGTTCTCAGGACACACTTTGTTTTTCATTTAGAAGTATAGGAAACATTTCAGTTATTTTTTCCGCGGGTAAATGCTTTCTTTGGACCCTGAAGCTTTAGTCCCGGAATCATTGCTGCTTATCAAAGAGCTTTCAGGAACTCACACGGCTTCAGGGAATACTGCCCTAGGAGATGTGCTGGATTCTGACAGTTCCCTTGCACCTTTCTCACCTGGCCTGCCCGGTTCTGCTTTCCCTCTCCTGTTATCCTAGGCAACATCTCAAATGGACTATTTAACCCCTACCTCCACTTTCCTCCCGCTCTGTTTATTCTTAAAGCTTTTTTTAAAAAAATTGACTCATTCAGGGCGGTGCCTGTGGCTCAGTTGGTAGGGCGCCAGCCCCATGTACCGAGGGTGGTGGGTTCAGGCCCAGCCCCGGTCAAACTGCAACCAAAAAATAGCCGGGCGTTGTGGCGGGCGCCTGTAGTCCCAGCTGCTCAGGAGGCTGAGGCAAGAGAATCGCGTAAGCCCAAGAGTTAAGAGGTTGCTGTGAGCCGTGTGACGCCACGGCACTCTACCCGAGGGCGGTACAGTGAGACTCTGTCTCTACAAAAAAAAAAAAAAAAAAAAATTGACTCATTCAAAATGATTTATTCAAACTGACAAAATACAAGTTTTTTTTTTTTTTCTTTTTTTTGAGGCAGAGTCTCACTCTGTCATCCTGGGTAGAGTGCCCTGGCATTGTAGCTCACAGAAACCTCAAACTTCGGGTTTGAACAATTCTCTTGCCTTAGCCTCCCGAGTAGCTGGGACTATAGAAGCCCACCACAATGCCTGGATAGTATTTATTTTTATTTTTACTTTTTACTAGAGGTGGGTCTCACTCTTACTCAGGCTGGTCTTAAACTCCTGAGCTCAAGCAATCCATCCCCGTTGGCCCCCTGGAGCGCTAGGATTACAGGTGTGAGTCACTATGCCCAGCCTCAAAATGCAGTTTATATATTCTAGGCATGAAAACACTATAGGGACAGTGGTTAGGTCTTAATCATTCTGCTGAAGGAAAAGGGAGAAGCAAAGTGATTCAAATGGCTATTT
The DNA here is from genome assembly GCF_027406575.1 of Nycticebus coucang. Classification (NCBI taxonomy): domain Eukaryota; kingdom Metazoa; phylum Chordata; class Mammalia; order Primates; family Lorisidae; genus Nycticebus; species Nycticebus coucang. The sequence goes on along the minus strand of NC_069792.1, from coordinate 64,169,223 downwards.
GTTTATCAAGTGCACAGGGTGTGGGGACCAGCCTTGGAGGCTGCCTTTTGTTTCCTCCCCACTTCATTCCTCTGCTCTGATACATTAGCACTTGCCCTTTTGGCAAACAGGCTCATTATTTCTGTTGGGAGAAGGCCCCATAATTTACTTTTCTATAATAACTAAATGTCTTTGGATTTTACCTTGGGTTTTGCTTGGGGGCCACATGGTTGGCCTGGGAACCGCATGACTTTGCACACCGAGGGAGGGAATGTCCAGGCTGAGTTCAGCGTGGATGTTAGGTAGGTCTGCGGTGCCTTACTGGATTAGACAGAAGCCAATTTACTTCCAAAAGCTTGTGTTTCCTCTCCTACCCTCATCTTTTTTTCTTTTTTCCTTGAGACAAAGTCTCACTGTATTGTCCCCAGCTAAAGTGTGCTGGTGTCATAGCTTTCAGCAATCTCAAACTCTTGGTCTCACATGATCCTCTTGCTTCAGCCTCCCAAGTAGCTAAGATTACAGGCACCTGCCTCAACACCTCGCTAGTTTTTCTATTTTTAGTAGAGATGAGGGTCTCACTCTTTCTCAGGCTGGTCTCAAACTCCTGAGCTCAAGCAATCCACCTGCCTGGGCCTCCCAGAGTGCTAGGGTTACAGGTGTGAGCCACTGTGCCTTGCCTACCCTTGTCTTCTTAAACGTAACGTGTTGGTCATGGAATACCAGGAAGTGGTCGCATGCTATGAAGGTGGTTCTTTATTCACAAAAGAGTACAAAACACCAACGTCATATTAGCTTTGCTTTTCTAAGGATGCCCAGACCCCATTTAGGAAGGACTAAATCCCTTTCATCCCCTAGGGAATGAAAAACGATTTCACAATAACCAGTGGATTCCTTGACCACATAAAGTGTTAGTTTGGCCAAGCAGCTAGAGTATATCAAATATTGACCAAGCAAGTGGTTTTGGGGCTTCAAAAACCTTATGTATAAGGTTCATATGGGGATGATCAAAAAATATGCAGTTGCCCAAACTCTGTCTGAGAGATTCTGATTTCAGCGGGCCTAGGCATAAGTGTCTTTTAAAAGTTCTTCAGGTGAAGGCCCAGCATGGTGGCTCACGCCTGTAACTTTAGTACTCTGGGAGGCCCAGGCAGGTGGATTGCTTGAGCTCAGGAGTTTGAGACCAGCCTGAGCAAAGTGAGACCCCCATCTCTACAAAAATAGAAAAACTAGCTGGGTGTTTTGGTGGGTGCCTGTAGTCCTAGCTACTTGGAGGCTGAGACAAGAGGATCATTTGAACCAATAATTTCAAATTGCTGTGAGCTATGACTCCACGGCTCAACCCCAGGGTGACTGAGTAGACTCTGTCTCAGAAAAAAAAAAAAGAAAAAATGTTCTTTGGGTGATTATAAAGCCAGGGTTTAGAACATGGGCTAGGATCTCTACTTTATGGAAAGATCCAGAATTTATCTTAGGAGGATCTATAAAATAGATTTATTGTGTGGTAGTCTCCAGGTACTGACACTAGAGCTATTTGATTGATTGTTGTACCTTTATAAATAGTTTTCTTCTATCACTAACAACCATCCAGCAACTCTGTGAACAATCTAGACTTTTAGTCTTCTTATCTGTAAGATACAGGCTAGTTTATGTGATTTCCAGGGTCCCTTCCAGGTCCAACTTTCTATCATATTATGATCCCTAATTTCCTTATCACTCCAATTCCTGAAGAGGATTGCAGCTGGAGGAAATAAGTAGGAATTTGAAAGAAAGAAGCTAAAAATAATCATTGTCATCATAAACAACAGTAGTTGGCAGAGTCAGACCTTAAATCTGGGTCCTTCTCGGGGTTACTTATGTGGCCTGGTTAAGAACACAGATTTGGTGGGGCACAGCTTAGCCGCTCATGACTTTGGGCAGATGACTTAACTTCTCTGCCTGAGTGTTTTAATCTGTAAAGTGGAATCAGTAGTAGTACCTCTGTCATAGAACGTGGGTTGAATGAGTTCATCCATATAAAATACTTCAAACACTACCTGGTTATATCACATGCTCGATAAATATTACCTGTTATGATTATGACTCCGAGACTCCTTCCTTTGGTCCATGCTCATTTAAATACAACTAAACCTGCCTTCAGGTTCTAGTTTCTCATTAGCTGAATAAAATTAATATCAAGAAGAATGAGCTTAATTGCTATTATGAAGAAATGTCTGTTGCTGAAACCTGTGAGAAAATATTACTTAAAGGAGGAAAATCTAGACATTTGGGAGAAGCCATGCCTCCACAGCAGCGGCTGTGTAAACTGCTTGCTCAACATTGTAGGATCTCCCAGCAAAACACTATTGGGGATTTTGATTTTGTACTTGTGAGTGATAACAGGCTCAGCTTTCTCTAGAGAGGATCATACATTCTCTCTGCTATCATGGAGAGCAAGGCCATCCCTCTCTGTCTTCTGCTGTACAACCCTGGACAGTGTTTCTATAATACTGTGAGGGAGGCAGGGAATGTTTTAAAGATTCTCTAAGAAGAATCTTCAAACTCAATCTTATTATCAAATATAGTGCATGTCCAAGCTCTTCCTTTTCCTGTCCAAGATTACAATCCCGGAAGAGTCACTGTGATCCTATGAGAGAACAGTTGTTTATAGATGCATCATTTAAATTCTTTCTAGCCATGTTGATTATGGCCTGGCTTGTTCTTAAACAACCAGAGAACATAGGTGCAGTGCTTGGAAGAGTAATCCTTACTTCAAACAAATCAAAATAGGACTTTTTTTTTTTTTTTAGCCTGAGTCTCACTCTGTGTCCAGGCTAGAGTGCCATGAGTTCAGCCTAGTTCACTGCAACCTCAAACTCTCAAGTTCAAGCAATCCTCCTGCCTCATCTGTCTGGGTAACTGGGACTATAGCTACCCACCACAATGCCAAGCTAGTGTTTTCTATTTTTAGTAGAGACAAGGTCTTGCTCCTGCTCAGGCTGATCTTGAACTCCTGACCTCAAGGGATCCTACCTTGGTCTTCCAGATTATAGAACTGAGCCAGCCAATTTTGTTGCTCTTTTCAAAGAACCAGCTTTTAGTTTCACTGATTTTGTTCTTTAATGTTTTTCTAGTCTCTATTTCATTAATTTCTGCTTTAATCTCTATTATTTTCTTCTTTCTATGTGCTTTAGGTTTAGTTTGTACTTTTTCCAGTATCTCAAGGTGGAAGTTCAGGTTATTGATTTGAGATCTTCCTTTCTCCCTCCCTTCCTCCCTCCCTCCCTATCTTCCTCCCTCTCTTCCTTCCTTCCTTCCTTCCTCTCTCTCTCTCTCTCTCTTTCTTTTTTCTTTCAAAGAGACAGGGTCGTGCTCCGTAGCCCAGGCTGGAGAGCAGTGGCATCATCATAGCTCACTGCTACCTTGAACATTTGGGCTTAAGTGATCCTCCTGCCTCAACCTCTCTAACAACCATAGCTACAGGTGTGAGCCACCACACTCACTAAACCTTTCTTAATATAAGCATTCATAATATTCCCCTTTGGCACTGCTTTAGCTGTCTTCCATAAACTTTCATAAGTCCTGTCTTCTTTTTCATTCATGTTATTGTATTTTCTGATTTCCATTTTCATTTGTTTCTTGATGCATTGATTATTTTGGTTATTTAAGAGTGTGTTGTTAGGCGGATGTGATGGCTCATGCCTGTAATCCTGGCACTCTGGAAGGCTGAGACGGAAGGATAACTTGAGCTTGGGAGTTGGAGACCAGCCTGAGCAAGAGCTAGACTTGGGCATCGGGCATCATGGTAGATCCCTGTAGTCCCAGCTCCTTGGGAGGCTGAGGCAGGAGGATCACTTGAACCTGGGAATTTGAGGCTGCGATGAGCGAGGCTGATGCATGACACTCTAGCCTGAGCAACAGAGTGAGACTATGTCTCAAACAAAAGAAAACTGAGTGTGTTAATTTCCATGTATTCATAAATTTCCGAATTTATTCTTACTATTGACTTCATTCCACTGTGGTCGGAGAACACACTTTATGTTATTTGTATCCTTTTAAATTTTTTGAGTTTTGTTTTGTGGCCTAGTATAGGGTTTATATTGGAGAATGTTCCATTTGCACTGGAGAAGAATGCATATTTTTTTTTGGTTGGGTGGAATAGTAGATGTCCATTAGGCCTTGTTGTTTTATAGTATGTTCCAGGTCTCCTGTTTCCTTGTTTCTCTCTCTAGCTGGTCTGTCCACAGTTGAAAGTGGTGCATTGTAGTTGACTTCTAAAGACCACTTTGACTGTGCAAAGGACGCAGTAGTTCAACTTCTAAGAAGTACTTGGATGTGTGATACACAATTGTAGTCACAGCATCCTCGTAAAGCAGATACATAAAGGTATTCATGGTCCCTTTTTGAAAATGGGCAAGGGAAAGCATGGAGCAATTAATTGATGTGCCCAGAATTAGTGAGTGAGCAGCCGAGGGGGGACAGCATGCCAGTGCTTTGACTGCCCTGGTATAACCCTGCCATCAGCTGAACTGCCTTTTTTGCTGACTAGCTAGGACAGTTGCACCAATATATTGTGTGTGTGTCTGTGTTTGTGTCTGTGTCTGTGTCTGTGTGCTGATGTGACGGAGGGAGACAGAAAGGGAAAGAGTGTTAGAGAGCACGTGCGGGTGTGTTCAAACTCAACCCTGAATTTCTCGTTATCCTGGAGCCACAATCAGACTTACTCATTCTTGGAATTTTTGCACATGATTGGAGTGTAGTTGTGAATTCATTATTTACATAACATTTTTCTTTCGTCTCTCCCTTAACCTGGAGGGGAGAAAGGACTTTCTTTAGAGTCATAATAGACACCGCTGCCCTTATCTTTCATGCTGAAAGCCAAAGGGCATTCCTGTAGGCTTTTCAGGATAGTGTGAGGGACAATGTGGGTGTCAGATTGGCCACTAACAAGGCTTCTCTCCTTCCCTGCCTTCCCTCTTTCTCACCTGACTGTCTACATGGTAGGTGCTCAATCAATATTTATTGATTTAGTGCTGTAAGGAAGCCAGGCTGTTATGCCCTAGTTAATGAACAAGGGAAGTTAGTCAATGAGAGGTGAGGCTGATGGAGCCCCACGCAGACTCCTCGCTCCTCAGGTGTTTTCTAGAGGCTGGCTCTGAGCAGAAAGACAGATGAAGACCTTGAGAGGAGATAAACAGCAGCATAGATCACAGCAAGAATGGGATGCCTGGACCCTGGTCCTGCCACTGAGATGCCTCACCTCTTAGGTTAGTGGCCGTCTCTGTGTCCTTGACTATAAAGTGAGGGCGTGAACCCTAAAGGCCTGCAGGGTTTATTTCTGCCCTCATTTTTTCCCTCGTTCTGTGGAATACTTCATTCCTTTGCTCACTTGCTTTCATACTCATGTCCTGAGTCAATCACTATTCATAGAGGAACTACCAAACCCCAGGCACCCAGGAGACTGGGTGGGGCGTGGGGAGGGATGTAGAGATTGACGGTGAGCCACTCTGGCCCTTGAGCCCATCCCGCTAGATGGAGGGAGAGAATGGAAGACAGACATCCACGCGGATAACAACACAGGGCAGGATTAGATTGCTGGCTCCTGGGGCAATAGTGCTTGTCTCTGAAACCTTGGGAACTGAGGCAATGCCAAGGGGAAGCTTGGAGTAGGGTGCTCTTGAATGAGTGGGAGAGCTCAGTGGGATTCTCTAAGCACTTAACAGTACTTGAGGAGGTCATAGATCAGCTCTCACCACCCCCCTGGAGACAGGAGGGATGAATGCATGTGGTGACTGCAAGTCTAGGTATTTGGGGTTGAGTAAAGAATCCACATGGAAGTATTTGTAATCTATGTTGAGTCCATCCAATAGGCCTCCAACGTTCTGTGAGACCAGTTGCTCCTAAGATCTGTTGTCCCTCAGAGATCAATGGGACTCAAAGGGGCCTTGGAAGGAAGCCCATGAGTCTCCCAGGGCCATGCCCCAGGTAGACACAGTTTGACCCGCACATGGGTGGATAAGGGCCATCCCTTGGACTTGGGTCAGTTGCATTTCTAGTGATTACAGAGCCCACAGGTCAAACCAGCCCATGCAAATGTCCAATAGAGCTTGGAAACAAAACCAAAAGCTTCCAGAAAAATTAAAAAAAGGTGGGGGAAGGAAAAGAAAAGAAAATTAAAGAAACCCTGAGTCATATGCTCTTGTGCAGCCTGAGCTATCTTGCTGCTGTGCTCAAGACCAGCATCTGCCCTTGGCTGTGGGATGATGGGACTCCAGTGATAACCTCATGTCACCTCTCTTCCCACTGGACCAGAGAGTGGGAAATCCCATCTGGATCCCTTTATACTCCACCAGAAAGAGCTGCACTTCAAATCCTAACATAGGAGGGAGAATAACAACACAGCTAAATTGATCGCTCGCTGTGTACCAGGCGGTGTGCTAAGTGCTTTATACCCAATCTTGTTCCATTCTTCAATCCTACAAGGTAGGTCTATCATTGTCCCTGTTTTTATTGATGAGGAAACTGAGACATGGAGAAAACAAGCAGCATAGTAATTAAGATTCAGAGTGTGTAACTCCTAAGGATACATTTTTGTTTGTTTGTTTGTTTAGAGACAAGATCTCATATGTTGTCCAGACTGGTCTCAAACTCCTAGCCTCAAGTGTTCCTCCTGCTTTGGCGTCCCAAAGTGCTATGATTGCAGGAATAAGCCATTGTACCCAGCCAAGACACATTCTTAACCATTTACCCAATAATGCACCTCTAATGGCTGTTATCATAAGTGAAAATTATGCAACAGAACACACACATTGGAACACCTTTCTCTTCCTATGAGTTGAATTTTAATTTGAATGTTTGTGTTTTCTGTTGGATGTATGTTTTTAATATTATAGGCCACCACAAATGCTTGATGGAGGGAGACACATTATAAAGCACAGTTTATTTAAGAAAAAAAAAAAAAGTAACAGAACACACAGAGAGATGTTGAAAATTGGCTCCAACCTCTGGTTATGACTGCTTCGGGCTGGGGGCTGGTGGAATTGTCTTCGTGGCTGCCAGACGGATGGTCGTTTGAAGTTGGCTGGTTATGAGAGTCAGTAGCGTGAACTTGGAGAGAAAGATAAACATACAACAACTGTTCAAAGCTTCGGTGTTGTGATCGCTAATTGAGAAAGGCTCTAAATGATACCTGCCAGGGTGGAAGAATTTTACTCCTGGGGATTAGTGGCTCAGGCTAACTCTGGGTCTGTGTTCCTTCAGACTCTCCCTTAAGGAAAATTATAACTGATTTCAGAGTCCTAATCAAAGAAAAACAGATAAACTTCTGAGTAGCCCAGGGCAGCAAAAACACCTTTCACTCGGAACCTCTTCAGATGGACTCTTTACACATGTACACACACTAACACATGTGCACTCTCAGACATGTACACACATACACACACCCTCGGAAACATGCTTGCGCCCAGATATATTCATGTGCAGAAGCTCGCATAACATCACACATATTCTCTCTCTCACACACACCTTGCTTCCTGCTCTCTCTCCCCTGCACACACATACTTCTGGCAAGACGGCGGTAGCTGTACTGACCTGCCTGAGTCTCCTTCTGGGCCCAGCCCTGGTTGGGGTTTTCCCAAGCCTGGGCTCATTGTGGCAGCCATGCTGTCTTCGCCTTTCCCTCAGAGCCTGGTCACACAGTCCAAGTGCGAATGTGCTGAGTGAGCAGGCCGGGGTGAGGGTGGGAATCCTTAGCTGGCCTTCTTGGGGGCTCTCTGGCGTCTTGTCCCCTCTGGCTTCTTCCTTTTCCTGAGACAGCTTGGTAAGGTGGACAGGACACTGGGGCAGACCATATTCGTGGGACCTTGTCTGAGCTGCTGCTTAAACTTCTCTGAGTCTTTATTTCCTCGGCTATAAAGTGGAGTTAATATATTATGGAGTTGGAGAAAGTACTGAATCCCATGCTTGACAGGAATGTGCTAATGCAGTGGGGATTATTATCCGTGATTCTTCTGGCTGATAAGCTGTAAAATGTCTCTCCTGTTCACTCCCAACTCGCACTGGCAAACTTTTCTGCCAGATGAGTCAGCTTTGTACCAATGTGGTTATAAGAAAGCTTTTAAAAAAAGAAGCGCCAATGTACTATGCTGATTACCGGCAAAAGAAAAGAAGCACCTTCATGCTATTTTTTTTTTATTAGGGGATACACACGTTTCGTTTACACACTTTGTTTTTGCGCAGATTGAGTGAAAGTTATAAGTGTGCCCTTCGCTCAGAGAGTGTGCACTGTGCCAAATACGTGTGAATTGATCCATCCCCTTCTCTCCCCTCCCCCAGCTTGATTCTCACTGAAATTTACTTCCATATGGCCACCCATTTGGCATTGAGTCCGTGTGTTTGCTTCTCCGTTCTTGTCATGTTTTACTTTTCCAGTTCCCTCCAGAATGTCTAAAAAGATACTAGCTCACTCTTTCTTTTAAAGGCTGAGTAGTACTCCGTAGTATGCATATACCAAATTTTATGAATCCATTCACATGTGGTGAGCACTTGGGTTGTTTCCACATCTTTGTTATTATGAATTGCGCTGGTGTAAACATGTTAGTGCAGGTATCCTTTTTATAAAATGACCTTTTTTCTTTGGGCATATACCTGGCAGTGGGATTGCTGGATCAAATGTAGGTCTACTTTAAGTTCTTTTTTTTTTTTTTTGGTTTTTGGCCGGGGCTGGGTTTGAACCCGCCACCTCCGGCATATGGGACCAGTGCCCTACCCCTTGAGCCACAGGCGCCACCCTACTACTTTAAGTTCTTTAAGGCATCTTCATGCAATTTTCCATAGAGATTGCACTAGTTTGCAGTCCCATCAAAAATGTTTATGAGTTCTCCGCTTTTTTTTTTTTTTTTAAACAAATGAATATCTGAGAATTCCCTTAAAAGAATCTTCATTTTTAGATGTAAGTAGTTCAGGAGTGATTTCTATCATGAGTGACATAGGTGCTGTCTCCATGAGGGGCTCTGTTTCTAGAAGCAGTGCCTCTTCCCCCCATCTGCTCGCTTCTTCCTGAAAGTATCCATTGGTGCTTAGTAAACACCAATTTTGGTAAGAAAGAAAAAATGAAATGCCATAGTTCACAAGAAGAGGAAAACAGTGCAGGGAGGGAATCCGTCAAAGATACAATACTTTTTACAATTTTGCTGAACATGATCCCACTGAACATCTTCCCAGTAGTAAGGATCGTTGTAAATACCAAACTGAGCACCACTTTGTCCCAAGCACTATTGGCATCTAACATACTTTGCCTTTCTTCTCCTTTATGACACTTACCACAAATGTCCTGACATCATCATTCTTGTCATAATCTGTTTCATGCTTCTGTCTCTCACTAGAAGACAGCCTTCATGAGGGCCTGGGCCTGGTCTCTGCTGCTTACCATCGTATAGCCCGTGTCTAGCTTAGAACCCGGCACACAGCAATGCTTAGTAAATGCTCATTGAATGACTGAATGAGCTACTGTCCTTGCAGCAAAGTAGGCACTGTGATCTCCATTTTATAGATAAGGAAACAAATGTTTAAAGTGAAATGGCATTCTAAGGAGACAGTACTTCAAGGTGCTGGGAACTAAACTTCAGTTTGTTGACTCCAAACACATTTACTGTCTTGGCTGCTAACGTGACTATTCTAGTGACAGTCTGGACTGGGTAGCCTTGTTTTGGTTGTGTAAACCCTGAAGGGCACTTGCTTAATAAACATTCTTCTGGGGTTAGCTCCCATAGCTAGTCCTCAGTCACCCTATATACTGTCCTTCTTTTTTAACATCTCTCCATGTACTTTCTGCTGTCTGACTTTGTATATGGCCTTTGCACAGTCAGTCCTTTTCTTTTTTGCCTGAGCAGAGGGCCCATCTTAAAACAATCCCCCATCTAGTCCCCTCCTCTGCCCCAGGGGTCCTAGCTATGAAGCTTGGGATCAGTATCACCAAGATTGTTCCATGTAATTAACAGTCATCCTGACTGCCCTGATCAGAGCCAACCATAACCTCCTTGTTGCCAAATCCCACAGACATTCCAGAGTTCTCGCCTCACACCTCTCACGTGCATTGCTGCTATTGACCACCCCCACTGGCAAGCACTCCTGTGTCCCACTCCTACCCTGTCTCCTTGGCAACCTCTATCTTCTTGTTATAGTTGTCCCTGTTGTTTCGAAGGCCCGAGGCCAGGTTCAAACCTGCCAGTCCTGGTGTATGTGGCGGGCTCCCTAACCACTGAGCTACGGGCACTGAGCCAATCTTTCAGATTTCATATGTGATAATTTCCTTCTGTATTGCCTATGTGATAAAGTCTATAGACTTCTTAACTTGGCCTGCAAGACACTTTCTAAGCTGACCTCACCTTCCTTTGAAGTTCCATTCTGTACCCAGCTTCTTTATTACGTTAGGAGCACAGTAAAATCTCCCTGACTTTTCTGGAATCTTCCTGCTGGGGACAGTACTGTCTTTCTGCCCCACTTCCAGTATATATTCCTTAGGTTTTGGTTCAAATTTCAATTCCTCCAGCAAGCCCTTCCCATCCCCTCACTGGGGCCCTGACCTGAGACCTTCCTTGGAGGCTGGAAGTTCTACCAGGGCAGGGACCACATCATCTTCCTCACCAGTGTAGCCAAGACGCTTAGTCCCATGTGGGATAAACAGTGCACTATGTGCCACCGAGCAGGTCGTTTACTGAAAGACTCCAGTGTGCTCCATTTGCATGATCTACACTGTGGACGCGCCCCATAGAATTACGAGAATTATGCAGTGCTGGACCTAAACACACACAGGGGCCAGCAAAAAGTTTTGAATTTATGATCGAATAAGTAAATAAATTTTGCTATCTTTGGTGCTCTCTGTTAGTAACAAAATTAATGTTTGGCTAAAGGAAAATAATCTGATTTCAGTAGTCTCTTTTCAAATGCCAAAGAATGCCGCATTTGCAACTAGAAAAAAATGTGCTAAAGCTTAAAGCAATGGCTGTAAAGTCTTGGTGAGCGTTGGAATCACCCGGAAGACTCTGAAATGTACTGATGCTTGGGCCCACAGAGCACCTAAACAGGGGCTGGGGGCATAGCAGTGATTTTTTTTTAATGTCTCCCCAGATGTGTCTAATGCACAGCCATGGCTGGGAACCTCTGGCCTAAGGAGCATCCAAGCACATCCGAAGTGCTTACGAAATTCGTCTGGCAATCATTAACCACACTCACACAGTCCGTCCAGGAGCCACAGGGCTGAGCACCCAGGATGAAAGCCTTTGGGGGTTCCATGTATTTCTTCTCTGCCTTTTGGAACCCAGATACTTTATCCCATTCAGCCATTCACAGCATGTTGGCTTCATGGGTCCCAGCAAGGCCCCTCTCTGCTGTTCTACATTTATTCTCTTTTATCCCCATTCTCTTCCACAGACAAGCATTGTAATACATCTGGTGTGTGTACGGTGTGCACTTGTGTTTATATGCGGTCTTGTACAAACGTGTTTTGCTGCATTTTATGCCTGTGTTTTGACTTCATATAAATATATTGTGTTCAAGACCCATTCTGATTGTTAATGTTCCACTCCATCCACGTTGCAGCCATTGTGGAGACATCCAGCTGGTTGCCTCTAACTGCTGCAAAGTGTTCCAGCCATTCTCCCATTACACTTTCCACGCATGCCCCGGGGGCACTCCCACACTGCTCCCAGTGTCGGCACCACAGCATTGCAATCAGCATCCTTGCTTCTGTCCCCTTGGGGACCTGTGTGAGCATTTATCAGGGATGCATACCCTCTCTCCAGTCTATGAGATATATATTCGAGGCCTCATTATATATATGTTTTGTATAATAGATACTTTTACAAAAATACATGCAAAAAATATCCAAGTTGGGAGTTGTGGCGGGCGACTGTAGTCCCAGCTACTTGGGTGAATGAGGCAAGAGAATTGCTTAAGCCCAAGAGTTTGAGATTGCTGTGAGCTGTGACACCGCAGCACTGTACCCAGGATGATAGCTTGAAACTGTCTAAAAAAAAAAAAAACCCAAGTGCTTTGTGTAATGTGTTGATTGCTGCAATACTGGACCCAAACAACATGTGTGAGAGGCTCTAAGAAAACAATCGAACACATTCCTAATGCTACAAAAAGGGGTGGGAATTGTGGGATCTCAGTTTTATTTAATCCTGATAATCCTTTCAGGCTAGATTTTAATAGAAGGAGTAGTTGCTAATAGGGACCACTGGGTCACCTCAAATGAAATCTCAGTGGCATTTAGCCATTTCTTGACTTGTTTACAAATGTCATTAGGTAAACAACTTCTAACTCCTACTGATTTTAACACAGTTTTTCACAACCTGTTACAAAATAGGGCCAATGATGAAATCCAGGTCAAGCAATCAGGTTGTATGCATTAAACCTAACCTCCACTGATAAAGTTAGGCAGAATCAGACATTCTAATTTAGGAAAGAATGACACTTTGCCAAAACTCTGCTCATTATAATCATCACCCTAAGCTGAATGACACACTGAAAGGACTTCGGCATTTAATTGGCAATAATCCTGAGTGGTAGTAGTTCATTGAAAATCCTTTGTAAATAGTTACATAATATAAATATCAGACACGCTGTTATCTAGAGATTTCTAAACCAGATTTCTGTGTTTCAAGCAGTTGTTACTTCAGCAGAAATACAGTAGAAACTATAGTTGACCACCTCCTTATATTGCCCATCTCCTTAACTTGACCTAATTTTCATAAACCAGACGTGTACCACATGTACGCATCTGTCCTGTAGGTCTTGTTCCTTATCTTGACCACCTCCATACGTTGACCAGTGTATCATGTTTCTCTGGGTTGTCAACTTAGGGAGCTTCTAGTGTATATAGGTTAATGCTGAGACTTGTGACAGTTTTTGCATTTGACCAGAAGCTTCCATAGTTATTAAGCATTTACCCTCCAGCTAGTAGAGTGCGGTAGTTAATATTGCAGACTGCTTACTAGTACTGTCACTTTGGGCAACGGGATTATTATTTCTGTGCCTAAGTTTCCTCATCTGAAAAACAGGCATGGTGGTAGGCCCTGCCCTTCAGGGTAGTGTAAAAATTAAATGGAATAACACATCTAAGACACTTTACATATAGAAAGCCCTAGAATATCATAAGCCTTGGAGATTCCCAGCAAGTATTCTTGTGCTGATGATTTATTTGGGCATCCTAACCAGAAGTGGGGCATTCCAACTCCAGATAATTTCTTTAGATTCACTCACTCCTCTGGCTAGTCCATGGCACATGCTGTCAGCCTCCCCAGGCATCTATAGCGCTCAGCCCTTCTTCACTGACCCATTGCTTTGCGCTGTTCATCTGTGAATGTGTATCTCTTAGTTTGCTTTTTCTGCCCACCTAGATTTAAACTGGAAGGAAGTGATGATAACTTCTATTCCCTTTGTATCTTGGAAAGCCCCTTGGCTAGTTCAAAGACACAGAATAGACTGGTAGGATATTTCCTTTTTACTAACTTAAAAAGTCCTTTTGAAATTTTGCTAGTGTAGTGCTTGTCTTAATATGTCTTATATATTGTATATATAAAACCTGGACCTGGTGTAGTGGCTCATGCCTGTAATTCTAGCACCCTGGGAAGCTGAGGCAGGTTGATCACTGAGCTTAAGAGTTCTAGACCAGCCTGAGCAAGAGCAAGACCCCCATCTCTACCAAAAAAAAAAAGCAAATAGGAAAACTAACCAGGTGTGTTGGAACATGCCTGTAGTTCAGCTACTTGGAAGGACGAAGCAAGAGGATCTCTTAAGCCTAAGAATTTGAGGTTGCTGTGAGCTATGACACCATAGCACTTTACAAAGGGTGACGAGAGTGAAACTATCTCAAAAAGCAAACAACCAACCTGAATTGTGTAACTTCATTCTTTCTTTTTAAGAGAAGTTGAGCTCGAGTTTTTTTCTTGGTCACTTCTAGCAAATTTTATTCCTTAGTAGACCCATAATTTCTTTCTCCTCAAAGCTCCCACCAGGGTCTGTGTTGCTTTGCTTTGGAAATTGATGGATCTTCAATTCTATTACTTTTTCCATAGAGGAACTTCCTGTTTGAGTCATTGAGCAACACAAAGCCGTGTGTGTGTGTGTTTCTGTGAGAGTGAGTGTGTGTGTGTGGCTATTTCAAAGTCACTCCCCTTTTACAGATTTTTTTCAGCCTCCCTGTGTTCTCATAGCATTAAAGGTTATTATCATACATAATTGTGAAACATTATTACCTTTTACAGGTAGGAAGTTGGATGCATTTCAATTGCTTCTCTCAGCCACTGGTTGATTCACGTAGTTTTCTGACATTCAAGCTTAAACATATTGCTTCCATAAACAGGAGCAATGATTTCCACATGGGGCTATGGCCTTCACGTTCTTATTTAATGCTCACTCTTAAACTACAAACTGATTTCTATAGCTCATCAGTCTCCCACCAATATGATTTTTCTTTTTCTTCTTTTGTTTTTTTTTTGAGATAGAGTTTCACTTTGGCCGCCTGACTAGAGTGCTGTGGCGTTATAACTCACAGCAACCTCAAGTTCTTGGACTCAAGTGATCCTCTTGCCTGTATTTTTGTATGTTTAGTAGAGATGGGGTTTCACTCTTGTTCAGGCTGGTCTCAAACTCCTGAGCTCAAATGATCCACCCACCTCAGCCTCCAGAGTGCTGGGATTACAGGCGTGACCACTGTGCCCAGCCCCACATGACTTTTTCTTTGGCTGACCTAGTGGGTGCTGCTGGTGCCCTGGTGGATTTTAGTTCTATATTTCTATATTCAAGGAATTCGTATCAACACCGTCACCACCTTTGCTCTTTTAGCTCTGATAATAATTTTTACTTTGTTTCATTTTCATACCTTGTCTTATCTCTGAAAGGACTTATGATGGCTAGTTTAAGAAACACATTTTTTCTCCCACCATTTGTTAAGTCCTATAATCTTCTGACCTTATTCATTAGTAGGCAATGGCTTTGGGGCAAAGAGAAGTCAGGATAAGGAAGAACACGAATCACACTTATGACTCCTGCTATCCTTAGAGTCTTGAGTCTTGTTTTTTTTTTTCTGTTGAGAAAGAGTCTCACTTTATTGCCCTTGGTAGAGTGCTATGGCGTCACACAGCTCACAGCAACCTCCAATTCCTGGCTTAGGCGAGTCTCTTGCCTCAGCCTCCTGAGCAGCTGGGACTACAGGCACCTACCACAACGCCCAGCTATTTTTTTGTTGCAGTTTGGCCGGGGCCGGGTTTGAACCTGCAACCCTCCATGTATGGGGCCAGTGCCCTACCCACTGAGCCACAGGTGCTGCCCTAGAGTCTTGTTTTTAATTTTATTTTAATTAATTAATTTTTTTGTTTGTTTTTATGTTTTAAAGAGACAAGGTCCCTATCTATCGCCTGGGCTGGAGTGCAGTAATGTCATCTTAGCTCACTGCAGCCTTGAACTCCTGGGCTCAGGTGATCCTCCGGCCTCAGCTTCCTAAGTAATTGGGACTACAGGCTCGTACCATACACCTGGCAAATTTTTGAGGGGTGCAGGTAGAGACTGGGCCTTGCTGTGATGACACTCAGGCTGGTCTCGAACTCCTGGACTCAAGTGATCCTCCTGTTCAGGCTCCCCAAAGGGCTAGGATTACAGATGTGACTCACTGTGCCTGGCCTATGCTTGGGGTCTTAATTGTCTGCTTCTACTCACATTTCATTCATTTTTTTTTTTTTCTTTTTGCAGTTTCTGGCCAGGGCCGGGTTTGAACCCACCACCTCCAGTATATGGGGCCAACACCCTACTCCTTGAGCCACAGGCACAGGACTGTCTTGGGAGTCACATTTATTTCTTAGTGACCCTACTCACATTTATTTCTTAGTGACCACCAGGGGATAGGGATTCTTGCTTTTCTGCCTGTTCTTGATCTATGATGCTAAGGTCATTGAAATTTATTTATTTTAGAGACAGAGTCTCACTTTGTCGCCCTTGGAAGAGTGCTGTGGCGTCACAGCTCACAGCAACCTCCAGCTCTTGGGCTTAGGTGATTCTCTTGCCTCAGCCTCCCGAGTAGCTGGGACTATAGGTGCCCGCGACAACGCCCAGCTATTTTTTTGTTGCAGTTTGGCTGGGGCCAGGTTTGAACCTGCCACCCTTGGTATATGGGGCTGGTGCCCTACTCGCTGAGCCACAGGCGCCGCCCAGGTCCTCGAACTTGAAATTTCACATTATCCTCATTTTTCTTGATCTTGACAGATTTGGCATTCTTTTGCTGTACTGTGAGCAGAAAATCCCTGGTTTCCTCAAGTTTTTGAGACATGGTGACAAGGAGCACCAGGACAGGACACAGACTGGCAACCTGAGTGCGAGAAGCAAGAAGGATGAAAAAGCTCTTTGTGCTTATTCCTGAGCAAAGCCCTTGGCAAAATGACGTGGATGCTCTTTCTCTTCCAGGGCCGGTGGCCCGATCATCAGCTGTCCTGTGTCCTTCTCAGCTCTAATTCAGACATTTAAGCAGAAGTCCTCTCAGGAGCATCCAAGGGAGACACTGGAATGTATTTGCTTTATACTCTTTCCCATATCCTAGCCAGACTGCTTAAAGTGCCCCAAGTCCAAGCCCCTTCTGCTATGCCCCTAACCTCCTCCAATCCCAGGACAGTCCTGTGCCTTTGGCCTCAAGCTTAGTCTCTCTCCTCTGAGCTCAGGAGCTCGGGGGTCCCTGAGACGGTGGGGTATTGACATTCTCACGTTCTTTACACACAGTGGAGGGCTTCTCTTTGTCACCTTCCCAAGCTCTACCCACTAGTCTCAGGGCGGCATCTTCTGTGAGGCCACTCCCTACATTCTTGCATTTGGACGGCAGTCCCCTAGATCCCATTCTCTTGTAAAACTCACTGCCAACTTGTAAATTAAAAGCAAAAATGTGCATCTACATTAAAATCATTGTAAAAATATTTTTTAGAGCACAGTCTTAAAAATGTCTCCTGAATATTTGCAGGAGTGAAAAAGGGCTAATCTAGTGGCTTAAATAGCAACTGCTCTTAAGAAGCCTGCACATCACAAGAGAGTGGTCAGACATTTGCTTGAATTTGAATTTCAGGGGAGCCAGAACCTTTTGATCTTCATTGGTGAGGCAGACCCCCATTTTCTATTTGACCTCTGGCTTATTTAATTATGGAGTAAATTGAGTGTTCCTGGGTAGCACCTTTTAGAAATTAATGGAACTGTCTTCAGCAGCCCAGAGGCCAAGATCAAAAAGTGGACTCTGCCCTGTGCTAGCTGGGTAAACCTGTGCCAGCTGGGTAACCTTGGGCGAGTAATCTCACATGTCTAAACTTCAGAGTCTTCATCTGTCAAGTGGACATGGTCCCATTTGCATCCGGGGATGGTTATGCAGCTAAAATGAGAAAACACCTGTTGACCAGCCACAGTGGGTCTGGCACAGTGCTGGGTACACTGCACCGTGATGCCAGGTGGAAGCTGTGTCTGCTGTCATGCCACTGGGACACTGGCAGGATTTACAGACCGGTTGTGACAGAGTATAGACATTTTTGTCAGAAGCAATGTCTAAGCAGGGGCCTGAAGGATGAGTAGAAGGTTAGGGAGTGTAGTCCAAGCAGAGGGAACAGCGTGGGGAGGGTGTCCTGGAGCAGCGATGGGAGACCAAGAGAGAGGTTGGAGAGAGAAGCCTCAGCCACCCCACCACAGACCACAGAAGCCACTGCTTGAAGACCAGGTATGAGGCCATCATATAATATCAGTTCTGGTGCAGAACCCTGGTGCCCTAAGTGGAGTTTGGAGCAATGAGGTTGTGGAGCAGCCAGTGGATTTGAGAGAGACTTAGGAGAGGTAGAACTGATGGATTTGGTGATTTGTTGGACACAGTGGGTTCACTCAGCACAAATCCAGCAAATATTAGCTGAGTGTTCTGGCTTTTCCTTGCAGGACCTTCACGCTCTTACTTCCTTACAGACCCCTGGGTCAAATGTGCCAAATCTCACTTGACTATCCAGCCCCATCCATCCCTAGAGACCAGGCTGGAGGAATGGGGTGTCTCTGAGCCATTCCTGTTTTAGAAAAGCCAGACTTTGAAAACGACTGTCAACCCTTGAGGTTTTGGGCGTTCATTACTCAGTGGATTCTTGGGTTTTTGTCCTTTCTCCAAAAGCCCTTTCATGGCCTAAAGAAAGGGTCTGGGAAGAACAATCTTAATCACCCAACCCAGCTACCGCCCTGAGCCAATGGGAAAGGCTGGGGTAGAAAAGACCTCAGGCTGTCCTTCAGAAATACCTTCTCCTTCAGAGAGCCTTTTCTAATCCTGCCTCGTATTCTTTGATGCTAAAGTCTGTTTAAAATCCTTGATTCCACCCCAATAAATGGCAAGGAGAGGCAGTGAGTGTGTGAGGGATGGCAGGAAAATCAGCACAGAATTTAAGGTGTTCCGTGGACAGGAGCCGGCTGCACATGTGAGGAAATTAGAACCTCCTCTTTACAACTCTGGAAAACGGCAAAAACTTTGAGTTATTTTGAAGTTACTTTTGATTGTAAGACATCCCATTCTGAAACTGGGCCATGTGGATCAGCGTTTTAATACGTTTAACATAAATACAGCAAAAATAACTGACGTTTATGAAATGTTAATTACGAACGAGACCCCATACAAGGCAGGGAACTTTAGCTCCTTTATTCTGTACAATGATGCTCTTGGGGAAATGGGACCATTGTTCCCATTTCGCAGATGAGGAAGCGGAAGCTCAGAAAGTTGTGGTCATTTGTCCAGTGTCCCATAGCTGGTACATGGAGGAGTAAAGCCGGAGAAAAGCATTAAAATGAGGATATTTAGGGTTTTATTAAAGTTGAAAACTAAACAGCTTATTATCTGTGGCAGGTATTGTGTTTGGTAACAGGAAAATCACCCTGATCAGGGATGTTGTATAAATACTGTCTAATATTTATTTGTGGTCTACCTGTTCTTGGAGAGCTTCACCAGGAGGTGAAGTGCCCGTTTGTCCACTTTGGCTTCTGAAGGCCTGGCCAGTGCTTAACAGCTGCTCTGAGGGGACTGGGGTGCCCGCAGCACAGGCAGCTGTCATGAGTTAGTGGCGCCTCAAGGACAGCCAGGTGGGCTTCTGGCCGGAGTTCACCTCCTGGAGTGCACCCGCACAGTATTTTCTCTCCCTGCAGTCAGCAGCTGGTGAGAAGGAGGCAGAGCAGGCCTGCACACTCCCTGGCTCCGCACCCCAGAGCCTGGGGGGAGATTCTATCCCGGGAACTGGCCTGGCCGGTCTGGCTCCGGTGGACAAGTCTGAGCTGGACAAACAGAGCAGGAAGTGCCGGTCCCTGGTCTGCGCACAGTGATCCTGAGCCCTTGGTAGAATAACCTGTCCGGCCCAAGAGGAGAAAAACTCTCAGCAAACTGGCCCGACAGCACCCTACTGTCTCAGCAACCTGCTCAGAGGCCCGCGTTCTTTGCCTGGACTTTTGAAATTGGGTAATTGGAGCAGTTCTGAAAACACTTGCTGATGTCACTTCTCTGGCAATGATTTTGCTGACCCACAGCTTTCATCGACTGCCACGGTCCCCTAAGTGACGAACCTGATTAGTTGAGGGACATCTGGCAACTCACACCTCCTCTCCAGGCCTGGGTTTCTGTATCTGTAAAATGAATCACTTAATTCAGTGAAGCTGTAGTTTTGACTCTGAAGTCGTTATGGGAAGAATAAAAATCGTAGTGCTATCAGAACAATCAAAGAAATCCCCTCTCCCAATTAGAAAAGATTGATCTCCTTAGGTGACACACAGAGGGGAAGCTGTGGTTAAGATGGCCTGTATTCCACCTAGATGTTGGCATGAAGGGGAAGGAATCTAAGGGTTTTTCCACACTACAGGGAAGTCCCTACTCCTGGTAAGTTATCACAGGTCCTCAGCTGATCTATGGCTCCCCTGACCCCAACCCCAACCCCAAATATCAGTGGTGAGGAGTCACCAGCATCCCTGGGACATAATCCCCTACTTTGGGTGGCATCAAGGAGAGAGAAAAATACATAGAACTGGTGCTAGGAGGGGCCTTTGCTCCAGGCAGCCTGCTTCTTCCCTCAGCTGCAGGGGAAGCTGAGGCCCACAGCCTGACATGCAGCAGGTTCGGGCTGAGCTTACAAGCTGCCGTCTCCACTGCTAACCCAGTGCCAGGAAGAGGAGGAAGAGAATTTTCACCTGTGAGTCACTTCTGTTTTTATCCACCCTAGGGCATCTGTTCTCCCTGTGGTGAGGGTGGACAGCCTGGCACTTCCATGAGGGATTCAGGGCTCATGGATTTCATTTCAGGATCCCTTACTGTCCCAATCTGGGCCTCCGGATCATCTTGAGTTACCACAGTACACTAGTCCAGAAACTTTAAACAGTGCTCAATTGGCTTCACCATCCAGGGTGAGAGGGAGGAAAAAAGAACCCATGTGCCAGTTAAAAAGTCATCTTTCGGATTTAAAATCAGCCCTGGCTAAAATAATCAAGGGAACTGGAAACTATGGAAAGGTCAAAGGTTTGCAGGTTTAGGGTTTCGTGGGAACATGCGCGTGTTTGGACCAGTCCCAAGTGCCTGGGTGACCTGTTTGACAGGTAACAATTAGAGAGTAAGAGCTGGCTGGGCTGGAATGTGGCTGCAGAGGCCGGCAGGAGGATCTGGTTTACCTGTTCTGCAGGTGGGGCCTGCCAGTGGGACAGGCATGTGCACGCAAGACATTCCAAAGAATCGGTTTTCTTTTAAAGACGCAGCAATGGCTGCGGGGTACAAAAGGGTTGGGCTGAGCCCTGGCTGCAAGCCGTTAGCTATTTGCAAGGTAAAGAAGCAAAATAAATAGTTCTCTGAAGACAGCTCAAGGAAGAAACTGCAAAGGCATTCAGAACTTTTTTCTTTAAGGTCTAAAATAAATGAATGCTTTTTGTCTCAGGTCTTGAGAAACCCCAGACTGGTACAAAATGCCAAAGATAATAAAACTGAAAAGTCACCCCCTCCCCCTCTGGCTATTTTTTCTTTTCTTTTCCTTTTTAGAGAAGTCATCATATTGTCAAGAGAAGGAGATAGGGCCCTTGAAGGATGGTGTCTTGGCTGAGATGGCCCAGAAATGCTGGCTGTTTCTCTCAGGATTGCAGCAGAAGATCCCCCCAAAAGCAAAATACTAGGTTTTATTTCCTCAGTAGGTTGTCGATGTAAATTTCCAAATAATTAATGTTTTTTAATTTACCAAGTTTGTTTTCTAAAAAATAAAACCCCCTCTTTCACATTGTTTCTCTTCCCACGACGGGTACTTTCCATTCTTCTGTGAGCTCTCAGAGCTCTGAAGCCCTGCAGGGCACAGCTCTGGAGTCCTGGCTGTGGGGTGGGAGAGGCAAGGCAGCAATAGCAGCCAGTGATTACACTGAGAGTGGCTTGCGATTCACAGTTAATTACAGAAGAAGGAGAGGATCTTAAAATCCAATTGGCAAAATCACAAACAAGTAAAGGACTCAGCTACCTCATTGTTGACTTTTGCTAGTGGTAAAACAGTGGCTGATGTGACAACTTAACTATTTGTGTAGTAGGAAGATTATTCTTTATAGACAATTCACCAGGACTAATCAACCGTCAGTCATAAATTATAATAACAAATCAGTCATAGTATTATAACGGACAGTCAGAGCAATAACAGCTTGCAGTTACTGAGCCCTCCCTAACGAATGTGCCACACTGAACTATCTACATTTTCTTATCTCCACAGCAGTTTTTTTTTTTTTAAATGTCAACTTTTATTTATTTATTTATTTTTTGCAGTTTTTGGCTGGGGCTAGGTTTAAACCCACCACTTTCAGCATATGGGGCTGGCATCCTTCCCCTTTGAGCTACAGGTGCCACCCCTCCACAGCAGTTTTAAGGGAGGTGATCGTGATCTCCATCTTACAGACAAGGTCAGTGGCACAGAGAAATTCCAGGATTTGCTGGAGCTGATACTGTTGATAAGTGGCAGAGCTCGGATCTGAACCCAGACAGTCCATTCATTCCTTCAAAGTCAATGAACTGCTCTGAGTTGGGCACAATGTGCCAGGGGGTTCCAGCACATTGATGAACAAGACGAAGTTGGTCTTTCATGGAAAAATGATGTAATACTTCATAGAGTGTAATTATCGTCTTTGATTCCAAAACCTGACCTCTTAACTATTCCCTAGACAGCCTCTTAGTGGAGCACACACCACATTCTGATTTAGCCTTTTATCCCACAAATTACCATACCAAGACCGCCACCTTCCCCTCTGCCACTCCCCAGCCATTCTGAGACACCTTTAGCAGAGTGTCTTAGTTTGGCAAAGGACAAGGGCCATTTTCTGGGGTAGATATTGGATTTACTACAGGCTTATATTGTTTTTATTTGTCTAATTAGTGTGGGAGCAGTGAATTCAAGTTCAAATGCTCTGTGAGCAGAGCTTATTATGGGTGTAAGAAGCCATTTTGATTACAACAAATATTTGCTCATTATTTTTTTCTCATTGTTTTTTTTTGTTTGTTTTCTTAATTGTTGGAGATTCATTGAGGGTACAAGAAACCAGGTTACACTGATTGCATTTGTGAGGTAAAGACCCTCTTACAATCGTGTCTTGCCCTCAAAAGGTGTGGCACACACCAAGGCCCCACCCCCCTCCCTGGGTTGTTTTTTTTTGAATTATTTTATTTTATTTATTTATTTATTTTATTGTTGGGGATTCATTGAGGGTACAATAAGCCAGGTTGCACTGATTGCATTTGTCAGGTAAAGTCCCTCTTGTAATCGTGTCTTGCCCTCAAAAGGTGTGGCACACACCAAGGCCCCACACCCCTCCCTGGGCTTTTTTTTTTTGAATTTTTTTTGCTCATTGGTTTTCACCCCGTTATAATTGAAACCTGATCTCCATGGTTCCGAGATGACTGCTTCCTACAAATCCTGAAGAAAAAAAAGCAAAATTAGTTTGTACTTTACCTACCCAAAGCAAAGCAGCCTAAAGCCTTTTCCTTACCCTGCAGCACTGCACGTTTCCCCACAAAGTCCTGCTTTTATCCCCCAACTGATAACAATTTCTTCTGTGTATAAATCCTGAACACATGTTCTTTGACCAATCCATCCCTGGTGTGACTTTGAGCAAACTCTAAAGGGCAGACTTGACTGCTCTGGCACTGACCCACTTGTAGTGGCCACAGAAAGGCTGAATGATTACTTACGTGAGGTGGATTTTTTTTTTTTTAAAAAGCAATAGTAAGTGGTAATGGTAATAAGTATACTGCTGTAGGCTAGGCACTGTGCCCAACAATCTGCACGGCATTGTCTCATTTAGTAAGTACAGTGACTCTAAACACAGAGGATGCCAAAAAATGCACACATTTTAAGAAAGGAAAAACTATTAAAATTGTAGTAGTCAGTATACAATATATTGACTTCTGTAATTACAAGAGGTGCTCAAAGTCATTACCATCAGCGTCCAGACACTTCCAATGACGGTAAACTACTGCCTGAGCAACGCTGACCAGCACGTCCACTTAGATCTGCACATGCCATTCACTGTCTTCCAGAAGCACCTCCAGTGTAGCTGAGTTTCTACTGTACCCCACATGCTTTAAGTTCCCCCGTAGGTAGAAGTCAAGGGATGTTACATCAGGAGAACAAGGGGGAAACTCAACCACATCTCATCGTCCTATTCATTGTCCTGTCAAAGACTCATGGAGGTGGGCTCTCACGTCCTTGGTGTGTGTAATAAACGTGGGATGGAAACTTTCCATTTTGCTGTTTTAAGAATTCGTGGTATCCATGGAATACTATTCAGCCATTAAAAAAAAATGGAGACTTTACATCCTTCGTATTAACCTGGATGGAAGTGGAAGACATTATTCTTAGTAAAGCATCACAAGAATGGAGAAGCATGAATCCTATGTACTCAATCTTGATATGAGGACAATTAATGACAATTAAGGTTATGGGGGGGGAAGCAGAAAGAGGGATGGAGGGAGGGGGGTGGGGCCTTAGTGTGTGTCACACTTTATGCGGGCGGGACATGATTGCAAGAGGGACTTTACCTAACAATTGCAATCAGTGTAACTGGCTTATTGTACCCTCAATGAATCCCCAACAATAAAAAAAAAAAAAAAAAGAATTCGTGGTATGTTTGTTCTGCTAACTCCTGTCTCACGTATACACTGTCTGGTAGACTTCCGTGGAGAGCGTGTAAACTGATCCAACACCACAGCAGAAGCAGCAGGACTTGCTGCTGTGTGAGGCCTCCTGGGTCTTCCCCTGAGCACATCACACACAGCACCATGCGTCTCAAACTTATCATGAACGCATCCAGTTGGTAGGCGTGTTGGAGGTTCTGTCCCATACTCACACTCACGCCTCCATTCTCATCATACTGCCACAATGTTCTTGAATTTCAAACACTACTTCAAATTCGTCTTGAGCACCTTAAATCACAACTGTGCTTCCACCATTTCCTTTGACTGCCCTGCCTGCCGTGTGGTGATGCTAGCATTTATTTGATTAATGCCATATATTCTTTGTTTGTTTTTGGAGTGGGCTAGAGTGCCATGGCCTCAGCTAAGCTCACAGCAACCTCAGACTCCTGGGTTCAAGCAAACCTCCTTAGTAGCTGAGACTATAGGCAGGCACGACCATGCCTGGCTGATTTTTCTATTTTTAGTAAAGACGGAGTCTCGCTTTGCTCAGGCTGGTTTCAAACTCCTAAGCTCAATTAATCTTTCTGCCTTAGCCTCCCCAAATACTAGAATAAGAGACCTGGGCCACTGCACCAGGCCTAATGCCATCTTTTGAGTGAACGTCATTCTATGCATAACTACTATAATTCAATGCAACTTTGAAAGGTAATACATAGATAACATCGCTTAAAGTGTGTATACGTTCTCTGGAATCCCCTGGTATATACTATGATTACAGGTAGCAGCTAAGGAAAACTGCTCACAGAGGTTCAATAATCACCTAAGGCTGCACAGCTGGCCAATAGCAAGGCCAAGATACAGATACATTGGCAATATCTGGTAAGAGGGCTGTGTGTCAACACTGAGAAGGGGTCACTAACCAGTGTGCCCTTGGAGAGAGCTCTGATGGGTACCAGGTTAGTGTCCATAAAGACTACCTTGATCAGAGAATCCACCACGGCTTTAATCAGAAACAGACTCATTCAAGTTGTCTCAGAAATAAAGGGTTTACCGAAAGGGCACGTGTGTGCATGGGAGTGCTGAAAAGGCTAAGAAACCCAGCCTCAGCACAGGTAGGCTCAAGGCAGCCTAGTGACATGCTTTTTTCACATTTCTAACTCTCCTGCAAAGTCATTCTCCTTTGCTCTCTTCCTTCCCAGTTCAATATTTTTGGTTACTTGTCTACACATGGCCCAAAATTCCAGTCAATACTCAAATCTTTGTGATGTCCCAGAACTACCTTCCCTCTGAGGCCTTTGCTAAATCCCTGAGAAGGGATTGATTGGCTGAACCATTGAGCCACTGGCCTGTGATGAGCTCTCTGTGGAACCCATGTCCACACTAGGTACATCACCTGAGCCCGGGGACATGGGCTCATCCAGTCTGTGGGCTACTTAGCAGAAACTGTGAACTGGTCAGGAAGCACTTGAGATACCACAGAAGAGGCTTTTTACCTCTTAATGATGATACCAAAGTATAACATAAGATACATTCTTCATTATGAAACATCTCCTTTGAGGAATATTTTCGCTCTATTTTCTTCCACTTTTTTTGGGGGGGGGGAGGAGGGAACAGAGCCTCAAGCTGTTGCCCTGAGTAGAGTGCTGTGGCATCACAGCTCACAGCAACCTCCAACTCCTGAGCTCAAGTGATTCTTCTGCCTCCATCTCCCAAGTAGATGGGACTACAGGTGCCTGCCACAATGCCCGGCTATTTTTTTTTT
The DNA here is from genome assembly GCF_027406575.1 of Nycticebus coucang. Lineage (NCBI taxonomy): Eukaryota > Metazoa > Chordata > Mammalia > Primates > Lorisidae > Nycticebus > Nycticebus coucang. The sequence goes on along the minus strand of NC_069792.1, from coordinate 64,143,334 downwards.
GGTTGCAGCCATCATTGTTTGGCGGGTTCAGGCTGGATTCAAACCCGCCAGCTCAGGTGTATGTGGCTGGAGCCTTAGCCACTTGAGCCACTGGCGCCGAGCCTTTCTTCCACTTTTTAAAGAGACTCTACAAGGGTTATATATCCCACCCAAATTCTTTAGGAAGTCATTTGCCCTTAAAGAAGATCCCTATGACAGTGGTTCTCAACCTGCCTAATGATGCAGCCCTTTAATACAGTTCCTGTAGGTCACGACCCACAGGCTGAGAGCTGCCCTATGAGGATATGGAAATTGCCCTTCTGTGGTGGATACAGAATGTTGACTTTAAGCAAGTCAGTCTTCTGAATGTGTTTTGTAGAATTCTCAAGCCAGCACTGAAGTTTTTTAACTGGAGGGCCTCAGGCCATGGAGATGGGAACAGGAGGATAGTAAAAAGTGAAGGGAGTTGAACCAAAGAGCTGGGGAGGACAGAGACCAGATGGGAGGTGCAGCTTGGAGCAGGAAGAGAGTCAGCCAGGACCAGAAACCAGACAAGAACTGCTGTTTCCACTTCAGGAGCCACAGCATCTAGCGTGGAGCTAGGAAGAGTGTGGAGAGTCAGGGAGCATTATAGAGAGATGAGTGGAGTGAGGAATAGAAGCCAGGATTACATTACCTGCCTGCGATATACCAGGCATGCAAGATCTTTCCCAACCTTGGAGCCATGTTAACTGTGTGTCCCTAATTACCAGCCTGTGTTCTGTTTGGACACTTGTAAATTCTTGGTTTCAATGGTCTCATGGCCTCTGACCAAGGAGGTTTCAGGAGGTAAGAAGGAAGATGTATTTCTAAGACCAGGAAGATGTTTTAAACCACATTTAATGCAAGGGAAGGTGGAATGTGTTAAAAGGGCCCTTGGATGTGATGTTTCCTGGGAAGATTTGAAAGCCAGCCCAGGGATTGCCCTGGAATCTGCTGCAGCCTTGCATACTATTCACATGCCTGCAAGATCTAACCCCAGGGCTGGGTTTGCATCTTTCCGAATTGTTTTGGAATTCTCCCTTGATGGAGTATTTCAGAGAAAATGTTACTACACGTCTCTTTGTACGAGTGGGAGGTTTAATGGATTATCCACGGGCCTCTGGGGACTGGGCTAAGGATTCTGGGCCCAGAGTTTTGGACCCATCCACTTCAGATCTGAGGATTAATGCTTGATCCTCCTCTGAAGGGGGTGGGAGGTTTAAGCCTCTGCTAGTTGATTACAAATGTTCCAGATACAAATCTTTAGGGCGGGAACCTCTGTGAACAACAAAACAACCGCAGAAAAACTGTACGAAAATCCTTACCTTTATGCATTACTCAACTTTGTGAATCTTGAGGACTTAATGAGGCCTTTTTTAAAAAGAAAGGAATTACTTAAAGGCTAAGGATATCTTGGACCAATTTAAATTGGGGAAGGAGAAACCTAAGGTGCCCTTTCAGGATATTATTCATCCTATGAAAACAAAATGTATTTGTTCGCAGTAAACATGTCAGAACAGCAGCTATGTGGAACAAGTGTAGACTGGTTGCTGTCCAATCTGCCAATTTTCAGATAAAAGATTGGGATCTGATAAGTGACAGATTACCATGAGAACATTTGCAGTGGGATCTTTTCTGGTTTATCATTTCAGCACCAAAGATGTCAGTATATCCAGAAAATTTTAAGGCAGCTGCTATTCTCATGTTTTTTTTAGGCTATAAAAGTATAAGTTTATTTTATATTAGAGAAAGAGAAGAGAGTGGGGAGAAGAGATGAGAAAAAGAAAGAGAAGAGAGCAGGGAGTGAAAGCCTCATGATATATTTACAATGTTTATCTAAACGGGGAAAAAAATCCCGGTCTGATGCTAACTAAAACCGCAGAAATCCCAAACAGAAATGAGCAGTCCTAGTGCTTGTGGGATAGGGTCGCTACAAGGTGAAGGTCGGAATCCTATCCTCATCATCAGATCTCATCTCTCCTCCATGTCTATAAAAAGGAGAGAATGACTCTAGTTTGGTGCGTCCACACTTCAGTATCTTTTATATACTTCCTCTTCATGATTTTTGCCATTTGCTCATACCACTGTACCTGCGGTAGGAGGACTTGAGATGTGTTCAGTAAGGAAGGAATTACTTAAAGATCAAGGATCGGCTTAAATGGTAATGAGAAACCAAAAGTTTCTCTCTTAGATTTCATTCTTTAACTCACCATTTTTTAATATGAATAGAATATTTTGGAATAAAACCTTTAGTTTTTCCCAAATCAATTTTATCTGTGAATTCATAGCTTTGATGGGCTAATTATTTTTTTCCATATCAATTGAAATGAATATAGAACTATTCAGAGAAAAGCATTGGTTTGCTTTTTGAAAATAGTTGAAGATGATCCCAGGTTACTAAGACTGGTATGCAGACCACAATTTGGAAAACACTGCCTGACTCTGAAGAGATTGAAGAGATTGCTGGGTGTGAGTGAAACTTTGCTTCAAAGCTGCCCAATTTGTTTGTGGAAGACACCCACATTGGTTCCAATGTTTTCACTAATTGGCTCATCAATCCTGAGTTCGCCACTTTATCTTGTACAATTTCGTTTCCTCCTCTGAGGAAGCTGGACTAAACAGTTTCTGTCCCTATTTGCACCTTTCCAGGATGCCGCTTGAAGTGCCCAGCACACCAGCAGCAGAGCATGTCAAGATCTGGGTGGCTGTGAACAATAACTCAGTCTCTTGGCATCGTCCCACAGTGTGCTTAATCTTCCTGGGAATCTTGTAGAAACTTTGCTCTTCTTTTTCATTAACAATAGTTAGGGAGCACTCTTCTCAGCCAGCGTATGAAAGAAAAATCCCCCTTTCTCTACTTCGGATGAGTCACAGAGGAAAAAAAGGCAAAAGGTGAAAAGGAATTTGGTGTGTGGCTTTGAAAGATTGCTGATTTAACCCCTTCTCTTGTCTCCTCACTTATTTGACACCCAACTTCTCTAAAATGACCTTCGGGGGAAAAAAAAACTTAATTTGGTTACTTCATACTTAACGGCACAATGGTAAGTAATAAGAGCAACAATGCATAATTAATAATATGTTACAAGTCTAACAGGGTCATGGCAAGTCAACTGATCTCATTATTTATTTATTTATTTATTATTTTTCTTTTTTTTTTTTGCAGTTTTTGGCCAGGGCTGGGTTTGAACCCACCACCTCCCGCATATGGGGCCCGTGCCCTATCCCTTTGAGCCACAGGCACCTCCCTGATGTCATTATTATTATTATTATTATTTTTCGTTTTTTTTTGTAGAGACAGAGTCTCACTTTACTGCCCTCGGTAGAGTGCCATGGCGTCACATGGCTCACAGCAACCTCCAGCTCTTGGGCTTATGTGATTCTCTTGCCTCAGCCTCCCAAGCAGCTGGGACTACAGGCGCCCGCCACAACACCCGGCTATTTTTTTGTTGTTGCAGTTTGGACGGGGCTGGGTTTGAACCCACCACCCTCGGTATTTAGGGTCGGCGCCCTACTCACTGAGTCATAGGCACCGCCTGATGTCATTGTTTTTAAAAGAAGGTGTTCAGCTACTCAGGAGACTGAGGTGGGAGGATCCTTTGAGCCCAGGCATTCAAGGCTGGAGTGATCTCAACATTGCACTCTAGCCTGGGCAACACAGCAAGACTCAGTCTCTAACAGAAAAAAAAAAAGAAAAGAAGAAGAAGAAGAATAAAAATGAGTATGAACCAAATGAATTTTCCTTTTTTTCTTTTTTCTTCCTTTTCTTTCCTCTCTCCCTCCCTCCTTCCCTTCCTTCCTTCCTTCCTTTAAATTTTTAGAGATAAGGTCTTGCTATATTGCTCAGGCTAGAGTGCAGTGGCTATTCACAGGCTCAATCATGATACTCTTTACTCCCTGAACCAAATGATTTGTGAAACTTCTCCCAGCTTTAATGTTCTTAGATTGCATGATCTTGGCTTCTAGTTTCTTTCTTCCTTCCTTCCTTTCCCTTCCCTTCCCTTCCCTTCCCTTCCCTCCTTCCTTCCTCCCTTCTTTCTTCCTTCCTGCCTTCTTGCCTTCCCTCCCTCCCTCCTTTCTTCCTTCTTTCCTTCCTTCCTTCCTTTCCCTTCCCTTCCTTTCCTTTTTTCCTTCTTTCTTGTTGCTCCAGGCTAGAGTACCATGGCAGTGTCAGCTTAGCTCACAACAATCTCAAATTCCTGCGCTCAAGTGATCCTCCTGCCTCAGCTTCCCAAGTAGCTAGGACTACAGGCACCTGCAACAGTACCTGGATAATTTTTCTAATTTTAGCAGAGGTGGTGTCTTATCCTTGCACAGGCTAGCCTCAAAGTCCTGTGTTCAAGCGATCTTCCTACCTCGGCCTCCCAGAGCACTAGGATTACAAGTGTAAGCACCATACCCAGCCTTCAGCTTCTATTTTTGTAAACAGTGCTAAATTTTAAGTTTTACAGAATCCTTTCTTTCTTTTTTCACTTTAACACCCTCAGTAGAGTACGGTGGCATCACAGCTCACAGCAACCTCAAACTCTTGGGCTTAAGCAATTCTCTTGACTCAGTCTCCCAAGTAGCTAAGACTATAGGCACCTGCCACAACATCTGATATTTTGTTGCAGTTGTCATTGTTGTTTAACTGGCCCAGGCCGGGTTCGAACCTGCCAGCCTCAGTCTGGCACCGTAACCACTGTGCTACTGGCACCAAGCCAATAGAATCCCTTCTAATCTGTCTGCATTAGAAGACAACAATGAAGTTAGTATAATCGCCTATCAGCTTTTACATGTGTAATTTTTGTAAGTTTCCAGAACAATTATACGTTTTATAGTACGACTGAATCTAGATGTAACATGACCATGTTAGTCATTATTTCATTCATTTACTTGGCTATTCTTTCCTCTAACATGCATTGTATACCCCTTTTTACTAAGTAGTAGAACATAGTGATTTGGAATGTGAATTAAAAAAAAAAACAAAAAAGAGTATGAACCAAATGATTAAATCCCATTGGGATTGAATCCAATTTCCACTACACATTGCTCTATGACCTTGGGTAAGTGACTTAACCTTCTTAAGGTCTGGTTCCTTTATATGTAAAAACCATAAATAACAATGGTATTGATCATAATTATAGGGTTATTGAAGACAGATAGAGGTAGCAGGTGGAAAGATGAAAAGTTAAGCACTCAGCACATAGTAAGCACTCAATAAATGGTGGTCGTTATAATTTTCTTCATGGTCATGATGAGCATGAATTGTGCACCACTTCCTCTCAGTTGATACATATATAGAGATTTGGAGATAGAGCCTTTAAAGAGGTAATTAAGGTAAAATGAGGTCACACGGATAGACCTAATCCAACCTGACTGGTGTCCATATTAAGAGGGGGGATTGGGACACAGACACTCATGGAGGGAAGACCATGTGAAGACGGTTTGGAAGGATGGCCATCTCCAAGCCAAGGAGAGAGGTCTCAGAATGACATCAATCCTGGCAACTCCTTGATCTTGGACATCTAGGCTCCAGAACTGTGAGAAAATAAATTTTGTTGTTTAAAACACCCAGTCTGTGGTATTTGTTATGGCAGCCGTAGAAAACAATTATCATCATCATCATCATCATTATCATAATTTATGTGCTGGGCTTCAAAGACATTATGACATTCATTCATCTTCAGTAAACTCATGATCTAATAGGAGGGGGACAAGGCAGATGTACTTTACAACACGGGGATGAGGGCAAAAATAGAAGTCTCTACCATGAGGCCCCAGAGGGAATGCTGCAGGGAGGGGCGTGCTCCACTTGTGAGGAAAAGGAGAAAAGGTAAAAAGATATGATAGATGTCAGGCCTAGCCAGGTGCAGTGACTTGAGTCCGCAATCCTATCTAGCTCTCTGGGAGGCCAAGGCAGATGGATCACATGAGCTCAGGAAGCTTGAGACCAGGCTGGGCAAGAGTGAGACCTGTCTCTACTAATATAGAAAAATTAGCTGGGCATTGTGACAGGTGCCTGTAGTCCCAGCTACTCAGGAGCCTGAAGCAAGAGGATCACCTGAGCCCAACAGATTGCGGTTGCTGTGAGCTAGGCTGATGCCATGGCACTCACTCCAGTGATACTCTGTCTCAAAAAAAAAAAAAAAAAAAGCTAGGCCTGGAAAAATCGAGGAAGGTCACTTGGTAGATAAGGTGGGACAGTACATTTCAGGCAAGGTGACAGCATATACAGTGAAATTCCTGTATGACAAGGACGTTCTTTGGGATTTGATATTTAGGAATAATTTGTTCTGTGACATGAGATTTCACCTTCTTGTGATGGAGAGAAGGTAAATGCTAACCAAAGCCAAATGAATTGCCACTAATCAGCTGGATAAGCTGGTGCCTGGACATTCGTTTCTACTGGGCAGGTACCACAAGGATGGAACAAAAAGAGAAATTCCCATCTCAGCCCACCAGAAGCATTTAGCAAGCTTAGAACGTTTTTTTGTTGTTGTTGTTGGGAAGCTAAGGTAACATGACCTCTTGGCTTCGCTCAGAATGAATAAGATGATGAAAGTGGCTGAGAAATAACCTAGTTCAGTGGAGGTGATTAAGATGTTATCCATTTATTCTAGTGTATATGTGTACATGCGGAAACTTATAATACAAAAAAAATGATCATAGCTGACTTAACATAAAACTCTCATCATAAATCTAAAAGAAAACACCCTTAAATGAACTAGAATATTCGAGATGGGGGAGGTAATGGTATTTTCTGACTGTTTTGAGGATTGTTGAAGATTAATGAGCTAATGTCTGGAAAGCTCTAGGGCAACGAAGAAGAAAGGAACAGGAAAATGAGGAGGGGTTTTATCTCTTCTCCCCCGGCCCCACCTGCAAAGCTAGAAGACAGAACACAAAAAATCTGCCTCAACTTTTTATATATATATATATTTATTATTATTATTATTTTTTTTTATTGTTGGGGATTCATTGAGGGTACAATAAGCCAGGTTACAACTTTTTGTATTTTTTTAATTTTTTTTTTTTTTTTTGGCCAGGGCTGGGTTTGAACCCGCCACCTCCGGCATATGGGACCAGCGCCCTACTCCTTGAGCCACAGGCGCCGCCAACTTTTTGTATTTTTTAATATAACAAAAATAAATAATGTTTGTCAAAAGACAAAAATCCCCCATTAACTGATATTATAACTTTTATCACTCTATAAAAGTTATAATATCTGATTCATCCACGGTTGTAAACAATATTTATGAACTTTAGTTTTTTTTGAGACAGAGCCTCAAGCTGTTGCCCTGGGTAGAGTACTGTGGCATCACAGCTCACAGCAACTCCAGCTCCTGGGCTCACCCAATACTCTTGCCTCAGCCTCCCAAGTAGCTGGGACTACAGGCACCTGCCATAATGCCCGGCTATTTTTTGGTTGCAGTCGTCATTGTTGTTTGTCACTGGATTCGAACCCTCCAGCTCAGGTGTATGTGGCTGGCGCCTTAGCCGCTTGAGCCACAGGCGCAGAGCCAACATTTATGAACTTATATATTTGAAACAGCTTTGTTGGCTGGGTGCCAGCAACTCACACCTGTAATCCTAGCACTTTAGGTGGCTCAGGTGGAAGGACTGCTTGAGCTCACGAGTTTGAGACCAGCCTGAGCAAGAGTGAGACCCAGTCTCTACTAAAAATGGAAAAATCTATTAGCCTGGCGTGGTGGTGCATATCTGTAAGTCCTTGTTACTCGGAAGGCTGAGGCAACAGGATTTCTTGAGCCCAAGAGTTGGAGGTTGCTGTGAGCTGTGCTGATGCTACAGCACTCTACCAGGGCAACAGAGTGAGATTCTGTCTCATAAACAATAAACAATTATAAGAGGGACTTCATCTAACAAATGCAATCAGTGTAACCTACTTCTTTGTACCCTCAATGAATCCCAAACAAAAAAGTTTAAAAAAACAAACCCATTTTTATTTTTTGCAATATTTTGCCTTAGTTTTTTAGTTCTAGGTATTTTTTTTCTTTTTTAAAGATACAGGGCTTTGCTCTGTCACCAAGCTGGAGTGCAGTGGTGCAGATCTTCAACTCCCTGGTTCAAGCAATCTTCCTACTGTTGTAGTTGGGACTATAGTTGCGTGACACAATGCCCAGATAATTTTTTTTAAATTGTTTGTAGAGAATGGGTGCCTCTCTATTTGCCCACGCTGTTCTCAAACTCCTGGCCTCAAGCAATCCTCCTGCCTTGGCCTCCCAAGGTGTGAGGATTAAAGGCATAAACCACTGTGCCTGGTTAGCTTTTTAGTTTTTACTTAACATATCATACAATTTGTTCATGCTCCTACTAATAATCTTAAAAGTATTATGTTAGGCCAGGGGCAATGGCTCATACCTGTAATCCTAGCACTTTGGGAGGCTGAGGCAGGTGGATTGCCTGAGCTCACAGGTTTGAGACCAGTGTGAGCAAGAATGAGACCTCATCTCTAAAAAAACCCCAAAATAACAGGTTGTTGTGGTGGGTGCCCATAGTCCCAGCTACTTGGGAGGCTGAGACAAGAGAATCACTTGAGCCCAAGAGTTTGAGGTTGCTGTGAGCTATGACACCATGGCACTCTGTCGAGGGTGACAAAGTAAGACTCTGTCTCAAAAAAAAAATTAATGTTGAAGTATAATTCATATGTCATAGAAGTAGTGTATCTTACTGTATAATTCAATGACTTCTAGTGAATTCTAGAGTTGTGCAATCAGCACTGAAGGCCAGTTTTAGAATATTCCCATTGCCCTCAAAATCACCTTGTATTCATTTGCAATTCTGAGTCTCACCCCCTTCCCCAGGCAAACACTGACCCACTTTGTTTCCTAGATTTGTATTTCCTAGAAAATTTATAGAAATCAAAGCCTAACTTATTTCACTTAGCAAAATATTTTTGGGGTCCAGCCATGTTGTGTACGTACCAGTGGTTTGCTCCTTCTTATTGCTGGATAACATTCCGTTGTCTAGATTGTTACTCTTTGTTTATCTAGTTACCAGGTGACGGACATTTGGGACTGTTATGAAGAAGGCTGATGGGTGGGATCTCACCTAATGTGCACAGTGTGAGGGTGTTCAGCACGTACCTTGAGTAAATGGCTCAACTACAACTTGAACTTTGCCTTAGAATGAAAGCAATGTAACCTAAACATTTGTAGCCTCATATTAATCTGGAAAACAAACAAGCTAAAAAAGCCTAAAACAAAAAATCAGTGCTGCCACGAACCTATGTCTTGTGTGGATTACACGCTTTCATTTCTGTTGGCCAGATGGCTAGAAGTAGAAATGCTGAGGCGTATGGTAACTCTGTTAAACTCTTTGCTATTCTTTTTTTTTTTTTTTGAAACAGAGTATTACCCTGTGGCCCTGGGTATGGCATCATCATAGCTCATAGCAACCTCAAACTCTTGGGCTCAAATGATCCCCTTGCCTCAGCCTTGCAAGTAGCTGGGACTACAGGTGCCTGCTAGCACCCTGGGCTAGTTTTTCTATTTTTAGTAGAGACAGGGTCTCTCTCTTGCTCAGGCTCATCTCAAACTCCTGAACTCAAGCGATCCACCCTCCTCCACCGCCCAGAGTGCTAAGATTACAGGTGTGAGCCACCATGACAGGCTGTTCAACTTTTTAAAGAAACTACTGTGTTCAAAAGTGGCTGCATTCCCACCAACAACACAGGAAGGTTTCAATTTCTCCACATCTTCCCCGATGCTTGTTATTGTCGATGTTTCTGATTATAGCCTTTAAAGTGAGTGGGAAATAGTATTTCCCTAATAACTAAGATGTTGAACATCTTTTTGTATGCCTTTTAGCCTTTTGCATATTTTCTCTGATGAAATGTCTATTCAAATCTTTTGCCATTGTTAAATAAAGTTTTTTGATGGGGCTATAAAATAAAGGAGGGAGAAAAGTCCATGATCTGTACTGGTAACCCCCTAGAACCCAGGTGTCAAAATTAATTCCTAGATGCTGCTTCTATTTGACAAAAAGTCACAACTTTTATACTTAGAAAAATACGCTTAGAAAAATGTTCAACTCCATCGAAAATGATTTTTGGCTTTAAGGAATTGTTTGGTGTTTAAGGGTTTCCTATGACTTCCGCTTCCCCAGTAAGTTGTTGGTTGACTCACCCTGTGCACTGGGGTTGGGATGGGGGGAGGTGCTTATACAGAGCTGAACTTGGGCTTACTCAGGAAGTGGACCATGGAATATGGAGGTCATTGGTATTTCCTGGAGCAATGGAGGGGGAGATAATTCTTCTCTTCCCAACCCCTTCCTGGCACCAGCCTAGTAGAAAGCCAGGCCCTTCTTTTCCATGAACATCATCACTGTTCAACAGCAGGTGGAAAAAAGAGGGACAAAAACCAGACCTATTTTCTCTCCCTTGTTTTTTTCCAAATTTTTCTCTGCCAAAAGTTTAAAACTTTGCAAATATAAATATATTGAAATTTCATGAATCAAGAACTTGCTCATGTAAACAGTTTGGTGTTTTAGCCATAGAAAAGGAAAACAGGGCTTGGCCCCTGTGGCTCAAGGCACCAGCTACATACACCTGAGCTGGCGGGTTCAAATCCAGCCCGGGACGTCGAACAATGACGGCTCCAACCAAAAAATAACCGGGCATTGTGGCAGGTGCCTATACTCCCAGCTACTTGGGAGGCGGAGGCAGGAGAATTGCTTGAGCCCAGGAGTTGGAGGTTGCTGTGAGCTGTGATGCCACAGCACTCCACCCAAGGCAACACCTTTAGGCTCTGTCTAAAAAAAAAAAAAAAAAAAAGGAAGAAAGAAAGAAAGAAAGAAAGAAAAAAGAAAAACAGTAGTTGGGCGGTGCCTGTGGCTCAGTGGGTAGGGTGCTGGCCCCATATGCTGAGGGTGGCGGGTTCAAACCCAGCCCCAGCCAAACTGAAAAAAATTTAAAAAGGAAAGGAAAATAGTAGCGATCTCTTAAGGGCATCTGGCCTCACTGAGCTCCCCTTTTTTAATGAAGAATGGCAGGAATGAAATGTAAATGATTCACCAAGTTCCTTCATCCTCGTTCTCAAGCCGTCCTGGAGTAAACCCACCTCACTCATACAGGGAGTTATTACACCTTGTCCTTTATGGGCCAAGAAACTTTCAGAAGCATTAAAAAAATAGTTGAAGTATGTCACGTCTCACCAAATAGGTAGAGGCAGCTGGCCGTTTGTCCCTTGTTTTTGATTTATTCTATAATTATGTTTGTGCTCTTTGTTCTGTAAACAGTGATGGAATATACATTTTTATTTTGTTTTAAAATAAAACTTTTAAAAGAAAATTTTTGATTCAATCTTTTAAGAACTGTTCCATTTTTGGTTTATTCTTAGAGAAAAAAAGTTCCTAATTTATTTTTTTGGAAACATTTAGACTTTTTTTTTTTTTTGAGACAGAGTCTCACTATGGTGCCCTGAGTAGAGTAGCCTCAGAGCTCACAGCAACCTCAAGCTATAGGGCTCAAACCATTGTCTTGCCCCAATTTTTCTATTTTTTTTTTTAAGTAGAGATGGGGTCTTGCCCTTGCTCAGGCTGGTCTTGAACTCCTCAAGGGATCCTCCTGCCTCAGCCTCCCAGAGTGCCAGGATCCACACCCAGTCTGACCGCTCTCTTTTTAAAGGTTCTGTAAACACTTTCCTTGCTGCCTAAAAACACTTTCAACTAATATGGAAAAGAGCCTTAGAGATTAACTAGAACTAGTCCCATTTAGCAGCAGAACTCTCAATCCTATACCTGCTGTTATAAACCTGAGGAGCCCTGTGGGTGAAGTTAGGACTGGGCGCCCTGAGCCCTCTACCCTGTGACTGCCCACGAAGCACTTCTGCTCCTGGAACATATAGTCTGCAAAACACCATGTCCTCTCTCCCCAAGGTCACACAGCTAGATTGTGCTTAGGCCAAAACGAGATTAAGATCTCTGTGGCCTGGCCACTGTTTGCTTTTGGTTTTCCCGACTCTGATATGGGGAGATTGGAAGGGACATGGCAGAAGTGCTAAGGCAGAAAGGAGGTTTGGAGTCGGAATTGCAGAAAGTAACAGGGCAGGAAAACAGGAGGAGTGAGGAAGGGAGAAAGCAAGGAGGCGCTGTGGAGACTCCTCATCACTTCTCTAGCTGTTGGGCCGGGGCTGCCTGAAGACACAGAGATCTCGGTCCCTGAACTCCAGCCGGTGAGCGGCTCTCCCATCGTGCTATGGTGGGTTTTCTTCCTGGTACAGCAACACTGGTGCAGCCCCTGAGAATGGCCCGTGTGTGCTCAGCGCCCTATGAACTGTCACGGCCCTGTGCTCTGTGCCAGGGAGTCTGGCCAACTCGGGGTGTCCTCCTCACCTCCCGTCGCACACCGTGCACAGGGAGTGGGTTCTTGGCAGTCTGCCTATCAGCGTGAGCTTGTGCTCTGGGCCCAACAGAAGGCCCCTCGGAGCCTATCCCCAGGGAACGCGGGGGTGGGGGGTGGAGGACAGGAGAGGGAGTGAGATGCTGAGGAGAGAAGGACAGAAGGAGGAAGAGGAGAGAGGAAGAGGAACAGGGGAAGGAGAAAGAGGAGAGGAGAGACAGCCCGAGAGTGAGACCACGGGACAGGGACAGAGAGTTACTCAGCGCCTTCCACCCCTACTGCGGGGCACGCCAGAGAAAGCAGCTGTACTGGGAGAGAGGGCGCAGGGACACCCCGGAGAGGAAGAGGGAGAAGCAGCGAGACCAGCAGATTTCTGGGTCTGCCCTGAACATCTCACGTGAAGCTCAGGAAAGGAGCACGAGGGAAGTCAGCAGTGCGTCCGCCCGGGCAGGAGGTGACAGCCCCTCTGACTGCAACCCTCGGGGGGACGCCTTTTCTCCCCTCCCATGGCAACTCCATCCTGGGTCTCTTCTCACAGAGCTGTTGGGTGAAATGGGGAAGGACATGACTGCCTTGACCTTGACCCCACAGGGGTTCCAACATTCCAAAGCACCGTGGAAGTGAAAGCCTATAATCCTGCAGCTTAGAGCCACCGAGTGGCCAAGGACTGGCACAAAAAGTCCCCAAGCGCCCACACAGTGTCACTTACTCTCAGGGCGGAAGCTGTGCCCAAGGTGGCTGCTCCAGAATTCCTAGGGGAGCCAACAGTTGGTAATACAGTAAAGGATTTTTGTTTTTTTTTGATACTGCCATTTGCGTAGTGCGTTCTTTGTTTCTTCCTTAGATTGTTTGTTTGGGGGTGGCTAGAGCAAGAAAGGGCTAACTCTCCCTACTGCCTCTCTGCACCATTACTGGTCGTATCAATGAGCTATTGCACATAATTGGTATAAAGAACCCCCTAAAACTCCTGATGACAGCAGCAAGCCTTTATTCTCATGCTTACGGGTCTGCCTGTCTACTGTGGATCCTCTGGTGACCGCAGTGAGCTCCAGCTCCCACTGACCTGGGCTGCTCTTGGTGGGTCGGGTTTACATCTGTATATTCACTCTGCAGCCAAGGCCAAGTGGGCAGCACCTGTCCAGCAAAGGTCTTTTAGCAAGGCAGAGGAGTGTGCATGTGCCCCACCCAGGGACTACCAAATATCAGCTGCTACCAAAAAGGTATTCTTCCTCACCTCCCTCCCCAGTCTTATTTATTCATCTGTTTTTCTGCCTGTAATGTGCATAACAAATCCAAATTAGAATAAACATCACATCAACCTAGAAGAAGAAACTGGTCAACCTACAGGTCTGTCTGGATTTGGGGAGAAAGAGCAGGCTCAGCCTTTTATTATGAGGATGGCAGGTGCTTTGTATGCTGATATGTAATGGAATATTCAATAAAACTTGGTTTGCTTGATTGTAATTACATTAGAGAGCTCTTTAAGCGTCATATGGTCAAACCCCTCACCCCGAGCTGGCTGCATCTCAGGGGTGTCAAGGAACATTCTGAAGTTCTGCTCTAGCCTAGACCTCTTCCCAGACCTTCAGTGAGGACCCACCTGCCGTGCCACTCCACCTGGATGTCCCATAAGCCCCTTACACCCAAGACCGCTGAAGCAGAAGTTGTCATCTCTCCCAAACCTCTCTGCTTTCCCCCTCTATCTTGGCTATGGGCATCATCTTTCAACCAGCAGTCACCTTGGACTACCCCTCTGTCCCTCACTTCCCACATCTAATCAATCTCCAGGTTCATTCATTCATCAACAGGCATCCAACGGTCATCGGCTGTCTTAGATGCCAGGAATCTAGAGGGGAATGAGACAGGCTTTTTAGCCCCTGGGACTGTCACCTTCCAAGTATTTCTGCCATTTTTCCCTCTTGGTCCCACCCTGGTGGTCATTGCCTGGTGTCCTCCTGCAGTCCTCCTCACACACTATCCAGTTTTTATCCTAATCTGCAAATCTGCATGGCTCCCTAGCTGAAGGGCTCTCCATCATTCTCAACCCCTAACCCCAGGCATCTGGATTCCAAAGGGCAGTTTATTTTATTATTATTATTTTTTTTGTAGAGACAGAGGCTCACTGTACTCCCCTCGGTAGAGTGCCATGAGGTCACACGGCTCACAGCAACCTCTAACTCTTGGACTTATGCGATTCTCTTGCCTCAGCCTCCTGAGCAGCTGGGACTATAGGCACCTGCCACAATGCTCGGCTATATTTTTGTTGCAGTTTGGCCGGGGCTGGGTTTGAACCCGCCACCCTTGGAATATGGGGCCGGCGCCCTACTCACTGAGCCACAGGTGCTGCTCCAAAGGGCAGTTTAAAAGAAAGTAAAGTAAAGCAAAGTAAAATAAATGATAAAATAAAATTATATTGATGGAGCCACATAGCCAACTTTTTCTTTTGCCAAATAAGGCATTCAGAACCAACAATGACCCTTTAACGATCACTCTTTTCATAAAAGAAAGGTGATTGTGGGCCGTGCCTGTGGCTCAGTCGGTAGGGCGCCGGCCCCATATACCTAGGGTGGTGGGTTCAAACCCGGCCCCGGCCAAACTGCAACCAAAAAATAGCCGGGCATTGTGGCGGGCGCCTGTAGTCCCAGCTACTCGGGAGGCTGAGGCAAGAGAATCGCTTAAGCCCAGGAGTTGGAGGTTGCTGTGAGCTGTGTGAGGCCACGGCACTCTATCGAGGGCCATAAAGTGAAACTCTGTCTCTACAAAAAAAAAAAAAAAAGAAAGAAAGGTGATTGTAACGAAACAGCAAAATATGTGGATATAGTTTTATAAAAAAAGAAATCTTTTCAGTTAGACAGATGTCCATATTTTTTCCATTTCAGCGGGGCCTGTAAAATCTCCATCACATAAAACTCTGTTTGGGGACCTTAGGCCCATGGAAGAGTAAGCAACTTCTCCAGACCTTTATGTGATCCGGCCTCTTCCCACCCACCTCTCACCCAGCCCTGCCGAGAATCAGCCACCCCGCCCAGCCTGTTCCTGCAGCCCATTCCTGCTGCCTGTTCCTCTGTTTTTCTCTTTCACTTGCCGGGGGGCTCATGCTCCCTTTCTCTACTAGACTGTTTTGACTCAGCCTTCATGGCCCCAGTCAGGCACAGCCTCACCCAGGAAGCCCCCTTCGTGCTTTGTGGTCCTGCACTTATTAGATCCCCCAGAAATGGTCTCAGTCTAGATTTGTGTCTCCTGTTTGGCTGTGATTGGTGTGTCAGACACATTCTAAATGCTTCACTGATACTTATTGAACCAAATTCCTAATTTGCAGCTCAAACGACCTTCCCTGCTCCCAAGTTTAGGGTATGCAGAAACCCCAGCCAACAAGCCTCCAGAAGTGTGTCTGCATGGACAGGTGACTCCACTCTGGTCTGACTCTGACCCTCTGGCCAGCTGAGTACCCCCCACAAGTCCCTGCTGCCTCCTGCTGCTCCCAGCAGCTCCTCCCTCTCCTTCCCCCAATCACACCAGCACATCAGTCATTTACTAAAGATTGGGGGTGGGGGAAGGTTTAGGTTGCAGTCAGGCATAAAAGAGCAATGAAAAAGTGTGTGTTAAGTAACAGCACCCTAAAATTCTACCAACCACTCCCCATCTTCAGCTCCATCCCTCTGAGAGCCCCCTTAGATTTCTGTGCTGTCCCAGGAAGCCCATCAATGCCTTCTCATTTGCTTCCACCACCACCACCACCCCCACACCCAATTCCTACTAAGTCCTTGAGCAAAGCAGTTTCAGTCTTCATTCCTTCCCCTAATTAAGGGTCTATCTTCCAATATCCACAACCCACTAGTGAGTGATGAGATGTGGGTCTCTTGGGGCTGCACTGTTTGGCAGGGTGCATCCACAGCTCCCCCGCGTGCACAGGTGTGGGTGGGCTCTGGCGTAGTCCACGAGAGGAAGGCCCCAGGTTGGGGGTCTGGTTCTTTGTTTGCTTGCTTGGGTTAGTGATTATTTCCTTTAAGATTGTCGACACCACTGACTTCTCTGCTAGGCTGGAGCTTCTGGGGACAGGGACTTACTTATCTTTATGTCCCTATAATGAAGCACTCAGTAAATGTTTGCCAAACAAATTAAAGAGCTCATGAATGGAACAAGCTTAGCCGAACAAATAGCAAGCATGCAAACTGATCCCCCGGGACGGATGAGGCCGTGTAACGGCTGTCCTCTCAGACCACCCTCTTCTTCGCAGACCCTAATCTTTGAGTCTGACTCTTGCAGGTAACCCAATCCCAACTGCTCGGGGCACCTCACTGGGTCTGACCTTAGGCTGTGCACAGCGGTTAGTGGTTAAAGGCTCAGGCTCTGCAATCAGATAGATTCAGGGTCTAATATCTGTCACTTAGGAGTCCTGCATGACCTTGGGCTTATATCTGAGTTTCCTCATCTTAACATTCAGAGTACCAACAGCTTTGCGTGAGGACACGTTGAGGTAAGCCTTGCAACTCACTAAGCACAACGCCTTACGGCCTAGCATGCACAGCCGACGCTCGCTACGTGACAGGCGCTGTTAGTAGTTATTGCCATTGTCCCCTCGTGGCTCCTTTCCTCAGAACAAAGGCTTGGGACTCTCTATGGAGGTAACAATTTTTGCCTCGTGACAAGGTACAGCTGCACTAGGTGGAGGCGTTCTGATTGCTCCAGTGGTCAGTCTTCAAACCTGGCTCAGAGAGGGAGTTGTATGCGTCAACAATGTAATCTGTCTTCTTATAACAAAATTTACAAGAACATGCAGTGACATCAAAGTGAAGATCTCTGTAAGCATGGTGTTTACATATACAGCCATTCCTGCAACTGGAGGTTTTTAAAAAATAAAAACAAATACACACTGTAAACATAAGCACGATTGCCTCGTTTTCCTATCTAGTCAAAGCAATTAAGATAGAACTTTGGTGCAGTGAATCCTTGGCTGGCTGGAATTCTTTGGGAGTATTAATGCTTTGAGTGAATGGGTTTTCTCTACCTTGTAGAAAATTTTTCTAGAACATAGTTTCATCCTTTTCTTCTTCCTTCCTTCTTTTCTTCCTCCTATTTTCTCTCCTTTCCTTCATAAAAATGAGGGTAAGGGATGTAAGTTGATAATTCAGCTCCTCCAGATAATCAATCTGAATACTAAGTGGGGCTGGGCCACTGAGGCAGGCTGGCTCTGCTCTGAGTGAGATGAGCAGGTGTGGGGGCATGTGTAGCAATGGAGGGGCAGCTCTGCCCTGGGTTCTCCCAGGATCCCCGCCTGCAGTTTTGAGAATGGATTGCAGAAGAGTAAGCATGGAAGATGGAGCAGCAGCTCTGCAAACACCCCAGTGGGAGAAAAGGGTGACTTGGGTGAGGTGTTAACAGTAAATCTATGAAATGAAGGGTCAGAGCTGGATGTATTTTAGAGGTAGAACCAAATGATTTCTGACCAATTGGCAGTGGTTGGGATAAGGGAGGAGTTGAGGATGACCCAGCGTTTTCTCCTGAGCAAGTGGAAGGATGGAGTTGCCACTTTACTGAGATGGAGCCTGGACCAGGCACAGGCTGGAGGCAGAGGAAGAAGAGAAGGTTGGGAATGAAGAGTTTCTCTGGATAGAATTTAAGTGGTGATGTTGAGCTACACGTTAGACACATGAACTGAGGTTTAGGGGACAGGTCTAGGCTTGATACGTAAATCTGGGAAGTAGAAAGGTGCACTTTAAAGCCTTAAGACTGGAGAGCTCCAGGAAGTGAGTGTAACACAGAGGGAAAGGGAGGACAGGGGCCTTAGGGTGGGGCAGCTGTCCACATTTCCACACAGAAGATGAAGGGGAGCCACCAAGGAGCCTGCCTTCTGACCCAGGACACCTGTTAGTTTGCATTTTTGTCTCTTGTTAGGAACGTCCAATGCCAATCGTAGCACCAGTCAGAGAACTTCAATAAATGTTTGTGGGAAGGAAGAAAAGAAGGAAAGAAGGAAGGAAGGGAGGAAGGATCACAAGTTCGAGGGTGAAAGCTGCAGTCAGGCTAAACGAACTTCCTGCTAGAAACCATGAAACCTGCCACGAAATCCTCAAGGACAGAGAAGTGTCTCCGCCGCATCTATACCTTCTGCACCTGGAACCTTGCCTTTATTCAGTCATCCCAGCATCTGGAGATGGGGGAAATAGAATGAAAATAGGGAAAGATTCAGAAAGTCTCACCCTGACGATCTGGCAGCCCAGAATGTCTCTGC
The DNA here is from genome assembly GCF_027406575.1 of Nycticebus coucang. Lineage (NCBI taxonomy): Eukaryota > Metazoa > Chordata > Mammalia > Primates > Lorisidae > Nycticebus > Nycticebus coucang. Next base: position 64,124,765 of record NC_069792.1, on the reverse strand, counting down.
AAGTGTCCAAGCTGTTCCCTTTTTCTGGGCCAACTTGATATATTGAAGGCACAAACAGCAATCAGCACTCGGTCACTAAGCATGGCTGGGAAGGCCTGCTGCCCATGTTCCTGGTCTATATTTGATTTAAACGAATAAACATCATTTAAATTCTTCATTAGTAATTTGCTCTTCTGTTTGAAGCTCTACTCAGTGTTTGGGTTTCCCTGTTCCAACAGTAAGCATGAGCTTTGGTGCCAACTTTCAGGCAGGCAGGGTGAAGCCCAGCGAAAGCTTCAAACCTGCTAAAGAAGGGAGACAGGAAGGGAGGGAGGGAGGAAGGAAGGGAAAAATGCAGGGAGGGAGGGAGGGATGCTGGCGACAAATGTGCTCTCCTCTCCGTGTTACCCTATGTTTAGCATCTGACCAGCACGTATGTGATTTCTTCGTGTTTCTAGTTCCTTCCTTGCACAGATTCATTTTACACACATGGGGTTTGTTGGAACATCAGGACTTTCACTGGGTTCACCTTTTCTATATGCATTGACAACTGTCCACAGCTTGGCTGAAACAGAATTCTCGTTTTCCTGCATCATTACCCACACTTGGCTGTAAGGAAGAGTTTTCAAACAGTCATTCACTTACCTCTTCCAGATTAGTTACCATGGTACCCTCTAATCAAGGAGCCAGGGTTTAGCAAGAGCGTCCTTGGGGTCAGTGGGCTCACACTGTGCTTGGAAGGAGGCGGGGATGGCACTGTGATGGGTGAGCCTCCTGGGAGAAGCCAGCGGGGCCTGGCGGGCAGACCTGACAGGTGAGGCAGAGGCGGTGACAGCATGGGGAACCTGGCCCTCCTCCTAGAAAAGGAGATGAGCTGAGTGTTGCCGGTTTCCAAGGAGAATGAGACTCACCACTTCACAACTCGGTTTGCTTGGACGCTGCCTTCTTTCTTTCTTATCCAGTTTAAAGCAGGACACTTGCTGTCAACACTATCTTATGAGTTATTATTGTCCTATTTTTAGACTTGAAAAGACATGATGAATTTGTGATCAGAAATTAGAGGCCAGCAGCTAAGAGTTAGTTTTCTGTACATTGGGAAATGGACTGATTTCCGCAGATCTAAGTCCCAGAAAGAGGTCAGGACAGCGGGGATGTGTGAGCAGGGACGGGAAATCAACAGCAAGGGGAGAGGTGGAAGGAGATGGGGGATTTCAAGGGCAACAGGCCAAACCCAAGAAGCTGTATTTTCCAAATTTCTGACTCAGTCAAGGGCAGTTAAAGAAAATACACTTGACCACTATGTCTTCATTTGTGTGTTGACCGTCTGATAGCTCGCATTTATGACTGTATGACATTTTGTTTGTACTTTTCTCTCTGAACATCCATTTTTGTCTGTTGAGTTATTTTGAACATTTATCTTTCTGTGGCATAGGGTATAGTTTTCTTACCAGGGCCTGAGACCACAGACACAAAGCCATCTGCTACAACCAGGTCCCCTGAGACAAATAGAGGACAGTATGGGCACACTGGTTACTCCAGGGCTCAGCCAGACCAGGGACATGGACTGGTCATCAAAGCCAGAGCAGGCAAAAGAGCACCTGTCTAGGGAGTTGAGTAATGTCTCCAGAGTGGAGGGGCTCAAGGGACCAGTGGGTTGTTAGAGAACACTCCTCTCGCTGCCTCCACTGAGGATTCTGAAGGGCAGTGCACTTGACCTCCCGGGGCCCTTGGCCCTGAGGGAGGATGGATTTCATGAAACAAGCATGATTCTTTCCCAGGTGGGCAGGCATGACCAACCTGGGTTAAAGCCAGGCTAAGGGCTTCCTAGGCCCCTCATCTTGGCTCTCTGGATTTTATTACTTTCATGGCAAGAAGATTAGAAGTATTACTCCAAGGAAAAGTCCTCTTCTCTATTCAGAGCACAGCTGGCTGGAGCAACCCACCACCATCGAGGAGCTGGAGGCCAGTGGCAGCCCCAGGCCCATCTACTCCACCAGCTTCCACGTGTTCACAGGAACTCCCAAAGGGAGAAAATGCAGAGGGATGATGACCCAAAGTCAAAAAAAGGCAGGATCAAAAAAGCCCAAAACTTCTAACCTCTTGGCTCTTTACCCCATGAGTTTCAGCTCCATCACAGCAACCTGAGAAGGTCATTGACCTGACCCATATTGGTCCCCTGTCCTCAGAGACAGAACAGAGAGGGAGCCTTGAAGTGCTGCAGCCGGAGGTGACCTGAGCAGCAAGACTAAACCTCCAACGGTCAGATGTGTCTTTGTTCCCTTCCTGAACCCTTCATGCCTGCCTGCTGTTTTATATAAAAAGTCTAATACAGAATCATTGCAGCCATCCTTGCAGGATAAATATCACTATTTTTGTTTAATAGATGGAGAAGCTAAGACAGAAAAGATTAAGGAATCTGCCCCAGGTCAGGTGGCGTAGGATGCCCCCTCCAAAGCCCCTGTTCTCCTTTCTCCAGGCTGCTTCCAAGAGGGTATGAGCAGAGAAGAGGCAGAGCTTTTAAGGAGCATTTCCTACCTAAGCCAAAAATAGCTTTAGCCCTTCTGTGCCATCCAAGACCATCATTATGCATGCCCTCTATTGGAATGTGCTCCATTTCAGCCCCACTCCTTGAAGTATGTAGGTTTTTCCGCTCCTGGACCAAATGTCCCCAAACAGCTGTTTATTTACTGGCAGTTTCCCATCCGGGATGGCCTGTTAATAGCCTGTACTTCTCAGCAGCTTTCAGTATTTTCAGTAATTTCCTGCATGGCTGCTATAAGCAGGCCTGGGGGTTGCTCTGCTGTTCCTATGAGATGTTCATGAAAGCTTTTTACTTCTCAGAGACCTCTTCTCTGACTTCAGTACTCACAACTATCCTCTGAAGAGCTTGATCCCCAAACACGCAATTTCCTCATCACAGAGGTGCGTTCTCTCAACAGCTTACTGACCAAATCAGGCTTACTTACTAAACTGTACATTGTTTAAACTCTGCATTTTAGATTCACAGAAAAGATGCAAAGATAGTGCAGAGAGGTCCCCTATAATCATCTTCTAGGTTCTCCTAATGTTAATATCTTATGTAACCATGGTAGGTACATTTGTTAAAACTAAGAGATCAACACTGATAGTACGTGCACTTTTTATATGCTATAGGATGTGAACACTACAGTATGTAATAGCTATTTTCTGATTTTCTAGGTGATCTCATTTGCATGAAATGTACTCTAGAAGCCAATTTCCTTTTGATATCTAAGGTTATGAAGCTCTTTTAAAAAGGCATTCCACTTCCCCCTTCCTTGGTGAAAGGTTAACAGCAAAACAAATCCAAATGTTTGGTTTTGTCTTCTTTATTTTAGAGCTGAATTAAGAGGAAAAAAATCAAATGTTCTTACAACAAAATTACAGCAAATATGTAATTTCACCATGACTGCTTGAATTTTCATATCACGTTTTCAGGCTTGCACCCCTGGGTAAATTCTATTTACGTAGTAATGGAAGAATAAATGTATAAGATGCTGGTACATTAATTTCATTTGACTCAGTGGATAAGATCCATCCTGCGATTTCTTTCCTCCTTAGATTTCAGAAATGTGGAGCCCAGCCTTTGGGAAGTATGGTTCTAAGGAAAACCATTATCTTATCAATCCTCTGTTTAGCACAGGTGTAAACATCCATAGAAGATCAACAAACTGAAGAAGGTGGAGGACAGAAGGAGTGCGAAGAAGAGAGAGAAAGTTTTTTTATGAGAAGACATAAAAACTCAAAACATATTACATATTGAGTTGGGGAAACTCAAATGCATATTACTAGCGAAAGAAGCCATCGAAGAAAGGGTACATTCTCTGTGATTCCAACTCTGCACCATTCTGGTAAAGACTAAACTATGGAGACAGTGAAAAGATAAGTGGTTGCCAAAGATGAGGGGATGACAGGCTAAGCACGGGGGATTTTAGGGCCATGGGACCACCCTGTCTGACACTGTAATGGTGGATACATGTCAGTGTACATTGGCCCAAACCCATGAATGTACATCAAGTGTGAGCCCTAATGTAGATAGGGACTTTGAAGGATAATGACACATCAGTGTAGGTTCACTGATGTAGCAAATGTGCCCCTCTGATAGTGGGTGTTGATAAGGGGAAGGCTGTGCATGTGTGGGGGCAGGAGGTAGGTGGGGATGTCTCTGTATCTTCGGCTCAATTTTCTTGTGAATCTAAAACTCTCCTATCATATAATGTTTAATAAATTCTTTTTTTAAAAAGATACTTTAAGAGTGAATCAAAAAAGAAATCAGCTAAATGACCTTGGGAGAAATCCAAGTGATAGAAAGTGAGGTAAGAGGGAAACCAAGAAACCAGGAAACCAGGATGTTAGGTGAGGTCCTCTGGAAATGAATTCTGAGAGAGAGATTTGGGGAGGCCTCAGGAATAGCCCTTTAAGGAAATAAAAAGAACAGGATGGATGGAGAGAGAAGTGGACTGTGCTTCTGCTTCAGGGGCTCAGCCACCCCATAGGCAGCCCTGCAGCTGGGGTGGCCTTTAGCGTGTTCCCAAACTGATATGGGGGGCCGGTCCACCCCAAACAGCCCTTGGATGCAGATTGTCCTTGGAAAGCGGGTGTAAATTTGGTCAAGTCAGTTTTCTCCATCTGAGGGCAACTTCTGGGCTTGGGCTGAGCGCTGAGCTGTCAACTAGCAATACTTTTGGTAGCTGGAGCAAAGGTCCTTGGTCCTGCAGAAGGAACCTGGGTAGCACGTCAGAGCCTCTATTATGCGCAGTATCCTCAAATCCAAGAGGAGAGAATGTTTCAAGAAAGGAATAGCCAATAGAATGGAGTACTTCTGCAAGGTGGAGTTAGAAGGAGATTCAGATATGGCAAAAGAAGGTCATTGGTGATCTCAATCAGAGCAATTTTAATGGAACTGGGAGGATGCAATTCCAACTGAAGACATCTAGAAGAGAATGGATGAGGAGGAGATGGAGATGGTAATACAAAGAATTTTTTGAGATTTTTACCAGTCAAGAGGAGCAGAGAGATTGGGTGTTAAATGGAAAGAGATGTGGGGTCAAGAGAGATTTGGTATTTGCTCTAAGTTGGAAGACTCTAGAGTGCATTTGTTTGCTGACAAACAAAATGACATGAATAATGGGGGAACTGAGATGCAAGAAAAGGCAAGGTTGTTGGAAGAGTCATGTCCTTGAGCAGGTGAGAAGGATGAGGGTGCAGGGCTCAATTGGAGGAGCTGGCCTTGGAAAGGGCCAGGTGACAGTGCTCGCCTCCAGGGGGTAGTAGGTGGCTTTACCTCCTTATCCATATTTGATAAAGTGGGGCCAGACTTAAAGGGAGCCTTCAGGAGTTTGTAGCAGGGATTAAGAAACAGAGGTCAGCCTAGAAATGCTTCTTGAATGGTGACTGGAATTTGGGCACTAAGGAGTGGCTACTGTTCACCCCCATACATTCAGGAAAGCAGATAGAGCATGGAGCAGAAGTGTGCAGAGTTGAGAAATGATTCAGGCTTCTGGTGACTGCAAGTCCAGGCCCTCCTGAGGCCTGCCTCTTTACTCCTTGGTCTTTGCTTTGAATGTCCCTTTCTTGCTAAATGTAGCAGTACTGAGATACTGATTTTTTGCAACCAGAGTCTTCTCTATGATATGGAGCAACACCTGCCTGACATGCAATTAGCCTCAGGCCAAACACCCAGAAGACACTGTTGATTAGGGGTCATCTTCAGCAGTGCCTGCCACGTGACTCTGATTTGCCCAAAAAGGTTTCTTCTAGTGCCATTCCACCAGTAAAAAGAACATGTAAAACCTGAGGAACAGTTAAGATAAATATGATCTATTGAACTCTTCGAAGACTAGACAGAAACATAAAGCAAGACAGGATACTGATTTTAATGCCCACTGTTACAGATTTTCAAAAAAACACACACACACATTTGGGAAAAAGATGGGGAGAATATGCCAAAGTGGTGGTAGCAGTCACATGTTAGGTTAATAGGATCATGTGTGTGTCCCCCTCACTTTCTTTATTTTAATTTTAAGATATGGATACATTATGTAGACAATTTAAAATAAAATAACTTCTTAATGCTCAGACCTGAGAGTTGAGATGTTTTCCAAGAGGCCCCCCCAAGTCATCACAGATCACCTAGGTAAAGGAAAGAGTTACTCAAGCATTGGGGCCAGAAAAGGCCATTAGAAGAAGTGGTTGTTCAAATCAAAGGCAACACCCACCTCCTACCCGGGGACATGAATTACGGTCCTTTAATAAAGCCCAAGACAAGAACTGGATGGCCACTTGAGCACAGTCAGGTCTCGCAGCCTGTTCCCATTGTTGGATACTGCCCTGAAATAGCTGTGACCTGGAAGAAAAGGCTGGCTGTGTCCTCCAGGTGGGCACACGTGGCTGGTTCCCTGATAGGCACCATCCCTCCCCACTCTCCACTCTCACCTATTCTCTGGGCCTCCCTCAACATCAGCTCCTAAAGTGCCAGGAGTTATTAGGAACCACACTGAGCACTGACCCTGAACTTCATCTTTGCTAAAAGCGCCCAAATTAATTTAATGAGGATTCGCTCTACCCCCCAGGGAGCTCAGTTTCCAGGTTGTCCTGAGACTCTTATTTCACAGGGAGGTGCAACAGGGCATTACATGGCTTGCTCAGGGACCGGCTGGCACACCCAGAGTGGGAACTTTGTGTTCCTGTGGCTCAGAACTCTTCTTAGCTCACTGAACCCAGTCAATGCTTAGGAGTAGGGGGAGGATTTGTCACCCATGCTCTGCCCCAAGTGAGTGGTCATGCTTCCCCACACCTCTGGTGCCCTGAGCTTCCTGTTGTTACAAACCAATGGAGCTCTGTGTACCCCTACAGCTGAAACGGAGGCCGAGGAGGAATGGACGCTATGGGGTTCAGGTTCATCAAACTGATGAGACACCAACTCCAGAGGCTAGAATAGAAATTGTGTTTGTGGATAGTAATTAGCTAAGGCAGATAGACGCATGCTCGCAGTAATGCTGCCCAGACAGCAAAGAAAGGTACGTGGGAATAACGGGAAAGGTGACTCCCTCCTGCAGAGGATTGGAGCTAGTTATCACAAAAAGAAGAGGAAATTTACTCACTTTATATAAAATACTACAATTTAGCAAGTGATACTACATACAGACTCTGTGCTAGGTGGTAAGCACAGCCATGGGAGCTGGATGTCCCATGTGTCAGCACTCACCAACCAGGGATGCTTGTTCGGTGGGCTGATGGCTTGGTACAGTCCCAGGGGAGGGTTTGGAGCTGTGTGTGGATTCCTGCAGGTCCAGATAAAGGCAAAGGCAGGTACAGGAGTGCCAGAGGTCACACCTACCAGTGGCTACAATGCAGAGGAGCCAAAGCTGGGCTGCATGGCCTCTTACCCACCTTCCTCCCAGAAGCCACCCTTGACTCTCAGGATTGTGTCAAGCTTCCCTGCTATATACTCAGATTGTCATTGCAACAGTGAGTATGCTCACTTAATGGTCTGTCTCCATGAAAATAGGGATGCAAGAGGGGTTCTCTTTAAGTTCACCATTGTGTCTTGGCCTGGCACTAAGTAGAATCTCTTAAATATTTAGTGAGCTAATAGCTCCAAAGCACTTACCACATTATAAGGATATGAATACTTAGGTAATTATTCCTTGACTGTCTTCTTTCTAGTTTGACTGTAAATCCAAGAGCACAGGAACCTCTTTCATTTTGTTCCCCATCACATGTATCCTTGGTACAGTATTGAACGTGATAGAAGCCAATATTTCTACATGGTGGAAATAAATAATAAATGAATAAATAAACATGAGCAAAGGTCCAAAGATCTAGATGTGGAGAGGGAAGGGAAGACAAGGCTGAGAGGTTAGGAGTTAAATACATCCAAGAATGGAGTCAGCTGAGGAGTCAGCTGATACCAGGACTTTGATATCAACGGGTGTGGGATGCCCAGAACACCTCTTGGAGGTATGGACCAGGTGGTGTGTGTAATTTAAGGAACAAGGAAGGCAGGCAATGTATTAGAGATGATAACCAAGTTCAAGAGCCTTTTTGTTCGAGAAGAAAGCCCAGCCATTTATTTTCTCCTCTGCCAAGTATAAAGCTGTGATCCCTTTCTGTTGTGTGAAGAAATCTTCAGCTCCTTAAATGGAAAATGGCTTAGCAACCAGCTGGATTCACATGTAAGGGTGGATCTCAGACCCTTGCCTGGGAGATTGAATGCCTCTTGCTGAATCCCTGAATCACAAGGCCTGACTAGTTATGAAGCCACCTTCACAACTAGTAGGTAGAGGGCCTAGTATGCATCATTTGAGGCTATTTCTGCTGTAACTTCTAATCCCTCTTTTTCCCAGGTATGAGTGCAAAAAGGTTCAGGAAGGGTTCACAGCAGGATGGCACAGGTAGATGAGGCCCGCCTGAAAAGCTATTTGAGATATCTCTTGTCTCTCAGTTTGCAATAAATCTCTCCCTGAATAGCTAGATGGTACTTGCCGGAGTTGGCTGCGAATGTAGGGACTTTTCTGGAAGTTAAGAAAATGCAGAAACAGTGTGAATATTCAGGAAGGATAAACCAAGTTCCAGATGGGAATTGCAGGAACAGTCTTTTTCTGGGCCACCTCTTACTCCTTCCACTGTCATCCTAAAATTTGTGGTAATGAACTGCTTGTATGAAATTCCTTCCTGTCCCAAACTTATGCTTCCCACCCTGCTGGTTGCCAAAAATGGGAGGGAGAACACTAAAATTTTAAAGCAGCTGCCTGGCCCCCACCATAACACACACACACACAACACCCCTGAAACACGTTATCCTTATTTAGTATACAAAAAGGGGAAAAAAATCAGGCTTTAGTAATGATCAATCTTATTGCTTGGTCAATTCATTTATATGGTGACAGATAGATTTTTATTTTTATTTTTATTTTTATTTTTTTTGATGGATAGATTTTTTAAATTGAGCCTCATAGTTCAATCTGCCTGCCCTGTAATCCACACAATCTTGTTGCAAAAATGTTTTTATTCACTCATAACTTGTATGGCTCCTTGAAAGGGTAGAGGTGGCATATACTGTGCCCAACTCACCCATAGTCGTTTTCATTTTATTTGTACTAGTTTTACCAGTCCTTGGGGAGAATATGTGGGTTCTTAGGAACATTTTAAGGTACACAAAATTCCAGATATGTAAAATCTGCGTGGACAGAAACAAACGAAGCCCTCCCAGCACACTGATGATCCTAGCAAGTTGAAACTTGCATGGGTGAATCAGAAAAGACGCGGTTAACAGTGAACAGTGGTTCTTAGAAGTAAAACAATGGGTCATACAACAGTCTGTCTCAAAACTTTTGTAGTGACCCATGTAACCCAAAACTTCTTCTTCTATGCCTGTGTGGGGGGATGGGTGGGTGGGTGACTGTTCTATTTAGTACTTTAGTCCATGTCATCCAAGAAAAGTTTCAAGATAAATTTCCTTACTTTACTTTTCAAATGTCACCCATGTTGGGCTTCTCTATCACACGAGTAGCCTAAAAACAAAATGTTGGGCTTCCATATATTGCACTGAGTTGATTTTAAGTTGTCTAACTTGGCCTTAATCACAACCAAAGAACGTATAACAACAAAAATCGTTTAGTGTTTTATAGTGAGTTGTTTACATGTTCATTTAAATAACAGGGTCATGTTTTTACTTAAATACAGGATATGAAATACGATTTCCAGGCAGGAATAGAGAGTCATTCCCAAATTTGTAACTCTTTAAAACGACCTCATTCTATCGATAACTGGGCCCCAACATGTGCTGACATGCTGCAGGCAGACACAGTTGCAGACTCACACTACTGTCACGCTCCTGTCCTGCATTCAGCTTCCGAGTATGGGTTGGTCACTTTGCCCTTCTGGGTTACCATTTCCTTCTGTGGCACATACGGTGACTGCACATGGCAGCTTCTAAGGCCCCCACTAGTTCTGAAGTGTTGAAGATACTTTAACCTAGGAGGAAATTTCAAAGCATCTCGTCCAGGACCAAATCTAGCTTACTACCTGATTTTGTATATCTCACAAATACCCTCAATGAATCCCCAACAATAAAAAAAAAAAAAAAAATGCCAAAAAAAAGAAAAAAATATATGTATATAATATATATTCAGATGTGATCCTTACTTCCAAAATTCTTTAGCTATTCTGTTCAATTTTTTTATTCATTATTTATTTTATTTTTGAGACAGAGTCTCCCTCTGCCACCCTTGATAGAGTGTTCATGGCATCGTGGCTGACAGCAACCTCAAACTCTTAGAGCTTAAGCAACGCTCTAGCCTCAGCTTCCCAAGTAACTGGGACATAACACCTGGCTAGGTTTTCTATTTTTAGTAGAGATGGGGTCTCACTCTTGCTCCGGCCCGTCTCTAACTCCTGAGCTCAAGCAGTCTACCTGAGGCTTTGGCCTCTCAGAACTCTAGGAGTACAGGAGGGAGCCACTGTATCCAGCCCTTTTTTTTTTTTTTTTTAAGAGACAGCATATCACTCCATGGCCCAGGATAAAGTGCAGTAGCATGACCACAGCTCACTATAACCTTAAACTCCTGTCCTCAAACAATCCTCCTGCCTCAGCCTCCCAAGTAGCTGGGACTACAGGCCTGAACCAACATGCTTGGCTTACATTTTTAAATGATGGAAAAAAATAGCATTTCATGAAACACAAAAATTATATGAAATTTATACTTCAGTGTTTAGAAATAAAGTTGAATTGGAGCGCAGCCATGCTCACCTGTGTGTGAATTGTCTGTGACTGCTTTCACACTACAGTGGCAGTGTCGAGTAGTTGCCATGGAGACTGTGTGGCCCATAAGCTTAAAATACTATGCGGCCCTTTGCAATAAAAGGTTGCTGCCCCCTGATCTAGTCCAGCAGTTTGGCAGATGAGAAAAGCAAAGCTCAGAGTAAACTGATTTGGTCAAGGTCCTGGTTCATAAAGTCAAAGACAAAGCATAATTAATAGGAAGAAAGATGCAAATGGCTATTTAAAAACATCCAAAGGGCCAGAAACAATGAACAATAAACAAAGATGAAGGATGCAAAAGTATTGCTTCCTCAAACGCCAAAGGATAACGCTTTGTACAGGAGATAAGGACAGAGACATTATGAAAGCCTTGGAGCACCCCACATTCATTTGTGTGGAAGAACCAATATCTTTTTAATCTGGAATCAAATTACAATAAATTGATGAGAAAGATTTGGGAAGTGAATAGATTACATCAGAAATGGCTCAAGATTCTTCATGCTGATAAGACTCCAGGAAACCCATATCCAAATTCACTGAAGGAAATGGAGATGGACATTAGCAATGCTTTAGTGGGTCTTTTCAAAAGCACAGGCCTGGAAGGGGTGAGTGAGCCCATGCTACTTCTAGAGAAAGGAAGCCTGGAATAGGTTAGAAGTTTCAGTCAGATGGAGGGCTAGGGTTAGAAAATCTTAAAGCCCTTTATGTCACAGAGCCTTCCTCCACTTAGGAAAGCTAGCCTTGTTCAGAGAGCTTGGCCCTTGGTAATGACAGGCCTCGGATCCTGGCAAGATGTTATATAGGAGCAAAATAAATGTTGAGTTGGTAATAACATATCAGTTTTAGAAAGATTTCAATGGGCGGCGCCTGTGGCTCAGTGAGCAGGGCGCCGGCCCCATATACCTAGGGTGGCGAGTTTGAACCCAGCTCCGGCTGAACTCCAACAAAAAAATAGCCAGGTGTTGTGCAGGCACCTGTAGTCCCAGCTACTTGGGAGGCTGAGGCAAGAGAATCGCCTAAGCCCAAGAGCTGGAGGTTGCTGTGAACTGTGACGCCATGGCACTCTACCGAGGGTGACAAAGTGAAACTCTGTCTCAAAAAAGAAAGAAAGAAAGAAAGAAAGAAAGAAAGAAAGAAAGAAAGAAAGAAAGAAAGAAAGAAAGAAAGAAAGAAAGAAAGAAAGGTTTAGACAACTTCCATAGCAAGGATGCCTTTGCGGGAAGTTACTGGTGGCATATAATAAATATTTCAAGCTCAGGCATAAATGAGGGAGAGATGAATCTGTTTCGACAGCCAAATTGTTGTCTATTCACTAGATGCCAAATACTACTCCTATGAGAAGGGATGTAAGCTGTTAAAATATAAAATTGAACTTGCCATACAGGATTTATCCTGGAAAGTCAGATTATTGACAACATACAAAATGCTTGCTGCTGAGTCAGTGAGTATCAGAAGGTTACTATCCACTGGTAAGCTTAACTCAATTGTGAACTGCCCGGGATTGCATTCAAAAGCCTCTGCTAGAATTCTCATGTGCCCTTGGACAGGATGCTGAACCTCTCAGGCCTCATTGTCATCTTCTGTAATAATAACAATGATAACAACAATAGCATCTATATTGTGGGTTGCTGTTAGTAGTTAAACAAGACTGTAGAGGCAAAGTGCTTAAGAGATATTGAGCCTTAGTCAGCACTTGTTAAATGCCCACTGCTCACAGTCGCTGTGCTGTAGAGAAATGTAACTAGTCTGGATCGGAGTGCGGACGGCTCTAGATGGGAATCCCAGCTTCACTACCGAGTAGCCTCATAAATGAGTAAATCGTTTCAACTCTTTGCGCTTTGCAGCTTTTCCACTATAAAATAATGATAATTGTAGTTACTACAAAGGGCTGTTGTGAGGATTAAATGGGGAGAAAGATACTTACAGTGCTTGGGAGAGTTTCCAGCACTTAGTTATCACTGTCATCATCATCAACATTATTACTTACTGGTCCCCAGTACGGGATCCTTAATACTGGTTGTCTTGAGAAATATTCTGAAGACAGCCTGCTGCACAGTAAGCCTGCTACAAGATGCATACTTGGCACATAAGGTATTCATTTGATCAAATGAAATTACTCCAGCAAGTTAGACAGTCAAGGTGAAGGCTCCAGGACGCTCATCGAAAACAACCCCAGAGACAGCCCTGCCCACCCCAAGGCCCTCCAGGCGGAGCCCAGAAGGCAGCGTGCGTGTCCTGGCTCCTGCGATTCCCTTGGATTCGAAATCGCAGTGTTCTTGCTTCTTGTTTTCTCACCTCCTTTCTGCTAAATTCTGTTATCCTCATCTCCTATCAGGCTTCTCGCATTTGGATCACACGACTACCACGCGGCCTGTGTTCAAAAAATGCTTGCTGCTGAGTCAGTGAGTATCAGAAGGTTACTATCCTGTGTTCCAGCTAAAGCGCCTATCTCATCTTCTCTGTCAGCGATAAGACAGCGATAAGCCTTCTGAGGAAAGGGCTTTAATATCTGGCCCAATCTCCCGTCTTCGTTTGTGGAGCTGGACTGTTTCCTACCATTAACAGATTTGTTTACTTATCTGATACTCCCCAGATTAAATGGCCAGTTTCCACACTGATGGCTGGACAAGCCTGCTCTCCTTAGAAGTGCTCCCTTACACTCTCTCTCAGCTGCCGACTCCTTCACAATGAACAGAGGGGGCCAGTCTGCTGAGAGGAATTAGGAAAACAGGTGCTGGACGCATCAATGGTGTGTTGTTTAGCACAAATACTGATAAGGTTGAGGTGTCATTTCAGCAAGATTTATCAAGAACTGAGGGGGCTCTTCTCCCAAATAAACCAGATCAGAAGACTTGGCTTTCTATCTGTTTCCCCATGTGCCTATAAGGGCGGGACACTAGGGAATTAACATCACAGGTAACTCAAGGCCATGCACGCATCCATTGGTTCATTTCTATAGGGATCACTTCTTCTCACCTCTTTATTTTACTGATGAGGAAATCAAGGAATTGGCTGACATGCCCCCAGTCTCGGAGCAGAATTCTAGCTCAGCTCACCTGACTCCCAGTCCACTGCCCTTTCTTCCTGGTAGCCTTTATTGCCTTCCATGCTTGTGGCTAGAATGGATTTTCCTTGGCATCTTTCCTTTTGGTTCTGTGCAACCACAATTCATTTGGGGTGAACCTAATCTGTCTTCTTACCCTTGGGTCCCAGCTAATATCTAATCTTTTCTGTGCATGTCATTCTCTGCAGACCCAAAGCTTTCTCCCAGTGGTTGGTGATCAGAACAGATGCTTATTTGGAATGAAGGACTGGGCTTCCCAGATCCAACTGGCAGCAAGTTTTGTAGCAAGGAGAGTGAAGTTGCTGCATGTTCCCTTAGCATGTGTAAGGTCCAGAATCCAAGTCCCAGTAGAAAAGTTCACTGTAAGCTGGACCGGAAACCAAGCAGGCCTTAGGGCCTGGGACCACCAAGAACCCCCTCCTCAGCAGCCAGAGTCCTGAAGGCAGTCTGATGAGTGCCCTATGCCTTTTACCTATGGCTTCAGTAGGTTGAGTCAAAGGGTGAATATCAGCATCATGTCCCCAGGAACCACTGATATTGGGCTGCAGTGGTGTATACAAAGTGGATGATCAACGACAGGAGCCCTGAGGGAAATGTGGGAAGCCAAGGTGCAAAGTGCGTCAGAAAAGTAGACAAGAAGGGTTGGGTGTGGTGGCTCACACCTGTACTCCTAGCACTCTGGGAGGCTGAAGCCAGTAGATTGCTTGAGCTCAGGAGTGTGAGACCAGCCTGAGCAAGAGCGAGACCTCATCTCTAAAAAATAGCCGGGCATTGTGGTGGGTGCCTGTAGTCCCAGCTACTCAGTAGGCTGATGCAAGAGGATTGCTCAAATCTTAGAGTTTGAGGTTGCTGTGAGCTATGAGACCATAGCACTCTACCAAGAGTGATTGAGTGAGACTCTGTCTCAAAAAAGAAAGCACACTAGACATGAGTTCTTGGAGAATGTTTGTGAGTGCAAGTAAAGACCATGTGGGCATCTTGTGTATGCCTTTCAATAGTTCTTGGAAGTAGATGCTGTTCTTCCCATTTAAAAAGCCAGGAAACTGAGACTTGGAAAATTTATTCACCAAATTCTCATAGCTAGTAAGTGTGAGAGTCAAAACTGGAGTCTAAGACCTCTGACTGCACACATAGCTCATGCTCTGTCCAGGTCACCATGACGCTGTCTAGAACAGTACATCTACGCTCACCAGAGACCTTTGACTGCCATACCTGCCCTTCTGTAATCACGTAGCCAAGCTGCAGACCTAAGAATGGAAGGACACCACTGATCACGCAGCACAACTTCAAATACATTGATTTTCTTTGCCACAGAGGTTCTCAAATCATGCCCTGAATGGTGCCTCAGGGACCTCAATGGAGACAGGGGAGGGGGTAAAGACCATGTCTATCTGCAATCAACCCCCAACACCCCACCCCTTCAACAGGCACTGCTCACTCCTGTGAGTCTAAGTCATATGCTTTGCTCTTGCAGATGCTCCAGCCAAGGTTCATCACCTTGGTTGAGAGGGAACTCCAGGCTCCTCTAGAGCTAAGCAGATGAAGATGTCTGGACAGTGGCCATGAAGTCATCGTCTTGGTTGAAAAGCCCTGGAACACCAATAAAAGTGTGATGATCCAAGCCTAGCAAGACACAGATGTTAACAGCTGCCTTAGAATTTCCTCACCTTCTTTCATTCACTGGAGAATATTTATACATCTGGTTTTCATAGAGGCCCCAGCAGACAGTATAGTGGGGCAAACAAGACAATATATATGATGTCACTTTCAAAAGATTAAAGCGTACCCCTAAATCACAGCTAGTGATCTGTCAGACATGAACTTATCTAAACTTTTTAATAGAGGCACTATTTGTGTTTTTGGCTGTCATTGCCTCTTGACACAACGAGTTAAGTAGGTTGCCACCACCCATTGACTTCCTTTTACCTGCCTTCTTTTTACCTGTCTCACTTTCCAGGGGTAACCCCAAAGTGCGGAGGGTTGCTAAACAAATTCAACCTGATGTGGCTGAAGCACAGTTGAACAAATAATTCTGGAATGGACAGTCCTGACAAATAATGTCATTGCAAATACGTATTGCTAAAAATCTTTTATCCTGGACATGCTAAGCAGTTTTTTAATTTTTTAGACTGGTCTCCTCAGGCAACTTTCAAATCCTTGGCATTTCTGAGTAGCTGGAGTAGGGTGTGCTGGTTGCTTCTCCCGGGTTCTTGCACATAGCCTCATCATTGTCACCCTAGCCAACCCTATGTACATTTAGAAAAACACACTATCTTCCAGTATCCTGGGCCAGAAAAATTTCATCTGACCACATCTGCTCAACTTTCTGGCAATTGGAGATTTTTTGATGCCTACTAATGTTATTCACTCTAATATGCCTTAGTTAGTAGGCACCATGAGGGAATAAGGGCATAGTTCTAGATCAAGGAGTTCTGAAAACTGAGAGTATAACTCTTTAAGTTCAAAAACATTTAAATATATGGAAACCAGGCTTGGTGTCGGATCACAGTGGTTATGGTGCCAGCCACATATACCAAGGCTGGTGGGTTCAAACCCGGCCCAGGTCCGCTAAACAACAATGACAAGTGCAACAAAAAATAGCCAGGCCTCGTGGAAGGTGACTATGGTCCCAGCTACTCCAGAGGCTAAGGCAAGAGAATTGCCTAAGCCCAAGAGTTTGAGGTTGCTGTGAGCTGTAATGCCATGGCACTCTACCAAGGGTGACATAGTGAGACTCTGTCTCAAAAAAACCCCCCAAATTATAAACCCTTTGCATCCCCAAGTTTCTCAAATTTCTTTACTTAGATCACACAGGCCCAGGGTTCAAAACATGGCCTTACAGACTAAAACGAATATTTTTCTGTTCTTGTTCAATCTGCTAGTATGGAACTGTGGTGACCAAGAAGAGGAGACACTGCCTCTACAGGAGTGAAAGCGTGATTGCCTGGAGGCCCCTATGCTGTCCCTCCCGGTCTATCACATCTATACCAAGTTTGTGTTTCCCTTGATTTGTTTCTATCCAATCCCTGAGCATGGGGTGGGGGGCAGGGTTCCTACAGGACATGGGCCTCCTCAAGAACTGGCTGGCTGGTTCAAGAACTCCCCTGTAGCCTGGCTGAAACTTTCTTAGAACTGGGCTGCAGTCTGAGATTCCTTCACTTAATTCTCTTCCTCAGAGGTCCAACCCACATCATGGTCTGACTTCTTTCCCACCTGGGATGGCTCTTTCCTTTTTCTCCTTCCCAGGGATTGCTGTCAATAAACACTTTGCTCACCTAGTCCTAACTTGGTGTCTACTTCTTGGAGAACCTGAAATAACAGAAGGAACTCCAGCCTTCTATCCTTTAAAGTCAGCTCCACCCCATTGCTAGCTATTTCTCACATGTGTTCATGAAGATGGGGTACACAGCCTCCACTCCCTTCCTCCCTTCCTGCCTCGCTCCAGCTTCCTAGAGAGATGCCTACACCGCAGTCTTTGATATTTCCGAAGACTCACAAAGTCAGTCGTGACCTTTTCTATTTGTGGGGCCCCTGACACATTCCTGCAGATACTTCAGAAGTCAGGGTCCAGCAGAGCTCTGCAAAGGTCTGAACTGGGCCCAATGTGGACAGATGTGTCCAGCCCTTTGTGTCTTGATGAGTCCTTTACCTTTACTTGTGACAAGGGTCCCCACGTAGAGCTGTGTGGTGCTCCCATTGTCCCATTTTGCCTTTCTCAAGAGGAGATCATTCTGTTTTACCCACAGTCTCTTTCCCTTAAAACTTAAACCCAATCCTGAGTTGAAGGAACAGCTTGATGACAAATGTGCTATATCTAGATTATGCTTCTTTCCTGCACTGGAAGAGCCTGATTTCTCATCTCTTTGGATGAAGGTTTTCCTCCTTACTCCTTAGTCCTTTACTCAGTCTTCTTATGAGTCCCCCAAACATTTCTAAACTCTATAGAGATTATAGCATGAGCTCAAACTAGGCTCTCTAACTGGGATTTTGTGGGCATCCTTGCTTGTATGTTCGGTGTCTGTGTGTGTGTGTGTGCGCGCGTGTGTGTGTGTGTGTGTGTGTGTGTTTGTAACAAACCTGCATAATCCTTGCTTCCTGTCTTCCCACCTCGTGACACCCTCCCCTGTCGCTGCCTCCGTGACCTACTCTGCAGCCTCACCTGTCTGCCTACACCTCCTGATGCTCTCCTATTGTACTGACATTTCCACTTGACCATCTTTTGGGAGGTCACTTTGTATTTCAAAGATTTTGGGAGCACATCTAAAGTCAGGGTTGTACTAAAATAAAGAGTTAGAGATATTGGAGTGTAGCAAGGTAGAGTTTACAATACTTTTGTAGGTAATGCCAAAGTTAAGGAAGAAGGAAACTCAATAATCTAGTGTTTACCCAGGGAACGGTGCTAGAGAAGCTTCTTGGAATAGGCTTGGCAGATTTCCAGAAAAAAATAATGGCCACAATGGATGAAATTTTTTGACCGATAGACACATACTAAAAATAGACACGTGTTATAGCAGACATGATTCCACCAGGTCTCCTTGGGTGCCTTTACTGTTTCTATGTGTCCTTTTCTTGGCTTTTTTGCACCTTTACCTCTAACACAATATTTTCCAACCTTTTTTTTCTCATGGCACATTTGAACCTATAGTTAAACTTCCATGGCACACTTACATTATGTTGATCAAAAAAGAGAGTAAAGAATAAAAAAAAGAATATGCTTTGAAATTCTTTCAAAAATAATTTAATTAATCATCTTTAAACATTTTTGCAGCACACCTAAGATCCTCTCACAGCACACTGGTTGAAAATCATTGACCTAACAACTGGCAATTTTTGAAATTTCCTTTGGAACACTTCCCTCAGATTGGAGGAACTCCTTTCCTGCACTTTCAGAGAGCCAGAAGCAACTAGAATTTTGTACCTCTTCAGGCCACCCTTATTCCATGATTAACTGGTCTGAGAATATGAAAGCCTGGCTATCTTGCCTCAGGTTGGGACAAAGTTTAATAAAAACACTTGTATAAATAGAAATTTATGCCATGTTGCTGCATTAAAAACTTAAATTGAAAATTGTGAATTCTCAAGTTCAGATACAAATTTAATAAAATTCCTGTCAAATTTTTAGTGCAATTTTGGGGGGATAGACATTCTTAAAATTCTAAAATTCATTTAAAATGAATGAATTCATACCAAGAACAAAGACATAAAAAGTTGTTAAAAAAATAAAACCAAGAGAGAACTAAGGTCTTCTCTCATCAGATATTAAAATGTATTATAGTATTATAGTAATTAACTATAACCAAGAAATGGCATTCTCTGGTATAGAACTATAAAGAAGAGTAGAAGAGAATAGAAAGGAAAAAAAAAAAAACACCCAGATATTTATATAAGCATTTAGAGTATATTACTAGTGATGGTTCACATTATTGTGAACATATTACTCAATGACTAATGGGAATGAAAAGATAACTCATCCTAAATTTAAATAAATTTCAAATGAATTAAGTTATTCAAAATTACTTTATCTTCTAGCAATGACAGGCTAGGCATTTCAGAACAACCTTCATGCTGAAAACAATCAGAAAATCTAAAAAAATTATAACATTTATCTGTTTGAAGGCATCTCAGAAAGAAGTCAATAAAAAATGATAGGGTCAAGATCTACAAGAAGAAGGAAACACAATGAGGTAAGTCCAACATTGGGGGACACTTTACTCTAAGAGGTGTTTCCAGTTGCAAAGTGACTGGGAGGCTATAGACTACAGCATTTCTGTGATCCTTGAGGAGTGATGGGAGCAAAAATTGGAGTGTAAGAATAATTAAAAAAGAAAACTTCTAGTAAACTCCCGGGGCATTGGTTTGATATCCCGAAGGGCTATGGCTAGGTAGTGGGTGTAGAAATAGATAATCCCTCACATGGAACATCATTTCAAACCCTGTTTCCTATCATTTAAAACCCCCAAATGGCATTAGGTTGAAATGGTTTTAGGTTGACCCTGAATTGTGAGAACCCTATACTACCTCTTAGAAGTACAGGTATATTTCAGTTTGTTGTGATCTGCTTTGTTATGCTCCAGAGATATATTTTTTATAATTTGAAGATCTGTGATGACCCCACATTAAGCTAGCCTATTGGCATCATTTTTTCAAGGGCAACATGCTCACTCCATGTCTCTGTGTCACATTTTGGAAGGCAGCGATGCCAACCACTACACCACCAACTGTGTCACATTTTGGTAATTCTTGTAACATTTCAAACATTATCATCATTTTATCTGTTATGTGATCTGTGATTAGTGATACTTTATGTTACTATTGTAATTATTTTGAGGAGCCATGAACCACACTTATATAAAATAATGAACTTAATCGAAAAATGTGTGTATTCTCACTGATCCACCAACTAGCTGTTCTCCTGTCTCTCTCTCTCTCTCCCTTCAGGCCTCCCTATTCTCTGATACACACCAATGTAGAAATGAGTCTGGTCACAATGGCCAGAAAGGAAAAGCTGCGTGTCTCTCATTTTAAATCAAAATGATTAGCTTAGTGAGGAAGGCATATCAAAAGCTGAGATAAGCAGAAAGCTAGGTCACTTCTGCCAGACAGTTACTCAAACTGAAAATGCAAAAGAAAAGTTCTTGAAGAAAATTAAAAAGTACTACTCCAGTACTACTCCAAAGCAAAACAGCTTTGTTCCTGATATGGAGAAAGTTTGGTCTGGATAGAAGATCAAACCAGCCACAACAGATCCCTAAACCAAAGCCTAATCCAGAGCAAAGCCCTAACTCTCTTCAATTCTGTGAAGGCTGAGAGAGGTGGGTATGCTGCAGAATTAAAGGTTGGGGCTAGCAGAGGTTGGTTTATGAGCCTTCCATCTCCACACTATAAAAGTATGTAACTTAAAGCAGCAAGTGCTGATGTAGAAGCCGCTACAAGTTGTCCAGAAGATCTAGCTAAGATCATTGATGAAGGTGGCTGTGATAAACAACACATACTCAAAATAGACAGAATAGCCTTATGCTGGAAGAAGATACTGTTGAGGACTTTCACAGCTAAAGAGGAGAAATGAATGCCTGGTTTCAAAGCTCCAAAGAACCAGGATGACTCTTGTTAGGGAACTGGTGGCTTTAGGCTGAAGCCAGTGCTCCTTTACCATTCTGAAAAATCCTAGGGCTTGTAGGAATTATGCTAAGTCTACTCTGCTTGTGCTTTATAAGTGAAACAACAAAACCCAGATGACAATGCATCTGTTTATACCATGGTTTGCAGAACATTTTAAGTCTACTGTTGAGACCTACTGCTGAGAATAAAAGATTCCTTTCAAAACATTACTGTTCACTGACAATGCCCCTGGTCATTCAAAGATATACAAAGAGATTAATGTTGCTTTAATGTCTGTGAACTCAGGCTCGGTGCCTGTGGCTCAAGCTGCTAAGGCGCCAGCCACATAAACCTGAGCTAGTGGGTTTGAATCCAGCCCAGGCCCACCAAACAACAATGATGGCTGCAACCAAAAAATAGCCGGGCATTGTGGTGGGTGCCTGTAGTCCCAGCTACTTGGGAGGCAGAGGCAGGAGAATTACTTCTTAATTAAGATCTGAAAGATTTGTAAAGTTCTATCTGCCATAGATAGTGATTCCTCTGATGGATCTGAGAAAAGTAAACTGAAAACTTCCTGGAAAGGATTCACCATTCTTGATGCTATTAAGAACATTCATGATTCATGGAAGGAAGTCAAAATACCAACCTTAACAGGAGTTTGAAAGAAGTTGATTCCAACCATTATGGATGACTTTGAGAAGTTCAAGATTTCAGTGGAGGTAGTAACTGCCGAAGTGGTAGAAATAGCAAGAGAATTGGAAGTGAATACTGAAGATGTGACTGAATTTCTCCAACCTCACGATCAAACTTGAACAGATGAGGAGTTACTTCTTATGGATATGCAAAGAAAGTGTTTTTTGGACAGTCTACTCCTGGTGAAGATGCTGTGAACATTGTTGAAATGACAACAAAAGATTTAGAATATGCCATAAACTTAGTTGATAAAACAGTGGCATGTTCGAGAGGATTAACTGCAGTTTTAAAACAGTAATGCTGTGGGTAAAATGTTATAAAACAGCATCACACGCTACAGAGAAAATTTTTGTGAAAGGAAGAGTCAATTGATGCAGCAAACTTCATTGTTGTCTTACTTTAAGAAAATTGCAACAGCTGCCCCAACCTTTAGCAGCCCCCATCCTGATTAGCCAGTAGCCACCAACATTGAGGCAAGAGTCTATACCAGCAAAAAAAAAAAAAAAAAAGAAAGAAAGAAAGAAAGAAATTACAACTCACCAAAGGCTCAGATGGCTGTGAGGACTTTTTAGCAATACACTTTTTAAAAAAAGATATATACCTTTTTAGACATAATGCTATTGCTTTTATATGCACTGGGAAAACAAATAAAAATAAAATCTGGGTGACTTCCTTGCTTTGTTGCAATATTTGCTTTATGCAGTGGTCTGGAATCAAACTGCAATATCTCTGAGGTAAGCCTGTAAGTATCAATCTTCCCCAAGGCCTCAAATCATTTTATAATTTCATAAAATCCAATAAAAATAACCAAGCGCACAACCAGATGACATTACTAAAACCCATGAAAAAGAAGAGATAATAAAACAGAGCTGGAGATACAGAAAGTGGAGTTATCATGGATTTTATCATAAGTATGCTTACTATGTTTAAGTAAATAAAATATAAGACTGAGAATTTTATAGAGACCCAGAGACTGTAAAAATACTTACCAAATGGAAATGCTAAAACTGAACATTAAAATGACTGAAATTCAGAATTTAACAGATGAGTTTAATCACAGTTTAGAGGAAGTTGAAGAGAGAGTGAGCTGGAAGCTAGCTCAGAATAAAGCACAGAGAATGAGGAAAAGATAAAAACACACAGCAAAGAGCATCAACAACAGAGCATCTGGCAAAAAGTTCTAACACATGAATGAATGGGGTTTCTAAAGGAGAGAAGTCCAATCGAAGCAGGAGTGACATTCAAAGAGATAATGGCTGATAATTCCTAAAACTGATGAAAGGCATCAGCCACAAGATGCCCTACAAATCTAAATCACAAAAATGCAATTAAAGTTATCATAACAAAACTCCTCTAAGCCAAAGACTAAGAAAAAATATTAAAAGTATCCTGAGAAAAATACAGATACTTTCAAAGGCTCAACAGTCAGCTGACTTCTCAACGGAAACAATGGCTAGAAGACAATATAATGATAGCTTCAAGATGCTGAAAGAAACTGGTTGTCAGCTACAAATTCTAAATGTGACCCAGAAGAAGTGAGAGATGTGTTACATTATAGCAGATCAATCCTCAAGGGGTTTTACCCACAGGGAAGGAAAATTATCTAAAAAGGAAGGTCAGAAAGACAAGAAAGAATAAAGCACACAGGAAGGGTAAAGATGTGAGTAATTTAAATGAGTATCGACTATATAAAGCAACAATATTAATAATGCCTTATGTAGCTGGGCATTGTGGTGGCACCTGTAGTCCCAGCTACTCAGGAGGCTGAGGCAAGAGAATCGCCTAAGCCCAAGAGCTGGAGGTTGC
This sequence comes from Nycticebus coucang, assembly GCF_027406575.1. NCBI lineage: Eukaryota > Metazoa > Chordata > Mammalia > Primates > Lorisidae > Nycticebus > Nycticebus coucang. Next base: position 64,101,342 of record NC_069792.1, on the reverse strand, counting down.
TGTGAGCTGTGACATCACAGCACTCCACTGAGGGTGACAAAGTGAGACCCTGTCTCTAAAAATAATAATGATAATGCCTTAGGGTAAAATATTCATAAAGGACTAAACAATAATGACACGTAGCCATGGGGGGATGAATGGAGTTAAAACATTTAATGGTTATTGCATTACCTTGGAAAAGAGTAGAAATATCAAACACCGCTAGATTTTGAGGATGCATTTTATGATCACTAGAGTCAGCACACCTGGAAGAATACAATTATATAAAACTATCAACCTAAAAGAAGAGAGAAATGGAATAATAAAATATACTAAGTCCACAAAAGGCCAGAAGGGAGGAAACAGGAATCTAGGCCACTAGGGGAAAGAGGAAGCAAATAGTAAAATAGACTAAATCTAAACACACCCGCAAGCAAAGCTAACGTAAATGAACTAAACACACCAATTAAAAGATAAAATTGGTCCGGCAGGGTTTAGAAAACTACTATATGCTGCTTATAAAACACTCATCTAAAGAATAGAGATATAGAAGTGAATAAAAAAAGAAAGCTGGAATAGTTATATTAACATCACAAAAGGTAGATTTTCGGGTAAAAAACATTCCTAGAGATAAAGAGGAATAAATCATAAAGATAAAATATTCAATTCACTAGAAGGATTTTACAATTCTAAGACTTATGTCTTTGATAACATAGATGAAAATATGCAAAGTCAGAATTGGCAGAACTATAAGATAGAACAGTACTTTTCAAACACTCTGTGGAAAAGGAAAATTTTAATTACTGTATTTCCAATCTGTTACAGATTAATACTTCTATAAAACTACAATAAAAATGGATTAATAGTAAAAAACCTCCACACACAAAATACAAGCCCACTAGTCACAATGCATAGATGTTACAGCAATGTCAAATTACTAATAAAGTTTCTAAATGCTTATTTCAATTTCTTATTCATGTACTCAGATGACAAACAGCTTGCAGATGACCACTGGCTAGCAGACCACATTTTGAGTAGCACTGAAATGGAAAGTCACAATCACAGTAGGAGATTTAACACATTTATTTACATATCTGATAGAAGGAAAAGAAAAAAAGAAACAAGCTTGAACAAGGTGATTACTACATTTAATCTGTCATGTGCAGAACATAGCACCCAACAATTGCAGATAAATTTTAAGCACTTTTTAAAGAGCACACCTGGACACATAAACAGAAGTTGTCCTTATACTATAAGATGGGAGTCATACCAAATATGTTCTTTGAAGTGGACATAGGCTAGAAATCAATTTTTTAAAAAAGATTAACTGGAAATCCTCTCTAAATTTTGAAATTTCAAAATATACACTTCAATAATCTATGGCTTGAAGAAGAAATCACAATGGAAATTAGGAAATACTTTTTTTTTTTTTGATTTTTGGCCAGTGCTGGGTTTGAACCTGCCACCCCCGGCATATGGGACCGGCGCCCTACTCCTTGAGCCACAGGCGTCGCCCAGGAAATACTTTTAATGGTAACAAAAGTTATGCATCCCAAAACTTCTGTGATATGGTGAAAACCATGTCTTAGAGAGTATAACAGATCCTTAAATGCACACGTGAAAAAGGAAGAAGGTAGAACATTAATACTTCTCAGCTTTCATCTCAAGAAATGGGCAAAGTACAGTAAATTAAACCCAAAGGAATATAAGAAATGACATATTAAAAAGAAGGAGCAAAAATGGTGAAATATAAAATAAAAATTTTAAGAATCCACAAGAGTAGTAAAAGAAAACATAAATGGGCATTTTTTTAATAGTCAGGGTGTGAACAACCTTTCTAAGCATAGCATAGTGTCCCTGAATCTATGAAGGGAAAAAGATCAATTTGACTATTTACCTTTTACAAAATATCTATGTTAAAATCATTACAAATAACACTGAAAGACAGATGACTGCACAGGCAAAATATTTGCAAACTATAGGAACAGAAGCCTGTATTATTTCTATATAAATAGCACATCCAGTCAAAATATAAAAGGAAAACATTGCAGAGAAAAAATAGCCATAACACATGTATTGGTACTTAACAAAATGAGACACAAAAATGGTCCATAAATACATTGAAATACCTAATCTCTCCAAAAATTCAAGAAATAAAGAAGTATCCAATCGCTCTAATAAGAGAGTTTTTAAATATAAGGTATTACTTTCGTTTATCATACTTACAAAGAAAACTGAGAGTAAACTGAGTGATAAGTGCCCAAGAGCTAATTGTGGGGAATAGAAATAGGAACATTCTTCTGGAAGGAAATTTAATACGTATCAAAAGACTTAAATGCAAACCAGTCAACTCAAGAAACCCACGTCTTGGAATTTCGCCTCTGGAAGTAATTGTGGATACGTGCAAAGATATTTTTACAAGTACATTTATTATACCACTGCTTATAATAGTAAAAAAAAAAATAATAAACTATGTATAAATATCCAAAATTAGAAGACTGGTTATAAAGCATTTAGTACCCACACTAAATGGAGTAATCTACTTTATCTATTAAAAATGATAACATAGGAGAATACTTAACAAAATGAAAAGTGATGCATTGATATATTGGTAACAGAATAAAACAGATTGCAAAATATAATATTTTTGCTATATGTGGTTAGGCTAGGCAGCAATCCTTAAAAATTGTTTTCAGAGATTATTTTTAATTTATTCACTTTTACTTATCTGCATTTTCTAAAATATCTAAAGTAAACCTGTATTACTTTTAATCAGAAACCAGAAAAATGGTACTTTAAAAATTTTGCCAAAGGCCTTGGTGTTTCACTCCTGTAATTCTAGCACTCTGGGAGACTCAGGCAGTGGATTGCCTGAACTCACAGGTTCAAGACCAGCCTGAACAAGAGTAAGACCCTCATCTCTAAAAATAGCCAGGCATTGTGGCAGGTGCCTGTAGTCCCAGCTACTTGGAAGGCTGAGGCAAGAGAATCACGTAAGCCCAAGAGTTGGACGTTATTGTGAGCTGTGATAACCACAGCACCTTACTGAGGGTGACAAAGTAAGACTCTGTCTCAAAAACAAATAAAATAAAATAAAATAAAAATCTTGCCCTTTCAAAATTTTGCCTTTGCTTTCAAATTTCTAATGAAATTCCTCCTAATCACACAAACAATTCATTTCTTAGTGACTTGACTCTAATTCTGCACAGTTTATTGGTTCATATATGAAACTCGTTTTCACACCAATATTTACCACAGGAGTTGAAAGGGAGTATTAAATATTTTTTATAGCATACTTAGAGCAGTAGCTTTTTTATTCTGTTTATTTTTTAATGTATTTTTATTATTATTATTAAATCATAGCTGTGTACATTAATGCGATTATGGGGCACCCTACACTGGTTTTATAGACCGTTTGACACATTTTCATCACACTGGTTAACATAGCCTCCCTGGCATTTTCTTAGTTATTGTGTTAAGACATTTATTATTCTGTTTTTTTAGCTTATCAAGATATGTGGTTTCCTATATATCCTGTATATGTTTCCTATATATTGAACATCATTTCCAAGGCACCAAATTTTTCACAATCTAGTTACTCATGCAACACATATTTAGTAAGCACATCTCCATTCCCCGCCCTGTGCTGTGATGGACCAGACCAGCCACCTCTACCCAGATGTGTCATATTCAGTAATCCATCCCACAGGACACACTATGACCAATTTTCACACAGAAGCCACTCACTCTTCTAAAATTCCAGAGCCCTTTAGGACACGAAATATGCTACACTTATTAGCCCAAGCTTGCAAGTGATCCTTCAAAAATGAAGATATAACTCTCTTTCTGAAAAGTAAAACCCCAGTTTTGGGGGGACTAAATTTTAAAAATTTGAGTCTCATTTAAGAACAGCTAGGCTGGTCTGAAAAAAATCAGTCAGTAAAGCTATCAACAACCTCTCACCTTAAAGGATGTGAGAAAAGAGTGAATTTATGAAAGAGAAGCAGGAAGACCGTGCTGGCTGATGGCAGTGCAAATAGGAATTTGTCACCACACAATGACTCAGCACATGACAGACAGAATCTAAGTGGGGACTGAATAGAGAGAGTCATGCGTGAGTCAAAACATAGCATGAGAAGAAGGGGTATTTGTATGTGCAGTTTTGTCTCAATTTCTTTCCTGCTCGGAAAGGTCAAACTGTCCAAAACCCCTAGGTTCAGAGGAAGCTGGGTTAGCAGGTCCTGGTGCAATTGTACAGATAGCCGGGAGCCTGGCCAGGCCTGGAATGAATAGGCTTTTTGGTCTAGCTGAGATGGGCATTGTTTTGGTTACCTTCTGCTGTGTACTAAAACACCACACAACTTAGTGACGTAGAACAACTACAGTCTCTCTCCATTTCTCCTGAGTCTGAGGCAGCCGCCCTGCTTCACAAGCTCCAGCACATGGGCAGTCACACAGTCACACTCACCGGCAAGCTTGGCTTGGACTGGTAGTTCCAGGTGGTGTCTCGTCCTCCAGCGTCTCCGCGTGGCCTGTCAACACCCAGCCCGAGTGAGTTCACAATATGGCGGATGACTGCTGGAACACGAGCCTCACGGTGTTGGCACTAACCAGGCCTCTGATTGCTTAACCAGAGCAAACCAGGTGACCCATTCCACAGTTGACATTGGTGGCGCTGCACAGACTGTGACTGTTTCGAAGTGTGGTTTGTTGGGGGCCACTAATCTAACAGTCTTCCAGCAAGGGATCAAGACCAGAACTCGGAGCAGGGTTAGCGTGTGAGAGAGGGATATAGTGTGTGTGTGTGGGTTGGGGGAGATAACAGGGCAGAGACCAGGACAGGAACGTGCCTGCCCAGAGTAGTGGCCTAACTGGAGTTAGGGCAGAGACAAGCTGAGGGACTGTGGCTAGTTAAATAGACTCAGTGTGTAGCATGATCAGGAGAACAGAATAAAAATAAAGGAAACCAGATAGGAAGAGGCAAGGCAGAGCTAGGCAAGGATAGGAAAAAAACAAGAAGTTCTTCATAAACATGAGACCTGGGAAGACAATGCTTACAAATCCATGATGCCATTATTATCATTTTTAATGAGGGAGGCCGGATTTTCTGATGAGTCGCTACAATGCTCTTTCCAGCGTTAGAAGGATACTGGCCTCGAGGTGCTCAGGGACTCCCTGGAGCCGTTCTTGCTCCCCTCCCATCTTCCCTGGTTCTCTGATTCTTTCCTTCTCTGTGCCCTCATCCCAAATATTTGCTCAAGTGCTCCAACTTTGAAGACATATTTTTAATGTTATTTAGGCCAATTTTACTTTCATGTATGTTTTAAGTGTTTGTAAAAAGTGGAATGAATAATTTGACCCGTAGACATACAGAAGGGGAGAGAAGTCTCACCATAGTTTACAAGATCCCACACGATCCCCTGACCTCACAACAGGCAGAAGTCTCACCATAGTTTACAAGATCCCACACGATCCCCTGACCTCACGGCTACCACTGCTGCCTCCAGTCACTCCAGCTGCACTGACCAACTGTCCTAGAATGGGGCCTCATGCTTGCCACGTAGTCCCTCCCTGTTGGGACATCTCTGAGACAGCCACATGGCTCCCTCACTTTCTTTCAGGTCTTTACCAATATGTTATCTCGATGAGTATTTTCCTGACAATACTTAAAACTGCAACCCACCCTCTTCCCACACATCACCCCATCCCTCTTTCCTGCTCTGGTTTTTTGAGAACCCTCGCAGCACATAATGATGTACCTTGTTTGTTGTGGTTGTTTTTCTGATTTATTTTGTGTCTCTCCATGATCCCAGGGTGATTCTAACACTCAGCTAAGTGCACAAGGAGCAGCTTTAGGGCACAGGCTTCAGGGTTATCAGAGCAGGGTTTTAGTTCTTGTAGCTGATAGGCCCTGGGACCTTGGGCAGTTCCTTAGCTTCTGGAAACTTCCTCTGCAAAATGCAAGTCATAAAACCTTCTTATCTCCTAGTTCCTGTGAGGATTAAGGAGACATGTGAGCTGGAGCTCAAGCTCATGGTGCCTGGCACACGGTAAGTGCTAAGTAACCAATAAGTTGGTTTTATGAAGGGAACTCAGCTGCAGAACAGCATTTGGGGCGAAGCCTGTCTGGCTGTGGTCACTGCCTCATTTTCTCTTGGCACAGATTGCTGGGATTGCCTAGCAAGGCCCTTGTCTTTGTTGAGCCCCAGTCTCACCTGGTGTCAATAAACTTAGTCGTTTGCACCGATTTCCCAGAGCGAAGAGAAGAATGTTGAAATTGCTGTTGCCAAAAGTACCTGGCTGGGTAACACCGACAGGAGAAATGAATGCTGCAAAGTCCCTTGTGGTAGACATTCGTTATATGTGAATTTTTCATCTAAAAATCATTTGAAAGAAGTGCATCAAAAAGCCTTTTTTAAAAAGCTTTCTTTCTAAGGGAGAGCAGATGGCAGGAAATCACCCAAGATTCTGGATCTAAGCACCTCGTCTTCTCATGGAACCTTCAGATTTATACCAGGAATATTTCTAGGATTTCGTGACGCTGCCTGCTATTTTGCTTATTTCAGAACCTCTTCTCAGGGATCCATAGATGAAAGAGAATTCACACTGGAAACAATTTCTCTTTAGCTTATTCTTCCTGGAAAGATATGCTAATAATAAAAGGGAAAGGTTTTTTTTTTTTAAAGTTTATGTGTTACTTATTTAAAACAGAAAAGTATTTATGGAGCTCTGATGACACGGGGGATGGAAGACTACCAGTCTGGACTTCACAGAGTTTGTGTTCTATCAGACAAATCAGGTTTGCACACAGCTTGCTGTGATGAAGAAAGCCAAGGGCTACTCTAACAGTGTAAGCAGAGCACGCGGGAAGAGTGATGCCTTCCAGCTGGGGAGGGAGGCAGAGTTCTCGGTGGCTTTGCACAAGAGAGGGGTTGCCAGACCCAGAAGAGGAGGGTTATTCAAGGGAGAGAATTGGCAAAGGCCAAACTACAGGATGGGCAATAGTTTTCCCATTTGTAGGACAAGGGTAACAGTAGCCCAGTGTGGCTACTCCTGGGCCTTAGGAAGAGTGGCCAAAAATTGAGCTAGAGAGGCTGATTGGGCCTGAAAGAGTCCACTTAGATGTCCAGGTGTCATCCTACAAGCAATGGGAAGCCATTGACACTTTTTGAGCAAAAGCATAACCGACTAGATCCATGATTAATAAAGACCACCCTGAGACAGAGGCCCAATCCTTGATCAGATAGTACAGTTACATATTATTCATGGGGTTATGCATTTTAGGGGTGATGTGGGGGGTTTCCAGGAAAGCAGCTGTGCAAATCCCATGTCCCAGGTAAGCAGGAGAGCCACGAGGGATCCCAGAGCACATCCAGTCAGCACTGGCTGTCATGGCCAGCTGGTATGCAGGGAATTTCCTGGGCAGTAGTTTATCCAACTCACTGCATTCTGCTCAGGCTGATTGAAAATGGAGTTAGCATTCTGGGTACACACACTCACGGTACCCTGGATGTGACCATGGAAAGTCCCAAGCTGAGGGGAAGGTGGCAGGGATGAGTGGAAAATAGGAGCAAATCAGCCTAAAAGCAAACACTCTCTGATGCCACCTCACAGCGCTGCTCATCTTCATAGGGCTACTGAGAGCCGGTCACCTTCCCCCTGCCCTTTGTCCAGGCAGTTCATTTAGGAAGAATCCAGGAAGCCCCAGCAGCGGGGAAGTAGGGCAGTGAGGCAGGGTCTCCCTGAGGTCCTAGGGTCCCACACATTCTTTCTATAACCCTGTGGTTAATAATGTAAGAGTCTATTTTTTGTTGCTTGCAACCAAAGAACTCTGATGGAATGCCCACTGCATTTTTAGTTATTTTAAAAGAGTGTATTGAACAGCCACTGGACATGAAGGATACCATAGTAAAAAGAAAATGGGGCTCCAATAAAACAAAAAAATGTGGGATAAATACTAAAGTTCTCAAGTGGGCCATAGAGTAACAGGTGTTACAGAGGCAAAGTTCAAGATATTAAGTAAGTGGGTCTCCAGGATCTTAATCTAGATTGGTGCCAGAGGAGACAGCAGAGAATGTCATGTGTAAGCAGAGACATGAAGATTGGCTGAAGAACACGGAGGGACAGCACCTATAAAGAAAGACTCAAGGCAGGAAATAGGGCTGCCTGCCTTGGCCTGACTTGGTCTTTGCTCATGTGTCTGCTGGGATTTGATTAGACCCATCCCAGCCCCTCACTCCACTGTCCCCACAATAGGCAATGGTTCTGGCCTCAGGAGCTCAGGTCTCTTTGTCCATGAGCTCAAGGCAACAAGTCAAGTCAGTTGCATCAGTGAACATGATGGGATGGAACATGTGGGATGGAATGTGGGTGCCATGATGTGCTGCCTAGATGCTCCTTCACAAATGAGGGCCTGAGAGTAAGCACAGCCCTCAGCTGTCAGTCCAACTTCACAAGTGGACCACTCTGGAGTCCATCTTCAGAACTCTGAGTTGGGTTGGCTGAGACTTCCTTTGAGACTGTGCTGCACCTTGACATCCCCTCTGCCCAGTGCCACATCCTCCTCTTCCCTCCCACAGACCCTGGTTCCCAAAGTATTCCTTGTAAGTCTTTTGCGTGCTAATCTTCGTCTCAGGGTCCGCTTCCCAGGGAACCACCTGCAACAGATGCAGAGAAGCAGAATGCAGGGTTAGAAGACGGTGTTGCCGTCTGTCACGCACTGACCGTGTTGCCTGGACCATTCTCAGCACTCATTATGAGCACGCACCAGGCTCTCAGTGAGCGCTTGCTGATTCAGATAGTGGCTGGAACTTTCTCTGTAAATGTTTTAAAAGCCCATGCAATTGTCAATTATTATTTACAGTTGGAAAGGAGAAAAAGATAACTTCAATGGAAAAGTGAAAGATGGAACTAGATTAAAAGTTGGAGACCCTAGGGCATGCCTGTGGCTCAGAAGAGTAGGGTACCAGCCCCATATACTGGCCAAAAACAAACAAACAAACAAACAAAAAGTTGGCGACCCTAATCAGTGTAACCTGGTTTCTTGTACCCTCAATGAATCTCCAAAAATAATAAAAAAAAGAAGTGAAAAGGGAGAACAAACTAAAAGTGATGAAAACTTCACAGATATGCAAATAAAAAGAGTATTAGGATAAAAAAAAAAAAAAAGTTAGAGACCCTGGACCCGAGAGCTGGGGAGAAGATGTCACAGTCCTTCAAAGGGGACATGATAAAGATGAGGAGGAGATCAAATCCCCTGAAATGGAACCAACAGCGGGGTGTGGTGCCTCAGAAAGGCCAAGGGGGTTAAGCAGAGCTGTAAAGTGTTAAATTTAAGAGCAACTTCTAGAAATTAAACATTTCTAGAACAGTGACTATAAGTTCAATTGGTCCTTGGTGGAGCAGGAACTTATCTGTCCTCTTTTCCACTGTGGACCCTGTGTCTAAGCAGCTGCTGGCACCCAAAGGGTACCTACAAACTATTTCTTATCACTGAATAATTTTTAGGTGTTTGAAAACAAAGTGGGTGGTTTTATTGCCACTAATGAAAAAAACTGCTGAAATAGTTTATTAGAAAATATGCCTGCTACTGACCTCTGCCACACACAAGCAAACACACACACCTATCCACCTAGCCAGTTGCTGAGGCTGCGCAAAATTGTTTCCTGGTATATTGGAAGCTGTTTTTCCTATACACCAGACCCGGAAGAGACACGCTGAGCCCCTCGCTATGCTTATTTGAACATTGATAACTTGCTGAGAGCATGTAAATGAACTACTCATAAGATGGCACGCTTCTAAATCTAGTCAGGAAAAAGTAAAGGCATGTTATAGAATATAGACAAAAGATCTAAAGCCATATTTTGAAGGATGTGCTAATAGGATATTGAAGGCGGCAGACTTGTTTCAAAATAAAACAATTCCCCTTTGAAGTAAGAGTAGATCAAAGCGAGTACTTCTTACCTTTAGGAATTTGGACTTTTCACCTAGTGGAGAGTGTGAATCCACATGCCCACGCGGGTGGGTGATGAGAGGGTAACTCTCCTTCCATTTTGACCTAACCGTGCTGACACTTGCTGCATCACCACACGATGATTGTGCTGTTTCTCACTGGACTGTGAACTTTCTGCAGGTAGGATTCCCTAGCACATTGCAGATTACCTGCCGCACAGGAGACACTAAAAGCAAATCAGAGGAAGAGAGAGGAGAGGAAGGAAGGGAAGGAGGAAGGAGGGAGTCCAGAGAGACTCAAGGAGACTCAGGGGTAGCAAAATGCTTTATTCACATTGGCCTTTAGAGCACTGGGGGACGGGGAGAAATAAGTAACATTTGGAACCAGGAGACTTGGGTTTGTGTTACCTAAGGATATACAATCATCAAGTGGCAGAGAGCGGGCACAATGCTGCACTTAACCCCAAGCCTTGGTATCTTTTTCTGTAGATGGGGAATTATTATTTCTACCTTACAGGTTCTAAGTGATTAAGTGAAATGAAATATGTGAGGACATTCAGTAGTTAGTTAAGTAACACGTGATTGTCACTCATCATTATCGTTACTCTGGAATCAGAGCCATCTTCAGCTGAACCCTGTCATTTGTGTTTAATCTGGCAAAACATTGTATTTTGGTAGAACATAGTATTTTAAAGGAGGGAAAAAGGTCTGATATTTAACTCATTTTTTCTTCTTATTTTCAGGGATTTGCTATAGTACTTGTATCAGATGATTATCACTTTTTAAAACTGTCTGAGAGCAAGAGTGATTCTAAATGTTTACTAGTCGCCTCCATTTGAATCAGGGCCACTTGAAAACTTTATAAAATACGGATTCCCAAGTCCCAATCCCAAAGCATTCAATTGTTCTATAGAAAGAATGGTGAAATCTGTAGTTTACAAAGCTGTCCCTGACACTGAATATTGTCATTCATATGTGGACTAGAAAAAGTTGATCTCGTGGAAGTAAAAAGTAGAACAGAGGATGCTACAGGGAAGGGAGGTATAGGAAAAGATTTGTTATAAGATAAAAATTATAGCTAGATTTGGAAGAATAAGTCCTGGCATCCTACACCACTGCAGGATAATGATAATTAACAGTAATGTATTATATAAAGGAGAACCTCCATAGTCGACCACCTCCTTAAGTTGACACAGTTTCTCTAGACAGGACATGCACCACCTGTACACATCAGTACCGTAGGCCTAGTTCCTTACGTTGACCACCTCTATGGGTTGACCAGTTTGTTACAGTCCCCTGGTTGGTAAACTTATCCAGATTCTACCATAGTTTCAAATAGCTAAAAGAAAGATGTAGAACATTCCCAGCACAAAGAAATGATAAATGTTTGAGATGATGACTATGCTAATTACCCTGAACTGATCACTATACCTTATATGTCTGGTAACATTGCTGTATACCCCATGAATTTGTACAGTTATCATTTGTCAATTAAATGAATAAAGTTGCCCAGCTGAGTCTGATGAGCAGCAGAAACCAGATGGGTTGCACAGTGGTTACCATGCCAGCTATATACATTGAGGCTGGCGGGTTGGAGCCCGGCCTGGGCCAGCTAAAACAACAATGACAACTGCAACAAAAAAATAGCCATGTGTTGTGGCAGGTGCCTGTAGTTCCAGCTACTTGGGAGGCTGAGGCAAGAGAATTATTTAAGCCCAAGAGTTTGAGGTTGCTGTGAGCTGTGACGCCACAGCACTGTACTGAGGGCGACATAGTGACACTCTGTCTCAAAATAAATAAATAAATAAAACTGTCAAAAACTCAAGACTGTCTGGGAGTATTACCCCTCTGGAAGCTGATTGCCTGGCAAATGCAACAAGGGTTTATGGCATTAGACTTCGCTATTTGAAGCTAGCAGTTTTATAGTAGAAATGTCAGCCTGAGTCTGAGCACGACTTTCCTGTAACAAATTCACAGGCAAGCACATGAACCTAAAATCAAAGCTCTGGGGCTACAGTGAGAGATATGGGGCTTAGCTGTGTTCTTTGCAAAAGTATTTTGATCTCTTTTGTTGTATTTTTTCAGCTTCAGGAAAAATCAGCATGAGCTATACCTCCATCTATTTTATAGCAATGTTTTGACCTAAAAATCAATGTGAAACATGAATGGTGCTTTTGTACTTCTTGGAAGGACTTCTCTGTGTCATCATCTTTGGGCTGAGGCAAGTACTTCCAGGGATACCATCCAGCACAAATCTAGTAAAAACTGAAATTCTCCTTCTTAATTTTTTTGGAATTCTCTTACACGGTGGTAGATTGGTAGAACCACTTTGGAAAATTGTTTAGTAGTAGCTAGTAAAGCTGACTGTTGGCATATTCTATTTCACCCCATGCACGTGCCCGACAGGAATGCATACAGTTTCCCAGAAGATATGTCCTAGAATGCCCATAGTGGTGATCAGAATAGCTCACAACTGTCTGTTGCCCACTGACCATCCACAGAAGAATGGATAAACAAACTGTAATATGTTTACACAACAGAATCCTAGATGGAAAAGAAAACGAATTGTTTACGATTAATTGCGAAATTAGATGAATTTCACAAACATGAGTTTGAAAGAAAGAAGCTAGATGTATTTACATAAAGTATAAAACTAGCAAACTATTAATACTATGGTTACCCTTGGGATGGAGGAGAGTGATTGAAGGGGATTTAGGGGAAATTCTTGGGGCTGGTAGTGTTTTGTTTCTTAATCTGTGTTACGGTTACACAAGAAGGTTTCATTTGTAAAAATGACCTGAGTCATACATTTATGATATCTGCTTTTTCTATGGATTTTATACTTTAGTTAAAGGTTGAAATCAACTCCAAGAATGTATGTCCAAAGCATAGCTGATGAAGCCCGCCAAGGGCAAAATGGCATTCATGTATGCAAAGACTCCCTTTCTTTTTAAAGATACTAGGAGGAGCCCACCGTCTGTAAGCTCTGAACACTCTTTCCCAGCTGACCATTTTGGTTGACTTTAAAGAGGTCCTACAAAAATATACATAGAAAAAGATATGCCCAATAGGTATATCTTACAAAAGCTTCATGAGTTGACAATATAATTCAACTATGCCTTCTAAAATGGAGGCATTGTCTTCACATTCAGAGTAGCTCTTCTTTTTTCACTTCAAAACATGCCTTGAACAAAGGTTGGGAAGAAACACTGCCTTCCTGAATTTTGAAGTTAACTAGCCAGCTGAGTGACGTGTTCAAAAACTAACAGGGAAAAAACAGTGCATCCCAAATCACTTGAGAAAATTATAGCGGGATTGCTGTGTGAGTGCTTTTCAAAACTCTTTCTTAAAATGGCTTTATTTTAAGCTGAGTGTAGTGGTACATTGGCGTACTCATGTGGTCCTAGTTACTCAGGAGGCTGAGGCAGAAGGATTGCTGGACCCCAGGGATTTGAGGCTGGCCTAGGCAACATAATGAAACCCCATCTCTTTAAACAAAAGTTTTAAATGGTTTTTTTTCACAAAACTTATGCATGCTTGGTTTTAAATTAATCAATACAGAAAAAGTAAAAAGCAGAAATCAATATAGTGAATAAAAATCACCCTTCATGCCTTCTCCTCAAGTAACTATTATTAGCATTCAGTAAATATCATTCTAACAATTCTCTAGGCTTAGGTAGAAATTATTTTGTAAACATGGGGAATTACAAAGGCAAATTGCTTGTGTGATCTCCATCTGTCTCTCATGGGGTGAATGAGAGGAACTTGTGCTTCCAAAAACTATATAATAGCCTCTTTTGGTCACTCCTTTGATGAGATGAGGGCTCTGATAAGGAATAGTTGGAATTCTAAGGCAAATAGTGCCTTTTTGATCAAGTGTTGGCCAAACTCAGGGGTGGGAGGTAGAATGGAAAAGAAAGGAGCCACTTCTAGTTGGTTGGTTCCTTGTGGGACTTTCCAAAGGAAAGGCTTCCATAGAATCGAGGTGGCCACCAGAGCAAGGAAGAGAGAAAGCACAGTACAGGGTCACTGCCAAAGCAGTAACTGCCAGGCGGGCCTGAGCACATGACAAGCAGGAAAAGGAAGGCGAAGGAGAAATGAAGACTCCTTAGGCTTGAAAATGATCCCAGACCTCATCAAAGGAAAAATACGTAGAACAAAATAGTGTCACTGGGCCAACTACTCTTAATTAAAATAATATCAGTTTCTTCCATAACTTTTAAGGGGAAATGTCTTTGAATCATAAATGAAATGTATTAATTCTTCGGTTCTACCTGCTTACAAGTCAGTTGAGTACAAAAATAGAATTCTCATTCTGCAACTGGGTTTCTCAAAATTCTCACAAAACAAGGATTCGTTTAACTGAGGGGGAGAAGGGACAGGAAAGTACAAATCCCGACTTTCTTGCAGTCTGTGATGCTGCCCATCTGACCCAAGTGACCAAAGGACTTTCCCTGAGACAGCAACAATTAGCCCTACGCTGTCCTGAAGCTTTTTCAGGGTTTTATAGATTGTAGCCCCTAGGACAGAAAGCCCTTAAGATTCAGTTACTCTCTCCTTGGACCTCATTTCTGTATCAAAATCTCAAAAACTGATGTTTGCCTTTAGTCCTCATCACAGCTGGTTAATAGTGGGGGGAGGCCCAAGCCATGCAGAGCCTACTGTTTTTGAGCATGCATGTGCCCTGCCCTGGTCTGTCAGCTTCACGTGTAGTAGCTGGTTTAGTACTCAAAACTCCGTAAGGCAAGTACCATTATTATGCCCATTTTATAGATGAGGAAACGAAGGCAAAGAGAATTTCAGCTGCTTGCTCAAATGCCCGAGAACCCTCCAGTGAGGCCCCGAAGGGTATGCTCTGAGCTAAGGGCCCGGTGCCAAAAAGCTGATTCATGAAGACCGTGGGCAGTTACAGTTAGGACAGAGGTCAACTCTCCTCACAAAAAGTCCTGGGTCCTTCCTGCAGGTTCTTCAACTCTGTCGAGTAACCCTGGACAGTCACAAAACCCCACAGGGTACCACCCACTTCTCTGGCAGTCTCTGCCCTTGGGTGCTGGCTGTCTGACCTTGCGCTGAGGTAGATATTCAGCTGAAGATGCACATGTGTGTGAGTGTGTGTGAATGTGTGAGTGTGCACGTGTGAATTCACAGGGGGAGTAAACGTGCTTGTGAGTCTACATAGGTGTGGGGTGGGAATCTGTGTACATGGGGGGTCGTGTCAGTGTGTGAGCGGGTGTGAGAGTGATGTATGTGAGTAATTATGTGGAAGGGAAAGGGAACAAGTGTGTGGGTGCGTGTGTTGAGTGTGGATGTGTGTGGGGGAGGGTATCTGAGTGAATGTGTGAGTGTGCATATATGTGTGTACGTCTGTGTGCCTGAGCGTGTGCACGTGTGGGTACGTACCTGGGAGTGGTATGCAAATACATGTGTGTGGTGTGACTGGACGTGTGTGCTGCTCTCAACTTCCTTTACCAGCAAGAAGATCACGTGACACTGCAGAGAATGCTCGAGAAAGTTGTCTAAGGACAGCTCTGGCCACAGAGAAGACAGGGCATTGGCTCTGTGCCGCAGGGAGAAGCTGCCAGGTGGACTCGGAGGGGCACGAACACAGTAACCCACTTGTGCCATGACAGGCCCAGCTCACTGCACTGCTCCATGTGACCACTGCCTCTGCGTGGAGCCCGTGGCATTTCCTTCTGGCCCACACAGGAGGTCAGTGCAGGGAAGGAAGAGAAGGCAGGGCCAAGGTGGGCAGGCTCTGCGTCAGCCAGACTTTGGCTTGAACTCCTGCTCTGTCTGCAGACACTCTGGGACCACGGGCAGCCCCGTCACCTCTCTGGTCCTCCCCTCTCCTGTCTGGTAAAAGAGAGCAAAAATACTCAGCACCGAAGTTTATGATGAAGACAAAGGAACAAAAGCTTCTAAGAAAACAACCCACTAGGCATAGTACTTTGGACAAAGTAAGCATTTAATAAATGATACCATGGTCCCAATGAACTACGAAAAAATATATATTTTGGGGGGCCCAAATCAATAGTGGAGCCAAGTGCCACAGGAAATTTGCAGAAGCTTTTTGTATGTCTTAATTACAGACAGAGCACTTTGAGAGCCACTGAGAAATGAGGCCCAGGGAGGGGAAGAGTTAACGCAGCAGAGCAGTGACAGCACTCCTCACATCACCCAGGAAATCAGCCCTGCGGTTTAACCAAGAGGCCAAGTCCTGAATCCCTATTGCACAACTAACCCTATTCGACAGCTGAAAATACTGATGAGAGTGAATTACGCCTCTTTAAAAATGAAACACTACACCTGTAAGTGTGAGTGGATTGCCTGACTTTTCAAGGACCAGAAAATGAAATAAAGAAAGGAACTCTCAACAGGGGGGCCACAGTGTCACGCAGGAGAGCCCAGTCAGAACAATGACTGAGCTCAGGCCACCTGCCCGAGAGGCGAGAATTGAGTCAATAAAGGCCCTAAACAAACACTAGGCTTTAGTGTGCTAAATCAGTTTGTTCAGCGGTTAAAGCTTGTGGGCCGAGGAACCCTGAAAGCCTGCACACAGCCTCTGTTAAATCTGAGCCAACCTCCTGGGGCAAACGCTTTGTTTACTCATCGCCTTTCATTGCAAAATGGCCGCCCCACTTGGCCCTGACTCTGAGTCTGCAGAGCTGACAGAGGACGCTCAGGCAAGTACTGAGTCTGCGGCTGCAGTGGGCCGGCTCCCCTGCCGGCAGGAGAAAGAGTTGGCTGCACATCCCTCACCGAGGGGAGCTTAGGCTCCCATAACCCCAGTGAGGCGAGGCTACCGGTGAAGAGAACAAAATGGAAGGGGAAAAAGGCAAAAGCCAGGCTTGTAAGATTCTTGCTCCAAAGTGGGAAAGGACATGAGGGGAAGAGGGCGCTGGCAGATTAGGTCACGGTGGAGAACAGAGCTCAGCCTCCTGCCATCTGTGCACAGGACTTCAAGATGCCTCCATGTGAGCAGCCCAGAGTCCTTCAACGTTGGGGCAAATTTAAATTAGGGAACGTTGGCAATGTGTATTATTGTCTTAAATGTGATAAATGACAAGATGTGTGTCAGTGAAAGAACCATGTTCATGGCATTCACAGAATTAGCTGTTTCACTCTGAAAAGATGGAGATATTTTTGTGGGGGCAGGGGTAGGGCAGGATGGTTCCCATAAGAAGTTCTAATCTCACAACATTTCACATTTTAGGCAGTCAGGGAGCTGGGAGGAGAGCGATTCATGCTCAATGACGTGGCGTCCATGTAGCCGCACACTGTATGTCACAGTTGCTGGACGTGGTCTCAGGTTCCCTTCTGTCTCCCATGGTACAGCTGGCTTTCAGCCCCACAACCAGAAGGGGAGTTTTCTGGGGCCAAGACACAGCCGTCGTGAGCAGTTAGAGGGATCAATTTTCTCCAGACCTCTAAATTTTATATGTTGCAAACTTTCTTCTTTCTTGCTTCTTCCATCAAAATTCCCATCCCTTCAATGAGGCAGTTCTCAGCTGGGTGGAGGCGGGGTGAACTCTGTCTGAGAGGGAACATTTGTCAATGTCTAGAGATTTAGTGATTTCAACTAAGGGCATAGTGCTACTACTGTGGGTAGAGGCCACTGAGTGACGCTGCTACATGTCTTACTTACCATGCACAGGACAGCTCCCCACATCAAAGAATCACCCAGTCCAAAACATCAACAGTGCAGAAGCTGAAAACCCCTGCTTTCATGTCCTGACATCGCAGCTGTATTATTGAATAACATCTTTTTGAACTAATTCACAATACAGTTTGAATGTCTGATTATATAAACCTTCCAGGGCCAATTAGCTTTTTTTTGAGACAGTCTTGCTCTGTTGCCCAGGCTAGAGTGCAGTGGTATCATCACAGCCTCACAGCTCAATGCAACCTCAAATTCCTAGGCTTAAGTGATCCTCCTGCCTCAGTCTCCCTCCCAAGTAGGAAGGACTATAGGTGTATACCACCATGCTATTTTTAGTAGAGATGGAGTCTTGCTCACTCTTGCTTAGGCTGGTCTCAACTTCTGAGCTCAAATGATCCTTCTGCCTTTGCCTCCCAGAGTGCTAGGATTATAGGCATGAGCTACCATGCCTGGCCCAAACTGGCTTTTAAAAGTGGTTCTCATTTGTTGGTAGGACTTTAAATTATGCAAAGAAGAAAGGAAAGACTGTGGGTAGCTATTGGGAGAAATGTTGTGTGTTTTTGTGTGTGTGCTAGGGAGAACTTCCCAGCTATTCCTTCAGTGTCATCACAGAGGCATCCATCTGCCTATTCCTTAGGTAGATAGACCAGTTCTGCCCACTTATTCTGGCCAGGACTAACATGAGACCCCATGTATGCCATCTCCCCTATCTACAATTGATAGGAGGGGTGAATTGGCTGACATACCATCCTGGTCCAGGTCATCATGTGATGGGAACAGTCACTTGAGCCTAGGAGTTACATGAGTTAAGGGGTAGATCTGGGTCAGAAAAGCCACCAGCAAAGGCTGGTGTGAAGACAGAATGCATTGGCCCTGGCATCTACTTTTTCATAGCTTCTGCAAGCTGTTGCATGAATGTACTAAATGCATCTCCAGAGTAAGGGGTTCTGAACTTTGGTTCCACGTGGGACTCCCCGAGGAGGCTTTATGAGTCTGATGCCCTGGCTGACCCAGACCATTTAGTGAGAACCTCTATAAGTGAAACCCAGGGCAACAGTATTTTTTAAGTTTTCTTTATTGAAGGGAAACATACTATAAAAAGTACAATTCCATTTCTGGGTATATACACAAAAGAATTGATAGCAGGGTCTCCAAGAGATAATTGCACACCCTTGTTTATAGAAGCATGATTCACAACTACCAAAAAGTGGAAGAAATCGAATGTCTATCAACAGATGAATGGATAAACAAAATGTGGGCTATCCATATAATAAAATATTACTCGGCCTTAGAAAGCAAGAAAATTCTGAAATATGCCATAACATGAGTGAAACTGAAGGACATTACAGCAAGTGAAATAAGCCAGTCACAAAAGGGCAACTATGGCCAGGTGCAGCGGCTCACGCCTGTGATCCCAGCGCTTTGGGACACTGAAGTGGGATGATTGAGGCCAGGAGGCCAGGAGTTTGAGACCAGCCTGTGAAACATAGTGAGACCTCACCTCTGCAGAAAACCTTTAAAATTAGCTAGGTGTGGTGGCACAGCTTTTGGGGAGGAAGAGGAAGGAGAATTGCTTGAGTCCAGGAGTTAGGTTGCAGCTAACTCTGATGGCACCACTGCACTCTAGCCTGGGCCACAGAGTGAGATCCTGTCTAAAAAAAAAAATACAAGAACTGTATGATTCTACTTATATGAGGCACATCAAGTGGTGGTCAAATTCATACAGACAGAAAGAAGAATGGTGATTATTTGGGGGATGGGGTGGGGAATGAGGAGTTGTAGTTTGATGGATCCAGGGTTTCAGATTTGCAAGATGAAAAGATTGGTGTCACGTACTTAATGCTGCTTAACTCTACACTTACATTGACAGAGATGGCAAAATTTACATTATGTGTATTTTACCATAATTTTTATCAAAAATGTACACATGAAAAGAATACAGCTTGATGAACTCTCACAAAGTGAATTTACATGTATGATCAGCACCCAGATTAAGAAACATGACATTAACAGCACCGCATACACCCCCTCCATGCCCCCTCCTAGTCACTATCTTTACCCCAAGAGTAATGGCATCCTGGCTTCTTTTTATTTTTAAATTTCTTTCTTGTAACCAGACACTAAATGATGGTGTTAACTTCTATCACCATAGCATAGCACAGCGTAATTTTTAATGAATCTGCAATCATTTATAGATATATCATACAACATGTAACCACTTTCTGTTTCTCTAATTGGACTTGGAAGATGCTTTTTAAAAAAAATACATGAGCTGCTTTGGGCAGGTATCTCTGTTCATACCTCTCTCTACTTTTTTTTTTTTTTTTTTAGTTTTTGGCTGGGGCTGGGCTTGAACCCACCACCTCCAGTATATTGGGCCGGCACCCTACTCCTTTGAGCCATGGGCACTGCCCAAGACCTGTATATTCTTAGGATAGATTGATTCCTAAAGGTAGAATTTGGAGTCAAATGATGTGAAATTTTCAAAGACTCTTGATTCTGTAGGGGATTTGTACTCTTAGGTTTCCATGGGATGACGATGTGCAGTCACAGTGGAGAATCACCAAATTAGAGTTTGTGGAATGCCTCTCATTAATTCCCTAAGAAACCTACCTTCAACCTCCATTTGGAAGTCCTCAGACTTGATACAAATTGAAATTCTTCAAAGATTCAGAGGAAACAGATATAGGGGTGTTTCTGGCTGCAAGGAACCAATTAGACATCACTTTAACATTTCTTGTTCTCTCTAAACAAAAAAATCTTAGGTAAGTAGATAAACACAGAATTTGGAGTTCTTGGAGAATTTGAAGAGAAGGAAACAATACATAAAAAGCATACCATTTTAAATCT
The DNA here is from genome assembly GCF_027406575.1 of Nycticebus coucang. NCBI lineage: Eukaryota > Metazoa > Chordata > Mammalia > Primates > Lorisidae > Nycticebus > Nycticebus coucang. Next base: position 64,080,902 of record NC_069792.1, on the reverse strand, counting down.
TTAGAACAATGTGCATATCTAGCCAGGAAGAAGATACGAAGTGACCAGGGAGGGAGTCTGAGTAAGTACATGGTAATGTCTTAGGGCAAATACCAGATTAAGCATTCGAAATTTATTATTTCATCCAATTTGACACACCCAAAAACTGTGAAGTAGGTGTTATTTTTTCTATTTCAGATTAATGTGGAGGTACAAATAGATTCCATAGTTTGCATTGATAAGGTTGAAGTCTGTTTGGTAGGTGTGTGCCATTTACCCATGCGGTGTAAATTTACCCAACCCTTCCCACCCTCTCCTGAAATAGGTATTATTATAATACTATATCTATTTCACAAGCTCCAACTCGAAGATTTAAATAACATGTTTAGTTTGAAGATTTAAAAAGATTTAAGTGATTATCTAGTCGGTTAGTGAGGACCAGGGGTACAATATAATCTCAATCCTGCCCCTAATTTGCCAGGTGACTTTGTCCACCTGCCCTCCCTGGGGCAGTGCTGGCACTTGGGACAGATTATTTTAGATTTAGCCATCGACTTGAGTGCCATTATCAGCAGTTATATGTTCACAGTGTATTGGCAGAAGACAAAAGAATATATCTGAAACCAATGGCATTGGCTATAGCTCTAGGGGCAATTCAGGAATTAAGAACAGTTTAGCAAAAGATTTAAGATTTAGTTTGTTAAAGTAATCCATGAGCCTTGGGATCAAAGCCCCATTACTCTACGGCCCTCCCTGGATTCTAAGTCTCTCAGAGTCCCAAGGACACTTTCTACCCAGTGGGTACAGCTGGCATAAAATTCAACTGCTACTAACTTTCTTAATGATTAAACAATGAATGGGGCAGGCCACAGCCCGCTTTGGGGCTCAGAACCTATCAGAGCATTTCTGTCCTTCTGACACTTTTTAGCCACAGATTCCCCTCCATCGGTATCACAGAGAGCCTTCTTTTTCTTGTCCTGTAGGGCCAACAAGTTCTTTTCTATGTCCAGCCAGGAAATGGAGGAACCTTGTAGCTTAATTAAGATGAACTTAACCCACGGTCACTCTGAGGGAGCTGCTTTTTCCCAGTCTGTTAATAGCATTTTTACTAACTTGAAAATGGCTGACGAGGAGAGCAAATTAACATTGCTATGATAACTTCAGCATTTTCTGACATTTTAATGTTGACATTTTCAGCTTCAATCTTTCTTCAACAAGGTATTTAGCATTTAATAAGTTCTGGGATTAGGAGCTTTCTTCTCCAGAGACCTACATTAGCTGTGGCCTACAAAGATGGCAGTTGCCTAAATGTTGAATAAACTTGGAAAATTTCCCCAAATATCCAGCACACATTTAATTAAATGCTACCTATTTCTCACATTTCCTTCCACTGTTAACCCAGACTCTTCCCCATATATATATTCACCCACGCAAAAAATGAATCTCTAGACATTTCTAAAGTGAGATTTTTTTTAAAAAAATTCATGAATTTAAAAGTGAATAAAATTGATATGACCAAAAATGTCAACTTTGAATTTTGAAAAATGACAATTTAATGAGACTGGAAACTGAATATTAATCTTGAAAGGAGAGAAAGAAATCATTTTGTTTATGCTGAGACAAAAATATTTAAAACTTACATTTCTGGGTATCACTTTGGCTGTGTCATTTTGCACAGTGGATTCAATCCATCTTCCTCTCTGTTTGGTTCAGATAATGTCAGCTGGAATGGAGGCTGCACGCTCAGACTTCAAATCAGCAGAGGTAATATAATAACAGGCAGGCGAGACTCCATGCAATGCACATTCAGCTCTGAATTTCTTCAGCAACATTCATCTTTACCTGGCACATATTCAATCCATCCATCCAAATTCATCAAGCATGGCAGTGCTTGTATCATTTATAAGAGTTTTCATTTACACAGTCCCCTAGGATATGTAAAATCATGTAGAATCAAGTGGAAAATTAAGAACACAGCTTCACAACATGATAAAGACATCTGAAAAGGAGGCTGGGTGTGGTGGTTCACACCTGAAATCCTAGCACTCTGGGAAGCTGGGGTGGGTGGATCACCTGAGCTCAGGACTTTGAGACCAGCCTGAACAAGATGGAGACCCTGTCTCTACTATAAACAGCACAACTAGCTGGGCATGGTGGTACAAACCATGCCTCAGCTACTTGGGAGGATAAGGCAAGAGGATTGCTTGGAGCCCAAGAGTTTGTGGGGTCTGACACTTACTCAAAGGTCTGACCATGACACTCTACCCAGGGTGACAGAATGAGACTCTGTCTCAAAAAAAAAAAGACATATGAAAAGGCTATCTAAACTGTTTCTTCCATATCAATGCTAGTTAAGATTTTCTTTCACTTCTTTTTCTTTTTTCAAATAAGATTTAGTTCTGTACCTAATTTCCTGTTTTTTTTTTTTTAATGTTGAGTCACAGAAGAACCAAAAATGATAAGTAATATCAAAGAAGATTATGTGATTTTCATTTTAAAAAAATAGGCATCTATTTTCACTGTGGGGTGCCCACTGACAGCTTTTTAGTTCTCACAACAGGCCAGGTCTGCCCATGGAAGGACACGCTTTGCTCCTCCTGAACAGAAAATGAAAGAAATATTTGGTAAATTCAGTTCACCCTTAGCTTTCAAGGATCAGCCAACCTGCTGGTTTGTGTTCTCCACAGCAGTCCTGCAAGCTTGATCCTTGTTTGGATTATTCCCTGCAGTATGACCAGCTAGACGACCATGGAAAGGACATCATCCCAGGCTTCCTCGAGAAGGCTGGTGCCCCCTCCCAACAGGCTCTGGTCTCAGCTCTCAGGGCTTCAGCCAGTGGTGTGCTGGTAAATGTTTAACAACAGGCTCTCCAAAAAAAAAAAAAAGCTTTGCATTTGCTAGTCCCCCTGGTGTAAATAACCCCACTATAGCCAATGTAAGCTGTTGAACAGACGCACTGAACATGGAGTTGGGAAGTGATGGGCACAAACAGATTCTAGCAAGCTGTCCCTAGCTGGCTCTAGCACGCCACGGTCTTTAGCCCTGAAGATCAGCTTCCTGGTGACTGAAGAATTGCACACCTTCTCTTCCCGGAAGGGCCAGGCCCATTGCTGACTTGGCCATACAGACCCTTAAAGCAGACGACAGATCTCATGGTACCTTGCTTCATTACCATAATTATTCTTCTGTCCTACTCCTCCCCCAGAGAAAATAAAACACCAGCATCAGGAAAAATGTAGCTCATGAATGTTAGCATATATACTTGTACCCCCAATCCTGGGGGGATTGGTTCCAAGATCCCCTGCAAATACCAAAATCTACAGATGCTCAAGTTCTTGATAAAAAATAGTATATTATGCAAGAGACATGAATAGAAACTTTTCCAAAGAAGACAGATGAATGGCTTACAAACATATGAAAAAATGTTCATCATCCCTATCTATTAGAGAAATGCAAATCAAAACAACCCTGAGATACCATCTAACCCCAGCGAGAATGCCCCACATCACAAAATCTCAAAACTGCAGGTGCTGGCGTGGATGTGGAGAGAAGGGAACACTTTTACACTCCTGGTGGGACTGCAAACTAGTACAACCTTTCTGGAAGGAAGTATGGAGAAACCTCAAAGCACTCAAGCTACACCTCCCATTTGATCCTGCAATCCCATTATTGGGCATCTACCCAGAAGGAAAAAAATCCTCTTATCATAAAGACACTTGTACTAGATTGTTTATTGCAGCCCAATTTACAATTGCCAAAATGTGGAAACAGCCTAAATGCCCACTAACCCAGGAATGGATTAACAAGCTGTGGTATATGTATACCATGGAATACTATTCAGCTATTAAAAATAATGGAGACTTTACATCCTTCGTATTAACCTGGAAGGAAGTGGAAGACATTATTCTTAGTAAAGCATCACAAGAATGGAGAAGCATGAATCCTATATACTCAATTTTGATATGAGGACAATTAATGACAATTAAGGTCATGGGGGGGGGAGGAAAAGCAGAGAGAGGGAAGGAGGGAGAGGGGTGGGGCCTTGGTGTGTGCCCCCCCTTCTGGGGGCAAGACATGATTGCAGGAGGGACTTGACCTAACAAATGCAATCAGTGTAACCTGGCTTATTGTACCCTCAATGAATACCCAACAATTAAAAAAAAAATATATATATATAGTATATTATTTACATAACACCTCTGCACATTCTTCCCTATACTTTAAATCATCTCTAGATTACTTATAATACCTAATACAATGTAATTGCCTTGGAATTGTTGTTATACTGTATTCTTTCTTTCTTTTTTTTTTTACACTGTATTCTTTAGAGAATGATGATAAGAAAAAAAGTTTGTACGTGTTCAGTACAGAAACAACCATACCTTTTTTTTCTTGCTTTATTGAATCCATGGTGCAGAACCCAGGGATCCAGAGAGCTGACTTTAATTATATACACTGCATTACCATTGCTGAAAGTTATTACCCAGAGCACGGTGTGCAGATTAAATGTGGTAGCGATTACTTTTGTATTCAAACATGATGAGAAGTAAGGCTTGTTTATTTTGATCAAAATTAATAAGAAAGAATGATTAAATTGTCACAGGAAAGAACAATCTAGAGACTGACCGCATGTCAGGCAGAGCAGAGGAAAAGATACTGATTAAAGGTAAAAAAAAGTCATTTTCTAACATTATCTCAAATCTGCAGGTGGAGAATAGTGTTGTCAGGACAATCCCTATATTATGTTTATGTTATTCACGCACATCATTGCCAAATAATAAATGTACTTTTTTCATAAATATAGTAAATTTTCCCTAAATTGTTTGGAAGACCAAATTGTGACGTGAATCCATACTGTGCTTTCACAATGTTTAAGGACTGTGGAGAGAACTGACTTTAAAGTGATTTGCCTAATTTCTAAATTATGCTCTCAAAGGTCGTTGATCCAATCAAAAGAGTCAACTTGGAAGCAAAGACCTTGAACATATGGCCTCCAAATCCAGACTTCACAGAACAAATAAATCTCCTTATAAAAAGGATTTGGATTCAGTCACAAGGCTGCAGATTTCCCACCCCTGTAAGCAATCTAGTGATGCTATGTACTAAAAAGTCTGATTAAAATATTAGTAATGATTTCATGTGTGAATTAAAGCAATATCTTCCATCAAAGTCATTAACCAGAATCATCATGAAAGTCCTTGTGGCTGCTTCCAAAAATAAAATCCATTTCCAAAAGAAAGACCAGCCCTTACCGAAATCATAGAAAAGAGAGCCCCAGGCTCTGAAAGCTGCTTTTGACTATTTTATTTTTCTCATAAAAAGTATCAGATACCCAGAATAGTATAAAATAAATATGAACTGCCTAAGGAACAATAATGACAAAATAAACACCTGTACTTATCACTCAGGTTAAGAAATAGAACCTTACCTAGGATTGGCTACATGATTGCAAGGCCTAGTGCAAAATTAAAATGAGGGATCCCTTGTCCAAAAAGCAAGATTAAAATGTTGTTAAATGTACTATAATATAAAGCTTTTTCTTTCTTCCACATTTCTCTTCTGATCACACATATACCTTATTGTCCTGAGGGGTGGATTTCACTTACAAAACACAAGCTCAAAGATAATATTGCCAAGAATTTTGAACCATGACAGCAGAGCATTAAACCAAGTGCAGGGCCCTTCTGAGAGTGGGACCCATGCAATGCACAGGTTGTACTCTCATAAGTCAGCCCTGAACTTGGAAGTGCTCCTGTGTACCTGCCCCAAATGTTTCTCCTTCTTCTCTCCCAGAGTGAATACAGTTTCTCAAGTGTAATTTGAGTGATCAAAGCATCATTGGACTGAACTCATAATTCCTAAAATACACCATTTAGTTGGATGTACTTTTGCTTAACAGGGAGATAAAGCCATTTTTACTTTAGAATTGCACCTAACAAAATGCAGGTACCATAAATAAGGTATATAACTTAGTAAGGCATGGGCGGCACCCGTAGCTCAGTGGGTAGGGCGCCAATCACATGTGCTGAGGCTGGCGGGTTTGAACCTGGCCTGGGCCAGCTAAAACAATGACAACTACAACAACAACAACAAAAATCTGGGTGGTGGCGCCTGTGGCTCAATGAGTAGGGCACCGGCCCCATATGCCATGGGTGGTGGGTTCAAACTCAGCCCCGGCTGAACTGCAACAAAAAAAATTAGCTGGGCATTGTGGCCAGCACCTGTGGTCCCAGCTACTTGGGAGGCTGAGGCAAGAGAATTGCCTAAGCCCAGGAGTTGGAGGTGGCTGTGAGCTGTGATGCCACAGCGCTCTACCAAGGGCGATAAAGTGAGACTCTGTCTCTACAAAAAAAAAAAAAAAAATAGTAAATAAACAAAATAAAATAAAATATCTGGGCATTGTGTTGGGCACCTGTAGTCCTAGCTACTTGGGAGGCTGAGGCAAGAGAATCATTTGAGCCCAAGAGTTTGAGGTTGCTGTGAGCTGTAATGCCATGGTACTCTACCCAGGAGGGACAGCTTGAGACTCTGTCTCAAAAAACAAACAAACAAAAAACTTAGTAAGGCAGACAGAGCATAAAACCATGATAATAGATAATAACATAAGAAAAAGTAAAACAAAATGAGAAAAGAGCTAGAATAATGTGTCAAAGGCAAGAGTCTTAACTTGGGAAGGATATTGACCAAGTTGCTGGAAGAGGGTGGCTATAAAGGCAAAAAGGAGCAGCAACCACACAGTATCATTTGAGGGTCTCTGAATGAACGGACTGGAGAACGGAGAACTCAGAGGTCTAGATGGCTGTTTTCACTCAGTTGTCTAGCAGAAAAGGAGGCCAACTTGTTTGCCCTATAATGCTCCCAGACCCTAAACACAGAGAGGACCTTACCAAGGTCTGGAACTTTCTGACAGAAGGAAAGGGGCTATCTGGGAAGGTGGCTGATTCTGCATCACAGGATGTTCAAAGAGAAGCTGTTAATATTTCAAACAGAAGGACTTTTGTTGAAGGGATTCAAGCACCAAATGGGAGGTGAGGCTGGATGATTTTTAAAGGACCTTTTCAACCCTAAACTTCCATAATTCAAGCTCAAGTAAGATAGGGACAGGGCGGTCACCAAAGGAGTGCTCTGTATTCATAGAAAGGGAGGATCTCTCAGCAACTGGCCCATGAAGCTCTGATGCATGTTTTTCAAAGCACATGGTTGCTAGCCATTTCAGCTTAGGAAATCAAGTGGGTTGATTAGCATATTTAAAAATGAAATTGAAGAGAAACAGAATTCATCACAAGTCAGGAGGATAAATGTGAGTGAGTAGAAGCAAGTCCCCCTGCCTGTCATGGAGGGCTGACCATGGTAAAGTGGAGTATGGTTCATGAGAGAGGTGCTGCAGCAGTTAGGCAGGTTGGAGTGTTAGATATGGAAGATGAGCAATGGAAGGAGATGTGCCAATAACCAGACGAGATCATAGATTGCAGGCAAGAGAAACAGGTGAATCGGGAAGGCAACATGGTAAAAGAACCTCATATTTACAAGTGAGCATTTAGATAGTGCTTCTACCCAAGGGATGGACTGACTCAAACAGGAAACTGGAAAACTACACGACGAGTGGGTGATCAAGGCAAAAAGAAGCCAGAAATGACATAACCACCTTTGTGTTAAGGCCCTTTGATAGGTTGGAAGGGACAGTAGGAAAGTTGGGATACTTCTCATGTGCTGGCATTCTGGGTCACCTCTTTTTTCTAATATCCACAAACACCCTTTGGAGTAGGAGTCATCATCCTCAGCTTACCCATGGAAAGACTGAGTTAAACCATTTGCTGACATTATACTCTGATGCACCAAATCCCTCCTCTTCTCCCCTCTCTATTCTTTTTGTTTTATTTTATTATTATTATTTTTTTCAGACAGAATATCTTTCCATGGGGTCAGCCTAGCTCATAGCAACCTCAAACTCCTGGACTCAAGGAATCGTCCTGTCTCAGCCTCCTCATTAGCTGGAACTATAGGCTCCTGCCTCAATGTCCAGCTAGTTTTTCTCTTTTTTGTAGAGATGATGGGGTCTTGCTCTTGCTCAGGCTGGTCTCGGGCTCCTGAGCTCAAGGCATCCACCCACATGGGCTCCCAGAGTGCTAGGGTTACAGGCGTGAGCCACTGTGCCCAGCCTTCTCTACTTCTTTTTAAAATTATAAAACATTTCAAACTAATAAGAACAATAAAATGATATAATAGACATCCATTTGCATGTGAGTCAGATAAAATGTTAACATTTTGTCAGAATTGCTTTTAGAATTTTTTCATTTATGGCTCTTGAGTTAAACACTCTGCTCACTTCAGGCACCTGTGAATCTCTCTTCCCTTTTCTCCTCCTCCCTCCCAACCTCCCTCCCTTCGGTCTAGCTATGTACTCACATTAGAAGAGGTGGTGGTTTTATTTTATACAGCATTTCTATGTGTTTGTAGTGGGAGAACCATCTATATTAGTTCAATTTATGTTGTCATCAGAGTCAGACTTCCAGTTCTCTGCTCTTTCTGCTCAATTACAACAGTTCGCAACATAAGCTGTAGAATGAAATTTTCATAGAAAAGAAAACTTACAAACCCATTATCAAGGTTCATTAGAATCTCTTCATGCTCGTTTCCAGGAGAATCAGGACTAGATTCTCTTGGTCTTAGAATGCAGGGAACGGCTATTAAAGAGTTAAAAGTTGGAACTTCATCTCACTATCCTTTTTATTCATTATTCATTAATTTGCAAAGCTGAACGAATCAAATTGCCATTATGGATTTCATGAAGAGTGTGTGGGAGATTGTTAAAATTGCACCTGAAATGTTGTAAATTCTTCGTCTCCGTTTAGATTCCATAAGATGTTATGGAACTCATTCGGTTCCAAGCAAAGGCCCCTTTTTCCATCTGAGGTTCTCCTTTCCCAAAAGACAGGGCTCCAGAAGCCAAGAGCCGAGCATGACTGGGTGTAAGTGGGCAGTGATGTAAGTTTCCTCTTTATGAAGCAGGGACTTTATAAGGCAAAGTGTAAGATGTGTCCCCCCCAGCAGTTTTGCCCTGTCTGGCCCCATTTAGGAGTTATAAGCCTAAAAATATATGCTTATGGTCCTTGCCTTTAGGACAAAAAGGGTAACAGTAACCGTCAACGTTGACCAAAATTTGATTGTGCTAAACATTTTACAAGTGTTATATCATTTAATATTCACCAAAACCTGTGAGACATGAATGGATTAACAAATGGTGGTATAGTATCCATGGAATACTATGCAGCCATAAAATGATGGAGACTTCACATCTTTTATGTTTACTTGGATAGAGCTGGAACATACTCTTCTTAGTAAAGTATCTCAAGAATGGGGGAAAAAGTATTCAATGTAGTCAATATCATTATGAAACCAATATATAATCACTTACACAGTCATACAAATGATAAAACACAGATATAGTCCAAAAGGAAGGAGGGGTGAAGAGGGAAAGGGGAGGGGAGGAGGGAGGAAGAGTGTGCTGGGATCTTACCTAATGTGCACAATTAGGTAATACCTAATGTGCACAATTTAGGTAATAAATTTCAAAACAGCTAAGACTCTATTATAAATGTCTTACTGCAAAACAGTAAGTGACGTGATAGTTTGGTTTAAGCATTCCACATTGTATATTAAATCATCACATTGTATCCCATAAATGTATACAGTTATGATTTAATAAAAATTAAATTTAAAAAAAGAAAAAAATAGGTTTTAACAACAACAACAACAAAAAAAACCTGTTAGAGAGGTACTATCATCTTCATCTTACAGATAAGGAACTGAGGCCCTGAGATGTTAGTACAGGCAGTCCCCGAGTTATGAACATCCAGCTTACATGCTACTCACACTTACAAACAGAGGCTATTGTGGGTAATAGACAAATAAATGTACCTGTTCCAATGCCAACTTTACATACAAATTCAACTTAACAACAAAACTAGGGGAGGTGGCACCTGTGGCTTAGTAGGTAGGGCTCCGGCCCCATTTACTGAGGGTGGCGGGTTCAAACCTGGCCCCGGCCAAACTGCAACAAAAAAAATAGCCGGGTGGGTAGAGGCGGAGCAAGATGGCAGCCGAGTAACAGCTTCCTTGCATCTGGGCACCGTGAGTCTGGGGAGATAGGACTCCAGGCATCTCTGGCTAGTGGGATCTGCCTATCATCACCCCTGAGAGGATACAGGGAGTCAGCGAGAGACTTCTGGACCCCAAGAGGAGGACTAAAACAGTGGAAAACCGGCAAGTGGTCGCGTGTGTTCAATCCATCTAAACCTGCTTGCAACTGTAAGTTCAGTAGCAGCGAGACTGCAAACCGGAAAGGCTTACCTGTGAACTGTTTTGGTGTCTTTGGACTTGGCACTCAGCTGAACTGCCTTGGGGAGAGCCTGAGCAGGAGTGCAGAGAATTTTGGCCTTTGTCTAGGGACCCAGTCTGAGCCGCTGAGCCAGACAGAGCTAATAGTGTTTGGCTCTGGGTCACAGGCAGCCATTGTGAGCGATCTGCCCCGGTAAGCTCCGCCCTCAGGGTCGCAGAGCTAGAATTGTGTGGGAGCTGGTAACCCAGCTACCAAGTAGCCTAAGGGTGGGGTCTGATCCGCCTTGCAGCCCTAACCCTCGGGGGCAGAGGGAGACAAGTTTTAGCACACAGGGTAAGTGGATAGCCACTTCAGCAGTGATTCCAGCGAGAAGCACTTCCCTGGGAAAGCTTCTACTCAGCAAGTGAACAAGTTCAAAGTGCCTTTTAAGTGGGCTGAAGAGAGATTTAGGGTGTCTACCTGCTGGGCTTTGAGAAACTAGCAGCCTCCAGTCGTATCAGAACTGTGATTAACATCTCATACCCCAGAAGACCACATGTTGCCCAGACAATATTCTATAACATATACATACTGCTTTGTTTTGGGTTCTGTTTTTTTTTTGGTTTGGTTGTTTTTTTTGTTTATTTTGATGTTGTGGATTGTTGTTTTGTTTTTTAAGTTAAACCTTTTCCATACAGATACTTTTTCTTTCTCAATTTTTCTAGTTTAATTATAATTTCCCATTGCTGCCTATTTCAATAATTAGAACTTCATTTTTGTTACTGTTTCTACCACTATTATTTGGTTTTCCACCCAATTTTATCCCGTAAAGTTTTCTGTTTGCTTGTTTTGGTTTGATTTATAGCATTTTCTTCTTTCCTCTCTACTTAGTGGAGGTGGGGTACTGTGTCTGATCAGGTTAGCAAAGAGCTGCTGACCTCAAGGGAACCACCCAACTGGGCACCCCCAGAAGGTGGTTTTTTTTTAAGGTTGTATCAAAGTACCCTACTGTACACCTATATTGCTCTGTCTCCCTCTTTCTGTGCCTCTCTTCTTTTTGTCAATATTCCTTTTACCCACCCCCTCTCCTTTCTCTATTTTTCTTTTTTTTTCTTACCACTTGGTCCTCCTTTCTTTTATCCATTTTTTGCTCTTCAACCTTCTCACCCTTCTGGTCCTGTAACCCTTAGTCCACAGGCACAAGAACTTAAAGAGCAAGAGGAAGTGAAAGGAAAATTAGGGCAAGGAAACAGATAAAAGAAATCATTCATGAGGAAGAATCAGCAGAAAACTCCAGGCAACATGAAGAACCAGTCCAGAACAACCCCACCAAGGGACCATGAGGTAGCTACTGCAGAGGATTCCACCTATACAGAAATGTTAGGAATGACAGAAAGGGAATTTAAATTACACATGTTGAAAACAATGAAAGAAATGATGGAAACAATGAAGGAAACTGCTAATAAAGTGGAAAATAACCAAAAGGAAATTCAAAAACAGAATCAAATAAGAGATGAACGATATGAAGAATATAAAAAGGATATAGCAGAGCTGAAGGAACTGAAACAGTCAATTAGGGAACTTAAAGATGCAATGGAAAGTATCAGCAACAGGTTAGACCATGCAGAAGAAAGAATTTCAGAGGTAGAAGACAAAGTTTTTAAGATAACTCAGATAGTAAAAGAGGCAGAAAAGAAGAGAGAGAAAGCAGAACGTTCACTGTCAGAATTATGGGACTTTATGAAGTGTTCCAACATACGAGTTATAGGAATTCCAGAAGGGGAAGAAGAATGCCCCAGAGGAATGGAAGCCATACTAGAGAATATTATAAAAGAAAATTTCCCAAATATCACCAAAGATTCTGACACACTGCTTTCAGAGGGATATCGGACCCCAGGTCGCCTCAACTCTAACTGAGCTTCTCCAAGACACATTGTGATGAACCTGTCCAAAGTCAAGACAAAAGAAAAGATTCTGCAAGCTGCCAGGAGTAAGCGCCAGTTGACCTACAGGGGCAAATCCATCAGAGTGACCGCAGACTTCTCTAATGAAACTTTCCAAGCAAAAAGACAATGGTCATCTACCTTTAATCTACTTAAACAGAACAATTTCCAGCCCAGAATTCTGTACCCTGCTAAGCTAAGCTTCAAAATTGATGGAGAAATCAAATCATTTACGGATATACAAACATTGAGGAAATTCGCCACAACAAGACCAGCTCTACAGGAAATACTTCAACCTGTTCTGCACACTGACCACCACAATGGATCAGCAGCAAAGTAAGAACTCAGAAATTAAAGGACAGAACCTAACCTCCACACTGATGCAAAAGATAAAACTAAGCAATGGACTCTCACCAAATAAGACGAATAGAATACTACCACACTTATCAATTATCTCAATAAATGTTAATGGCTTGAATTCCCCACTGAAGAGACATAGATTGGTTGACTGGATTAAAAAACACAAGCCATCCATTTGCTGTCTGCAAGAAACACACCTGGCTTCAAAAGACAAATTCAAGCTCCGAGTCAAGGGTTGGAAGACAATTTTTCAGGCAAATGGAATTCAGAAGAAAAGAGGAGTTGCAATCTTATTTTCAGATTCATGTGGATTTAAAGCAACTAAAGTCAAAAAAGACAAAGATGGTCACTTTATATTGGTCAAGGGAAAAATACAACAAGAAGACATTTCAATTCTAAATATTTATGCACCCAATTTAAATGCTCCCAGATTCTTGAAACAGACCTTACTCAGTCTGAGCAATATGATATCTGATAATACCCTAATAGCAGGGGACCTTAACACTCCTCTTACAGAGCTGGACAGATCCTCTAAACAGAAATTAAACAAGGATATAAGAGATTTAAATGAGACCCTAGAACAACTGTGCTTGATAGACGCATATAGAACACTCCATCCCAAAGATAAAGAATATACATTCTTCTCATCACCCTATGGAACATTCTCCAAAATTGATCATATCCTGGGACACAAAACAAATATCAACAGAATCAAAAGAATTGAAATTTTACCTTGCATCTTCTCAGACCCTAAGG